>NC_133652.1:228273915-228941855 GCF_009905375.1 Apium graveolens
GGACATAGCTGATTAAAGGAAGAGATCAGAGATAAACATAAGAAGAGATGCATGAAGAAGAATTCCGTGAAGAATGGAATCTTGGAAGAAAAGATCTCTGATTGATATATTTTAGAAAGCAAATTATATTCCATATCAATTGTGATTACTTGTAACTGTGTATATAAACCAGAATAGGGTTTACACTATAAGTGTATCATTATTAGACAATTATTTATTGAACCCTAGCAGCTCTCGTGAATTTGTTCATCACTGAGAGGTAACAGTTCCATACTATAACAGAGTTTATTGTTTCAATAAAGTTTGTTTTCTGTTACTTAAGTTCTTAAAGTTCGATTTGAGTGTACTATACACTGTATTCCCCCCCTCTACAGTGTGTTGTTGTGACCCTAACAACTACAAGGAAAGAAATTTGTGAGGTTGGAAGAGTGGAGACAGGAAGAAATTACCTCAATTACCTGAGGGTCCCTCCATTACTGGAAGTAGTATAAGGGAACCTCCTTATGATGGTTTGCTCTGTTTAAATCTGCAATGATCCTCCTTTCTTGAACCCAACAATTTAACTTGTTGGTTGGGTTCTCAATCACAATATCTTCAATAAGGTGGTTAGCAAGCATCATAAAGAATCTAGCATAATAGACACTTTTACCTCTCTTATTGATCTCTCCTAACTTAAAGCCTAACTCAAACAAAACCAAATCACTGAAATTAAAGTACTTATCAGTAACTAGCATGTAAAGCATGTTAAGCATAGAGATGTTTATAGAGTCAAAGTTACTAATCTTACCAGAAACACCTTAGTTACTACATCACACAGATAACTCCATTCTTTCCTAAGACCCAACCTTCTAATTTCACTTAATTTAGAAGTACTGAGTGCATAGCCCATGGAATTAAGCATATTAACAATGTCAGTGTTTGTGTGTGGAGCAGTTACAATATTATCAGGAATCTTGAAGCATGTTTTAACAATATCACTATTTATGCAAAACTGCTTACCTTTCTGAGTAAATATGATGGTATTGTCTATCGAGTTGTACACTGCAGTTGTCCATATCTCTTCAACAACCTCACAGTAAATGGTGGGTGATTCCAGCATGGCATAGTTGAGTTTGCAGTTCTTCACAAATCCATCATTTTGTGATTGTCACCAGACTGTTGAATCTCCTTGTTCACCAAAGCTGAGAAGTTGTTTTTCTCATAGATATAACCAGTTTGAGACATGATTTTCACTACAGGCGCCATTGTTAGAGGTTTTGAATTTGCAGAGAGAGAGAGTTTGCTTTTGAGAAGAAAGAAATTGGAGCAATTGAATCTTGAGGATGATAAAAGAAATGAATAAAAGTAATTTGCTTTTATACTATCACAGAAATTAACTGTCTAAAATAATAAAGTAATATACTCGATGGATAATATTTAGCGAATTAACGGCTAGGATTGAGATAATACGACGGATGATGACAAATCAGTTATCCGTCGAGTTATAAAATATTTCGGAAAAATTATTGATTTTATTGACAAATTGTATTCCGATGGATGATCAAACTTGATGGATAATTATCATCCGTCGGGATGTAAATTTTGACTTAGCCAAAATTTCATCCAAAACAGAAAAATCAATTAAATTTCTGGCTACATAACCACTTGCAAAAAATATCTAAAATAATTCAAGAGAAATTAAGCATACCTAATTCACTTACCAACCTTGAAAAGGTGGATTCATCAAGTGGTTTAGTAAATATATCTGCAAGCTGCTTTTCACTTGGAACAAAATCCAGTTCCACAGTACCATTCATTACATATTCCCTTATAAAATGGTACTTGATGTCTATGTGCTTTGTTCTTGAATGATGTACTGGATTTTCAGTGATGGCAATTGCACTTGCGTTATCACATAAAATAGGAATCCTATCCACTTGTAGACCATAGTCCAATAATTGGTTTTTCATCCACAAAATATGTCATAACAACTACCAGCAGCAATATATTCAGCTTCAGCTGTAGAAGTAGAAACTGAATTTTGCTTTTTACTGAACCAGGACACAAGTTTGTTCCCTAGAAATTGACAGGTTCCTGTTGTACTTTTTCTATCTATTTTACAACCTGCATAATCTGCATCTGAATAACCAGTTAGATCAAAATCAGAGTCTCTAGGGTACCAAATGCCAAGTTTTGGTGTTCCCTTGAGATATCTAAAAATTCTCTTAATAGCTACTAAATGAGATTATCTGGGATCAGCCTGAAATCTAGCACAAAGACAAGTAGAAAACATTATATCTGGCCTACTAGCTGTTAATTACAGAAGTGAGCCAATCATGCCTCTATAACTTGAAATATCCGCAGACTTATAGTAGTGTTTAATTCAAGCTTAGTTGCAGTGGCCATGGGAGTTTTTGCAGATATGCAATCCATTAGATCAAACTTCTTTAAAAGATCATGAATGTATTTAGTTTGACTAATGAATATTCTATCACTAACTTGCTTAACTTATAAACCAAGAAAGTAAGTTAGTTTTCCCATCATGCTCATTTCATACTTCCTTATCCAGTTTTGTTGCAGTGGCCATTGGAGTTGATGCACTTGAACAATCTTGCATTCCAAATTTCTTCAGCAAGTTTCTGGTGTACTTGGTTTAACAAATAAAAGTGCCTTCTTCATTCTGCTTGACTTGAAGGCCCAGAAAATAGCTAAGTTACCCCATCATACTCATCTGATATCTTGACTACATTAGTTTGGCAAACTTCTTGCAAAGTTTGTCATTTGTAGACACAAAAATGATATCATCAACATAAATCTGGACCAGAAGTAAGTCATTTCCATGGTTGAGGTAGAACATTGTTTTGTCTATTGTTCCTCTGTTGAATCCACTTTCCAGAAGAAATTGAGCTAAAGTCTCATACCATGCTCTAGGAGCTTGCTTAAGTCCATAAAGTGCTTTATCAAGCCTGTAGACATAATCTGGATGTTTGGAGTCTACAAAGCCTGGAGGTTGTTCAACATATACTTCCTCCTCCAATTCTCCATTGAGAAAAGCACTTTTCACATCCATTTGAAAGACAGTAAACTTTTTGTGAGCAGCATAAGCCAAAAATATCCTTATGGCTTCTAACCTAGCAACTGGTGCAAATGTTTCATCATAATCAATTTCCTCCTGTTGAGAATATCATTTTGCAACCAGCCTTGCCTTATTCCTTATAATTATGCCATCACTGTCAGTTTTGTTTCTGAATACCCACTTTGTACCAACAACAGATCTATTCTTTGGTCTTGGCACTAGGGACCAGACTTTGTTTCTTTCAAATTCATTTAACTCTTCCTGCATTGCTTGCACCCAATCTGCATCTTGAAGAGCTTCTTCCACTTTCTTTGGCTCAGTCTGAGAGAGAAAAGAATTGTAAAGATAATCGTTTGAAGTACCTGTTCTAGTTCTGACACCTGCATCAGGATTTCCAATTATCAAATCAGGTGTATGTGATTTTGTCCACTTCCTTGCAGATGGAAGGTTTTCTCTAGAACTAGATGCTCCCCCATGTTCCATGCAGTCTTCATTTTAATTTTCTGATGCTCCCCCTGAAACTATACTCTCTGAGTTGGATTCTTCAGAATTTAGATTTTCAGCACTATCAGAACTTGGCTTATCAGAACATGACGAATCAGAACTTGAAGAGCCAGATGTATGTTCTGATGTTTCTTGAGATGTGGTAAGATTTTGAGTATGCTCCCCCTGCATAGGTGCATCTTCCTTTGGCGTAGTCACCACAGTTTTAATAACACCAGAGTTTAATCCATCAGAGCTTACAGTATCAGGACTTACACTGTCAGGATTTTCAGTGTCAGAATTTGAGTCTTCATTTTCAAATCTCAGCTGATCATAATCAATAAAATCTTCAAGACCCGTAATCTTCTTATCATCAAAGGAGACATTGATAGATTCCATGACCACTTTTGTTCTTAAATTATAGACTCTGAAGGCTTTTATGAAAAGTGGATATCCAACAAAGATTCCTTCATCAGCTTTTAGATCAAACTTGGATAGCTGTTCAGGACGAGTCTTGAGAACAAAACACTTGCATCCAAATACATGAAAGTACTTCAGATTTGGCTTCTTTTTCTTCACCATCTCATATGGTGTTTTTCCATGCTTGTTAATGAGTGTTACATTTTGAGTAAAACAAGCAGTCTGCACAGCTTCAGCCCAGAAATAGGTTGGAAGCTTTACTTCTTCAAGCATTGTACGTGCAGCTTCAATGAGAGTTCTATTCTTCCTTTCAACAACTCCATTTTGCTGTGGAGTTCTAGGGGTAGAAAATTCATGCTTAATTCCATGGTTTTTGCAGAACTCTTCCATTATCAAATTCTTGAACTTAGTGCCATTATCACTCCTTAAGGTTTTCACAGAATCTTTGACCAATTTATCCAGATGTTTAACATGATCAATCAAGATAGATGTAGGTTCACTTTTTGTGTGCTAGAAATACACCCATGTGTATCTGGTGAACTCATCCACTATGACCAACGCATATTTCTTCTTTGCAATAGACATGACATTCACTGGACCAAATAGATCAACATGTAGTAGATGATAAGGCTCAAGAATTGATAATTCAGTTTTACTCTTGAATGAAGATTTTCTTTGTTTGGCCTTCTAACAAGAATCACAAAGCCCATCAGGAGCAAATACTAACTTTGTCAGTCCTCTCACAAGATCTTTCTTGACTAGTTCATTTATATTGTTGAAATTTAAATGAGAGAGTTTCTTGTGCCAATTCTAGCTTTCTTCAATTGATGCTCTACTCATCAGACAGATTGCAGAACCATCAGTACTTGTTGAAAGCTTAGCTTCATAAATGTTACCACGCCTGTATCCTTTCAGAACAACTTTGCCTTTAGATTTACTCACAATTTCACAGTGTTCTTCAAAGAAATCAACATGATAACCTATGTCACAGATTTGACTTATACTCAGCAGATTGTGTTTAAGTCCTGAGACCAGAGCTACTTCTTTAATGATGACATTCCCAAGATTGATATTGCCATATCCCAATGTTTTTCCAATGTTGCCATCTCCATAAGAAACACTTGGGCCAGCTTTCTCCACAAAGTCTGATAGCAGGGCTTTATTTCCAGTCATATGTCCTGAACATCCACTGTCCAGAACTAGAATATTTTTCCTGTTGCCCTGCAATCACAAAGACCACTAATGATTAGTTTTAAGGACCCAGACTTGCTTGGATCCTTTGGCCTTATCAAGTTTGTTAACATTTGCAGCGGATTTAACATCCGAGTTTATGTTAACATTTTTCTTATCAGAACTTACACTATCAGACTTTGAATCAGAATTTACACTATAAGGAACAATGGAAACTTTCTTCAAAGAAGGTTTTAATTGATAATAATCATAGTACAAGCTATGATATTCCTTATAAGTATAAATGGAATGCCATAAACTACCACAATGAAAACAAGGATTCTGTGGTTTATATCTAACAGACTGACTCTTAACTCCTGATTTTGAAGGTAAGGAGTTAATGTTCTTATTTTTCCTGCAAAAAGAAGCCAGATGGTAAAAACTTCCACAGTTATGACATGTTTTCCTAGGAGCATCAGGAACAGGTTTATAATCATTGCTTTTATTCACACCTTCCTTTCCATTCCTATTTTTCCTAGGTGATTTTACCTTGTTTACATTCTTAACATCTTTCAGCTTATGCTTAAGTTGCTTCTTTGTCATTAAGCCTATGTTTACCTCAGCTGTCTTTTCCTGTTTTAGTTTGTCAGAAGTTAATTCCTCTTTAACTCCTGATTTCTCATTATCAGACTTTACAGTTACAAATTTACAGGTTTTAACTTTGGCTTTTGCTTAACAACAGGCTTAATTTCTTCAGTTCCTTTATCATTCTTATCATCTCCATAACCTAAGCCCTCTTTCCAATTTTCACTACTTAGCAAATTTTGAGTTGTTCTGCAAGAGTTAGTCCAAGTCCTGATTATCTCTCTTTCCTTTTCTAACTCAGTTTTTAGAGATTCATTCATTTTTAGCACTTCATCCCTAACATAAAAAGCATCATCTCTATCCTTCTGAGTTTGATGGAAAATAACTAACTCTTTTTCTAAGAAATCATTTCTTTTCTTAAAAGCAAGATTTTCAGAAGTTAATCTTTCACATGTTAAGGTTTGATCTCTATAACTAACAAACATGGTTTTAAGATATCTTCTCAACTCATTAATATCATCAGTATGAAAAGCATAAGTAGTCTGAGGTACCTTTGTTTCAGCAGCTTCAGAACTGCTCTCAGCACTTTCTTTATCAGCATTTGCCATCAATTCATAGTTCTCCTCACTTTCAGAGTCTGAGGTGTCTGTCCAGCTTTTCTGCTTTGTGACAAGAGCTTTGCCTTTGTCACCCTTCACTTTCTTGCAATCAGGAGATATGTGGCCTTTCTGACCACAGTTATAGCATTTAACATTGGTATAATCTCCTCTGTCAGACTTTCCTCCTCTGCCTTCAGATCTTCTAAAATTCTTTTTATCAGAACTTGTGCCTTTCCTGGAAAACTTCTTTCCCTTCCTGAACTTTCTGTATGCAATCTTTGTGATTCCTTTCACCATAAGAGCACACAGCTTCATCATCTCCTCATCAGCATCAGTCTCAGGCAAGCTTTCAGAATCTGAGTCATCATTAGTTTCAGAACTTGATGACTCAGTATCAGACTTTGTAAAAAGAGTTTTACCCTTGTCTTTCCTTGAGGAAGCTGCTTTGGGGGATTCTTCTTCAGCCTTAAGAGCAACTGTCCTTGACTTTCCTCCTTTCCTCTTGCTTCTTTGTTCCATCTCAAGTTCATGAGTCTTGAGCATTCCATAAATTTCATCAAGAGTTGTTTCATCAAGACTGTAGTTGTCTCTTATTATTGTTGCCTTCAAATCTCAACATTCAGGAAGAGCTAATAGGAATTTAAGGTTTGAATCTTCAAGATCATACTCCTTATTAACCAGTGACAGATCATTCAAGAGTTTGACAAATCTATCATATAAATCAGTCAATAATTCATTAGCCTTTAAATCAAAGTGTTCATACTCTTGAGTGAGTATTGTCTTCCTGTTCTTCTTAATTGTGTCGGTTCCCTGACACCTTGTTTCCAGAGCATCCCATATCTCCTTAGCAGTCTTGCAGTTAATTACCCTGTTTGACATTACATTATCAATCGCACTATGCAGTAAGTGTTGTACCTTAGCATCCTTAGCAATTGATGCGATATCTTCAGCAGTATAATCACTCTTTTCCTTTGGTACAGTCTTTGCTGCCTCACCTGCAACTGCAACTGCGAGCTTGGTTGGTTTGTGAGGCCCTTCCTTGATTCTATCAAGATATTCTGGATCTGTAGCTTCCAGAAACATGGTCATCCTCACCTTCCATATGGCATATTCAGATGGTCTCAGTATGGGAACTCTGATGGTTTCATACTGACTTTGGATTTGTGTCTTTGGAGGTTCTTCAGTTTTGGTAGGCTTAGTTGGAGTTTCTGTGTCAGACATGATTGTGTTTGGATCTTTAACTGTATGTGTGTTAACAGATAGGCTCTGATACCACTTGTTAGGTCACACACACTGTAGAGGGGGTGAATACAGTATAAATTACAATCAAATCGAACTTTAATATCTCAAGTAACAGAAAACAAACTTTATTGAAACAATAAACTCTGTTACAGTATAGAACTGTTACCTCTCAGTGATGAACAAATATCACGAGAGCTGCTAGGGTTACAATGAATAGTTTTCTCGAATATAATAACACTTACAGTGTAAACCCTATGTCTGTGTTTATATATTACACAGTTGCAAGATAATCGCTAATTGATATGGAATATAATTCTGCTTCCTAAAATATATCAATCAGATATCTTTTCTTCCAAGTATTCCATTCTTCACGGAACTCCTTCTTCATGCATATCTCTTCTTATGTTTATCTTGATCTTCTTTCCTTTAATCAGCTACTTTCCTTATCTGAACGTCCTTCAGCACTTAAGTTCTGATATCTAACTTCTGATGATTATCTCCTGATAATATAAGTACTTGTTAGGTCTCAATATGTTTGTAGAAGGGGGGTTGAATATAAACAATACCGTTTAATCGAATAAA
Organism: Apium graveolens; assembly: GCF_009905375.1. Taxonomy (NCBI): domain Eukaryota; kingdom Viridiplantae; phylum Streptophyta; class Magnoliopsida; order Apiales; family Apiaceae; genus Apium; species Apium graveolens. The sequence goes on from NC_133652.1 coordinate 228,282,052, forward strand.
ATGCAGAATAAAAATGTGAAACAAAATTCAAGTTAAATAAAATTATTATTAAACTTGAAAGGTGTTACAACAACGGTATCGTTTACAAGGGATTAATCTCAAATCAATTATCACAAATCTAGAAGAAATTCAACATGAACTTTTTCTATTTTTGCAATAAAAAGATCAAATGCTATAAGCGATTTGAGATTAAGTTCTAGGGATTTTGATCTGCTAGATTGTTACACAAGAACAAGATAAATAATTCTAGTGGTTTGGATTTAACTTTACAATCTAGAATTTTGATCTTGAATAAAGCAGATGAAAAATGATATGTCTTGCTTTTTGTTTCTGCTGTGTTCTTGACTTGTGTATTCTGTATGATATTTGAATGAACTGCTCCTTCTGCTTCCTTTAATCCAACAGTCGAGTAGAATGTACTGGCATGACAATCTCTTTGAACTGGCAAGACAATCAGAATGAACTAGCAAGACTTTCGGTATGACTATCAATTGTCATACCGATTGTCATAGTAGTTCAAAATCAGATTGTCTTACTGAATTAATAATAGATTTTAATGTAATAAAAAATCTGATAAGACAATCCTTTTGAATTAGCATGACTTTCGGTATGACTATTGATTGTCATACCGATTGTCATACTAATACAATCAGTTGTCTTTTTGAATTAATAACAGATTTTAAATCAATTAAAATTCTGAAAAACCTTAATATTAATTCTGAATTAATTAATCAATTAATTTAATTAATCAATAAATTAATCTTTGCAGATATAATTTATTTTCTTAATTAAATTATATGACTTAATTAATTAATAGAGAATTAACACTAACCCTGAGCAGCATCCATTCTCCTGTAAAACTTCTGAAAATCACTGAAGTATATGAATCAATTCCACCGCTTCAACGTTGACACTCGATGTACTGTCTGGTTCATGAGTGACTAACTTCCGTGATGTTTCTTCATGTCTTGACTTTGATACTTTGATTTTCTTCAGACTAAATCCTTGTAATTAATTGATACCCTGACGAGATCTCTGTTACTTGATTAAATCCACAATCTTGATTTATATCACTGAGGCTTGATCAATTTCTTGAGCTTCTTCCAGTGAATTAAGTCTTCAAGTCTGTAGATGAATAATGTTTCTTAACCCTTTGACAGATGTTACTTTGTGAGATCTCTCTGACGATAGATCCACTATTTACTTATTACATTCTTATTTGAGTTGAGTTAAATCCTCGAATAAACAAATAGGCTTAACATATGCCTTTCAATCTCCCCCTATTTGTTTGTTAGACAATAACAACAAATACCTAGAGGATAACTCAACTAACAAATAAGAAAAAGATATAAACAGTAATGCAAAGTAAATAGCAGAAAAGTTCTGGATTATATTTAACATTTTCCAGATTCCAAAAGAAATTTACAAGTGAATACAAGATAGATGTTCCTCTAGCCTGAACATATAACTACATTAGACTATCTTGATTCATAAAGCTCTAATCATATTACATTGAGTTTTGAGCTAATTGACTTCAGTTGTCTTCTCTTCTGACTTCACCTTCTTCTAAATCTTGAAGCAACTCCTTGTCAAAGACACGATCCTTTTCTAAAGTGAAGCTTGCTGGTCTGACTGGTTGAACTCCAACTGACTTCAGCTTATTCTTGATCTGATTGTATCTTTTAATATTCTTTTCACAATAAGTTTGAATCAAATCAGCAGCTTGAGTCTTCAACATGGATGAGTATCCAGCAGTTCTTAAATGATGTTCCATCCAGACCAGATGCTTAGCTGAGTAGTCTTTAAGATATTGTACATCTAGCTCACAGATTTGAAGATAATCAGACTTAAAGAATCTCACCTGATGAGGATTGTTGACCACTTGAGGACTAGCCCTGCTGGCAAACTCTTTAAGCCTTTCTCGAAGAACTTCATTCAATTCTGAGCTTCTTTTTACTTTGTTGAGAAGAACCCAAATCTCTGACAAAGAACGATTCTCAAACAGATGAAGTGACACCTTGAAAGATCCTTCACTCTGACAATATACAAAAATGCTTATCTCATTTAGGGATCTGTCAAAAGCAGCTGTGATCCTAGAGACTTCAGTCTTGATAGCATTCATGTACATGTCATTGTTAGGATTTGACATTTCCAGCTTGTCAAGAAGATGTAGGAACTGCCTATCATTGTTAGTGCTCAGCTGAGGCATATCAAGTACTCTCCTAGCTTCATCCCATTTTTCACCAATCTTCAGTCTGACATCTCTTCTCCTTTCTTGAGCCTTAATGTCATGAAGACGTTGCTTTTGAAGAGTTTCTGTTCTTTGTATGTCTTTCCTCATGTCAATGATCTGGAAGACCTTTTTGAGTTCAGCTTCTTTTCTTTTCATCTCTGACTGTTGCTGCTGAAACTCTTTCTCAAAGATAGGATCCACTGTAGCTTCCTCTTCCCATTCTCCAAAATCACTTTCCTCTTTAGCTTCAAATAAACCATCTTTATCTTCCAAGACTGGTTCAGTGGGAATGTCAAAAATATCAAAGTCATCATGTTCTCCACTGTAGTAGACATCATCAGCCTTTCCTTTGTCTCCAGCAGAGGTATCTTTTTCTTTTCCCTTTCCACTACTCCCTTTCTTCTCCCCCTTAGTTGAGGGATCCTCTACTGACTTTCCTTTAGAACCCCCATGACCTCCATCACCTCCAGAGCCTGAGCCTCCACCAGACGGCCCTTCAAAGTAAGTTCTTTGTTCTTCATTAGGGCAGTGAGAATTCTTGATCATGAAATACAAGTGTTTCATTCCTTCATTAAGATGTTCCATGCCCGTTTCTATCTTTAGAAATCCGGAGGAGTCCAGTGCATGATTCATTTCAACCAGGTCTTCAAGAGAAGTCATTCTTGTATGTAGAGAGCAGAAGTTAGAAATGTCATCAGCTGATAAAGTTGGAGTTTCCTGAATGGAATTGAGCTTTGGTGTGACAGTGTTCTTGAGATCTGAGATATCATTCCTGATGAGTGCCAGTTGATTGTTGATAGAGGTGGAAGAAGAAGACCGTTCAATCACTTGTGCTTTGAATGCTTGAGCCTCAGCTTGGCTTTTAGCAAGTTCTTCTTTTAGAGCAGCAATTTGAGCTAACAGGTTTTCAGTATCTGTGTCTGTGTGTGCTCTCACCTGAATTTCACTCGTGTTTGGTTCACTCACCTCACGTGCTTGTGTTTCTCTCAATATAATTGCTCGTGAGGAGTCTTCCTGTTGCTGTTCTTCTGTACCTGCAGTTAAAATCACCCTAGCCTCTTCAAGAGAGGCCAGTGGTGGTACAATGGGAATTCACGAGTCCCGATCCTCAGTCAAACCTATCATTTCATGTGAAATAGATGTCTGAATTGCTTCAGGGATAGATTGACCGAGTTGCCCTCCACTTTCTCCAGATAAATCTGCGAGTGGAGAATCCCGTGAGGGAGCCAGAGGTGTTTGATCTGGGAGGGGAGAAAATGACTCTATTAAGGGTGGCTGAGAGTCAGATTTTCCCTCAGAAGCATGTGACTGCTCTTCTGCCGTAACTATGGCAGGCACTATAATAGACTCTATGTGCACTCCTTGCTCTGTGTCCTGAGTATCATCTGTGGGTATGTATGGTTCCATTGTGAGTAATGGAATTGTGCTTGACTCAGTACAAGATGCCATGGCCCTATGGCGAATTTCAATAGATTCATCCTGTTGAGAGAATGTCTCTAGTAACTGTTCATTGGCCATTTCAAAGTCCATGTCCTGTTGGGAGGACAAGGATAGGGCTTTCAGATGCCTCAGTATATGTTCTTCTTTTCTTGGGAGGAGGCAGAGCTGAGGGTTCACTCACATTCAATAATACACTACTTCCTATTAACCTTCTGGGTAACATTTTAGACAGTGGGGGAGAGGTTAAGATAGGTTGTGACTCTATGTTTGGCTCTATGACCCTGGGATTGAAGCTGTGGTTCTACAACTTCATGGTCAGTCCTATCGACCACTGGGGGTCTTTCAACAGAAGTAGGAATGGAGTGAGAGTGAGGAATTACTACTTGTAATGGAAGTGCATCTGATATTGGAGGAGCCTGGGTGGCTTGAACCACTAGAGGTTGAGGTTGCTGTTCATGACCGGGAAGATTGAAAATAGGTAGGGGAATATAAGTGGCCATGAAAGCAGATACAAGTACTGGAACTTGCATGAATTTGAAGGTTGTGTCTTGGCAGGGTGTAAATCTTTTTGCTTACAGGAGGGGGTTCGGTTACTGCAGAGTTAGCAAAAAGGGCTTTGTGCTCAGGTGTAAGAAGATGATCTGCTATAAGCATGAGAAAACGAGCATAGTAACATGATACTCTACGATTTGTAGAATGATCACGTAAAGCAGTAGTGAGACGTCTCAAGAGAATGGGAAAAAGTAGTTTGCCAAAATTGATCCTTTGATTGAAAACAACCGCAAGACCAATATACTGCAGAGTGGAAGTGATGTTGTGAAAGTTGGATTTAGTGCAGTTGGCAAACACTTTAGAAAGTGTATCGAAGAAAATGTCCCATTCAGACACCAAATTGGATTTTGAAAGTTTGGTTAAATTGATCACCCCCTGATAGTGAATAGCATGGAAAAAGTTTGTGATATCATTTTCAGAGGGTAAATTATAGAAATTGTCCAATGGAAAATTTAACGCTTGATTGATGACTGTTTCATCAACTACATACTGTGTGTTTGCCATGGTGAATGAAAAAGATTTTGAATCATCGGCCACAGTAGAGGTTGTGCAAATCAGTCTAAGCAGATCGATATTTAAAATCACATTTGATTTAATAGCAGAGCTAACAATCGAATGGTCATTTAAAAATCTAATCCATGGCTTAAATAACCAACCTGATTATGCGCGACAATTTGGAAATTGAGAGCCATTTAAAATAATAATAAGACACACACTTTTAGAATTTTAAGAATAATATTAAGAAAATTCGAAATTAATTAAATTAATTTAATAATTCGAATTAAATTAATTATAATCGAAAAATTTAGACAGAAATGTATCTCGTTAAAATTCTTAACTCACAAACGCATATTTGAAAAGCCAAAAGACACAAAACAGAAATTAAAATTAAAATTAAAAATATCCAAAAACACCAAACACAAACTGATTGATTTTTTTTTTTTTAAACAAAAATCCAACAGCACTTCTGTATGTATATACTTGTATGTATATATCACAGGAGTGATGATTTTTGTATGCTGAGTAAAAACTCGAGCAAGGAAGACAAGGAAGCAGTTGAGTTTGATTCGAATATGAGAGAGAGAGAAGAGAGAAAAAAAAACTGAAAGACTGTTGAAAATTTTAAAAAAGCTATAGAACTGAACTGATGAAAAGAAAACACACACAAAAATGATTAAGTAGTATAACTGGTATGACAATCGGATTGTCATACCGATTGTCCTACCAGCTTAAAGACAAAAAAAAAATTGAAATAAAATTAATAAACACTAAATATATATAACTGGTATGACAATCTGATAGTCATACCGATTGTCATACCAGTATAAAATAAAAGGAAAATATTTATTATAAGGTTTATAACTGGCAAGACAATTGATAGTCATACCGATTGTCTTGCCAGTATAAAACTATACTGATAACCAAAATAACACAATTATATACTGAAATGACTTTCAGCAAGACAATTTCAATTGTCTTGCCGATTGTCATTCTGGAAATAAAGCAATTATAAGCAGTATTAGTATTAACATATTTATATATAAATATGTACTGAAATGATTTTCAGGAAGACAATTTTAATTGTCTTGCCGATTGTCATTCCAGTAGAAAGACAATTATATACTTACAGAAAATATTTATAAAAACAAAGATAGTATTTCAGAATTAATTATTTTTGTTCCAAAAATAGATTTCTGTTGAATTTTAGCAAATAAAAATTCATAGAAAAATATTTTTAGAGAAAATAAAATATTCTGAGATATTTGAAATTAACAAGAAGAGTAAATAAAACAGATAAGATAATATAAATTACATAGAATTAAGCAAGAAATATGATAAAATGATAAAATAAATTTGCAAATGAATTTTTCATTTATGAAAAATTCATTTGTAAATTCATTCAAGAACAGATCTCAGATATTAACTAAATTAAACACTAAAACTATTCAACATGCCCAATTTACCAACTAATCTGGTAAATGTGGATTCATCAAGTTGTTTAGTGAAAATATCTGCTATTTGTTCTTCTGTTGGAATAAAAAATAGTTCAACAGTACCATTCATGACGTGCTCTCTAATAAAATGATACCTGATGTCAATGTGCTTTGTCCTCGAGTGTTGCACAGGGTTGTTGGTGATGGCTATTGCACTTGTATTGTCACATAAAATAGGAATTTTGTTCAATACAGAGCCATAGTCTCGTAGTTGGTTCCTAATCCACAAGATCTGAGCACAGCAGCTTCCAGCAGCAATATATTCAGCCTCGGCCGTTGAGTTGGAAACTGTTTGCTGTTTCTTGCTGTACCATGAGACTAGTCTGCTACCTAGGAATTGACAACTCCATGAGGTGCTTTTCCTATCAACAACACTTCCTGCATAATCTGAATTTGTATATCCAACAAGGTTAAAACCAGATTCTTTAGGGTACCAAATACCTAGATTTGGTGTTCCCTTAAGATATCTTAAGATTCGTTTAACAGCAACGAGATGAATATCTCTAGGATTCGCTAGGAATCTTGCACATAAGCATGTAGCATACATAATATCTGGTCTACTTGCAGTAAGATAGAGTAACGAGCCAATCATACCTCTGTAGCTTGTGACATCTACCTTAATGGAGTTTTCACATGGTTCAAGCTTGACAGCTGTAGTTGATGGAGTCCTTGCTGATGCAGAATCCTCTAGATTGTACTTTTTGAGGAGTTCCTTGAGATACTTGGATAGACAAATAAATATTCCATCTAACCTTTGATTTACTTGTAATCCAAGAAAGAACTTCAGCTCTCCCATCATGCTCATTTCAAACTTGTTGTGCATTAACTTAGCAAATCTCTTACAGAGATTATCATTAGTAGACCCAAATATTATACCATCCACATAGACTTGGACTAATATAGTATCATTCTTATGTTTTTTAGAAAAGAGAGTTTTGTCTATGACACCTCTAATAAAGCTATTTTCAATAAGAAATTCAGAGAGAGTGTCATACTATTTTCTTGGAGACTGTTTGAGCCCATAGATAGCCTTGAAAAGAAAGAAGACAGAATCCAAATGATCTGGATCTTCAAAACCAGGAGGTTGCTCTACATATACCTCTTCATCCAGCTTTCCATTCAGAAAGGTGCTCTTGATATCCATTTGATAAACTTTAAAGTTTGAGAATGCTGCGAATGCCAGAAATATCCTGATGGCCTCAAGTCTAGCCACTGGAGCATAGGTTTCATCATAATCAATGCCTTCAGCTTGAGAATACCCTTTTGCTACCAGTCTTGCCTTGTTTCTTGTAACCACACCATCTTCATCTAGTTTATTCCTGAATACCCACCTAGTACCAACAGTTTTCTTGTGTGTAGGTCTAGGTACCAGTTTCCAGACTTGTTGACTTTCAAACTGATTGAGCTCATCTTGCATAGCAATCACCCAATCTGGATCAGTCAGTGCTTCCTCAATCTTCTTAGGTTCCATCTCAGAAAGAAATCCTGAGAACAGACACTCATTTTGAGTAGCACGTCTAGTTCTGACTCCAACATCTGGATCACCAATAATCAACTCAAAAGGATGAGCTTTATTCCAGACAGTCTGTCTTGGAAGATTTGATCTTGATGATTCGCCTTGAAATTCATTGGGATGTTGTGTCCTACTAGATGATCCTTCAGCATCTCCTCCTGAGGTTTTGCCATGTTGACTTGAAGATTCTCCGTCAGTAGCAGTGGTATCTCCATTGTTGCCAAAGTTTCCATCACTATTACCTTGAGTATCATCATGATTAACAGGTTCTTCACCAGCAACAAACTCAGGTTCTTGACCATGTTCTGATTCTGAATCTGACATATCATCAAACTTCAGTTTCTCAGAAGGATCTTCAGTTTGGATACTAGGGAGTTTAGTGTCATCAAATGTAACATTGACACTTTCAGTTACTTTGTGTTGATCAATGATATACACTCTGTATGATCTTCTTCCATATTCAACAAAAATACCCTCATATGCCTTTGCCTCGAATTTATAACGATGATCATCTCCATCCTTGAGCACGAAGCATCTGGCACCAAATACATGAAAGTATTTGATAGAAGGTTTCATGAAGTCTTTGTTGATTAGAGTTCGATTCTGAGTATAACATGCAGTATTGACAGCTTCAGCCCAAAAGTACATTGGAAGACCTGATTCACTTAACATCGTTCTTGCAGCTTCAATCAATGTACGATTCTTCCTTTCTACCACTCCATTTTGCTGAGGGGTTCTAGGAGCTGAAAATTGTCTGGTAATCCCTTTGTCTGTACAGAATCCATTGAGAAGTGAATTCTTGAATTCTGTTCCATTATCTGACCTTATTGCTCTAACATGAACATTAGAATCTAACTCAATCATCTTGATATGATCAATCATAACTTGTGGTGTTTCATCCTTAGAGTGAAGAAATAAAACCCACGTATACTTGGAATAGTCATCAACTATCACAAGACAGTAACACTTCTTTGACATCGAAAGGACATTAACTGGTCCAAATAAATCCATGTGCAATAATTGCAGAACACCAGTTATGGAAGATGTGTCAGTGCCTCTGTGACTTGCTTTCTTTGACTTTCCTTTCTGGCAAGCCTCACATAGTCCTTCTGGAGCGAATTCCAGCTGAGGCAGACCTCTTACCAATTCCCTTCTTACAAGAGAATTCATTGTTTTGAAATTGAGATGAGAAAGTCTCTTGTGCCATAGCCAACTCTCATCTGACGATGCCTTTGCATAGAAACAATTGACTTCAGGATTGCTTCCAGAGTTCATGTCAGCTACGAATAGATTTCCTTTCCGGATTCCCATTAAGGAGGGTTTTTCACTTTTCTTGTGCAGAATCTGACACTTCAGCTTGTCGAATAAAACATTGTAGCCGTTGTCACAGAACTGACTAATGTTAAGCAGATTGTGTTCAAGTCCTTGCACAACATACACATTTTCAATGATAATATTTCCAGCTAGCAAACAGCCATATCCCTCCGTTAAACCTTTGTTGTTATCTCCAAAGGTAACCACTGGGCCAGCTTTCTTAACCATATTTGATAGCAGGGCTCTATCTCCGGTCATATGTCTTGACGATCCGCTGTCAAGAATCCACACTACCGGTTGTACCTGTTTAATGCCCTGTAATACAAATGGATTAGACCTTCTTCGAAACCCAAGCTTGGCTGGGTCCGGCATATTTGTAAAATTGGCCTTTATCAGGCAAAACAACATTCTTAATTTTAATATTCTCAACTTTCTCAATGACTGGACATTTGACCTTGTGAACAGCCTTGACAAATTTCTGTTTAGGCTTAGGCACAAATGTCTCCTTTCTAGCTTTAGGAGGACTAGCAGTCTTAGACCTATCATGCTTTCTATTATTCACATGCTGACGAGGAGTAGTCTTATCATTAGAAACATGCTTACCATTAAAATAAGCATACATCAGATTAAAAGCACAAGACATACAATCAGGAACACCACATGATTTATGAGAGGGATTAACAATAGGCAACTTATGTATGGTAGACATGGCATTTGTGTTATCCAACTCATGTGTGTCTGAGTTAGTCTCAGTTGCTTTCACAACCTTGACTGGAACTTTTGACACACTTGACTTGGAGACAGCTTTCTCATTAGCATTATCTTTAGCACGGATTTCTTCTTGAATAATAAATGAGGTCTCATCAAATGGTTCAGCAATTGATTCTTTATAGAGGGGTTCATCAACACCCTTAAGCATATGTGGTACTTCCCTGCCTTTAACACAGACATGAGGAGGGGAGTTTATGCCTAATTTTCCAATAGCAGCATTGTAATCATAACTTATTCCAGATGTTTGATTAACAGCTTGCTTATTGTAAAACTCTTTGGACTTCGAACAAGAATTAAAGTAAGCTTTAACCTTAGCCTCAAGACCGGTGATCTTGTCTTTGAGAAAAGTTTCAAGTTGTCTATAACAGTCAACTCTATTCTCTAGAAAAGATACTTGTTCTTTTAATTTATCTTGATTAATGTGCACAAGTCTTAATTCATTGACCTCTTTCTCAAGGTCTTTGATTTGTTGATTTAACAATTCATTATCACGACGAGTACAATCTAAGGAACCTCCTAGATGATAAACTAATTCAGCATCAGTAAATTTTACCTCTTTTCTTGACGATGAGGTGTTTGCATCACTAGCCATGAGAGCAAGATTCCCAACTTCTTCATCTTCACTGTCAGTATCATCCCAGCTTCTTCCCTTTGCCAGGTAAGCCCTTTCAGATTTACTCTTCTGATTAGAATCGTAAGAGTTCTTCCTAACTTGTTTTGGCTTCCTGCATTCTGTGGCAAAGTGTCCCAACTTATTACAGTTGAAGCATCGAATGGTGCTTCGATCAACCATCCCTGTTTTGTACCCACCACTGCTGGTGTTAGAGGATGAAGATCCACCTTTCTGGAATCTGTTGTAGTTGGACTTGTACTTGAACTTGGGATTCCTTTTGAATCTGACATTTGAGAATCTCTTGACAATCAGGGCCATTGACTCATCCTCCAATTGCTCCAGTTCTTCCAAGGAATAAAAATCATCTCATGATTGATTTGTAGTAGGAGGATCAAATTCTGCTACTATCATATTTTCTTCAACCTTGGAAGACTGTACCATTCTTTCTGACTGTTGACATTGTTGTTGATATTGAGGTTGTTGTTGTTGTTCATCAGCTACTAGAGCAGTAGACGTGCTGACCACTCTTCCTTTCCCGTAAACTTCCTTCTGCTGAATCTGCTCCAACTCATAAGTCTTTAACACACCATAGAGCCTATCCAAAGAAATCTCACTCAGATCTCTTGCTTCTCTTATGGCAGTGATTATATGTTCAAGATGAGTTGGCAGTGTTAAAAGGAACTTTTTGTTGACCTCCCTGATGGAATAGTATTTACCATTAATGTTCAGGTTGTTGATCAATGCATTGTACCTCTCAAACACTTCAGTGATTCCTTCTCATGGATTGGATTTAAAGTATTCATACTCAGAGGTTAGGATTTCTAACTTGTTCTCCCTAACTTCCTCTGTGTCTTCATTAATAACCTCAATAGTTTCCCAGATATGTTTGGAATCTTTACAATTCATCACATGTCTATTCATCAAGGGATCAAGGGAATCTACTAAAATTAATTGAAGGCTAGCATCCAGGGAGGCTTCTTCTATTTCAGCAGGAGAGAAATCCTCAGGATCTTTCACATAAGTTCTCGCTTTGGTGATCACCACATCATTTTCTATTACCTCTGGTTCAATAACCATAGGAATTTTTGGACCCTTCTTTAACACTTGCAGATATTTGGGATTAGCAACTTGTAAAAATAGTAGCATCTTCTTCTTCCACATAACATAATTTTCTTTATCGAAGAGTGGAATTTTAACGGTTCCAACTTTTTATGTAGTCATTATGAATTTTTTGAGTGAATAAAAAAATTCAAGGAGTGAAAGAAACACAAAAGTCTAGGATCTTGATTTGTACATTAATCAGAAGGCTCTTATACCAATTGTTAGGTCTCAATATGTTTGTAGAAGGGGGTTGAATACAAACAATACCGTTTAATCGAATAAAATGCGGAATAAAAATGTGAAACAAAATTCAAGTTAAATAAAATTATTATTAAACTTGAAAGGTGTTACAACAACGGTATCGTTTACAAGGGATTAATCTCAAATCAATTATCACAAATCTAGAATAAATTCAACATGAACTTTTTCTATTTTTGCAATAAAAAGATCAAATGCTATAAGCGATTTGAGATTAAGTTCTAGGGATTTTGATCCGCTAGATTGTTACACAAGAACAAGATAAATAATTCTAGTGGTTTGGATTTAACTTTACAATCTAGAATTTTGATCTTAAATAAAGCAGATGAAAAATGATATGTCTTGCTTTTTGTTTCTGCTGTGTTCTTGACTTGTGTATTCTGTATGATATATGAATGAACTGCTCCTTCTACTTCTTTTAATCCAACAGTCGAGTAGAATGTACTGGCATGACAATCTCTTTGAACTGGCAAGACAATCAGAATGAACTAGCAAGACTTTCAGTATGACTATCAATTGTCATACCGATTGTCACAGTAGTTCAAAATCAGATTGTCTTACTGAATTAATAATAGATTTTAATGTAATAAAAAATCTGATAAGACAATCCTTTTGAGTTAGCATGACTTTCGGTATGACTATTGATTGTCATACCGATTGTCATACTAATACAATCAGTTGTCTTTTTGAATTAATAACAGATTTTAAATCAATTAAAATTCTGAAAAACCTTAATATTAATTCTGAATTAATTAATCAATTAATTTAATTAATCAATAAATTAATCTTTGCAGATATAATTTATTTTCTTAATTAAATTATATGACTTAATTAATTAATAGAAAATTAACATTAACCCTGAGCAGCATCCATTCTCCTGTAAAACTTCTGAAAATCACTGAAATATATGAATCAATTCCACCACTTCAACGTTGACACTCGATGTACTGTCTGGTTCATGAGTGACTAAATTCCGTGAGGGTTTCTTCATGTCTTGACTTTGATACTTTGATTTTCTTCAGACTAAATCCTTGTAATTAATTGATACCCTGACGAGATCTCTGTCACTTGATTAAATCCACAATCTTGATTTATATCACTGAGGCTTGATCAATTTCTTGAGCTTCTTCCAGTGAATTAAGTCTTCAAGTCTGTAGATGAATAATGTTTCTTAACCCTTTGACAGATGATACTTTGTGAGATCTCTCTGACGATAGATCCACTATTTACTTATTACATTCTTATTTGAGTTGAGTTAAATCCTCGAATAAACAAATAGGCTTAACATATGCCTTTCACAGAGTTATGTATATTATGAATTGTAATAATGGCAAAGAATATGTAAATTATTCAGAAACCTTTTGAGGTGAAATGGTTTATAATTGTGGAATAAAATGACTTGTGTTATTTTTGGTTTTCATCTCTGAGACTATAACTTGTGGTGTGTGTGTGTATATTGTGGGGTCACGGTACGCAGCAGTTGGTTGATTGTTAAGGTTAAGTATTATTAAGGGAAATGGAACTCGTGATAACCCGAATCCCCGACCCCGTATTTGAGGGTGTTACAGAAATGGTATCAGAGCCAAGCGTTATAAACCTCAGAGATGATGTGACGTTAAGATAATAAGTTCACTAAGATAATAAGAACTCTTGCCAAGTTCATAGTCGGGCTACCTAAGGTAGTACTGACAGTTAAAACCTTTATGGGAACCCTTATAAATATCGTGATAAAAGCATAGTTCGTTATCGTATATGGTAGCGGGACTCCGAACCCTGAGGTTGAGGAACAACAGCGCGATGATGTTTTATTACTTATTAGGATATCAGATTGTGGATCCGATAGAGCATCCTAACGAGGGACCGGATAATGCTCATGTTGAGGATGTAGCCGTTGAGAAGGTTATCCCAGAAGAGATTGTTGTCGTGGAAGATCCTGACAAGAATGAATAAAGGACCACTGAGGAATTGATGATCATGGTTAGGGCGACTACCAAAGGTAGGATTGGCCGGTCACTACCGGAGGTTCGTTCAAGTTTGTAAAGACAGTAGCCCCTTTAATGCGGTTACACCTAAGACTGAGAAGTTCGAATGGACAGAGAAATGCGAGAACAGCTTTTAAGAACTGAAGCAAAGGTTGGTGACGGCCCCTATGATGGCGTTGCCGGATGTAAAAGGAGATTTTGTGATGTGTAGTGACGCTTCGCATAAGGAATTAGGGTGCTTCTTATACAGCATAACAAGGTAATCGCGTACGCGTCAAGACAATTAAGGGAATATAAAATTCGATATCCCCACCCATGAGCTTGGGCTCGTGGCAATAGTTTTGCCCTAAAAGATTTGAGGCACTACTTGTATGGAGAAAAGTGCGAGATTTACCTAAGCCATAAGTGCTCTAGTACATTTTCACGCAGAAAGAGCTCAACATGCGCCAGAGGAGGTGGTTAGAGCTAATCAAGGATTACGATTATGAGAGTCTTTATCATCCAGGGAAAGCCAAAATGGTGGCTAATGCCCTTAGTATAAAAGAGAGACTCAAGATGAAAATGTCTTTGGGAGAGTTGATAAGAGATTTTGAGAAAATGAAAATAGAAGTGAAGGTAACCGGAGCCGGTACCGAAAAGCTGTTTGAGATTGCAATACAGCCCGAATTATTGGAAAAGATCATATTGTGCCAAGAAAAAGTGATGAATGAAGGCAGAGAGCCAACAAATAGAGAAGAGATTAATACCGAGAAAGATGATAAGGGAATAAAGGGGTATTCCTACAGAATTTGGTTTCCAAACGTTCAAGAGCTTAAGGACGAGATATTAGAGGAAAGCCATAGTTCGAGGAATAAGATTTAGGGCAAACCCTGAATGTGATAGTCAGGGAGGTCGCCATCAAGAAAGAGAGAACCCATAACATAATGAAATGGAAAACAAGGATTTTTACATATAAGATAACCCGGATTATGGGAGAAGGATGAAACATTTCATACTGAGAAAACAGAAGTCGAGCAAGATAGGGAGAATCGGGATGGTACTCCTATGGGGCAATTCATGGACCTGCCTAAACAAAAATTATACTTTTATTCCCAAACACCACCCTGAGGAAACAATGCGGTGGGAAATTCTTTCAGGACCTTTAAGTCACTAAGCTCTTAGATTTCCAAGGAACAAGCTTACCCAGTCGAGGCAAGAGTCTGGCTAAAGGAAATATAGGAATCATTTGAGATTCTAAATGATTGACGAATCACAAAAGACTGTTTTTGTCACTTACCCTCTTAAGAGAGAGGCCACCCGCTGGTGAAAGGCCAAGAAAGACACAGGGCCAGAGGTTATAATAAACCGATTAAAGTTCAGTCAATTGTTTTCGGGAAGTACTTCCCAAGGTTATAAAGATAGTGTAAAAGCTTTAGAGCCAGAACAAAGGCGCACGAGTATGATGAGTTATGAATCTAAGTTGTAAAAGTTGGCAAGATTCATCCTGAGGACACGAATCCCAGAACGACGTGATGTTTGAAGTAAATGATTAGTGGGTTCATGAAATGATTGTAAGAGAAAGGAAAATAAAAAGAAACTGAAGTGGAAAGGAATATAAAGGAAATAGAGTTTGAGGAATGATAAGGGAGTTGGGTATGAGGAAACCCTAAAGACTCATAGTAATAGTAATAGAAATAGAAAGGTATGTAATCATCAGGATGAGGGTGATTCACCATGAGTTAAAGTTGATGGTTGAAGGCATAAGAGATATATATATTGTACCCCCTTTAAGTTGGGAGGATTCGAGGAAACCTTGGGATAGTTCGAAGGATAAACAATGAGACAAGAAAGTAAGAAATTAGGAAAATTGGATGAAGGAAGTGACCTTCAGAATGTGAAGTGTAAGACCGGGGGCATGATACCCAGAAAGGGAGACACCAAGTATGAAAGATATCTCATCATTGAGATGACTGTTGAGATAAACACCAAAAGTAAATGAGGATTTAGTAAACAGAATTCACGTTGAACATGACCAATATCTTCCAAAACATCCTTGTTGTCATTACCAAATTAGGAACGAAAAGCGGGTAACCATTGTTATCTTTAGAAGGTCATATGGGTTGACCTCAATTTGAATAAGGATACTATTGTGAAATTGGTATAGATTATCGAGGTGGGAATGATTGAATAAGATAATCTATCAAGGATCTATGACTTGATTTATTCATGGAAGGATGCAAGTACCTTTTTAAAGGTGGAATTAAGGATAGAACCTCAATAACTTGAGATGAATCCTAGGGGAATGCATAAAGGTTGGCATTTCACCCTTAATAGGGATAGCATGAGTTTTGACAGTATGAATTGGAAAGGATTAAGGTAACAATAGCCTTTAAGGATCAGTGGATAATTTTTTTCAAAAGTATATTGATAATGGTTCTAGTATTAGTAAATGGTATTTTGATATGCCCTATATCTAGGGAATACAGGAGGAAGGATTTCAGGATAACCTTAGAGGTTTTATAAGGAAAAAGGTAATATTCAAAGTTCTCAAGAATAGAAATTTTGATAAAAGGAAATATGACGTAATTATAATAATGCCAGGTGGGCACGTGTTGAACCATAAGAAAGTATAGATCGACCCAATGAAGGTCGAGATTGGTGAAAACAAGTAGGACCCAAGATAAGAGACGTCTGAAGTATGATCGAGAGCAGTCGTGACAATGTTAACCTCTAAAAGACCGAGGCAATAACTTAAAGAAAAATGGTGATATATTTTTTTACCAAAGTGTAAGGAAGAGCATTTTCACACAAGCAGTGATTGAAAATGAGGTAGAAAATTTAGTTGAAGATCATTTAAAAGACATTGATTGTAAGGAAATTTTACTATCAGGAAAGGCCAAAGAGGTGGCCGACACTTTAAATGTAAGAGGATAATTATAGGCGCTCGTGCCAGAGGAATACAGTGATGATGGTTGAAGCCGTGAAGGTTGTATTATGGTTTGGAAGATTGACATTCCTTCTGATGACTGTGCAATACCCAACCGTAATAGTAGTTGGTAAAGGTTTAATTCGTGTAATCGCCATGAGCGGGCTATCTATCTTAGAAGGTCCTATCTTGAGAATAAGCCAGGAGCATGTTTCAAAAAGGACTAAACAAACCTTTAAGTTAAGTCTTCTATTGAAGGTATATGATTAAGAAGGGTATTAACCTGCTATCGTTGCTTTGATTGAAACTCTTCTGCAATTTTATCAGCTTCATATTATATGTACGTCAAGTTCAGGAGTGTTCTTCATGAATCATGAACGGTGATCATGTTACCTCCTTAGAAGAATTCGATACGATATGTATGGACTCCGTATGGTTAGCTATTAAGACTTCATGGAAAATGAATGACTACAGTAGGTCAACGGTGGACCATAGTAAATCAGGAATGATTCTACGAGTAATGAGCCGATTACTTACAACTGTGAGAGTTGTAATAGAATGGATATTGAGATTGAGTACCACTAATCGGGTCGTGGTGGTGTATAAGTTATCATTGATAGACTAATTAAGTAGATTCTCTACCTATTGAATACTTATTCCTTCTTATCAATAGAGAGCCATATTACTATGCGAGGAAGGTTGTGGTGCAAGCATAGAATTCTAGTAATGATGATGTCTAGAACGAAATCCCAGATTCGATTTTCGCTGTCGAGGGAGTTTCAAAGGTGATTGTGTATAAGCTCGAGCAAGAGCATGGGTCCATAGAATGATGGACAGAATAGAAAATATTTAGGCATATGAAATGCGATGCTATTATACTTGATGTTGATTTATATACATATATATTTTGTTCTCTTATGATAAACCTCTATAGTTCAGAGGTAGATTCCAAGCCAGATATTTTGTGGCAGTATATTTTTTTTATATATACAATTCTCTCCAATTCGATATTTTCTCTCCTTTTTATTTCATGTAAGCTGAGAAGAACAACCCTTCCAGAAGGGGAGGTATTGCCGAATGACTATCTATCTGTGTGATAGAAGCCTAGTAGGATACCACATGTTGCTTAATTGCTTGTCAAGTACTAAAGATTGGCCACCTTCTGTACTAACTATACGATATAACAAGTGTTCATGATCATAGTGATCTCTCAATAAATTCTTTTACTTCTCTATGAAGGACCAAGCTTTTGAAGATAGAAGCAGCTAGAAAAGAGTAGTACCAGTGCGGTGGTATTCCGAATCTAACACGTTCGTGATACTAAGGTTGACGTGGTTATTAAAAGATTATAGAACGCTAACGAGCAAAAGTATAACCAGTATAATATTAGGAACGGAAGATAGTAACGATTACGAACTGGAAAAAAAATGGGTATTGAAAAGCAAAAGCTATAATGCTGAAAGCTATGATGAGAGTCTGTGCAATAGACTTGAAAGAATTTGGAATGATCACTTAACGTGGATTGAGTTTTCTTACGATAATAGATCTTATGTCAGTATTGAGATATCGCCTTATGAGATCCTTGAGGGAAGACAATGTCGATCTCCCTTATGATAGGATGATGTTGTAGAGCGCAAGATGCTCAGGCCAGCAGTGGTCCAAAGGACCTAGGATATAATAGATCTAATCAGAGGACGGCTGGTAGTAGCCCAAGATGGACATAAGAAGTATGTTGATTTGACACAAAAGAACAAAGAATAGGAAGTAGGGGACCTAGTGCCATTATAGGTATTCCCTTGGAAAGGATGGATGAGTTTCGGAAAGAAAGGAAAGCTAAGACCACGAATTGTTTGACCCTTGGATATATTAAGACGTATTGGGAAGTTAGCTTATGAGCTAGCCTTACCCCCGAACCTACAACAAGTTCATAATGTGTTCCATGTGTCAATGCTAAGGAAGTATCATCGGGATGCCAGACACATAGTGGAGTACGAGGAGGTGGATATGCAACCAGATCTGACTTACGTGGAGAAACCAGTAA
The DNA here is from genome assembly GCF_009905375.1 of Apium graveolens. Lineage (NCBI taxonomy): Eukaryota > Viridiplantae > Streptophyta > Magnoliopsida > Apiales > Apiaceae > Apium > Apium graveolens. The sequence goes on from NC_133652.1 coordinate 228,300,769, forward strand.
AGATTATAGGTAAGAAGGAATAGGTGTTTCGGAACAAAGTGATCAAGCTAGTCAGAGTGCTATGGCAGAATCATAATGTGGAGGAATCAACTTGGGAACTAGAGAGCACAATGCTAGAAAAGTACCCCCAATTGTTTTCTATCTGATTCCGGGACGGAATTCTTTTAAGGAGGGGAGACTGTAATAACCCCAAAAATTTTGAACTTTTTGTAACCCTTATGAATGGTGATTTTGCTGATTATGCTGAATAAGAAAACTTTTCATGCCACACTTTGTAGAGGTTCTTTTATTGTTATTCTGAGATCTTATTAGTACTCTATATGGTATATAAGTGTATGTAAAGATCGTCAGAATCCAAATTCGAACACTTTGATTTTTCCCGAAAAACCACCAGATACCGAAAGAATTGAGTATAAGATAACAGGATAAAAAGGATTTAAATTCAAGAAGTATACGAGATGATCATAAAAGGAATATAATGTATTAAGAAAGGTTAAGGAAACCCAAGTAATAAGATCCCGGGTATGATCCCTCAAATGATAAATGAGAACGGAAGTTAAGCGAACCGTATAACAGGTCAGGGGTCATTAGCCAAGTAATTAGGAGTTAATCAAAGAGGTTAATGATGATGTTGTCATCACACCAACAAGAAGAGGACAAGTGTGGGAATGTGACATAGGAAAATGACATAAGCATGACCAAAGGAAAGGAAGTGTTGGTTGATTATAAACCACACAAAATTTACCATGGTTAAAATGTAATTAATCAAAGCAAAAGCAAAACAACCAACAAAACAAATCACAAACCATAAAAACACATTTTCTCCACCTTTCCAAGCAAGAAGCTCTCGGCTTCTTCACTTTTTCAAAGACAAGAAAATCAAAATCCAAGTTCCAAGCTTTGTTAATTAGTGAGGTAATTATCTAAGGTTCCTTGTACATAGATATAGATATCCTATAAGTCTAAGCTTCAAATTCCTTCACAATCTCTTCGTAAAATTTATGGACAAAGAGAGTGAATAGTGTTTTTCAAGAACTTGAAATTTTGATCTTGTGTTTTTGTTTAGATAAAGCTTTAATAAGGATTTTCCAAGGTTGTTTCAAGCTCATTAGTTACTCCTACTCACCAGGAAGGTATAATCTCTTAACCTAGAATTGTTATTGAATATTAAGGGCTTGTTATGAGTAGTATAGTTCATGAGAAGCATGGTTATTGAATGTTTAGAGATTGGTTGGTTTTGTGATGTTTTTGGAGTTGTAAATCTTGATTATTAGTTAATGAACTTAAGTAAGCTTTTAGTTCATGATTGTGAAGTAGTATAAATTGGAGAACTTGAGGTGTTGGGGCTGTTGTAGAATTGTATGGATGGAGTTTGGTTGTAGTAATGATTGTGGATTGATTTGGAGTAGTATAAAATTTGGTAATCACGTAAACATAGCCGTCGTAATGCCCGATTTACTTTAGACTGTTTTTGTTCTTAACATCAGGACCCATGAACTCACTTTTAGGTTTTGACCATTGCCATGATTAGATAGTTCATGTTACATGCTTCGTTTTGATATGTGGTTCGCTTGAATCCAATGTACGGTTTAGGAGAAACGACCGTTTTAAGTAACGACGTTTCGCGACCGAACCTTTACCCCTCGCCTTACTTTAAAACCTTGGTTAAGGCCCTTAAATGACTAATTGGAGTATGAAACAATTATGTAAAGTGGATTAGGCAGTTGGTAGAGTACTCGCGAAAGAATCGCCTTAAAATTCTTAATGGTTAATTTATTAAATATGGTGGAGTCGAGGGTACTCGAATAACTTATGTGATTCGTTAAGCGCAGAAGGGACCATAAGCGAACGTTAGGGTTCAATTGGTTAAAGTCTAGTTTCTTAAGCGACCGGGGTTTAATTTCGACTTATGTTGTTGTTTATAGGTTATCGGCGGACCCACTCTAAGCTTAAGTCTATCCGGGAACACTCAGGCAAGTTTTCTACCCGTTATATTGTTGTTGTGATGTATATATGTATATGCATTATCTTGTGATAGATGCATGTTGGTTAATTAGCAAATCTTGCGATATATTGGAGCATGCTGATATGGTTTATATGCATGTCTGTTTCAAAATCTTGATATGTAATTGTTGATTCAATTGCTTATAATTGCATAATACTTATGCTAGGGATAAGCAGTAGTTGCGTATACCCTTAATATAGGGGACCTAAAGGCGAATATTTTTTCTAAAACCGGGAGTCGATGTTCCCGAATATATTATATATATATTTATATATATATAGATAAATTTTTCAAAACTATTAATCGAATAAGGTTTATTCGATAACTTTATTTTTATTAATGAATATTATTTTGAATATTCATTCGAGGACTTATGACTCCGTTTATTCTATTTAATGAATATTATTTTGAATATTTATTCGAGGACTTATGACTCCGTTTATTCTATTTAATGAATATTATTTTGAATATTCATTCGAGGACTTATGACTCCGTTTATTCTATTTAATGAATATTATTTTGAATATTCATTCGAGGACTTATGACTCCACTTATTTATTAAATAAGATTCTTTATTTTATTAAAGAATAGTGTTTCGATAATCAAACTCATTTTCGATTATTCAAATAAAGATCTTACTTTCGTATAAGTATATCTTTGGTTATTTATTATTCATTTCAAGTATGAGTTTTAAAACTTCTACTTCAATTATTTTTATAAAGATCATCCTTATAGGAATATTATTTAAATAATAATATTCAGATATTATCTAATATATCGGGACTGATTTATTTCATTAAATCAGCATTACTCCAAACATTCTTAAAAATGTTTGCGAGTCTTCAAAATGATTTTAAAAGTTAGAGCGGATCCCAAAACTCATTTTTATATTTAAGATCTTCCTTTCAAAGGGGATTTAAATATTCACTCAAAACCTGAGGGATCCGGCTCTGTGGTGTATTTTATATTCGCAACGAGGTTGCTGTTTTGGCAAATGAATTGATTACTTACCCAACGTTCGGGAAGTAAGTCCGTCTATTGAGTCGGCATAAGCAACATGGGCTCAGTGGGCGTCCATGAAAGTGTAAGTGGCTCAGTGGGAGTCCATCAAATGCGTAAGTGGCTGAGTGGCAGTCCAGCATAAGGTCCTATTGCGGCCAGGGTGATGACCAGTGGGGAATTTGTCCATCTACTAGTAGAAAAGGTTACTTATTGGTATCTTTGCCTGATCAGCAAGATATCAGGTTTATGCCAAGGTTTTCTCCTTTCCAAATTCAGTGGATATTGCAACTCTGTTTATAATTTTCATAACAGAGGTTTTCAAGGAGTGTATGAAATGTATATATATATAGGTGCATATATATATCGGGACTTAATGAAGTATCTCGTAACTTTATTCTTTCAAATTATATTTCAAAGATTGAATCTATTCAAGTCTTATCTTGTGGTCTCATCTATGGGACGAACTTTTGAAAATAATTATAACTTGAACGGTGGTAGTTCAAGTAGTATTCAGAAAAGATATAAGTATATTGGAGTATCTTGTAACTTCATCTTTTGAACTTATATCTAGTAAATGATTATCTTATGCATATCAAAGATTTTCAGAAAAATGTTGAGACAAGGTTAGATATATGAGATCACCTTGCAACGATATTTTTATACAGTTATAAATTGGAAATCTGTGTATATTATACATGTCAGAGGATTTCAAAGATTATGAAAAGTATATATATATACTGAATATTTTGCGACGTGGTCGCATTAAGATATTAAACTTGGTTCATTTCTTCTTGACCAAGACTTTCATGAGTACTATGAGAATGCTCATATATTGTTAATTATTATAAATATTATTTCGGTGGGCTTGTTGCTCACCCTTGCTTTCTTCTTCATCAAACAACAACAGATAGAAAAGATGAACATGACCAAGCTTCCAATTCGCAAGCGGTTAGGAAACGTTCCGCAGTTTTCTGGAAGCATTGATGCCGCCGTAGCTGAGGTAGGAACTACCAATAGGCTAGGCTTTCAACTATTGATGAACCAGACTTATGTATATTATGAATTGTAATAATGGCAAAGAATGTGTAAATTATTCAGAAACCCTTTTAAGGTGAAATGGTTTATAATTGTGGAGTAAAATGACTTGTGTTATTTTTGGTTTTCATCTCTGAGACTATAATTTGTGGTGTGTGTGTGTGTATATTATGGGGTCACAGTACGCAGCAGTTGGTTGATTGTTAAGGTTAAGTATTATTAAGGGAAATGGAACTCGTGATAACCCGAATCCCCGACCCCGAATTTGGGGGTGTTACATGATATCTCTTGGCCCATAAGGCTCCACCTGATGCTGCATCTTGTATGGGTCTCGACTGTGCTCCCAACCCGTTATAGAAGCAATTGATTACCATCCAATCAGGTATTCCATGATGAGGACACTTTCTAAGCATCTCCTGGTAACGCTCCCAAGCTTCAGATAAAGATTTTCCCGATTGTTGTGCAAATTGAGTAAGAGCATTTCTGATTGCAGCTGTTTTTCCATAGGGAAAAATTTAGTAAGAAATTTCTGAGTAAGATCCTTCCATGTCACAATAGATCCTGGTGGTAGAGAGTGCAACCAGCTCTTAGCTTTATCACTCAGAGAAAATGGGAAAAGTCTTAGTTTCACAGCATTATCTGAAACACCATTGAACTTGAAAGTGTCGCAAATCACAATGAAATCCCTGATGTGCATATTGGGATCTTCCGTTTGAGCACCCCCAAACTGGAATGAATTCCGTACCATTTGAATCGTGTCAGGCTTGATTTCAAAGGTATTCATCGTAATGGATGGTCTGACAATGCCAGACTTAATGTCATTGATTTATAGTTGAGAATAATCCTTCAATGCTTTCGTTTCTGCTGTTGGTTCTCCCATTGCAATGATCACTTCCGCTTCTACTTCTTTTAGTTTATCCTTACGAGATTGAAAATGTGTTCACATACACACTCGATCGAATACCTGAAACACACAAGCAAGGTAAAATCAGTAAGAAAATAATTCTGAGTCAGTGAACTTTAACGACCACTGATGACAAGCACATAAACTAAATTTAACACCGATCCCCGGTAGCGGCGCCAAAAACTTATTCGCACAAAAACACGCAAGCGTACGCGGTCACAATTAGTATAAGATTAAGTTTAGTTCGTTCCCACAGAGATTGGTTTAATTCAGAATGTGCACTTATGCAACAATGTATGATTATTATTCACTGCCAAGACAAGTATCAATTTTTGTTAGATTTAACTAATTAAATGTAATTATGCTATAATGGATTAACTAAGAGGTTGAATTTGAGTTACTTATGTGTAATAAACATGGGATTCTAACTTCATTAAATACTTCATTCAGAGTTTATGCCTTTAATCATAGTATGTGATGGTTATGATAACTAATCAGACAACACGAAATTAGTACACGCTATCTTTCAATATACATGTACCCTACTACTCAGCATCCACAATTAGATAGAAGCTGGGCAGACACCAATTATGTTTAGACCCTATATGTCTATAAGATTTGAAAACATAACGGTTTAAGAGCAAGTTATCCATTGAGTTTACATAGGGCAGCGTAAGATGGTTAAAATTACACGACGAATCATGCATGATAAAATATCCATAAACCTATGCTAGCATGGCAAGTTCTAAACCCATATATCCACTTTCGCAATCAATAGAAATTAACAAACAACTTAGATGTTAGCTACGCATCCAAGAATACTAAGCACAACCATACTAGAATATCAATAATTCATCACACTGAAAACTTTAAGGCAATCAACTACTCAACTCCATAAATAAATCCGTTAGAATCCCACGATACGATTAGTTCATAATCGAACGGCTCGTCATCATGGGTTCCAATGAAAATATGATAGTAAAAAGGTTCTGAATACTACAAGAGAATATTAAAGTGTTAAGGTTTAGAAAACAAATACGAAACAAGCATCCAAAGTATCGCCTAATTAGAAGAATACAAAAGAACGATGTAGAACTAAATCTTTTTTTTCTTAGTCGTCTTGTGTGCTTTTTGGTTTCCAGAGTTCTCCCTTTGTTCCTTTGTTGTTTAATTCGTCTCCTTTTCTTTATTTATATGCTCCAGGCTGACTTGGCCGCTCAGAATATCCAAAACGTACTAAAATCAGGATTATGCCTTCCCGACCTAGCGCGGGCGTGCCTGTATAGAGCGCGGGCGTGCTCTGCTACTAGAAACTAGGGCGCGGGCGCGCCTAAGTCAAGCGCGGGCGCGCTTGGCTTCTGGAAGATTTCTGCAAATTTCTTGTTTCTCGTTTTGATCTTCTCGCAAGTGCTCGCACTTCAATTTCTGATCTCTTATCAACTAAAAAGGCATATATAAGTCTATTCCTGCCTCCAACTAAAGTCCTGCACATACTCAACATAAAATGCATTAAAAACACCACATACTTGAGGTCAAATCACCAACTTAAGCCGATATGAAGCGTTCTAAATGGATGTAAAATCCACTTATCAGGAGCAGATTTGGACTACTATTGAGTACAACTCCAAAGATAAGATCATTTCCTTCTCTCTTAAAGATAATGATTACTGTATTAATTTTGATGAAATTCAAGCTTATTTCGATTTGCCTGAAAACAACACTATTGTTCCACACACAAACACAGATGTGAGCACCATGCTTGTGTCTATGGGTTATTCTCTCAATCCTGCCAAATTAGGTGAGGTTAGGAGAATGGGCCTTGGAAAAGAATGGAGCTTTCTTTGTGATTCATTTATCAAAGTATTTTCTGGAAAAATTACCAATTTTGATGCAGTTACTTATGCCACGGTTAACATGCTATATATGCTTTTGAATGACAAGTACTTTAATTTTAGTAACTCTATCATGATAGAATTAGGGTATAAGTTAGGAGATATTAAGAAGAGGTCCAAGAATATATATTATGCTAGGTTTCTTATGATGGTAACAAACCATGTTTCTAAGGACCTCTTGATTGAGAACCCAACAAATAAGCTTGATTGTTGGGTCCAAGAAAAGAGGGTACTTTCTTACTTGAACAGGAACAATCTTCACATTGAAGTGTCTTTCAACTATCTACCAATCATGGAGGCACCTCGGGTAAGTGATGTAATTATTTCTGTCACTACTCTTCCCCAACCTCCTGTTTCTTTGTAAACTACTGTGGCTATGACATCTGTGACTATGATCAAAAAGATGCCTACCCAAGCCACAAAACCTAAAATTTCAAAATCCAAATTAAAGAAACCCCACTCTAGTTCCTCCCAAAAGAAACTAGTTTTAAAAACTACCACAGCTCAAGAGGGGAGTGTGAAGGGTGGTAAAAGAGGTGAGGGACAGGGTGAACATCAAAGAAACCCTAGGGATAAGGAGGTTGAGGTTAGTGAATCCCAGCCTAGTCACACCACAGCCTCTCAACAGGCTATGGTGATTAATAAGGAAAGTAGAACATTGCTAGTTGCATCCTCCCAAAAGGATGTAACTATTGAAAATAGCTCATCTCCAAGAGCACATAACAAAAGGGGTAGGGACACCACAAACCAAACTCAAACCTATGTCAGAAAGAAGAAGTTGAAATCTTTGGGGGAGTCACAGGGTGCACACACAGTGCCAACTGCATTCAAAGACTCAGTTACTGCACTATCTCAAACTATGGTTGATGTGGCTCCAATTAATGTGGAGTCACAGCCAAACTCTCTCACAATTGAAATACCTCACACACACAATTCTCCCACAAACTCACTGGATGTGGATATGATCAACACATCAATTCCTGATTCTCCATCTTTGAAACTCATGGAGGAGCCAAAATCTAAAGCAAGTGAGCATCATCTTATTGATGATTTATTGGCTCACTTGCCCTTTCTTTCATGAACTACTAAGAAATTTGTGCTTAATCTCAAATCAATCACCACAGATTCTACAGTAGTTTCAACTCCTACATCTGTCATTTCTGCTCTCTCGACATATATTCCTCATCTGTCGACAAGTGATTGTCTCTCGATGGATAAGCTTCACATCAATTATCTGTCGACATTCATAACTACTATTTCTACGGATGTCTCTCATCCGTTGGAAGTCTCTACACAAATTAAAATTTCCAATATTGTGACAAGTTTAGATGACTTAGTAGTTGTTCAATCACCCTTAGGACTGAGGGAAGGGAGTGACTTGAGTGAGAGGCTGAGTTGCTCTCAGGAAAAAGGAGAGGAAAAGAGTGAACATATGCATGTCATTTCTTCCAGCATGGCAAAAGTGAGTGAGAGGAGTCCCACCTTAGATGGTGAAGGTGAGGATGTGAGGGTGGGAAGCCCAAGGGAGCCCTTGGTGCAAAAATAGAGAGATAATAAGAGAAAAGTAGGTACAGGAGAATGGAAAGATCCCACTGTTAGTGAGTTAATGAATTTCAATGATGCAGAAAAAGAGAAACTATTTCAGCAAGAATATCAAGTTGTTCTAGATTCTGTCTCTTTTGATGCTGAGGCATTTACTCATCCTGTTCCAGCATATCAGCTTCTAGATGAACAGGGCAATGAGGATGCTGAGAAGACTCTCAATTTGATATATACTATAGCCTCCATGCAAAGGGAAAAGGATGCAATCAACTCTCTTCCACCTACAGCTGGTGATGATCTTGAGTTAGATTTTGGTGGCTCTTTTGGGGATGATTATAATGAAGAGGATGCTGATGAAACTGGCTTGAACATAGGCGGAGATGCATGACCTAGCTTATCCATAAACACTCCGTCCTGGATGTTCTCTAAAGATTGTAATGATCATCATTTTAAATCCACAATATTCAAGCTTGTCCATCAGACTCAATCAGCCATCCAAGCCACCACTGATGCAAATACCAAATCTCTTCTACAAGCTCATCTTAAATCTCTACAACTACATAAAATTCAATCTCTCAAACACAATCAAGATTTGGATGAAATGTAGAGCACTATTGAGTAATTCAAAAAGGACATCAATGAAAGAATAGAGTACAAACTTTCTGAGTCCACAATGAAAGACATTCACCAGAAAATCAGGAAGGACTTTGAATTGAGTAACAAGATTGAAACATTGGATTCTAGGCTAACAACAGTGGAGAATTTAATTACCAAAGTGCTTCTCAATCAAGTACATCAGACACTCCTTCTTTAAAAAATGGTGGATGCTCAAACACCATCCCCTGCCATCCTTGATGATAACAAAAAGGGGGAGGAGAATGTAAATGTCTAAGTTAGTAAAGGGGAGGAGAATGTAAATGTCCAAGTTAGTAAGGGGGAGGAGAATGTGCATGTCCAAGTTAGTAAGGTAATAGTTACAGCCATTACCTTCTCTAAGCCACCAATGTTGGACAACATTGACTTAATCAACAAAGCAGAAAGAATAAATAAAGAAGCTTGATGAAAGAATAGAGAAGAAATTTGGTCCAATTGCCAGTAAAGACAAATCTGTGAAGCACTCCACTCAATTGAGACCAATTCCAATAGTTGAAATGAAGCTGGGAAACATGGAAAGAGGTCAAACCTCATCTAAAAGACATCAACAGGCCATTATGATTTTGAAGCCTAAGAAACATTTATCAAGACACTCAAACAAAAATCCAATGGACCTAGTCTATGCAACTCCTAAACCTGGTGAAAAGAAGCTGCTAGGTCACTCAATTACAAAGATCTAAGAGATTCAGTTTTAAAGAAAAGGGTAGCAAAGATCTACAGGCATGGAAAACTAATTTGTGTGATGGCTAGACATCCTCAATTTGGAGAAGCCAAGAGAGAAGAGAAATTGAGGCTCAAGTCTCAGAAAAGGCAGGCTGTCTTAGAAGCAAAGAAACAAGTTGAAAAGCCTGCTAACAAGTCAGAAACTAAGAAGCCTGCCACCAAAACTGAAACTGAAAAGTATGAAGAGCCAAAGCATAAATCAGGAAAAGGATATAAGAAGCAGAGAGCCAAAAGGAAGCTGGTGTTTCAAGAAGAAAAGGAAGAAGAAAAGACAACTCGGTCTATTACCATAAATCAACCAACTATGCCCACAGTGGAGCAAGCTGAAATCAAGGTCCATCCTGGTGTGAACTTTCAAGGTGAGCCAATCATTCCCAAGGATGAGCCAATAGATTGGGAAAGCCTACCTATTCTTGAGCTAAACATCTCAATCTCAACCACTTCAAAGAGAAGAAAAAATAAACCAATAAAGTTAGTCAAGTCTGTCCCCTTCCAATCCAAAACCTTATCCAAACCCAAACCAACAGTCAATAAAGGAGATCAACTCTTTATCTGTGACATAAGGAATTTTCAGACATTAATCTTTACTTGGATGAGCTAGATGAAGTGAGAGCAATTGATGCCCACAACAGACTTCCAGAAAGATTAGTGTTCAGGTACAAGGGTGGAAAGGAAATCACTTGGCCTCTTGATAGGATTCTCAATGAAGGCTACTCTGTTTTGATTAAGATATTCTTTACAATCAAGAAAAACTTTGGATTCACCATGGTGGCCAATACAGAGATACTTAACAAAATTCAACAAATACAAAGAAGCTGGAGAGAATCAGGTGCACTACCAAGAATCTTCACTATTCCTTACACTAGAAGTAGAGTGCACTTGAAGCCATATTGGTTAATGGAGTTCAAGGATGAAAGAAACACCAGAAGATTTTTCAGACTAGAAGACTGGCTAAAAATATCAAGCAATGAGACTCTCTAATAAATGCAGGAGATGCTAGATCTATCTAATGAAGATGAATCTGAGTTCTATGCACAACTCCAACTCCGGATAGAAGAAAACAATGAGAAGCTGGGAAAGAAGACTAGAGACTCAAGGAAAAGGATTAATTTGCTCAGTCTAGAGGAGCACCTTGAAAAAGGCTTGTGAGATTTTTGTGAACTTTCTTTTATCAACTTTCAATAAAACTGCAGCACTTATCATTTTTATCTACTACTGAATGATCATTTTGTATAAGATGTTTTGTTATCATCAAGTCCTCCTAAATTTATGCCTAGAATTCTAGTAGACATAAATTGGGGGAGATTGTTAGAAATATGTTGTAGGCTTGATGATATTTTACCAAAATACCTTAGTAGATTTATTTAAGTATTTTTGTAGTTTTCAACGGATAATCTTACTTTGTCATCCGTTGAAAGAGTAGCTTATGTTTCAATAAGTTTTTGTAGCATATTCCTGTAGACTGAAATGTCTTAAAGAATTAGAGGTTATGGGATATTATAAGTTATGTTGGCTACTAGAATGATATGCAAAATAGGTTGGTTAATTGTGAATATTAGATGCCTTGTAATTTTACATAAATGAAATTGAGTCAACTGCTATGAAAATACTTTCAACGGATATTTCTATAAGGTTTTGACGGATGACCCAAGTCACTCTCAACGGATGATTCAATATAGACTCGATGGATAATCTACCAAGTCTCGACGGATAACTAATTCAGATAGGAGTTGATAGTGACTTGACAGTCACATGGGTTGAATATATACAAAAGAAATTTGGCAGCCTATTAGCAGGATTTTGAGAACAAAGAAGCATTTCCATTTCCATGCTTACTTGAAAAAATACAAAGATGCTGGATAGAGAAATGAAGAAACATGTGATTAGACTTCGACATTTTTGTTTAATATGTTTGTCTTTTCTTCATGTAACTTGGTAATATATAAACCAAGAGTAGCAAGTAGATTATTATCATTGAATGAACTGAGAAATAAAAAAGGCAATATCTGTTAAGAATTTCTCTATTCTTATTTTGTAAATTCACTTGTAAGCAGTTGTGTGCATTCTTGCATCACAGAGTTCTTGCATCACAGAGTTCTCAATCAATATATATCTCTGGTGGAAAGATCAATCCACCAGAAAGTTTTAAAATCTTTGTGTTTAATTACTTTGTGTTTTGAACACATTTATATTTCATTCCGTACACTTGCATATTCAAACACTGTTATACTTTGGTAAAGAATTTTCTTAATTTTCAAAAGAAACCAACAATTACATTTAACCCCCCCTCTATAATTATATTGTTAGATTGTTTGGGATTAACAACAATATAGGCAAGGGAAGTCGGCAAAATGAATCCGTAACTTCAGAAAAAATATTGGCTCTGAGGGCTAGGCACGGGGTCTCAGTCCCGAACCCGTCGACTGCCGGTGGACTGCTTGAGCTGTTCATGCGGCGAGAGTGGGTTGCCACATGTCTTCCGAGGGACGGACTGGGAACATCTCATTCGAGTGCCTTTCCCGGACGTCGAACAATCGATTCAGAACTGGTACGGATACAGGGAATTAGAACTGGTACAGATATGGGAATCTGGTACGAATAACGTAATGTGATCTCTGCCCTGCGTTTTGAATGAAAGTGAAGAAATTCAATTAAGCGCAGATAAACGGCGGGATTATCCATGACTCTCTTAAAGTAGTCAAATGTCTCATCATCTAATTAGTGACACGTATGGATGGATTAACGAGATTCCCACTGTCCAGGACTTGGCAGAATCAGGGGGGAAGAAGACCATGTTAAGCTTGACTCTAGTCCAACTTTGTGAAATGACTTGAGAGGTGTAGGATAAGTGGGAGACGGAAACGGCGAAAGTGAAATACCACTACTTTTAATGTTATTTTACTTTTAACGTTATTTTACTTATTCCGTTATTTTATTTTTACTTAGACCAAAGGCCCTCTCGCGGCCAATCGGGCGGAAGACATTGTCTGGTGGAAAGTTTGGCTGGGGTGATATATCTATTAAAGTATAACATAGGTGTCCTCAGATGAGTTGAACAAGATAAAAAATAACATGTGTGTGTATATAATTACTAATGGAGTCAAATACTAATCCTCACCAAATTTAACTACAATTATATTTCTTCGAAAATAATTTCTTAATCTATCGAATAGGTTTTCATAATCTACTGAATAAGTAATAAAATATCAATCAAAATAATCACCTAATTGCTTACACATAATCTCAAACTTTTTTACTTGCTTAGATATATCTTATTCAAAATCTATTGAAATTTTAGTTAAATCACATATAATATCTTATTTAAACATAAAATTATTTATTTTAAAATTATTTCAATTTTTACGGTAATATTTAATTTTAAATTTTGATATTTAAAAATATACACCAAAAATATGAAAAATAACAAAAAAAATTAAATACTGAAAATAACTTGTGCACTGCACGGGCTATTGAAACGGTTTAAAATAAAAATAAAATAAAATAATAATTCGTTGGTAGGTATAAAGTTACATAAAAATAATACATTATTCACTCGGATTTAAACAAAACTATATTATTAATTACAGTTTAAATACAAACCAAAAACTCCATATAATAAGTTGGATTTGTTGAGGTAAAACAAAATAATAAAAACTGATGATGTGATTAAAAAATATTATACTATTGAATCGGGTTAAAACAAAATAAAAATTAAAAGATAATTTGTTGGTCGATATATTGACATTAGGACAAAAAATAAGATATATTCATACAGGTAAAACAAAATAAATTTCAACTCGGGCTAAATAAACTTAAAAACAAATTAAATATAATTAATTAGATTTGATTCATATAACGATCTTATATTCATGTTATTTTATTAAAACTAAATTAGAGATAACTTGTTAGTTTATATAATAATGTAATACTAAAATAAAAACAATATAAACTATTCATACATGCCAAAAAAAATATATGCAATTAATGGGTGATGTTTAAAAATACCCATTTTTTGGGTGTAATGGCTGAAAATACCCATTTTTAAAACACATGGCTGAAAATACTGTTTTGGTTACGCATTTTGTAATTGGGTAAGTGTAATACGCATTTAAAAATTGGGTATTCAATAAAATTACTAAAAGATACGCATTTGTAGTTTAGGTATTACCATTGGGATACGCATTTGCCAAATGCGTATGTTAAATAAAATAAATAAATAAATAAATTGGATACCCATTTGACAAATGCGTATCTAGTACAAAATAGGATACCCAAATGGCAAATGCGTATCCAAAAAGGTATTTTCAGCCATTCACTTCCAGAATGGGTATTTTCAACCATCTGCACCAAAAAATTGTTATTTTTAACATTTTTTCGCAATTAATTCAAGATAAATTAAAATTAAAATATAATTAGACCAAATAAAATAATATAATACATTTTTTTATCCGGACTAAAAAAATAATATATGAAAAAATACTTTATCTTAAATTTTTCAATTCAAAATATATTTAATTTTTTATATATAATATTAAAATACAATCCATACATTACACAGATTATAAAATAATATTATACTAGAGGGAGATCTTTTGTCACACCCCCAACTTAAATAGCGAAATAAATATAGCTATTACATCTTTTTAATGAAGAATACACAACCAAAATCCAAGATCTTACAGTTTAGGGTTTGGAACAGCCCTACACTACCAACTATTACATCTGATTACAAATACCGAGTCCTCACACAACTATTATTACTTATTCTACCTGAGCTCGAACATAAGCATCAGCATCACAGGTCTTACGGGCAGTCTGCTTGAATCTAACCATAGTTGCTAGCTGTAATATAAGGGTAAAGCAAGAAGTGAGCCAAAAGCTCAACAAGTGCTAATAGTACAACGCAAAACATAAATCGAGATATACCTTTAGGAATGACAATGGAAAGACATAATCAATGATAACGAGAGATAAAACTTATGTGAGTTGGCATCATTTTGCTTGCATCAAAACAAATTTTAAAAATCATTCTTAATCAAAATCATTTTATGACGCTACGGATTACAGCCGGTGATCAGCCGCGAAGTAATCCCGAACCTCGCTGGGTTCTAAAACATTATTGGGAATCCCTAGGCAACTTTTAAGCCTAATATAAGTGTGGAAAGGACTCGCGTCTCAGTCCAGATCCACCATTCAAAGAAAACGTTTATCCCCCTTTGGGACTGAAAAATCCACATTTTAATCATTTTAAAAACTGATGCCGATTTATGACAAAATCTCTTTCGACTGTAATCATTTTTATCAAGGGATTATAGATCAACTTGAAACACTGGAAATATGACACTAAATTTCAGGGCCATGATCCACTAGACTTTACTATTTTAGGGTAATTGAGAGGTTTCCATAAACAAGAACTTTGACAAGGAAATTGAGCAAGGCTATTGGATAATATGAAAGAGTAATGCCAAACTAGGCTTAAAGCAATGGTTGTAGACAAGGTATAGGTATTAGAACATCAAGAAGATAAGCATCACTGGTTCCAATAGGATAGAGGTGTTAAAATATAAAGAAAGTGATCATCAGCTCAAGATATAACAGGGTATCAAGCTTTTAGGGTAAGGATAGGGTTATCAAACAATCATGAATGAATTTAAGAAATGATTGGCTTTTAGGTATCAAGATAAAGTTTCTATCGAGGTTATTTCAAGAGTTGAATCAAAGCATCAGGGTGCAATATCAAGATTTCTCAGGGATCAATAGCATGATAATCAAAAGGATCAATAAGGTATTATAACAAATCTCTATTTTATCATGGCATTAAACTATCATGAAAGACTTTTGAACTACTTGCAATACGTACTCGAGGGTTCATGGCATCTCTATATAACTCAAAGATAAACAAAAGATACGCTTGATTTAAATATATCAAAATGACTTAGGATAATTGCATCGATATATATATAAACTGTTTACAGTAAATACGAAGGTCAAGTTGAATCACTTGCCTTGAGATAGACTGGTCTGGTCTGACTGGTAGGAGCAACAACTGGAGCTTCACTCGACTTTTATGGCAAGTTTTCCCTCGTCTCGAGATCCTACATAAATAATAATAATCCTCATTATAATATATTCTTACCATCTTAACCTATTTACAACCCGAAATTAAACATGGATGGCACTTAGGCCTATACGCACTTAATTCATATCCACCATTATATTTTCAAATGTACACACGTAGCCACATAATCACATATCGTATATTAATACCAAATAACATCATATACACCATAATGCCACACTAGGCTTGGATGATCTCGACTCACCACTTAAGTCACTTGGTCGCTAACTAAACAAAGTCTTCAAATTTGGGCTTCCTAACTCAATGTGCCTTTCCTAAATTATCCAAAACCTATTGACCCTCACTTGTGCCTTTTTCTCTACTGACCTTATACTATCTTACAACTATGGTGGTTGACCTAATACTCACTTCTAAGTGTTCTAAAACTATGTGATAAGTGAAAGTGCTCACTGGTGTAAATTTCAGAATGGTAACTAAGGTTTCTTGAGTGCATTAGACACTCTTAAACTACAAGTTTTTCTTCAAAATTTTTACACAAGACTCTCCTGACCTAAGGGCATCTCACAAGCTTGATGTGGCTCAAAGGCCTGGATTGGGCCTTCTTGGGCCTAAGCTAAAAGTCCAAGGTTCCCCTGTTTTTCTGGGCAGAAAATGCCCTGACTTGAATTAACTTGTGACACATGGTTCTAACTCATATCCTATGAACTATGGTTGAAAAAACTTCTCTGACATACCCTCTAACTAAGGCCCAATTGGGCCTAATGAGGGCCTACCCATGACATGGCCAAATCTCCCTATTTCTAAGTTGCAACAAAACTGTCCCCTGCTGGACAGATTTTGTTATTCTACTTGTGCACCTAACCAAATGACATGCAAACTTCCAACCAACTCCTAAAACCTATTATATACTCCCCATACTAACTTCTGGTAGCTTGGGCCTCAAAGTGCACATCAATGACATGGTCAAAACTCACTCTAAACCTCAGGGTATTAAACTGATTTTTCTGCAGAAACTATAACTCTCATTTTTCCAAGGTTTTGACTTGACAACTCAACTAACAAAAACTCAATACTTAAACCAAGACTTATACATGGTAATCTACTGAACTAACTCCTTTATTCTCAAAATAACATTGGGTGAGATCATCCATGCCTAAAAACAACAACATGCAACTAAATATATAACATGCAACTCATGGAAAGCACATAACAAGATTTCGGCTAGGCATAAAGTTGTAAATGCTTGCAAAATCGACTTGCACCTAATACTTATCCTTAATAATTATGAAATATAACTCCTTTTAAGTATTAATAAGAAATTCATCATGGAAACAATCTATTTAAGCACATCTATTTCGAATTTTATAGATAACAACATGATTTCGAAAAGAATAGCATGTCTTGAATTCACAAGAATCAAGAGTTTCTCTTTGGAGATCACACAAAACTACACATGCAACCATGAAACTTCATCTTCCAAATCACAAAACTCTTGGGAAGTATATAAAATAAATGTAGGTGAAAGAATTACACTAGGGAAGATGAGAAATGGAATGAAAAATGGAAGGGAGTGGGAGAAATGGGGTTCGGCCGAGAGCAAAAGGGAGGGAGGGGAAGAGAGAAATTTTTGTGGTGTGTTGGAGTGTGAAATGATGAATGACTTCTCTCCACTTTGATTTGTTTGTTTTATGCTATTTGGTTGACAAGTAATGAGTGGAAGTGAGAACTTACAAAAATGTCCCTTGGCTAAAGTTAGGCCATTTTGCATGCAAGGCTAAGGTAGTAATTTGGTAATAATCAAATGAGTTAGTGGGGTTGGAAAAGTCTTATTTGCCCTTTGAGAGAATAGAAAGAGAGTTTGCATGCAAGGTTATTCATGTAATTTGATAATTATAACAAATAAAATTTGTAAAGATTTATTTTTATAAAATAAAATACAAGTTCAAAAATTATAAAATTTATACCATAAAATAACTTGTATTTTTAGAGACTTTATAAAATCATTTTCAAAATTTGTGATCAAAATGCCTTTTAAAAGAAGATTTTTCCAAAGCTTAGAATATTCCTTATAAATCAAAAATAAAGAAATTAAATAAACTCTTGCTTTGAAAAATCATATACTACCCAAAGCAAATTTATAATGCAGAAATTTTCACTCACACAAACGTACAATCATTGAATATATTTTCATTTGACTTAATATTATACCAAATTCACAAATAATATTACATAAAATGTCGGTCGTAACATCTTTTCCCAGATTTCCTCCTTCAAAATTTTCCTCTTCTCTTATTAAATTACATTATGTCTTCCTTATTTCCCTCCTTCTGCTTCCTCTCCCCTTAATTCGATTTAATTATATATAATTTTTTTTGGATATCCCTTTCTATACATTTCACAGATTGTAAAATTTTGTAATATTAAAGTAATCAATTTTCACTCATATTTATTACTTTTTTTTCGCTACACATTTTATATATTAAATATTAGTCGGTATAATTAATTTAATCATTTTCTTATTTTTTCATTAAATTATATTTTTACTTAACCTTTTTACCACAGCCATATATACAAATGCGTGGGATCACAGGGAGCGGTATATTTTTTCCACCTCTCTCTTTCTCATTTCTTTTTTTTATTGCTAAATATCTCTTTCTCATTTCATTTGCTTACAATATTTTTTTCATCTTTCTCACCGCACTTTATTTTTTATTTTATTTATTATATTCTTTAATTTCATCTTACTTTTGTTCTCAATGTTACTCTCAGTATTTATTTAAGTATTGTTAGTTAAAATTTGGTGTGGAGCACGGGTTATCGTTAATATTTAAAAAATTATTTATTTAATAATATTATAATATTATAATCTTTAATATATTTATATTAAATATTAATTATAAATTTATAATAAAAATAATATAATAAGTTGTGAACGCAGTTTAATAGAATAAGAAGATTATGTCTTTTAAATTAATAATTTAGTTGTTTAAGAGATAAATAACACTATTTATTTATATTTTTAATAATCAAAATTAGAGATAATCATTAAAACACATTATAGCTCATTGTAGTTATTATAGTTTACTATAGATTTTTTTTTTATCGTAGGTAACCCGCAGCCGCTACCCTTCGGGTGCGCACTGGTTAAACCCTATAAATTTTGAATATTTTAATAGTGAATAGACATAATTATTATAATATATTAAATTTAAAAGATAAAACTGTTGTAAATCTCACTAACAAATATAGCAACATAAAAGCAAGTGTATAAAGAATTTAGCAAGTTTAGGCCAAGACCATAGTTAACAAAACAAAACATGCAGGTAAACAAAATCAGTATCTGAAATAACGAAGAGAGAAAGAAAGATGTACCCGAAACCATAGCTTTTAACAGTGACTGAAATAAAGGTTCACAGATACAAAATGCCAAGAAAAATGATCACAGCTGAGTCACCAGGCCTTGCTCGAAGTCCTGGCTGCTCTTGAAGAGAATATTTCCCCTACCTGCTGCGTTTGGGATGCGCACAATATCTCCACCAGGATAAAACAGCTCGGAGTTTATGTTAACAGCAGCAACAAAAGCTCCACTTCGACCAGCACCTCAGTCGCCGGAAAATATCAGCACTTCAGGACTTTTGGGAGAGAAATGCAGAGAGGTTGAAGAGAAGAGAAGAGAATGTAGTGTGTATAATACATTCACTTTAACCTCTATTTATAGGAGAGGAAAAAATGAAACTGTCCACACACTTAATGTCTGAATTAAACTGCTTCATTAATGAAAAAATCAAAACTGATCAGATTTTGAATTCATTAATGAAAAAATCAAAACTGATCAGATTTTGAATTTAAATTATTTGAAACAGCTTTTCACATTAACACCCACATTATTATCAGAACTTAAGTTAAGTTCTGATTTGATTCATCAATACTTAAGTTTTGATTTTGATATCAAAACTTGTTAAGTTCTGATTTTATTCATCAGTTCTTAAGTTCTGATTCTGATATCAGAACTTGTTACAGATCAGATTATTTGCAGGTTCAATGTATTTAGACTAAGCCCACTAACAAAGTGACTTAGCCTATTTCAGTACCCGGCCCAATAATCCAGTCACCGATAAATAAATTCGAATTAAAATAATTCTCAAATAAATAAAATCCTCGCCCAGGTCGCCTCACGTACGTGAGACGCCGAGACATTCGCCCAAATCGCCCTTCGACCCGACCCGGTCCGGTGCGGTGCGGTGCGTGGCGTGGCGGGGCGGGGCGCGCGCGTGTGTGTGTGCGCGTGAAGCACACAACAACACAATGGACCATCACACACCTTAGTAGTTGTATACTACTCATGTGGGTAATACCATATAAAGCACACAACCCCCTTTATTAATTTCAATGTCGGACAAACATTCTCAAATTTTCCAAGCTTTTCCAAGCTACTTTCAACTCTCATTTCATATGGATTTCATTAAGAAAATTCTTAAAACCATACATGAAAATTTAAGTTCAAATATCATTGAACAATTTCCAATTATTAGATTTTAGGATTAACATCAAGAACATAATTAAATTAAGCTCTAAAATCCTAATTTTCTAACAATCCCCCACAAATCCATACAGAAATGCGATCAATTTCCCATCATGACTTATTTTTCAGAGTCGGTACCCTTCCGGGTTTGAACCCTCCTAATTCCTCTACTTCAATGGCTATCGGACTCAGATGGAATGTTTCACCTTGAATCTTAATCCGTTTAGTATAACCATATTCCATAGATGACGACAAGTCAAAGGTTATGGTGCCAATCTACGGCTTTGAGACATTAATGGTCATGTCTCGATCCTGTTCATCGAATGCTTCAAGGATTAACCTTATCCTCTAATTGCGACCACACAATTACATTCGCTTAGCTGGGCATCTCCAGAGATATACAGCCTCTATCTCGTCAAATGACTTGATCCCATTCAGAGTTTTACCACTCTTGCTTTTCTGGCAGTGTCAGTACCTTCTAGGTTTACAGGGGATAGACTCAGATACTATAGTATCATCTATGTAGCAAAGGTATTACCAACTCATCCTTACAGCTTGTTATTACCCATTGAATACACTTCGAGGGATCTCCTCTCATGTGTATTGGGTTCCCACTGTTGATGAATTATGATGGGTTGACAGTCCCATCCCCAACCTTGACTTAAGGACCACTGCAGGTTCCAGTCCTTTAGTAAGAGGATCAGCTATATTATTCTGAGTTCCTATGAACTCTATAGCTATGATCCTATCAGTCACTAAACCCCTTATAGACTTGAGTCTAACTTGGATGTGTCTCTTAGTTTTAGCATTATGCTTTTTACTGCTAATTTTGTCGATAGTTGTTCGACTATCACAGTGAATAGCAATAGCAGGAAGCGGTTTGCTTACTACAGGTATTGCAGACATAAGTCCGTGTAACCATTCAGCCTCCGTCCCTGTGGCATCAAGTGCACACAACTCAGCCTCAAAAGTAGACCGAGTAACTATAGTCTGTCTGCTTGACTTCCAGGATATTGCTCCACCAGCCAAGGTGAACACGTATCCAGTCACTCCATTGGAACCAGACTTCTTAGCTATCCAACTTGCATCACTGTACCCTTCAAGCACACCAGGAAATCTCCTGTAGTGTAAACTAAGGTACATTGTGTCTTTTAGATATCTAAGTACTCTATCAAGAGTATCCCAATGAGTTATGTTTGGACAGCTTGTATATCTAGCCAATTTAGACACAGAATATGAAATATCTGGTCTAGTACAGTTAGCAAGATACTGCAAGCTCCCAATAATCTGAGAATACCTTAACTGAGACACAGGCACTCCTGAAGTATTCTTGACAAGGGAAACTTTCGAATCATAAGGTGTACTAGCGATTCTACACTGTGAATAACCATATTTCTCAAGTATAGATTTCTCTATATAATGAGATTGAGTCAAGGTTATTCCTTCAGTGGACTGAACCAGTTTGATTCCAAGAATCACACTTGCCTCACCCATATCCTTCATTTCAAAATGTCTTTTCAAGAATTCTTTAGTCTCGTTAATAATCTCAATATTAGTTCCAAACAATAAAATGTCATCCACATATAGGCACAAAATAACACACTCATTACCTTTAACTTTAGTGTAGACACACTTATCACTTTCATTAATCTTATAACTGAAAGGCAATATAGTTTCATCAAACTTTTTATGCCAATCTCTGGGAGCTTGTTTCAAGCCATAGATGGACTTGATCAACTTATATACTTTCCTTTCATTGCCTGATGCAATAAATCCATCAGGCTGATCCATATAAATCTCTTCTTCAAGTTCACCATGAAGAAAAGCCGTCTTTACATCCATCTGATGGATGATAAGACCATGGACTGAAGCCAATGCTATAAGCATTCGGATTGTTACCATTCTTGCAACGGGAGAGTATGTATCAATATAATCAATTCCTTCCTTTTGCTTAAAACCCTTAGCTGCCAGTCTAGCTTTGTACTTATCTATTGAGCCGTCAGGGTTCAACTTCCTTTTAAAGACCCATTTGCACCCAATAGTAGAACACCCAGGAGGGAGATCAACCAACTCCCATGTTCCATTAGAAACAATAGAGTCAATTTCACTCTTGACAGCGCCCTTCCAGTGCCTTGACTCAGAAGAATCCATAGCTTGCCGGAAAGTTAAAGGTTCGTCCTCGATATTGTAAGTGATGAAATCACCTCCAAAATCCTTGACTACCTTTGCACGCTTACTCCTCCTTGGTTCCTCTAGTTCCTTAGGAATAGAGCTACTACTAGGTTCCGCCCCCACATTTGTCATCTTTTCCACATGATCAGGAATAGAACTTGATGTGTGAGTAGGATCTTCCTCAGAAGTCGTTTCAGGTATTCCAGTCTTCATAGGGTAGACATCCTCAAAGAATGTCGCATCTCGAAATTCAACTATCGTGTTTGCCACTATACCATCTATGTCATATTTTAACACTAAAAATCTCATAGCTGTAGTGGTTTCAAGATAGCCCAGAAAGATACAGTCAACAGTCTTTGGACCTAGTTTCTTTCTCTTGTGTTCAGGAACAAGCACCTTAGCAAGGCACCCCCACACACGAAGATACTTAAGACTAGTCATCCTGCCTTTCCATAACTCCAAGGGTGTTTTATCCATGTATTTCAGAGGGACTCTATTCAAAATATGGCAAGCCGTATTTAGAGCCTCCCCCCACATGTATTTAGGCAACCCAGAGTTAATAAGCATACTATTAATCATATCTTTAAATGTTCTGTTCTTTCGCTCAGCAACCCCATTAGACTCTGGTGTGTATGATGGAGTAACTTCATGAACTATACCATTGTTTGCACAAAATTCATTAAAAGCATTACTCGTATACTCACCACCTCTATCAGATCTCAAGCTTTTAAGTAGCTTACTAGTTTGTTTTTCTACTTCAGTTTTATATATAATGAATTTACTAAGTGCTTCATCCTTATGTCTAAGTAAATAAACATTACAGTATCTACTACTATCATTTATAAAAGTAATGAAGTATCTAAACTGGTCCTTGGTCAACACACCACCAAATTCACAAATATCAGTGTGTACTAAATCTAACAATTCTGAATCCCTAACAACGTTATGAAAAGGTTTCCTTATCTGTTTAGCACCAAAGTTCATCATGTTCTTAAGAGCACCAAAGTTTAAATGACCTAGTCTAGCATGCCATATATTTGAGGATTCAATACAGTTAACAGTAGGAATAACATTATTATTCAAATTTCCCAAAACGGGATCCGCATTAATAACAAATAAACCATTTGACAAGTAACCCTTGCCAAAGAATGTACCAGTGTGAATAAGAACTACTTTATTACACTTGAACGAAATTTCAAAACCACTAGAAACTAAACAGCTTCCACTTATTATATTTCTACGCATGTTGGGAACATGATGCACTCTCGTCAGAGATAGAATACGTCCTGAAGGGAACTTCAGATCCACGTTTCCAACTCCATGTACTTGAGCAACACTAGCATTCCCCATCTTCACAGTCAGGCTATGACTCTGTTGATAAGATACAAATAAACTAATATCAGCACAAATATGTACATTAGCTCTAGTATCTATCAACCATTCATTTGACAGGATAGGTAGAAAATATTATAGGGTTATAGGATACATACCGGTCAACGTCGGTTTCAAAAACCGTAGCCTCACCAACAACCATGTTCACTACAGGCCCACTTACGGTTCCAAGCACAACATTTGCTTGCGCTACCTCGGTTTTCTTCGCTTTCTTCGTAGGGCAGTCCTTACTCCAGTGCCCAACCTGCCCACAAGACCGGCATGGTTTGTTTGCCTTGGGTTTCTTGGCCTTGTCCTTGTCACTCTTAGGTTTATTACTATTAGCTTTCTTAGAAAAAGCCTTCCTCTTTTGTCCTACAGTTGCTATGTTTACCTTCGAGGTACCGTGTTCAGTTGGCATCACATGTCCCTGTTTGGACTTGTGTTGTTCTTGCACCGAGATGTCCAGCATAAGGTTGGTCCAGGTGATCTCTCCTTTCTGTCTTTTCAGGGAGAGAGAGAACTCTTCCCAAGACTTCGGGAGTTTTTCAATCACACTCATCACCTTGAACTTCTCCGGGAGATTCATTCCAGACTCCTTCAAAGCATGCATTATCATCTCGAATTCATGCACCTGCTTAGTCATGGACTTATTATCCACCAGCTTGAACTCGAGGAACCTTGCCACATAATACTTTTCTAGACCTTGTGAGTCAGTATTATGTGTCTGGTCCAGCTTCTCCCATAAGAGTTTTGCAGAGTAGGCATCAGAAAAATAGACATCAAACAAAGTGTTTGTTAGTGCCGCCAGAATGGCCGCTCTAGCCACTCCATCCTTCTCAGCCCACTTCGCAAAAGCCTTAACTGTGTCAGCCTTCTCTTGATCCACTACTGGTTTCTCATATTCCACAACCGGCCACAGACCCTTTATAGTCAACCACAACTTCATCCTTTTCTGCCAGCGAGAAAAGCCAATGCCACCGTTGAATTTCTCCGGTAAACCGGTTAGTTCAACAGCTTGTGGGAAACTATAGGTGGTCCAATCAATGGCCCCAGCAGTTGCACCCGAACTGCTACCACCACCAACGATAACCTCACTTTCGTTAACCATTATGCTAAATTCTATATAACTAATATTCTCTTCAAGAATGTTGTAAATCTCACTAACAAATATAGCAACATAGAAGCAAGTGTATAAAGAATTTAGTAAGTTTAGGCCAAGACCACAGTTAATAAAACAAAACATGCAGGTAAACAAAATCAGTATCTGAAATAACGAAGAGAGAAAGAAAGATGTACCCGAAACCATAGCTTTTAACAGTGACTGAAATAAAGGTTCACAGATACAAAATGCCAAGAAAAATGATCACAGCTGAGTCACCAGGTCTTGCTCGAAGTCCTGGCTGCTCTTGAAGAGAATATTGCCCCTACCTGCTGCGTTTGGGATGCGCACAATATCTTCATCAGGATAAAACAGCTCGGAGTTTATGTTAACAGCAGCAACAAAAGCTCCACTTCGACCAGCACCTCAGTCGCCGGAAAATATCAGCACTTCAGGACTTTTGGGAGAGAAATGTAGAGAGGTTGAAGAGAAGAGAAGAGAATGTAGTGTGTATAATACATTCACTTTAACCTCTATTTATAGGAGAGGAAAAAATGAAACTGTCCACACACTTAATGTCTGAATTAAACTGCTTCATTAATGAAAAAATCAAAACTGATCAGATTTTGAATTCATTAATGAAAAAATCAAAACTGATCAGATTTTGAATTTAAATTATTTGTAACAGCTTTTCACATTAACACCCACATTATTATCAGAACTTAAGTTAAGTTCTGATTTGATTCATCAGTACTTAAGTTTTGATTCTGATATCAGAACTTGTTAAGTTCTGATTTTATTCATCAGTTCTTAAGTTCTGATTCTGATATCAGAACTTGTTACAGATCAGATTATTTGCAGGTTCAATGTATTTAGACTAAACCCACTAACAAAGTGACTTAGCCTATTTCAGTACCCAGCCCAATAATCCAGTCACTGATAAATAAATTCGAATTAAAATAATTCTCAAATAAATAAAATCCTCGCCCAGGTCGCCTCGCGTACGCGAGACGCCGAGACATTCGCCCAAATCGCCCTTCGACTCGACCCGGTCCGGTGCGGGGCGGTGCGTGGCGTGGCGGGGCGGGGCGGGGCGCGCGGGTGTGTGTGTGCGCGCGCGTGAAGCACACAACAACACAATGGACCATCACACACCTTAGTAGTTGTATACTACTTGTGGGTAATACCATATAAAGCACACAACCCCCTTTATTTATTTCAATGTGGGACAAACATTCTCAAATTTTCCAAGCTTTTCCAAGCTACTTTCAACTCTCATTTCATATGGATTTCATTAAGAAAATTCTTAAAACCATACATGAAAATTTAAGTTCAAATATCATTGAACAATTTCCAATCATTAGATTTTAGGATTAACATCAAGAACATAATTAAATTAAGCTCTAAAATCCTAATTTTCTGACAAAAACTATATTATATTTTTGGTTAATCAAAACTACCATCTACATCTAAAAGTATAAAGTTCTTAAGTTTGTTTATTATTAAATATTACTCCCTCCGTCCCTGAAAAAGAAAAAGAAAACTAGATGAAATAATAAGACCTGTTGATTTTTAATTTTTAATTTATAAAAGGGATTTTTTAATTTTTAATGTATAAAGGGAGATAGTAGAATAAAAATAACGTGGAGAGCGAGGAAAAGTGGGAAAATTGTGGGACCATGCACTATTTTGGAAAATTTTGAAATTTAAAAAATTAGATGAAATATCAAATAGTAAAGTGCAAGAAATGGTTGGGTATAAGGTGTGATAAACAAATGATTTTGAATATGGTTAATGTTAAAATTTTTAATATATTTATTTTTCATTATTCCACATGCCAAAATAATTTATATAGAATGGAGGGAATCTTTAAATCGAAAACATCCCCGCATTTTAAGTGATCTTTCAATCATCACTCGACTGTGGTCGTTGAAATTAAATGTTGGACAGCTAATTTATAAAAAAATATTGAAAATTCATTTAAAAAACAAAAATTGCTACTTTTGGGAGGCTATCCGACAAATAAGTATTTCAACATATTCGTTCTATAAAAAGAAAAAAAAACTGAATCCTAACAAGTGTTTGCTGCACAATACTTCCATAAATATCTGAGCTCGTCACTCTACCGTTTTAGGATCATGAATTTTTTTATATATTTACTGTTGAATTAACAAGTTTGTGTTTTTAACATAAACTGTAAGATTAGTCAATGATTTACTTTGTTTTTTATGCCGGAAGTATAAGATTTTTATACAAAAATCGAGATGCTTTATTACATCAGTAAAGTCGGCTTTGTAGACTCCTTTATTTTAGCAGTACAGCCATGTGTGTATACTATATATGGTTTGAGTATAGATAAAGCAAGTTCATTTTAGGGGCGTACGTGATTAGCATCGGATCGGTTTTGGGGTAAAAGTCGAATCAAACCGCGAAGAGGGGATTTAGAAAATTGTCATCTGAAACCGCATTTGGGATTGCGGTTAATCGCGTCAATTGCGGTTATTGCGGATCGGTTTGCGGTTCAATCACTTATTTTAAAATAATTAATAATTAGCAAAAAATAAATTAGGAATATTAATAAATTCAAGTTTAAGTTATGTGATAAATTTATATTCAAAAGTAAAATACAAACTAATGCTCCGTGTGGAGTAAGGATATTAAAAACATACAAAAATATGGAGGCGAGAGAAAAGAAAAAAGAAAAGGATAAAAAAAATTACATGTTGATTACATTTTTCATTTGTTTGGTTATATATCTTATAATGATTGTGAATCTTATGAACAAGTCTTAACATTAACCTATGATTAGTTAATAAATGTGTATACTTATTAATTTATATGATATCAACTACATTTTTGGAAATATATTTTATTATAAATATATGTTGCGAGTTGCGGTTGTGATTTTCAAGAATTTAAAACCGCATTCAAACCACGAATGAGCGGTTTTTAACATTTAAATTCACAACCAACCCGCGTTCGCGATTATCCGAAAAATGCGGTTCGGTTGCGAGCGGTTGGATGCGGTTGAATGGTTCATCTGTACACCCCTAGTTCATATTATACTTTAGGAAAAATATCAAGTTGCCCCCCGGTTTTGTTCAAAGGTATCAAGTAACCCCCTACTTTCCAATCTGACTCAAGTTTGACACTGGTTACGTCATATTGTTCTAGCCGTTAGAGTCAACTCTTTTTTTTAACAGTCAACATGTGATGTGGTAAACAGAATCACTGATTGGTTGAGTTGGTTCCTACCTGGACTATCAACGGCTATAATATACTTCAGTTCTATATATACATGTATGAGAGCATCTTTATAATTAGGGTTCTTCATTTTATTTCTTTTAAACACAATAATTCTTATATAAGAGTTTAATTTGTGAAAGTAGTTGCTTCAAAATAGTGTGGAATCGAAAAACCCTATAGCTTCAATCTCCACATCGTCTGTTGGATCTTCGGCTCGATTTATATGCAAATGTGGTAAGAAGGCTAGGATGTATACCTCCTGGTCCCTAAATAATCCGGGAAGGAGATTTTATACATGTTGCCAAAAACCGGTAAGTAGTATCTCATTATCTTAGCGAATAGTAAAATTCAAAGGCTTAAATTTTAATAATTTTCATCATGCAGGAGACTAGACGTGATTACTTTGAGTGGTATGATGGTGTGCTCGTTGGAAGACATGGTGAAGTTGTAACTTTCTTGAATAATATGCGAATATTCTTGGAGGAAAAAATGAGTCTACTTGAAGAGAAGATCATATTTCTGGAATCAAAACTAAGTGAAGAAAAGGAAGAAAAGAGAGTTTTGAAAAGTAAGAAATCGTTGATAAAGAATTGTTTGATGACATGTTTAATGGTTTGTTTGGCAGTATTTGTAATGGGTTTATTTAAGAAAAATGAGACTGGTGGCTGATGGCTGATGATAATGTAGGATGTGATAATATTTGATGTACACTCTAGAAATATGTATTAATATTTGATGTAGCAACATCCTTGTAATCGTGAAGGTTTTGCATGAATATATTTTAACCAGTTTAAAGTGAGTAAGAACTTAGAAGCAAGAAAATAACATCAAATAAATAAAAGCTAGCACAAAAGATATCATCATATTATACTTGAACTGAGATGGATATTGTTCACAAGTCAGAAGGAAAAGAAAGCAATAAGAAGAAGAAGGTTGAGGTACAAGTTTAATGGTTCCAACCACATGTGACAACAAACACAAATACTAACCAACCATACACATGACAAAAGTTAATGTGGCCAACCATACATGGCTCCATAATATCAAATGTACCCAAAAACTACTAGCATAATCAAGACAACCTTCTTCTTATAGATGCAGCAGTCTTCTCATTATTTTATCAGTCATCATCAAGATCAACCGGGTCTTCCAGTGTGTTTGTAAACCTGAACTTGGTCTTTAGATACAACCTGTAACTCCTCATTGGTTCTGGTTCCTCATCCTCATAGTCCCCTTCATCTTCATAATCTCCCTCTTCTATTTTTACTTCACCAGCTTCTTCATCTTTGTCAGCAGCTTGTTGGACTTTGTCTTGAGTAGGCTGAGTTCCTTGCCTTTTGTTAACAGGGGGAGTGGCTGCACTAGGAGTCCCATTTGGTTGATGAGTTGAGGTGTTAAATCATGGAGTAGGCATAAATAACTTCTCAAATCCCAGTCCAATCATCTTTTGTTTGAAAATCTCCAGCTCCTGTTCCTTGGTCTGTCCAGATTGAGCCTTCCTTTTTTCAATGTCTTTCTTCTTCTCAATGCCTTCACCATCCCTGTTAATTCTTGGCAGTCCCTGTTAATGCATCCCTCCTAACTGGTAGCTTCTTTCTACTCCTTATTCCATCTTGTTCTGGAATTGGAACTTTTTTCCCTTTGTTTTTTAAGTTGATTCTTTTTCTGGTACATCACTAGAGGCCGCTTGTTGGTCTGTTTCATTCACATCAGTAGAGGGAGCTTATTTTTCTGGTACATTCACATCACTAGAGGGTGCTTCTCCTTCTGTTGTCTTACCAGCATTGTAAGATCTTTGGAGCTGTGGGAACTTGGGCCTCCTATGCCCAGTCATTCTACAGTTGTTGCAATGCATTACTTTCCCTTTGATGATTTTTTCTAGTCCAGGCACAACAGGTTCAGAAGGCCTATTGGTCTGGTTCTCTCCTTCACAATCTTCTCTTCTTCTTAATCTTTTAGGTCTTCCCTTTAGCTTCTTTGGAACATCTGGAGGTAACATCTCTGCTTTATCATGAGAGTCCCAGAACTCATCTCCTCTTAGAGCTTCCAAAGACAAGTTGTAAGCCTTCAAATAATGCTCTCTTGAGTAATATTCAGAGACATATGAAACATGTTGATGTCTCATGTCATGAATAGCTGCCACAACATGTTGACATGGGATTCCAGTTAGATCCCATGCCCTATAGTCACACTTCCTAGCATCAAAGTCAATTGTCACTGACTTGGTCCCATTTTTTACCATGTACTTCTTAAGCCCATCCCATGATGCCTGCCACTTCCTGAAATCTCTGATTGCTAGGTCTAATTTGATTCTTGCTTTTCTGCAAATAGGGTTGTCATTTGCTATCATTGACTCCCTATTCACTCTCATTCTTCTCATTATTTTAAAGTGTAACTCTTGCAACATAGTAAGCAAAGGCATGAACCTACAAACATGGTATTTTTGTCAAGATATTCAAATTGCGAAAAAAATATTTATTTATACATAATACTTTGAACCTAACTATTAATTTGAACACATATGAAACACATATGAAACACATACCTCTCATTCACAATCCAAGCATTAAAACACTCATACATGTTATTTTCTACATTGTCAGCAAAGCAATGAGTCTGAAAATATGCCTTGGACCATTTTGCAGGGTCTAGTACTACTAATTCGGCATGTGTAGCCTTAGAAGACCTTTCCAAAGCTTTCATTACTCTCTGGTGCAGGGCAAGGTATGTGGCACATGCTGCCATCTAAAAATATTTCTTTACAGGCCCTTGACCATACCTTCATATGAGACATGTTTTAGAGTTTTTAACCATTAAAAACTATGAATTTGAAAAGACAGTAAAATTACCTTCTCTTAAAGTTGGCAAATAAATGTCTAGTACATAGCTTATGTTCAACCCTAGGCAGCAGCTCCTTCATGGCATTCTCCAATCCCTGAAAGTTTGCAAAATAAATGTCACATTACATACAAAGCCTTGAAAATAGGAAGAAATGTAGGCAGTGTATGTACCTTTTGTTGGTCACTGATCATTGTAAACCCAAAGCCATCACCAAGATCTAGATCATCTCTAAGCAAGTCTAGAAACCACCTCCAACTATCAGTATTTTCAGACTCAACTACTGCATAGGCAACTAGGGGAGAGCGTGGGTCGGTTCGGCTCGGTTTTCGGATAAAACCGGAACCGCAACCATATATTTTCGATTTTTAAAATCAAAAACCGCAACCGCCGGTTCGGATTCGGTTTCGGTTTAGAAAAACCCCGGTTCATTTGTAATCGGCTTGGTTTCGGTTACAAAACCGACTAATATAAAAAATGAAAAATAATATATAAACGAGACAGATTGATGCGCATGATAATAGAATAATAAATGCACGATTATTAGCACAACTTATTGTAATAGAGATTAGCATAGTTCTCACTATTCCGTATGCATGGATTATTATAACCATCACCAATGACATTATGTGAAGTTCTCCTAGTTAAGTTGTATCCTTCTAGATAGCTGACAAGTAATTGACATTACTAGCAGGTTCTCTGTTATATATGCTTTGTAGTCCTGTTTAATTTAATGCATAAATATGTATGTGAAGGGCTTAAACACTAAAACACATTATTTCATTAAAATAGATGATTAACAGAAACTCATAGATTCATGGATTCATAAATAATATACATATTATTGTATCTAAAATATAATATATATTTTTATTATTATTAGTATCGGTTCGGTTCGGTTTTTATCGGTTCGGTTGAAATATATAACCGGAATCGAGCCAATTAAATTGGTTCGATTTTTTATTTTTCGGTTTCGATTTCGGATCGGTTTTAATCATTTCGGTTTTCTTCGGTTTTTTCCGGTTTCGGTTCGGTTACGATTTTAATTCGGTTTTTTGCTCAGCCCTATTGGCAACTGGGAACATCATTTTATTCCCATCCCTCCGCACTACACTCAACAGTTGATCACAACTAACTATTTTTAAGAAGCATCCATCTAGACCTAAAATAGGCCTATATCCATTTTTCCAACCCTCTTTCAGTGCATTATAGAAAATATAGATTCTCTTGAACTTATTCACATATTCATCAGTTACTCTGCTTGTCATGATTTCAACTCTGTTTTTGGGATTGTTTTTAAGGATTTCAAATCCAAAATCTCACACTCTAGAGTAGTGATCCTTCAAGCTTGTCAAAACACCCTCTAAAGCAGCCTTCCTAACCCTTGAACATTTAATTCTGGGGACATCAATTTCCAAGTCTTCCCTAATTGTGGCAATCATATCTTTGACTTTCCATTGAGGGTTAGACCTGATCCTATCACCATACAGTGACTCCAAGTACTTCACTGTCACCAACCTGTTATGGTAGGGCTTAGTGCATAAATGATCATCCAGGCAAGTCTTAATTTGAACAGTGCCTTCATCATTTATCTGGCTGCACCAGAGATAGAATCTGCAACCTTTCTCACATCCCACTTGGACCCTATTCCTGTCATTTGTTATAAAATGTACAGCTCCCCTCTCCTTAATACCATACTCTCTCTCACAGCTTTTCTAAACTCATCCATACAACCAAATTTCAAGCCAACCTTCCACTTATGAGTCTCACTAAATTTGTCATTATAGAACTTATCTTTCTTCTTCCTCTTTCTTCCTGGAGGAATTCCAACATAACCCATTTTCAAGTTCTCATCATCACTAGATGAATCCTCTGATCTCAGTTTATCACTATTATACTCACTCTCATAAAACTCACTATCTTCACTGTCAACACCTTTCAACTGTTTTGCTTTCCTAGCTGTAACAAGTTCCTCATCAGGCTCACTTTGACCCCCTTCCTCATCCTCATAATCAGAATCATCTATGTCCTAACTTTCTCCATCAATCTCACCCTCAGTCTCCCCATCAATATCCCCATCCACATCTTCATCATTATTCACATCAATATCCCCGAAACTCCATTCATCATCCTCCAACATGTGCTCACCTGGATTTGACACACTACCCCCCATCTCATCCTCCTTATTTACTAGCATTTCACCAGTAACCTTTTGGTGATCCACATACAATTTAATTTTCTTATATGGCAAACACAGGTCAATCATATTCATAACATAATTATCATCATATAATAACCTTATTCCTTTGTTGAAGCTATGACCATCATAAAGAAAATACATAAAATCAGTTTTATCATAATTATATTTCAGAGCATAGTCTTCAAGATCAAATATGGTCATCTTATCTGTGTCAACATTTTCAATTATGTCAACCCTTCCCCCAGAATACCCAGGTTTACCCTTAAACGCATTTGCACTAAATTTCTCATGATGATGCAACTGAATCGAAACCCTAGATGACATTCTGTGTAAGCAATTAAAATTACCTTCGATTAAAATATAGAAATCAAGACAATAAAATCAGGCGAACAAAATATAGACATAACCCATGTTCAACAAATCAAAATTCAACAAACCAAATTCAGACAACCCCTTTTTCTCGAACACAATAAAAGACGAACAATAAGTAGAATACATACCTTGTCCGATGATAAGAAATGAAGATACGATCACATATACCTTTATCTTCCTTGATCTTGCACTCGATCGCCTCTTCAGTCGCGTTGCCTTGCCGTTAGGGTTTTGGCGCCATTTCACTTCTCCCCTATTTCAGACAAAAAAACTTACTCACGTTTATTCTAAATTTTATATATTTTGAGTCTTGTTTTTTTTATTATTTTGAATGCTTTTTTACATGTCAGCTTGTACACAGGGCGCCATGTCACAAATTAACGGTCGACTTAACGATTACCGTCCATTTTGATCAGAAAAAAGAGTTGACTCTAACGGCTTGAACAATATGATGTAATAGGTGTCAAACTTGAGTCAGATTGGAAAGTAGGGGTTACTTGATACTTTTGAACGAAACAAGGGGCAACTTGATATTTTTCCGAAAAATACTTTATATAAAAACACACAGCAACACCCTTCTTTCCGACTCCATATATGTATTGGAAGTAGATAGAGCTCGTAGAATTTATTATGTGAGGTGGGCTTTTGTTGTATTTAGATATTGTAACATGGAAAAGTCTCATTTTGTTGTGCTATGCTCGGTCGTGTTATTTGTTCTACTTGTCAATAATGGAGTCATGGCTGCCAGAAGAACCCCGGATGGATCAGAACAATGGGGATATGTTGAAGTCAGGCCTAGTAAGAAACACACATGTGTATATTTTGCATGTATTTATTTGGTTATTTTGCAGTGATGTGGTTGTGGTTGTGGTTATAGATTTGTTAAAAAGGGTTTGATCTTGGATTTTTTGGTTTTGAAATGTGTGGAAAAACAGAAGCTCACATGTTCTGGTGGTATTATAGAAGTCCACAGAGGACTCAAGATCCAAATAAGCCATGGCCAGTGATTCTGTGGTTGCAGGGTGGACCTGTAAGTTGTGATCTTTTATTAATGTCAAAGTTCAAATATTTAACATGTTTTACCATGATAATCTACACTCAGACTGTTTCGTATCACAGTATTAGTATATAATGAACATGTTGTCATTTGTTTATGTACAAATGTTGAAGTCTTGGGCGTGTTATATGTGAACAGGGTGCCTCCGGAGTTGGAATAGGAAACTTTGAGGAGGTTGGCCCATTGGATACTTTTCTGAAGCCAAGAAACTCGACATGGTTGCAAAAGGCTGATCTCTTGTTTGTGGTATGCAATGCTCTCAAATTATAGGAGTTACGTGATATTGGTATCGGTTATTTGTTTTTGTTTTTTGTCTTAGTTCTTCCGATATGATCAAATGTAGGATAATCCAGTTGGGACTGGATATAGCTTTGTGGAGGACAAGAGTTTATTTGTGAAAACCGATGAAGAGGCTGCTGCGGATTTAACTACATTGCTAATTTCAGTTTTCAACCGCGACCAAGTCCTTCAAAAGAGCCCTTTGTATATAGTAGCAGAATCTTATGGAGGAAAATATGCTGTCACTCTTGGATTATCAGCTCTAAAGGCTATTGAAGACGGAAAATTGAAACTCAAACTTGGAGGTAAACTCGATATATTTTCAAAGATATATCTTACACTTGTAGATTGAAATTTGTTTATCATTCATCTATGATATGTAGGAATTGCATTGGGAGATAGTTGGATCTCACCGGAAGATTTTGTGGTTGGTGCATTTCCTTAAATTGTCAGTACTTGTTGTTTTATTCCATTTGAAGACTCATTATGTCATTTGGTAAATGCAGTTTTCATGGGCTCCTCTGCTTAATGATGTCTCAAGGCTTGATAAAAATGGTGTAGATAAATCAAACAGGTGAGAATTTATCGATTCATAAATTTAATTACTATCGGTTTGTGTAATTTGGTGTCCAGTAATATACCTTGTGTGATGAAAGATTTTGTAAACAGTGTTACGAAGATAATCAAGCAGCAAATCGAGGAAGGAAAATATGAAGCTGCAACAAATTCATGGAGTGAACTTGAGAATGTTATTATATCCTCTAGTAATTCTGTGGTATAGTACTCTAGTAGTCCTGTATCTATCACAGTATAATCTTTTTTTCATGCAATTCAGCTGAATTTGATTGCACATTTTAGGACTTTTACAATTTTCTCTTGGATTCTGGAATGGATCCGGTGTCTGCAACAGCAGCTGAGCTATCTCAGAATAAAATTATGTTGAAGCGATACTCAAGATATCTGGATTCTTCAAGGGCTTTGCCGGGTGGTGATGGTGATCTAGACACTTTGATGAATGAGATTCTTAGAAAAAAGCTTATGATAATACCAAAAGATGTGCAGTAAGTTCATTTTGCCTTTGTTCTAAAACACGTGGAAGATTTTTTTTTAATGCTCATCAAATTCCCCAATCCTCAACTCTGTTTGCAGATGGGGAGGTCAATCAGATCTTGTATTTTCAGGTCTTGCAGGAGATTTCATGAAACCAAGGATCAGTGAGGTAAAGTTTCCACGGAGCTAACGCATCTATAGAAAAAAAGTAGCTTGTGGTTAACGAGGGGGTTATTATCTGGAAATAATGAACTTGTGTATACAGGTGGATGAGCTGTTGGCAAAAGGAGTGAATGTGACAATATACAGTGGACAAGTAAGGATCTCATTCTCAACGCATTCCCCTTGACTTAAAAGTTAACTATAGCAAGGGACAAACGCTAGCATTAGATTAGTGAGTATGGTTTGATCATTATTGTTTGCCCACCTTTCAAAACCGCCCATGTGACCCTTCCTTTTTTGTAGATTATATTTTCGAAAAAGCAAGATCCTAGATGCCAAATATATGGTTCCCGTGAGCTAGGGCTCCGTCCTTTTTATGGGACACTTGAATGAATTTTTTATTTTTATGGGATAGCTGAATATAAATTAACAAATATGGCATAAAATGTCATTTTTTATGTGGTTCTGTCAATATTATCTAGAAGAAGTGGCGTTTCCAGGTAATTTTCTTTTTTTTACTTTTCTTCCCCGTTTTGACTTGTGTTTTTTTGTTTTGCTAGGAAAAAAGTAAACCTATTTTTAGTGTATATTTTTTATTTTAATTTAAATTTGTGTATATATGACTTTTGTTGGTAAAAAAAGGTGTCATGCGAAGCGAATGTGCATTTATTACGTGAGTGCATGTTTTGGAATGCTCATATTTAATTTTACAAAATATTATTTTTGTGTGGTCGCGGTTGCATAAAAAAAACTATAAAATTTATTAAAAATAAATTTATTAATATTTTATATCATTTAAGAATACATATTTATAGTTCAATTTCTTAATTAGTTATCTATTGTGTTTGTTATATAAATTATTAGCTATTATAATAGTATAATAGGATAAATGAAATAAATATATTATACATACATTTTAGCACGTGCAAAAATGAAATTATAAAACTCAAACTCTAAAATAATATTTTATAGTTTTTTTTTAAATAATTTTATTTTTAATGCTCACACCACACTAAATGTAAGTCTATATCAAACAAATACAATTTTCATATATTACGTAGAACTACACTTTTATATTTCTTGATTATGAGACTTCGTAAAGAAAAAAAAATATTCCCCCATGATATCTTTTTCAAAGTAACTAAAACCATAAAAAAATATTTAAAATAAAAATAAAAATTATACACTAAAATAGGTTTACATAACTATCCAACAAAAAAAATGAAACAAAAATAATATTTTGTAAATTAAATATGAGCCTTCCAAAATATGGACTCACCTAACAAATGCACAATCGCCTGGCATGACATCCTTTTTGTAACAACAAAAGTCATATACATACAACTTTTTAATTAAAATAAAAAATATACACTAAAAATAGGTTTACATAACTACCCAACAACAAAAAATGAAACCAAAATATTTTTTTTCTTAATTTAATATAAGAGTTCAAAATATGCCCTTCACATAAATTTTTTTCCTAGCAAAATAAAAAAACACAAGTCAGAAACGGGGAGGAAAAGAAAAAAATGTAAAAAAAAAAGAAGAAAATTACCCGAGAACGCCACTGAGTAATATTGGCAGAATCCCAGAAAAAGTGGCGTTATGTGTCATATTTTCAGTTATCCCATAAAAATGAACCCTCTCAGCAGGAATCACGAATAGTGATTAAAAAATGTATCTCAAATTCCCTCAAACCGTAATTCAAATGAAATTTTGAATTACTTCCCCTGTTCTTAGAAACGTACGTTCCATGTTCACGTTTGCTAATGCACACTTTTTTTATTGTTAATATCTTTAATTTCGTATTAATATTAAATATAAAATTTTATTATATTAAAATACTTATAAATACGAATCCAACAAAATCACATATGTTTGATCATTCATGACTATATTTGATCTTATAGATTAGACATAAATTAGTAGTGAATCGCTTATCATGTTTGATTTTATAGATTAGACGTAAATTAGTAGTCAATTCTTTATCATGAACAGTACAAAAAGTCAAAATTGGAACAACATTTTGGGACAGAGGGATTAGTAAATAGTAGTACTTATTCAAATTTAGAGATCCAGATTTATTTTAATATAAATAATAATTTTATTACTTTTATAATGTTAGTTTATAAGATTTAAAATTTATTTGTGATTATTAATTAATATTAATAATATTTTAGATGTTAATTAATAAAATGAATATGTTTTTAGCTAATTAAGTCTATAAGTTTAATGTTTTTAAGTGTAGTTAAAGAAATTATTTTTGA
This sequence comes from Apium graveolens, assembly GCF_009905375.1. Lineage (NCBI taxonomy): Eukaryota > Viridiplantae > Streptophyta > Magnoliopsida > Apiales > Apiaceae > Apium > Apium graveolens. The sequence continues at coordinate 228,339,243 of NC_133652.1, forward strand.
TTTAATTAATTCATTAGTATGATATATTAGTTATTCATGTTTAAACATTAAATTTAAGAATAAAGAGTTTAATATGATATTTGCCTATTATAATATATAAAAGGTAGTTTGGATAGACATATTGGAATTCATCTGAAATTTGGATTAGAGTTTGAATTAATTGATAATTCAAATTTGAATTTTTGATCAAAACTGACAGAGATAACTTAAAAACTAAATTACAAGGGTTCAAATAGTTAATCAGCCCGTGCATTGCTTAAACTCCGGGCATCTTGTTTGACATTAACCTCATTTGCCGAATATACAATTAATGTCACGAATTGTATCATATTTCCCGTCCCAAAATAAGTTTTTTTAATTTTTAGACGTATTTCAAAATATATAAAAATCATAGTTCCGTATATATTTTTTTTTGAATTAAAATATAACATATATTTATATATATATATATTTCTGAGAAAATAAAATTTGAAAAATATTTCATGAATCTATCTTTTTTATTTATCTTAAAATACAAGTGGATTTATATTTTGGGAAGGGGAGTATTTTAATTGTGTGACACTATCACGCTAGAAATAGAAATATAGGAATTTATACGAAGGAACATACATCCTTGTTTCTATATGGTTTAATACAGAAATTGACAATGTACACTTGTATTGAAATAAGTGGAGTTATTAGTGTACTACAACTTGTGATGATAATACAGAGTTTGGGTTGGGAAATTGTAGCTTGATGTGATTTGTTCAACCAAAGGAACTGAAGCATGGATAGAAAAGCTAAAGTAAGTTGCACCCCTATCCCATCCCATCACTCTCGCAACTATGAATAATATTAAATCGAGACGTGTGTGCTGTTCAACTGAGTGGGTTGGCTGAACAAGACCTGCACAAGTCGCGCATAACAAATGACTTATTATATTATAATTCTATATTTCATCACTGCCCCCTCTTGACTTGACTAACAGGTGGGAAGGCATACAAAGTTTCTTGAGCATGGACAGAACTCCATTGTACTGTGGGGATGAATCAGTTACAAAGGGTTTCACAAAATCCTACAGAAATTTACGCTTCTACTGGATTCTTAAAGCTGGCCACTTTGTAAGTCAAAACAACAAATGCTGCTCATATTACACACATACATTGTAGGAACACCATAGCTTTAACTTTCTCAAAATACTACTCATGCTCAACACCTTTTTTCTACGTTACGTTATGGAATTTTCAGTTATCTGATTTTCGAGCATGATCCTACTAACAAATAAATTTACAATATGTGCGACACTTGGTTAAATTTACAAACTTATGCATGATATATCCTAATTTCTTTATAACTACTCCCTCTCCCTCCGTCCCTCCCATTTGTTTACACTTTCCTTTTTTTTGGATGTCCCTTCCAATTATTTACATTTCAAAATTTTTCAAAATTGGTAAGATTTTATAATTTTTAAAATAACTACATCCACTATTTCTCTCCACTATACCCACTTTATATATATAATATTAATCGGTCTCACTATTTTACTCATTTTTTTAACTTTACTCCACTATTTTATTATTTTTCTTAAACTCCGCAACGGAGGGAGTAATACTTAATTAATTTTACTTGCATTGCTTGTATATGACCCTGTATAAGTTGCGCAGTACAGTGGGGATAGATTTGATGGACCTAGAAAAGGGTAATTGAAAAGGAAAGTACGGTAGAAATGTCAGAAGTTAGACCAGAAAAACCGGCAACAAACAATTTATAATACCCCTCCGTCCCATAATAAGTTTCTTATATTGACTTTTGACACGATTCATCCTAAGCGATTGACTATTAATTTACTAAATATAGTCATGAGTGATTTTATTGAATTCGTATTTATGAGTATTTTAATACAATGGAGTTTTTATATTTAATAATAATATCAAATTAAAGATATTAATAATCAAAAGTGTGTATTGACAAACGTGTTCAACACAAATGAGAAAGGTCACTTTTAAAAATAATGGCCCAAAATGTCACTTCATAACGGTACTTCGTCTTCTGTTTTGTATTTTTAATATAAAACGGTACATAGTGTGCCGTTTTGGTACTTTAAATTTTTTTTTAATTTTTTTATAATGTGCAAAATGGTGGTTGAAGTAGCGTTTTGGCTTAAAACGGTACATCATAGCGTTTTGTACCAAAATGGAACTTTATCTACCGTTTTGCGCATAAAAAGAAATTCAAAATGTCAAAACGTTACACGAAGTTCCGTTTTATGTGTTTTACATAAACAATACACGATGTACCGTTTTGAAATGACATTTATGATTATTTTCAATTCTCAAGTGACATTTAGGGTCAACACCCATATTTTTAGGACGGAGGAAGATGCAGCTTGTGTCTCCTTAAATGTATACTACAGAGTAGTAGTGATGTTATTTAAATGTGTGTGGTGGGTGCAGGTACCCGTGGATCAGCCCTGCGTGTCACTCAACATGGTGGGTAACATCACACACTCTCCGGTTGCAAGTATGTAGATTAAGTACTCTCTCCGTCTCTCCCTATTGTTATTATTTTTAAAAGAGTGTACAACACGTATTTTAAGATAAATAAGAAGTATAGTTTGATAACTATTTTTAAAAATTTTTTCTGGATAAAAGTTTAAACATTATATTTTTATTCGGAAGAAGGAAATTTTACTAAAAATTATAAAACTATACTTTATATTTATCTTAAAATACGCGCTAAATTATCTCTCAGAAACAATAACAATTGTGTGGGACTAAATGAGTAGTTGCGAGCAGCATTTAAAAAAAGAAAGATGAGATACATATACATCATACATGTAAGTACTACTAGGATATAACAATATCCGTAAACATTTGGAATTTAAAGTTGGAGTTGAGTTGGAGTTGGAGATTTAAAGGCACAAAATTCAGGGACATGTCAATCAGGCAATACAGTGCTCACTGCTGACAAGTGACAACCAAGTTGTAACCGATTGTGCATTAGTGCATATATTTTGTCAATCAGGCAATTTAGCGCCGACAGCTTTTTCTATAGTTAATATTCAAACCAACCGTTTACTGTTATTTTTATTTCTTTCTCTTAATGTTATTCTCCATTCAATTCAAATTCGACTCCATTTTTTTTAAATAATTTGTTATCTCGTTCGAAATGATTAAATTATACAAATTTTAAATTGTTTCAAAACTGTGAATATGTTACGAACATAAGATACACTAGTTATCATTCAAAATTTAAAATTGGTCATTCAATATTTATTTAAATTTCTCCGGTCAATTAGATGAGGTACAAGAGTTCTTAAAAATGACAGATTCTCTCTTGATTGGTGATGATGCAAAAAAGGGGGAGATTATATCAAAATCTAAATGCAAGTAGCGCAAGTCAAATACTGATGACATGATGATGCTCCTGATGGAGGAAATAAGGGAGGCAAAACACCCAGAAGTTCAGGTGAAAATTCAGTTAGATCTACTGGTGTTTCTAGAACCACTAACCAATCTAGAAGAGGTGGAGTGAGAAGTGCCGGAAGAGGAAGAGGAAGACAGCAAGTCTCTAAGACTATGCTAACAAAATAATTGACTATAACAGTGACTACAACTACTGAAAGACAAAATCTGACAGTCACAAATGCTGATGAAGACCAGGCTAATATGCAGATAGAAGCTGGTGATGAAGCTAGTCAGTTCTTACAGACTTTGAAATATAAAGGAAGTAATGCAACTCTATACTATAAAGATTCAAAGCTTCTAGCATTTGATGCTGAAGTAGATTAAGAATGTTTGAAATAGAATGTTTAGATGCTGATATTGAGCAGATCAGACAGCTTGAAGAAAAATTCAAATTGCTAAAAGTTGATGCTGCAAAAACTAATTCTGATGGTTTTTCATAAATGAAAATCCCAGGGGTGGAATTGTAATCAAGGATGCCAGTCAATCTTCTGATGCTGAAAGACCTATTCCAAGGTCTCAAGCAATTCTTAATGCTGAAGGGAGGTATATGGGAAAGAAAAAGGTTGGCGAACCTTCAAAACTTAATCTGGAGACATCAAGTACAAATTCTGATAATTCAACCACTGACAGAGCTCAAGTTAAAGAATTTCTTGTAAAAGCTTATGAAAGTATAAAATCAACCCTCTAACATTGTTCAAGTTAAGGAAATTAAAGAAATCATTTCTGAAGCTCAACCAATCTCAACCACTGATACTACTCATGTTGAAGACAAGACTGATTAAGAAATAAAAGTTGATCATCCAATTCCAAAGAAGACTCAAACTCTGATAAAGATGAACCTAGAAATGCTTCAAAAGCTGATAAGTCAAATCTATCGCTTAATGAGAAGAAAAATAGTGTTATGGAGAAGCAAGACACTAGCATCAAAGAGAAATTCTTCTGAGATCATCAATATAATCTACAATGGTACTTCTCAAGCTAGAATGGCTGGAAAAAATGGTGGTCTGGGTCTTTTAAATGTTGATACCTATACAGGAAATGCTTTGTGTTAGGTATGAAATGCAACACAGAGGATGATGAATGTGTTTTCTTGATTTTGAATAAATTGTGATGGTTATTGACTTATGGAACAAAATAGTTGTATGAACTTACAGTGATAAAATACTAAATGCTAACACACAAACATATTATCAAAAACTCACTTGATATATATTAGAACAAATTTATCTTGCTAAAAATCTGTGTTCTTGAAAATAAGAACCCGACTACTTCTCTTGAGAGAATACAAGATTTTCTAGATCTGTTTATTATAACTAAACAAAAGAACCGTGACATGCTTTATAGATCAACATGCACAGTTTACATAACTTGCAATAAAATAGACTAACACATTTTCTAAAGCTACTTTGTCTATTTCCATTTCTAGTGTTAGCATATTCTGTGCATAATCTACCAGGTCTCCAGTTCATCTTGGACCTTGATCTTTTCAAGCTGCATTTGTAGGCTTTCCAATTCAGTGATAGAATTGTTTGTTGACTGATAATCTTGGAATTTCAAGTTATCTGTATTCTGAACTATGAGGTTTTTTATCGAGATCTCTTTTGTTGTGTAGAGATGTCACATGTCGATTGATAAGTGGCATTTTATACCACTTAGAACGTTTTTTAATAGCTTGAATTGATGTCTTGAAATCAAGTATTTTGTGTATTTGATGCATTTTTCTAGTGTTTGTGCATTTCAGGGTATTACTTGTATTTGTGGAGAGATTTCATCAAGAATAAGCCTTAGTGGGTGCTTGGTATTGCAAGTGGGAAGTTAGGAACATAATGCAGCGAAGAACGGGAGCAAAATAATGAATTTTCCAGAAAGGTGCTGGGCGCCCGCTCAGCCTGGCTGAGCGGCCGCTCAGGAAGCTGGGCGCCCGCTCAGGATTGCTGGGCGGCCGCTCAGGGGTGCGAAATTAAAATCTGATTTTTAGAGTTCTTGTTCTGCTGGACTTCTGACTTCTTAGATGGCTGGGTTTTGTGGGGCTTCTATATAAGTAGTTTTCAGAGACGTTTCACGTGTGTTGAATCATGGTATTAATCGAGGAGCGAGGAGATAAGGAAGATGACCGTTTTAGCACATCGCAACGAAGAGGAAGCATAGTTTCTTGTGATTTTTTATTCGTTGTATCAGTGGATGCTAGTTTTCTTTGCTTTGAACCTATTTACTCTTGTGATATACTCTGGTTTAATATAAGTAGTTTTATTAATTATTCTCGTGTGTTATTATCATGTTTTCATATGAACCCACGGTGACGATGAGTTCAATCATAGGCTAATCGTGATCATTGGGTCGTAACGGATTTGCTATGGAATTCTTTAGTTAGTTGTTTAATATCTTAGTGTGTGATGATTGTATGATATCTAGTATTGGTTGTGCTTATTCGTCTTATGTGCGTCGCGAACATATAAGATAGGGTGTTAATCTCTTGTGAAGCGACGGTGGATCTTGAAATTTAGAACTTGCCATGCTAGCATAAGTTCATGTATGTGTATGCATGATTAGTGGGTAACTCTAACCGTTTTACTTGCCCTGTGTAATCATAAGGAATAACTAATGCTTAAATCGTTATGTTGTCAAATTCTATAGACATATAGGGTCTCAACATAATTGATGACTATTCAACTTCTATCTTAATTGTTGATATTTGGTAGAATGGTATTAGTACAACGAAAGTTGGCTTTTATCAGTTTCGTGTTGTTCGATTAATTTCATCACCGTTACATGCTAAGCGTAATAACAATAACTATTGAAGGAAGTAGTAATGAAGTTATGATCTCATGTGTGTTTAATATTGTTAATTCAAGTGTCAATTAAGTATTTAATTCTCGTAGTTAATTCTAGTTAATAATTAGTTAATCAATTCTATGTGTTATTGTCTTAACATTGATAAGTAATCATACATTGGTGAGTGAGTGTTAATTGAGCATAATTAGTCTGAGTCTCTGTGGGAACGAACTAGAAAGTATTCTATATTACTTGCGAACACGTATACTTGCGTGTATTATTAGCGTGTGTTTTCCACCCTAACATCGATAAGTAAAATGACTTATCGATATCTTAAATTTTCTACATAAATTTTGACTTGTCGAGGTCTCGGTTCTCTACATCAGCTTTTTGACTTGTCGATATCTCCAATTCCCTACATGAGGATTTGACTTGTCGATATCTCTAATTCTCTTCATGAGGATTTGACTTGAAAATATCTCTAGTTCTCTACTTGAAGATTTGACTTGTCGATATCTTCATCTCTCTACATGGAATTTTTGACTTGTCGATATCTTCAGTTCTCTACATGCAGATTAACTTGTCGATATCTCCTGGGACTTTTATACAAGTCATTTTAGACTTCTTGACATACTTCTTAATATTCCTTGATCCGTGACTTGTTGATATCTGACTTGGAACATTTTTCCTAGAACAACATTATTCAACTACAAGCTTTTATATTTTTTTATGAGGCATGATCAGAATTAATCTTCTTCCAGAGTTTATTCCTTAGCTTGATGGTCGTTCATAGAAAAACCCTCCAGTTTAATCTACTTGGCATTTTTACAGACTAAAGAAATACAATCACATAATACAATTAGATTATCATACAACTTATCCTTAGGATTGTCAAGATGACTTAGTCTTGTTATCTACATGCATGTCTTGCACAACAATCTCCCCCAATTTGTGAAAAGATTACTTGTCACAAATTCATGCCTGATAATAAGACTAACCCCAAGATAAAATTAAAGAAAATAAGGCCGGAAAAATTACAAAGTACAACTTTTATACATTCTCTCAGTTACATACAGAATTGAATTACATGATCATATGAATTTATCATACCCTGGTTGTTCTCTAATTAGATCTTTGAGTCTGACTAGGCACTCAAGTTCTTCAATAATTTTAGTTCCTCTTAGAGCTTCTCTCTGCTCAATCCCTTAGCCTTTAGTTCATTTGACCTTTGCTCAAACATCTCAATTTTATGAGCATATTTATTTTTCATTTTCTTCCCTCTCAGCTTTTTCCCTTGCTTGTCTTTCATTTCTCTCTTTCACCTTCTCAGCTAACTCTGCCTTCCTCGTCCTAGTAAAAGCATCCATTGCATTCATCAAACTAATCACCCTCTCAAGTTCTGCAGTTGAGTACTTGTAACGACCGAAAAATTACGCTTGTATTATATCTTAATAAAAATAATTTATGTGTATTATTATGTGATTCAGTGTGTTGAGTCATAAAACCCTAATTGCTATGTGTCACGTGTTGTCTGTTTTTTGAGTATTTATCGAGTGTTTTATTATAAGTTATATGTTTTATATCAAAACTCGTATAACTCAAACAGTGTTTTAAAAGCCCATATTTCAAACAAAATCATTGGCCCTATTTTTCCAAGTACGGCCTATACCACATCGATATTCTGAACATCTAGACGTTTTACAGATTTACCTTTTTTCGTGAAAAATGACTTTTCCGGGACCCTTCGGGTGTCAAAAACCCCACAAAAATCACATTTTTATTTTCATATGATCATGAAATTATAAAACATCATTTTTCTTTGTATTTTTGTATTATTCATAATTTTTGGGAATTTTTGGCATATAATTTGTATTTATTGAATTTTTAAAAATTCATAATTAATACCCAAAAATTATAAAAATTGGGGCCAATATTTTTATTAGATGTGTAATTGGACCCTTAATTTTATTTAGGGGTATTATTTTAGTTAATATAAATAGCTGAATTATTGTTAATTTTCAGTTAATTAATTATTAAAAATCAGAAAAATCAAGAAATTCAGTTTGTTGGTGAAGAACAGTCCAAGAATTATACTGCAGATTTGAAAGTGATTCTGTTGCTCAAATTGATCATGTGAGTAACCAAAACGAAGCTTGTGATCTCTACTTTCTGTTTGTATCATCGATTTCATGTTTATTGCTTTGATTTTCGATTCAAAAATTAGGGTTTATACTCAAAATTAGGCGTTTTGATTCCCGGAGTTATTGTTTTTGATTGATGCTTGATATAGTTTCCTGTGGACTGTTACAATCGATTTCAAGTAGTTTTAATATCAAACGATGCTTGTGATGTATAGTTCGAATAGTATGGGTTATGCAAATTTTGTTTATAATCGTTTTTGTTTATGGAATGATTGTTGGTTTATTAGGTGTTAGGGGTTAGATTGCTTAAGTTAAGGGCTTCATTTTGACATACAGATGTTTGAGTTTGGTGTACAAACGTAGAAGTCGTGTTTTGGCCAGAGAAATGCCGGCGGTGGGTCGTCGGACGACCGGGAAAGGCGAGGAGGTCCTGGGCTTGCTTTCTGTTGCAGCGACGAGGAAGGAGAGATCGTGGCGAAGGAGAAGGGTGAAAGGAGTCGAAATGGAGGAGTTTTGAGGCTTAATCGAATCGCCGGACTTTGGTCGGAAAAGCCGCGCCGGCGCCGGATTCTGGGCAGGCCGGCGAATGTTCTTCGTGACCCGGGTTCGACCCGGTTCCAACCCGGGTTTGATCCTGATAACCCCTAAATCAGTCCCTTAATTGTGTTTCAACTACCTGGATCAGGAAAATTCAGCTTTTTAAAGATAGACAACGGCATCAGATTGATGCTTGCTCCCAAATCGCAAAGGCACTTGTCGAATGACAACTTGCCAATGGTGCAAGGAATGGTGAAGCTACCTAGATCCTTAAGCTTTGGAGGTAACTTTTGTTGCAGCACAGCACTGCACTCTTCCGTTAGAGCAATGGTATCAAGATCATCCAGTTTCACCTTCCTTGAAAGAATACCTTTCATGAATTTCGCATAACTAGGCATTTGCTCCAGAGCCTCAGCGAAAGGTTTGTTGATGTGAAGTTTCTTGAACACCTCCAAAAACTTACCAAACTGCTTATCCATCTTTTGGTTTTGCAATCTCTTAGGAAAAGGTGGTGGAGGATAGAGCTGTTTCTCCCCTGTGTTACTTTCAGGCAGAGTGTGTTCAACAGTAGTCTTCCTTGGTTCCCCCTCTTTCTCCTTTTGCTTCTCTTCTTCATCTACACCTTCAGCTTCTCCATCTTTTGCTTTTTCAGCTTCAACAACTTTTCCAGACCTTAAGGTAATAGCTTTGACTTGCTCTTTAGCTTCCTTTCTGCCTGGCACTTCAGTATTGCTGGGAAGTGTGCCAGGCTGACGATTGAGCACGACATTGGCTATTTGACCGATTTGATTCTCCAAGGTCTTGATAGACACAACCTGACTTTTGCACAATAACTTTAGCTCCTCGAAATCAGTACTAGAAAGTGGAGCAGCACCTCCTTGTTGAGGATATGATTGCCTTTGAGCATATTGCTGAGGTTGCTGGAATCCAGGTGGATTAAACTGTTTACTTAAAGCTTGCTGATATGGTTGCTGAATAGCATTCTGATTGTTACTCTAGCTGAAATTGGGATGATTTCTGTTATTAGGATGATAAGTAGCTGGCACAGGCTGCTGCGGTTGCTGATAATTGTTCACATACTGAACAAATTCATTAACAAGAGAACACTGATCCGTAGGATGAGAGCCTGCACAAAGCTCACAGACAATAGCTATTTGATTGACTCCATAGTTGGCTAAAGAATCGACCTTCATAGACAGCGCTTGGAGCTGCGCTGCAATAGCTGTAGCTGCATCAACTTTCAGAAAACCTGCTACCTTCCCAGGCATCATCCTTTGAGTTGAGTTTTGATGCTCGTTTGCAGCCATAGTTTCAATGAGATTATAGGCCTCAGTATAGCTACTGGCCCACAAGGCGCCTCCAGCAGCTGCATCGAGCATGGCCGAGATTGGGCCCCCAAACCATTTTAGAACCCAGTGATCACCATCCAGTCAGGCATACCATAATGTGGACACTTTCTCAATATCTCCTTATAGCGCTCCCAAGCTTTGCTCATAGATTCTGTTGGTTGCTGCGCAAACTGAGTAAGAGGACTCCTCAGAGCTGCAATTTTGACCATTGGATATAACTTCACCAGAAACTTTTGCGCAAGATCTTCCCAAGTAGTGATGGACCCAGCTGGTAAAGAATGTAACCAGTCCTTAGATTTATCCCTCAGAGAGAATGGGAAAAGTCTCAGCTTGATAGCCTCGTCAGTAACACCATTATATTTGAAAGTACTCTAGATCTCGACAAAATTCCTGATATGCATGTTGGGATCTTCAGTCGCAGCACCTCCGAAAGAAACAGAATTCTGTACCATCTGAATAGTGCCCGGATTGATTTCGAAAGTATTGGCCTGAATAGCCGGATGAATGATGCTTGACTGAATGTCATCGATTTTAGGCCGAGAAAAGTCCATAAGAGCTGGATCTACTGGAACTATGCGATCACCTATGATTAACGGTTCTTTCTTTTCACTCTCTTTATCCGAATCTTCAAAATCTATCTTTTCTGAAATATCAAGAACTGAATCTGTCTCCTCAGCCGTATCTAGAGTCCTCTTGCGAGTGCGAGAATGTGTTTGCATAAACGCTCGCTAGAGTACCTGAAACACAAACAGAAATAATAAGTAACAAGTCTTAATCAATGAGTCCTAATGACCACTGATGGCAAGTACATAAACTAAACAAATTAACACCGAGTCCCCGGCAGCGGCGCCAAAAACTTGTTAGGCACAAAGCATGCGCTAATAATTCACGCAAGTATACACATTCGAAAGTAATATAGAATAATTTCTAGTTCATTCCCACAGAGACTCAGACTAATTATATTTAATTAACACTTACTCACCAATGTATGATTACTTCTCAATGTCAAGACAATAACACTTAAGGTTGATTAACTAATTATTACTACGATTAACTACGAGAATAAAACACTTAAATTAACACTTGAATTAACAATATTAAACACACATGAGATCATAACTTCATTACTACTTCATTCAATAGTTATTGTTATTACCCTTAACATGTAACAGTGATGACATTAATCGAACAACACGAAACTGATAAAAGCCAACTTTCGTTGCACAAGTACCATTCTACCAAACATCCACAATTAAGATAGAAGTTGAATAGGCATCAATTATGTTGAGACCTTATATGTCTACAGAATTTGAAATTTTTATGGCAGTTAGGAAATTCAATATGTTACTCTCCGTAAAAATTTTATGATTTATGAATACTTTTAAGTCTATCCTTTATATTTTCAAAGTTCGTAATTCGTAGCAGTTTTTGTCGCGTAAATCACTTTTACTAAAACAACCATAACTTTTGATCCGTAAATCGGAATCAAGCGATTCAAGTGTTAGTGTATACTGAAAATATTTATTTGAAGTATATACATTTATTTCTGGCCAGTTTAATTGAGAATCATTTGAATGTTTACATGTTGTCTAATATTATATATTGTGAACAATCTAGTATCAAATGGGATACAGAATATTAGATTGTTAAATACGGTTATATAATATAATAAGGTTCACAGCACAGGTGGTGTTGGACAATCCACTGGTATGGCTGTAGTATTATTTAGATTAGTTTATATTAACTAATAAATAATGCTAGTATACTTTGTGTATATTGAACAGGATCAAATTTAGAATTGTTCCCTTAATACTGATTAAGAAGGAGAACTAAGATTCTATGTTATTATTAATGCTTAGGTTCTTAATCCGGAAATAGTAATTGACACGTGTATATTATTTACATGTTTTGATTTATATATGAAATAATTCTTTTGAATTATATCATTATATTTTGGGTGATGGAAATATATACATGGTGGATATTATTTATTGAAGAAATCCATGTCCTGATAATATTCGGGTTAATGATGTCCCCTTGAAAGCTCAAAAAGATTTAATTATGTGAAACCCTGCAGGTGGAATTTATTCTGGCATAATTAAATAAAGGTTGAGTGGATGATCAAGGATAAAAGATATTAATTAAATAAATTATCAGTAATTTATTTAATTAATGGACATATGATATTTTAAACATGGGGAATTTAATAAGCAAATAATATTGGAACCGAATTAATTAAATTACGGTATTAGGAAAGGTAGTGCAAATATTAATTCTTTAGTGGATTGAATTAATATTTAATTACATTGGGCTAGGCTCAAGATGTAATTAGAAGGCCCAACCTAATTATCCATGGTCCCTATTGTAGCCTATATATATTCTTATTCTCTTCTTGCTTGGAATTGGGTGAAAATATATTGTAGCCACCAAGGAGCAAGAAGAGAGGATAACTTGAGAAGACGGAGGCCACACTTCGCTCAAGGGAATTTGGGAATACAATAGAAGAGCGTGGAATCAACCATTAACAAGGTAATCCTCTTTTCGTAATCTTTATCGTAAAACGTAGTAACACCCTAAGTCTGCGGTTCCCAACAATTGGTATCAGAGCCTGGTAATGGGTTCTACGTTTTATGATATAATGTCCATGTCGTAATTATATATGCGTGTATATAGTGTTTTGCTTGTATTGGTTTTGATGCAGGTTGTTAATCCACTATTATGGCCATGTATATTTTAATTATGTGTTTGGATCCCACGTGGTTTAATCGTGGTTAATTTTTGTTTTGGTTTCCACTTGGTTTAATCGTGGTTGTAATTTACACGAGGGTTGATCGTGTTAGAATAGATTTTACAAAATTAGTTTTGTATTAGATCTATATTTTTGTAATTGTTCCGGGTATTTTGTAATAGTTATGTGCGATCGGAAATCAATTCTGGTAGTTTTTTTGTTCCGCTGTGCGATTACATGGGGCTGCTGGGGCTGCTGGGACTGCTGGGGCTGCTGGGGCTGCTGGGGCTGCTGGGCCTACTGGGGCTGAGCAGCTGGGGCTGCTTGGGCTGCTGGGGCTGCTGGGGGCGTCGGGGCGCGCTTGGGGCAGATTTTTTTTGAGAACTGGATTTTTTCAAGGGCCATAATAGTGGAAAATTTATTTTAATTTTTTCCATTAAATTTTAATTATTGCTTTAATTTATTGATTATGTATGTCGTTAATTATGTGTGTAATTCTTTTAAAATTGCATGTTTAACTTAATTAGGACGACATGGACATAAATTTTATTTATTACTTTAATTAAATGTTATATGTTGCTAAAATTATGTGTGTATTTTGAATGCATGTTTAGACATAATTATAACAACATAAGGCCCCATTTAATTTTAAAATTCCTCAATTTTAATAAAAAAATTCTAAGTGGGAGAGGGAATTAATATGAAATTAAATCCCATAGTCTCCATTATTGGTTGTAGGTAATTTAACATAAAGACGAATATAAATTATATATACGTCACCCATCGTGGCATGTAATTTATGGTGTCTAGAAAGTTATAGAAATTACTAGAACAAACTTCTTAATTTAATAAATTTTAAAAGGAATAAATACTGATTTTCTTTATTTCTGATTTGTGGCGATTTTGTCAAAAACGGGTTCATCGAACTTGTAAGGCTGTGGGTTTTAAGCGAGACCGATGTGACTCCTCCACTACCTGGAAATCAAACCATTGATAAATATTGAATTGAATTATTCTATTTAAGGCAAAATTACGAATATTGGAAGGTATACACGCCACCCATCGTGGCGTACCAAGTTCCATAGATTTCGAATAATTTAAGATTTGATGATGGTATACACTTAGCTATGAAAAATAATATAATCCACCCCAACGTGGCATATTGTTTAGTAATAGGACCGAAGTAACATTTAAACAAAATTAGGTGGTATACATGTCACACATCGTGGCGTACCAGAAGCTTATGGTGTTTATATGTTAGTGCATTAAATTTTAATAATTGTTAGAGGAATCAATAGATCTTAATAATTAATGCACCCTTGTTTATGTGATGTTTTTATGCATGATTCTCAGGATAAAATGGGCTTTAATCCACTATTCACCATACTTAAGGATAACAAACTTACCGGACCTAACTATATTGAATGGAAACGAAATTTGGACATTGTGTTGACTGCTGAGGAGTACAAGTTTTGCACTTATGAACCCAAGCCTGAACAGCCTGCTGCTGATGCTCCTGAAGATGAGAAAGAGTATTATAAACGGTGGATTAAGGCTGATGAGATGTCGCGATGTTACATTCTGGAAGCAATGTCGGGTGTTTTGCAGCATCAGCATCAGTCTATGGCCACTGCTTCGGATATGCTCTTTAATCTCAAGGAACTTTTTGGAGATCAGAATAGGGCTGCTAGGCAAGTAGCCATGAAGGCTTTAATGAACACTCAGATGGCTGAAGGCACACCTGTAAGGGATCATGTTCTCAAGATGATGTCACATCTGAATGAGATAGAGATCCTTGGTGCTGAACTTGATGGGGAAACCCAGATTGACATTATCCTTATGAGCTTGTCGAAGAGTTTTGAGCAGTTCCGCTTGAATTACAACATGAACAGGAGGCAGTATAGTCTCGCGGAACTGCTGACAGAACTTCAGGCAGCTGAAGGATTATTTCGGCAGAGTGTTCAAGTGAATGTGGCTGAGAAAGGTTCTTCCTCTAAGCCGAAAGGTATTAAGAAGAAGAAAAAGGCTCAGACACAGAAAGCTGTGAAGGCAGTGGGTGTTCAGGGTGGTGTGAAAAAGCCTAAGGGAAAGTGCTTCAGATGCAAACAGTCAGGTCACTGGAAACATGATTGTCCTCTTCCTAAGAAGACAAACAATACTGGTATGTCTCTTTCTCTAGTTACAGAAACATTTATAGCGGCTATATCTATGAGCACTTGGTGTGTAGATACAGGAGCCACTGATCATGTTTGTAATTCTATGCACGGGTTCCAACTATCCAGAATGCTTAGAAATGGTGAGATATACGTGTTCATGGGAGATGCTACGAAAGTAGCAGTAGTTGTAGTAGGAGTTATTCATTTATGTTTTGGTTCTGATAGGATTTTGGTTTTGAACAATTGTCTTTATGTACCTTCTTTTAGAAGGAATTTAATTTCGGTTTCTAAACTTGCTTTGGATGGTTATAATGTTTGTTTGGATCATAATGTTTCTATTATGATGAATAAACGAATTATATGTTCTGGTACATTGCAAGACAATTTGTATATAATTAATCCTAGTCAACCTGCACTACAACTGCAATTTAGGGAATTGAACAACACATCTTCTAACTCTACTAAAAGAAAGGAACCTTCTAGTTTGAACCAAACATATCTTTGGCACTTGAGATTAGGTCATATTAACTTGAGGAGGATTCAAAGACTGGTAGTAGACGGGCCTTTAAGCTCATTAGCAGTGGAGCCATTTCCAGTTTGTGAATCCTGCTTGGAAGGTAAAATGACTAATTGGCCTTTCAAGGCAAAAGGGAATAGAGCCAAACAACTGTTAGAATTGGTTCACTCTGATTTATGTGGACCCATGAATATCCAAGCAAGAGGTGTTTATAAATATTTCGTCACTTTCATTGATGATTATTCTAGATATGGGTACATTTATTTGTTGCGCCGTAAGTCTGAGTGCTTTGATAAGTTCAAAGAGTACAAAGCTAAAACGGAGAAGCGACTTAATAAAAATATCAAGTCACTACGATCAGATCGTGGTGGCGAATACTTGCTTGGAGAATTTAGGGAATATTTATCAGAAAATGGGATAGAATCCCAGTTAACTACACCAGGCACACCCCAGCAGAACGGTGTAGCAGAGAGAAGGAACCAGACTCTTTTAGAGAGTGTTAGATCGAAGATGAGTTATTCGGATTTACCCAAGTCGTTTTGGGGACATGCCTTAGAGACAGCAGCTTATCTTCTGAACTTAGTACCTTCTAAGTCGGTTCCTAAAACCCCCTTAGAATTGTGGACCGGGGATAAACCGAGTCTAAGACATATTCGAATATGGAGTTGTCCAGCACATGTGCTGAACAAGAACGCGACTAAGTTAGAATCTCGTACAGAAGTAAGGTTGTTTGTAGGCTACCCCATGGGAATGAAAGGATATTTATTTTATAGTCCGAAGAATCGGGATGTCATTGTTAGCACCAATGCAAGATTCTTAGAGGAGGAATATATAATGAATCACAAACCCATGAGTAGTGTCGTTTTAGAGGAACTAGTGGGAGGGATAAATAATACCCATGAAGCTGTAGTACAAGTAGAACAACCACAACATAATGTATAACATGTCACTAATACCGCACTAGTGCCTCGTCATAGTGGGAGGGTTGTTCAACAGCCTGATAGATTCATGTTTTTGGGAGAGTCTTCAGACTTGGTCTCTGGTGAACATGATGATGATCCCCGTACATACGAAGAGGCAGCACAAGACAAAGATGCAGATCTTGGCAAAAGGCGATGGAATCTGAGATAGAATCAATGTATTCTAATCAGGTCCGGGAGCTCGTGGAACCACCCAAAGGTATAAAACCTATTGGATGTAAGTGGATCTACAAGAAAAAGAGGGGATTAGATAAAAAGGTGAAAGCCTGGAAAACAAGACTTGTTGCGAAAGGGTATACTCAGAAAGAAGGTATCGATTATGAGGAAACCTTTTCACCGGTAGTCATGCTTAAGTCAATCCATATTCTTTTATCTATAGCAGCTCATCTCGATTATGAGATTTGGCAAATGGATGTCAAGACAGCTTTTCTTAATGGAAGTCTTCAAGAAACCATCGATATGCAGCAACCAAAAGGATTCATTAAGGAAGGCCAAGAGCATCTGGTATGTAAGCTTAAGAGGTCTATTTATGGACTTAAACAAGCTTCTAGAATATTCGTTTTAATCAGGCAGTCCATTCATATGGATTTGATCAAAGTCCAAGCGAATCGTGCGTGTATAAGAGAAGTGAAGGTAATGCAGTGGTTTTTCTAGTACTATATGTAGATGACATTTTACTCATTGGAAACAATGTTGAGATGTTGTCATCAGTAAAGGCATGGTTGTTCAAACAATTTGACTTGAAGGACTTAGGTGAAGCGGCACACATCCTTGGGATCAAAGTTATAAGGGATCGCAAGAAAATGATGTTGGCTTTATCTCAAGAGCCCTACATTGATGAAGTATTAGCTCGTTTTAACATGCAGAACTCCAAGAAAGGTTTTCTACCTTTTAAGCATGGAGTTGCTCTATCTAAGAAGCAGTGTCCTTCGACACCTAAGGATATAGAGATCATGAAAGCAGTTCCTTATGCTTCAGCATGTGGAAGCTTAATGTATGCTATGTTATGTACGAGGCCTGACATCTGCTTTGCTGTAGGCATGGTTAGTAGATATCAGTCGAACCCAGGTCAGGAACATTGGAGTGCAGTAAAAACTATACTCAAGTACCTGAGAAGGACTAATGAGTATATGTTAATTTATAAGGCCTCAGATCTATTTCCTTTGGGATATACTGATTCAGATTTCTAATCAGATAGGGATAAGAGGAAATCAACCTCGGGATATGTTTTTACTTTGGGAGGTGGAGCCGTTATATGGAGGAGTGTAAAGCAGAAATGCATTGCAGACTCCACCATGGAGGCCGAGTACGTGGCGACCTCTTAGGCTGCCAAGGAGGCTGTATGGTTGGACACATAGATTTTTATGTAATAGTGGATTAAATAAACACTGATATACATATAGAATATTTTGAGTATAAGTGGGAGATTGTTAGTGTATACTGAAAATATTTATTTGAAGTATATACATTTATTTCTAGCCAGTTTAATTGAGAATCATTTGAATGTTTACATGTTGTCTAATATTATATATTGTGAACAATCTAGTATCAAATGGGATACATAATATTAGATTGTTAAATACGGTTATATAATATAATAAGGTTCACAACACAGGTGGTGTTGGACAATCCACTGGTATGACTGTAGTATTATTTAGATTAGTTTATATTGACTAATAAATAATGCTAGTATACTTTGTGTATATTGAACATGATCAAATTTAGAATTGTTCCCTTAATACTGATTAAGAAGGAGAACTAAGATTCTATGTTATTATTAATGCTTACGTTCTTAATCCGGAAATAGTAATTGACACGTGTATATTATTTACATGCTTTGATTTATATATGAAATAATTCTTTTGAATTATATCATTATATTTTGGGTGATGGAATTATATACATGGTGGATATTATTTATTGAAGGAATCCATGTCCTGATAATATTCGGGTTAATGATGTCCCCTTGAAAGCTCAAAAAGATTTAATTATGTGAAACCCTGCAGGTGGAATTTATTCTGGCATAATTAAATAAAGGTTGAGTGGATGATCAAGGATAAAAAATATTAATTAAATAAATTATCAGTAATTTATTTAATTAATGGACATATGATATTTTAAATATGGGGAATTTAATAAGCAAATAATATTGGAACCGAATTAATTAAATTACGGTATTAGGAAAGGTAGTGCAAATATTAATTCTTTAGTGGATTGAATTAATATTTAATTACATCGGGCTAGGCTCAAGATGTAATTAGAAGGCCCAACCTAATTATCCATGGTCCCTATTGTAGCCTATATATATTCTTATTCTCTTCTTGCTTGGAATTGGGTGAAAACATATTGTAGCCACCTAGGAGCAAGAAGAGAGGATAACTTGAGAAGACGGAGGCCACACTTCGCTCAAGGGAATTTGAGAATACAATAGAAGAGCGTGGAATCAACCATTAACAAGGTAATCCTCTTTTCGTAATCTTTATCATAAAACGTAGTAACATCCTAAGTCCGTGGTTCCCAACATCAAGCGCCTAAACGATCCTTATAATATTGTCTATCCTAAACAAAGGTTATTTTTTAAGAATCTACAGTTTACAACTTCGGGACTTTCTTCAGAACTTAAAGTTACGGTTTGTTGGTTTTAACGAAGTTACGTTTACGATCGGAGTTTCGTTTACGCGCCCTAACTATCAACACAACCACCAAAAATCATCATATCATCATCAACACAAAAACTCCTCTAAAGAAAATCATGTTCTTGAGGCAACAACAACCAACCTTAAATCTACTTAACTTAATCATCAAGATTTCATCAATAACACTTAGTAAGCTAGGTTTACTACCTCATACTAAATGGATCTTAAAAATGAACCTTAAATAAAGTTGGGCCAAATATTTTTACCTTTCTTGAAAGCTTGAGATGTGTTCTTAAGGATGGTGGAGGCTTGGAAGTGCTTGGTATAATTTTTAGAACCTAAAACCACCATTGACATCAAGAAACCAAAGAGAGGTTACTATTCACACTATTCACTAGTGAGTTTCTTGAATTTATTCCACCCATCAAAACTTGATAAAAAGAGATGAAAGAATTTTCTTACCTTATTTTAGTTGCTAGGAAGCTTGGGAATTAATTGGGTGATTTTACAAGAGCTTGAACTTGGAGTTTTGATTTCCAATTCTCCTTTTTTCTTCAATATAGCCGAATGGAACAAAAATGGGGATGGGGGGTATTTATACTACTTTGTTGCTTCTCTTGGATGCTTGGATAGGTTGCTTCTTGGAAGGTGACTTGATATCTTTTCAACTTGATTTTATTCTTCCTAGGATAGCATTCTAGGTTTATTCCTTGTTGCCAAATCCATGGACATATCTTTGTAGCTTGCTAGCTTACAAGCTAACTACAAGGTTAGCTTCTTAGCACACTATTTGCTAGCTAGCTTGGTCATCCTATGGTTAGCTCACTATTTGATGAAGTAACCATGGTTACTTTTTTACCATGGTTTAGTTAGCGCGTTACGTTTATTTAATCGTTTACGCGTTCGCTCGGTTACTTAAATGTTCTCCGTATTACTTACTCGTAAGTGGTTCGCAATGTAATTCCTTTCGTATTTATTCCTTATATTTTTATTTATCCTACTTGAATATAAATCCGTAGGATTTTAATCTCTTAATTATATTGTGATTCCCGTAATCCTCGATAAGTCGTAAATATGGTAGTTTTTCAAAGTTCGTTTTCTTCAAAAACTAATAGCATTTACATACACTCATTTGGTACGTATAGTCGTAATATCAATTCCGAAACTCATTTTCTCATGCACTACATAGTATGGGCTCCAAAGTTTTTTCCCATCTGTCAGGGTTACTATTCATTAAACGTTTTACAAGATCTTAAAAATTCGAGTTATTACAGTCTTCCCCTCTAACAAGGATTCCGTCCCGGAATCAATTAGAAAGTAAGTGGGGATATCTATTCCTCATTGCGTCTTCAAGTTCCCAAGTTGATTCCTCAACATTTTGATTTCTCCATAAGATCCTAACTAGCTTCACCGTTTTGTTCCTCAGCACTTGTTCTTTCTGGTCTATTATCCTTACTGGCTGCTCGATGTAGGTCAGGTCTGGTTGTAAGTCTACCTACTCGTACTCTATTATATGTCGTGCATCGGCATGGTACTTTCTCAACATGGACACGTAGAACACGTTGTGTACTTGTTGCAAATTAGGAGGCAAGGCGAGCTCATAAGCTAGAGGTCCTATTCTCCTCAAACTTTCAAAGGGTCCTATGAATCTGGGACTCAGCTTCCCTTTCTTTCCAAATCTCATCACTCCTTTCCACGGAGATACCTTTAATAGCACAGAATCTCCTACTTCATATTCCCTATCCTTCCTGGTCTGGTCGGCATACTTCTTTTGTCTGTCCTGGGCTGCTACCAGTCTTTTCCTGATGAGTCCTACCATTTCTCTGGTCTGCTGGACTAACTCTGGTCCTAATATCTTGTGTTCTCCGACGTTGTCCCAACACAGGGGAAAGCGACATCTCCTCCCGTAAAGAGCTTCATACGGGGGCATTCCTATGCTAGCGTGATAGCTATTGTTATAAGCAAATTCGATCAGGGGTAAATGGTCATCCCAATTTCCTTTGAAATCAATGGCACACACTCGTAGCATATCTTCTAGGGTCTGAATAGTCCTTTCGCTTTGTCCATCGATCTGGGGGTGGTAAGTGGTACTCATGTTTAGTCTGGTGCCTACACATTTCTGGAAGCTTCTCCAAAATCGGGAATTAAACCTCGGGTCTCTATCTGACACTATGGCTACAGGAACGCCATGTCTCACTACAATTTCCTTCAAGTAAATATCTACCAACTTGTCTACGGTTTACCTTTCGTTGATTGGTAGGAAGTGTGCGGACTTGGTCAGTCTATCAATGATAACCCATATAGCATCGTGATTGGTCTTTGTCCTTGGTAGGCTTGTTATAAAATCCATGGCTATGCTCCCATTTCCATTCCGGAATTTCTAGGGGTCGTAATAGTCCACTAGGTCGTTGATGTTCCGCCTTCACTCTCTGGTATGTCAAGCACTTGCTGACCCACTCTGCTAGTTCTCTCTTCATGTTAGGCCACCAATAATATTCCTTAAGGTCACGGTACATTTTCGTACTTCCAGGGTGGATTGAATATCTAGAGTTGTGCCCTTCGTGCAACAGCTCATCCTTCAATTCTTGCACATTCGGAATCCAAATCCGGGATGCATACCTCATGATCCCTTTCTCATCCTTCTCGCATCTCATTTCTTCACCGGTCAATGTCCCTTTTTCCTCACTCATCTTCTTTTCTTGACATACTCGTATCTTTTCAGTCAGTTCTGGTACTAGCTTAATCTCAAATAATCCTTCCGTTCCCTTACCGGTCACTCTCACATCAATTTCCATCTTCTCAAATTCCTTAATCAACTCCTCCGATGTCATTATCATCTTGAGTCTTTCCTTCCTACTAAGGGCGTCAGCCACCACATTGGCTTTACCCGGGTGATACAAAATTTCACAGTCGTAGTCTTTTATAAACTCTAACCATCTCCTCTGTCTCATGTTCAGTTCCTTTTGAGTAAAAATATATTTGAGGCTTTTATGGTCAGTGTAGATCTGGCATTTCTCACCGTATAGGTAGTGTCTCCAAATTTTTAGGGCAAACACTATGGCTGCTAATTCCAGATCCTGCGTAGGGTATCTGCTCTCATATTCCTTCAATTGCCGAGAGGCATACGCTATAACTTTGCCGTGCTGCATTAGTACACATCCTAATCCTTTAAGCGATGCGTCGCTGTATATCACAAACTCTCCCTTTCCATCGGGAAGAGCGAGCACTGGTGCTGACACTAGTCTCCTTTTCAGTTCTTGAAAACTCTCCTCACATTTCTCTGTCCATACAAACTTTTCTGCCTTCCGGGTAAGTCTAGTTAGTGGACCGGCTATCTTAGCAAAGTCTTGCACGAATCTTCGGTAATATCCTGCTAAACCCACAAAACTCCTAACCTCTGTTGGGTAGTTGTTCTTTCCCAATTGGATACCGCCTTTATCTTGGCAGGGTCAACTAAAACTCCTTTGCTACTCACCACATGTCCTAAAACTGAACTTCTCTCAACCAAAATTCGCACTTCAAAAACTTGGCATACAATTTCTCATATAAAAACTATCCTCAAATGTTCTAAGACTATCCTCAAATGTTCTGCGTGTTCTTGCTCTGTCTTTGAGTAGATCAGAATATCGTCTATAAAAACTATCACACATATATTCAGGTACTTTTTGAACACTCTGTTCATCAAATCCATAAAGGCTGCGGGTGCATTGGTTAACCCAAACGACATAACTAAGAACTCATAGTGTCCATACCTAGTGCGAAAAGCAGTCTTCGGTATATCTTCCGGTTTTATTTTCAATTGGTAATACCCTGTTCTCAAATCTATTTTGGAAAAAAGTACAGCTCCTTTGAGTTGGTCGAATAGGTCATCAATTCTGGGAAGAGGGTACCTATTCTTAATAGTCAGCTTATTCAGCTCTCGATAGTCTATGCATAATCTCATGCTGCCGTCCTTTTTCTTTACGAACAGTACTGGCGCTCCCCATGGCGACACACTGGGCCTTATCATTCCATTATCTAATAATTCTTGCAGTTGAGAAGCTAGTTCTTTCATCTCAACTGGGGTAACCTATATGGGGCCTTGGATACTGGTGCCATTCCTGGTGCTAACTCTATAGCGAACTCTATTTCTCGGTCAGGTGGTAATCCTGGTAAGTTTTCTGGAAACACATCCTCGAATTCGTTTACTATGGGTATGTCCTGTATATTGGGGACTCCCTTCTTGGTATCTATCACATAAGCCAAATAGGCCTCGTTACCTTTCCTTAACAATCTTTTTTCCTGAAGCATGGTCAAAAATTTCTGGTTCTGTCGTTGACCTTTAAACACTACTTCTTTTTCATTCTGCACTCTTATCTTTACTTTCTTTCATTCACAATCTATTTGCGCTCCGTTACTGGATAACCAATCCATTCCTAAGATTACATCAAATTCTACTAACGCGAATGGGATTAGGTCGACCTCGAAGATCTTCCCTTCTAATTTCAACTTGCATTTAGGGTGTACTTGATCTACAGGGATTATTTCTCTGTTTGCTATTTCCACTCACAATATCTCACGTAAGGGTATGGCATTAAGTTTTAACTTTTTAGCAAAATCTTGAGATATAAAAGACATGGTTGCTCTAGAATCAAATAGGACATTTGCATGTTCAGAATTTAACAAAAGGGTACCGGCTATCACGTCAGTGTTTTAGACAACATCCTGAACAGTCATGTTGAAGGTCCTAGCAACTGGGGGTCGGTTGGATGCAGCTTTGCTCATCCCTGAGGCTGGGGGCTTCAACATTGGGCAATCCTTCTTCATGTGTCCTACCTTTCCATATTGGAAACACGTTACAATAGACCGAGTGCAGCTGTTGGCAAGGTGTCCGATTTGGTCACACCAGTAACATCTCAGAGGGGCTCTTGTCTGGGTACACACTCCAAGGTGCCTCTTCTTACAGGTTTGACACTCTGGTATTGGGGCACGTGGTTGGCTATGAAATGTTTCCCTAGATTGTCCGCCGCCTTGACCAACGCTCTTACTCGGGGCCTTTCTGAATCCGGGGCCTCGTGCAGGGTGGGACACCGCTCCCCTGACGAACCTGCTTGGAAGGCTCCTGTTCCCGGTTCCTATCCCTTGACTTCCTATCTTCCTTTTCCTATTTTCCTTTTCTTTCACAATCTGCTCACTGCCAACTTCAACAATCGAGGCTTTCTGTACTAAGGTGGCATAGTCTGTCAGCTCTAACACTGCTACTCGGTTCTGTATCCACTATTTCAGACCAAGCTGAAACCTTCGCGCTTTCTTTTCTTCGGTATTCACAAACTCAGGAACAAATCTAGACAACTCAGTAAATTTTGCCTCATATTCTGTCATCTTATCCTGTTTCAACTCCAGAAACCTAATTTCCATCTGGGTTTCCATAAACCTAGGGAAGTACTTGTCTAAGAACAGTCGGGTAAATCTATCCCATGGAATTACAACATCTGTTTCTAGATTTTGTTTGGACTCCCACCAGTAGTTAGCTTCTCCTTTCAGCATGTAAGAAGCGAAAATGGTCTTATGTCGTTCCTCAACACCTAGTATCTCGAAGGATTTTTCTATTTTTTTGAGCCAGGCCCGTGCTTAATGGGGTCGGCAGATCCTAGAAACTCTGGGGGTTTGAGAGATTTGAAGGCTCTAAAGGCAGTAGCTGCAGTCTGTTGGGCAACATAGGGTTGTAGTGGAATAGGCTGTTGGTTCAGATTTGTTCTTAGCAGTTCCATAAATTCATTCATGGGGTTCCCTCCCTGATGGGTATCCTCAGCCTCTTCTTCTACATATTCTTCCTCATCATATTCATTATAGTCTAGGTCTTCTTCACTTTCCTCATTTACTACTGGGTCACCTCGTTGTTGGTTAACAGATTCTACGGGCTGTGCCCTGGTTCCTCTTCTACGGGGTGGCATTGTTCTGATAAAGAAAATTGGTCACATAATAATAACAGTTGGGTTATTTTATTCATATATAAGCATGTCATTTATTATCTAACAGATTTTATAAAGTGCAATAATATAGACATCATTTCTTAATAACTGTTTAGATATATATTAATAAGATCTCCCATTTATATCTTGGGGGATGAAACAGCTAGCCGAGTTCATACATGCCTGATTACAATTTATCACTATTAGTTCTGAATACTGAAATGAAAATACATAAGCTGTGTACCCTGAAAGGCTAGGAACACTATCTACTACTAGCAATCCTATCAAAATTGGTGACAAGTCACCCAGCCTTCTTCAAGGTCTACATCTAATCACTAGTCTCTCAGTCACTATCACTGCGAGTGAGGTCACGCACCCTCCTCGTCACTCCTGCAATCATCATCTCTGCATCAACTACCGGGATGTATCCTCCCACTGATGCCATCCTCATCTGAACCCTGGTACGGAGCTCGATCCCATCGATCTCTCTACGGGGTATGGCTGGGGAAGCAGCTCTGAAATCTTCTGGGTATCCTAGTCGGGTGGCTCTCTCAGCTGTCAGTGCTTGGCGTAACTCCGTAATGCGAGCAGATGCCGCAGTGATCTCAGCGTTAAGCTGACCCACTATCTAGTCGTGTACGGCTACATGCATGGTCGCCGGTCGTGGTAGAGGTGAATCTGGGTCGCTAGAGGATATGTCATGGACCTCATGGAACTGTGCGCGTATCGCCTCCTCATCATCATCATCAGTATAAGATATAGGGCTCTGGATCCCCGGGGGTGGTGTAGGAGAGTGAATAGCCTGGTGTGGGTACATCTCTACATCTCTCCATACTATGCCATTAGCTATGGGGACAGGAAGCTCAGTCTTCTCCTCTAGGACATCCTCAGTAGGGTCATCGTCTGAATCATCAATGAGTGGGCTCTCTGGCTCGGGAATAGGGTCACACTCAGGAATCATGACATCATCAACAAGATCAACCTCCCTTTTAGGCTCCACTGGTACCTGACACAATAGGCAAGGTGTTAATAACTTAGAGTTGGAATTCCCTTGAGGGTAAAACAGTCAAGACTACCCGTGTAGCCCGACGATGAACTCGACTTGAGCTCTAATTGATTGTTTTATTTTTCTTAGGTCTACGTATTTTATATCCTATCGTTTCCAAGATTTGATTATCTAAGGCTCTGATACCATTTATGTGGCACCCCAAAACCCGGGGTCAGGAGTCTCGGAAGCCACGCCATCTAAACTTACACCACTCACACTACAATATGTAAATACTCACGCTTCACGACCCCACACTTATCACACACACACTTACAGGTTATTGTCTTGGAAACGAACCATCATCACTAGAGTAATTTTTATTACAACCCAAATATAATTAGTCTTATCGGGGAGTGACCTTTAGGTAAGGTTAGTCCGCCGACCAAATATACATTTCTTGTTTCTTATCTTACATAAACCATACTTATAAATAAGCCGAACTATAAACAACTGAAAACTAATCCAGCTTATTCTGACTACCTGAGGTACAACACCAAATAATCTATGGAACAACTGGCCTTTCCTACCCGTTTCCTGGCTGTGGTTCTCATGGCAGGCATCTTGATTCACTGTCGTGTTGTGTCAATTTAAGAAAACAAGTGTGAGCTATAATGCTCAGCATAATAATGTACAGTATGGAAATGACTGTATAAAATCATCATATATTATATATATGTTTTATTCGAAAATAGTTTTCCTTGGTGTTACACACCTTCTTACGAAAATAATTCTTTAAGGGGTTTTTATAACCTGCAAATACCTTGATAGTAATCCCAACACCTAGGCTTGGGTTACGGTATTGCATCTCAATTCCAATTGGAAGAATTTGGACATTCACTGGAGCCACCACATACGATGATCAGTCGTACTACGAAAATAGTAACCTTTTCTACTAGTAGAAGGACGAAACCGTCATCTCTCGGGTATCACCCTGGCCGCATACGGGCTATGTGTCCTCATTTCGGGTATACACACACTTCGCAGGTCCATAGGTACATATTGTACCGTCTCCTATGGTACCAGTAGCCTATCCAATACACGAAGTACTTGGATTCTACCCCTCCCTTGTCCTTTAGGAAATCCTATCATGTCTTGAGAACTCGAACCACATCGAAGTTCCTCCAAGTGTTTTACTTGTTGATAGGCATAGCTTTACTGTATATATATATATATATATATATATATATATATATATATATATATATATGTATATATGTACTTCCGAAAGTTTCGGAGGAAGTACTAAGGATGTGAGTTGACCGTTGTCAACAGATAATCAATAAGGGGAAAAATTTCTCCTTGAAACTATATTCAAAATATTAATAAGTCGGGATAATATTCACCGACGATCTGAAATTATTCGAATGATACTTCTAAATTAGAAAGTATATTTTATATCAGGACCTATGATTTTTAAATCAATGATAAACCCTTTAATAAATAAAATAGTAGTCTATAAATGATTAAACGATAATTGATATTAATCATAACTCGAATGAGTTTATTCTCTAAAAGATTTATTTAAAATAATATTCCTCAACTAGTTTGTATCTACATAGTTAATAATCTATAATGACTGATCGGGTTTGAATAAATAAATGTTGAAGTATACTACTCCTATAATAAAGGAATACGTATATAATATTTATTATCCGGACAATAAAATATAGTTGAGGGAATATGGTCGTTGGAAAATCGTTTTAATACAAGTTCGAAATGTTTCGTAAATGGACGGCGAGTCCCTTTAAAACGTACTATTATGGACTTATACCCGTCCTATAATATCTCCGGAATGATTTCCGGGTTTTATCTTAAATCCCGACCGATCCTCGGTCTTATATAATACGTCACGCCTAAAGCGAAATAACATTTCACGATATATACTTATCGTACAACATCGCTATATTATGCGAAAATTCAACAACTACGTATCATGGCAAACATGGTATTTATGCGATGATAATAAAACAATCCTTTCACAACACAATAGTAAAAATGGAGTTGGGTTTGTAAACTTGCCTGGGTATCTCGAGGTGGAGGATGCTCTAGGTTCCGTTCGGAAATCTATAACCATAAACACATTTCATTTTATTAGGTTCCGTTCTAATTTACGGTATCTCGCACTTATGCGGTACTAATTTTGCACCCTCTCAACTCATACTACCCTTAACATTTCTTTTAAGTCATATTTACATTATGGTCACTTCATTTTCCTAAGTACCTTGGGTTCATTCTCATTATCGTCGTCGGCTCCGCTTAAGGATTCTTGCGGTTTCTACCCGCGCGGTCTCGGCTCCGATATTTTTATAAAATTGAGAAATCATTATTTTTACTTGAAATTTTATGGCAGTTAGGAAACTCAATATGTTACTCTCTGTAAAAATTTCATGATTTATGAATACTTTTAATTCTATCCTTTATATTTTCAAAGTTCGTAATTCGTAGCAGTTTTTGTCGCGTAAATCAATTTTACTAAAACGACCATAACTTTTGATCCGTAAATTGGAATCAAGCGATTCAAGAACCTAAACGATCCTTATAATATTGTATATCCTAAAAAAAGGTTATTTTTCAATAATCTATAGTTTACAACTTCGGGACTTTCTGCAGAAACCTAAAGTTACGGTTTGTTGGTTTTAACGAAGTTACGTTTACGATCGGGGTTTTGTTTACGCCCTAACTATCAATACAACCACCAAAAATCATCATATCATCATCAACACACAAAATACTCTCAATAACATCATGTTCTTGAGGAAACAACAACCAACCTTAAATCTACTTAACTTAATCATCAAGATTTCATCAATAACACTTAGTAAGCTAGGTTTACTACCTCATACTAAATGGATCTTAAAAATGAACCTTAAATAAAGTTGGGCCAAATATTTTTACCTTTCTTGAAAGCTTGAGATGTGTTCTTGAGGATGGTGGAGGCTTGGAAGTGCTTGGTATGATTTTTAGAACCTAAAACCACCATTGAAATCAAGAAACCAAAGAGAGGTTACTATTCACACTATTCAGTAGTGAGTTTCTTGAATTTATTCCACCCATCAAACCTTGATAAAAAGAGATGAAAGAATTTTATTACCTTAGTTTAGTTGCTAGGAGGCTTGGGAATTAATTGGGTGATTTTACAAGAGCTTGAACTTAGGAGTTTTGAATTCCAATTCTCCCTTTTTCTTCAATATAGCCGAATGGAACAAAAATGGGGATGAGGGGGTATTTATACTACTTGGTTGCTTCTCCTGGATGTTTGGATAGGTTGCTTCTTTGAAGGTGACTTGATATCTTTGCAACTTGATTTTATTCTTCCTAGGATAGCATTCTAGGTTTATTCCTTGTTGCCAAATCCATGGACATATCTTTGTAGCTTGCTAGCTTACAAGCTAACTACAAGGTTAGCTTCTTAGCACACTATTTGCTAGCTAGCTTGGTCATCCTATGGTTAGCTCACTATTTGATGAAGTAACCATGGTTACTTCCTTACCATGGTTCAATTAGTGCGTTACGTTTATTTAATCGTTTACGCGTTCGCTCGGTTACTTAAACGTTCTCCGTAATACTTACTCGTAAGTGGTTCGCAATGTAATTCCTTTCGTATTTATTCCTTTTATTTTTATTTATCCTACTTGAATATAAATCCGTAGGATTTTAATCTCGTAATTATATTGTGATTCCCGTAATCCTCGATAAGTCGTAAATACAGTCGTTTTTCAAAGTTCGTTTTCTTCAAAAACTAATAGCGTTTACATACACTCATTTGGTACGTATAGTCGTAATATCAATTCCGAAACTCATTTTCTCATGCATTACATAGTGTGGGCTCAAAAGTTTTTCCCGTCTGTCTGGGTTACTATTCATTAAACATTTTACAAGGTCTCAAAAATTCGAGTTATTACATGTGCTGCAACAAAAATTACCTCCAAAGCTTAAAGATCCAGGTAGCTTCACCATTCCTTGCACCATTGGCAAGTTGTCTTTTGATAAGTGCCTGTGCGATTTGGGAGCAAACATCAATCTGATGCCGTTGTCTATCTTCAAAAAGTTGAATTTGCCTGATCCAAAGCCCACCTACATGTCTCTACAATTGGCTGATCGTTCTATTACATATCCACGAGGCATAGTGGAGGACATATTAGTAAAGGTGGATAAGCTTTTCTTTCCTACAGACTTTGTCATTTTGGATTTCAAGGAAGATAAGAAGATCCCCATAATCTTGGGAAGACCGTTCTTGGCAACATGACGCACCTTGATAGATGTGCAGAAAGGTGAACTTACTATGAGGGTGCAAGATCAGGATGTGACATTCAATTTATTCAAAGCGATGAAATTCCCTACAGAAGATGAGGAGTGCTTAAAGGTGGATTTGATTGATTCTGCGGTAACTTCAGAACTTGATCATATGCTAATGTGTGATGCATTAGAGAAAGCCTTAGTAGGGGAGTTTGACAGTGATGATGAGGATGGCAATGAGCAACTACAATATCTAAATACTTCTCCTTGGAGGCGAAAGCTAGACATGCCATTTGAATCTCTTGGTACTTCTGATCTCAAGAATGCTGAAGGAAAGCTCAAACCATCTATTGAGGAAGCACCTACTTTGGAGCTTAAACCATTGCCTGAACACTTGAGGTATGCATTTTTAGGTGATGCATCTACTTTACCTATTATTATTGCATCTGACCTTTCAGGTAGTGAGGAGGACAAGCTCTTGAGGATTTTGAGAGAATTCAAATCGGCTATTGGATGGACTATAGCAGATATCAAAGGTAACAGCCCTTCGTACTGCATGCATAAAATTATGCTAGAGGAAGGTTGTAAGCCACCTGTTGAGCAATAATGACGACTTAATCCTATCATGAAAGAAGTGGTGAAGAAAGAAATTCTGAAGTGGCTGGATGCAGGAATCATATATCCAATTTCTGACAGTTCTTGGGTAAGCCCCGTGCAATGTGTACCGAAGAAAGGAGGTATAACTGTGGTAGAAAATGAGAAGAACGAGCTCATCCCCACTCAAACAGTCACAGGATGGAGGGTATGCATGGATTACAAAAAGTTGAACAAGGCCACGAGAAAGGATCACTTCCCTCTTCCATTTATTGATCAGATGCTTGACAGGTTGGCCAGTCATGAGTATTATTGTCTTATGGATGGCTATTCAGGGTATAATCAGATTTACATTGCACCAGAGGATCAAGAAAAGACTACCTTCACTTGTCTATTTGGCATGTTTGCTTTTCACAGAGTTTCGTTTGGCTTATGTGGCGCACCTGCCACTTTTCAGAGATGTATGATGGCTATATTCTCTGATATGATTGGAAATAATGTCGAAGTGTTCATGGACGACTTCTCCGTCTTTGGACATTCGTATGATGAATGTTTGAATAATGTTCGTGCGGTGCTCAAAAGGTGTGTAGAAACTAATTTGGTGCTCAATTAGGAAAAATGTCACTTTATGGTGCGTAAAGGCATTATTCTTGGGCATAAGGTCTCTAGCAAGGGTCTTGAGGTGGACAAAGCCAAGGTGGGAGTCATTAAAAATATTCCACCCCTATTTATGTGAAAGGAATCCGTAGTTTTCTTGGTCATGCGGGTTTTTATCGGCGTTTCATTAAAGACTTCTCGAAGATATCTAAGCCGTTGTGCAACTTGCTCGAGAAGGATGTGCCTTTCAAATTTGATGATGAATGCTTGGCGGCATTCGAGACTCTCAAGAAGAGTTTGATAACTGCACCAGTTATTACGGCACCTGATTGGACAGAGCCTTTTGAAATGATGTGTGATGCGAGTTATTATGCGGTGGGAGCAGTTCTTGGGCAGCGTAAGAATAATCTTTTTCATGTGGTCTACTATGCTAGTAAGACTCTAAATGGAGCTCAAATGAACTACATCACTACTGAGAAGGAGCTCTTGGCTATAGTCTTTGGTTTTGAAAAAATTCGATCTTATCTGCTTGGGACAAAGGTGACAGTGTTCACTGATCATGCGGCCATTCGCTATTTGGTTTCCAAGAAGGATTCGAAGCCTAGACTTTTTCGTTGGGTGCTCTTTCTACAGGAATTTGAGTTAGAGATCAAGGATCGAAAAGGTACTGAGAATCAAGTAGATGACCATCTCTCTAGATTAGAGAATCCCGATTCTACTTCACATGATAAGACATTGATCAACGAATCTTTTCCAGATGAGTAGTTGTTCGCAGTTCAGGAGGAAGAACCATGGTTTGCAGATATTGTGAACGATCTTGTCAGCAATATAATGCCTCATAATATGAATACAGCTCAAAAGAAGAAGTTTTTGCATGAGGTGAAGTGGTACATGTGGAATGAACCATATTTGTTTAGACAAGGAGCTGACCAGATCATCAGGAGATGTATCCCATTCTGTGAGACGGAGGGGATATTATGAGACTGCCATTCCATAGTTTATGGTGGACATTATGGTGGTGAAAAGACGGCAGCTCGTATTCTGCAAGCAGGTTTTTTCTGGCCTACTTTGTTTAAGGATGCTCATCAGTTCGTTTTAAGGTGTGATCGTTGCCAAAGAGTGGGGAATCTTACGAGGAAGGATGAGATGCGGTTAAATGTGATTCTTGAAGTCGAGGTCTTTGATGTTTGGCGAATCAAATTTATGGGACCATTCGTTTCTTCTTGTAATAATCAGTACATCTTGCTGGCAGTCGATTATGTCTCAAAATGGGTAGAAGTCAAGGCTCTACCGATGAATGATGCAAAGGTAGTGTTGAATTTTCTTCATAAGCAGATTTTCACAAGGTTTGGAATGCCACGAGTAATCATAAGTGATGAGGGGTCGCATTTCTGCAACCGTAAGTTCACTTCTATGATGCAGCGCTATAATGTAAATCATCATGTTGCTACTGCCTATCATCCGCAAACGAATGGTCAAGCGAAAGTGTCTAATAGAGAGATCAAGCGCATTCTAGAGAAAGTTGTTTGTCCGTCAAGGAATGATTGGTCTTTAAAACTCGATGAAGTTATTTGGGCTTATAGAACAGCATATAAGACTCCACTGGGGATGTCTCCGTTTTAACTTGTTTATGGTAAGGGATGTCATTTACCAGCGGAGCTTGAGCATAAAGCTTATTGGGCATTGAAGAAGTTAAACCTTGATCTAGATGCAGCTGGGAAGAAGCGAATGCTTCAGTTAAATGAACTTGATGAATTTCGACTCCAAGCGTACGAGAATAAAAAAATGTACAAGGAAAAAGTGAAAAGGTGGCACGACAGGGTGCTATATCCTAAGTCATTTGTGCCGGGGCAGCAAGTTCTTTTATTCAACTCTCGTCTCCGAATTTTTCCTGGAAAGTTGAAATCAAGGTGGTCTGGGCCTTTTATGTCAAAACTGTGTTTCCACATGGAGCGGTGGAGATTTTTGAGAATGATCCGGGCCAAGCATTCAAGGTTAATGGTCAGCGTTTGAAGCATTACTATGGGGACACGGCAAACCGGTAAGTGGTTAGTGCCGTTTTATTGTCAACTTGAGCAATGTATGCTACGTCAAGCTAATGATGTAAAAGAAGCGCTTTTTGGGAGGCAACCCAAGATTTGTTGTTATAGGAACCCTTAGGAATCAGTAACCTATCCAAAAATACAAAAAAAATCAGAAAAAAGGGCAAGAATTTTTTTTTCCAGTCACCATCTGGGCGCCCGCTCAGCTCTGCTGAGCGGCCGTTCAGGATGCTGGGCGCCCGCGCAGCTTTGCTGAGAGGCCTCTCAGCCCCCGAATTCCAGAATTTTTTTTAAGCCTTATAAAATCCAAAAAAAATCAGAAAAAAATAATAAAAATACAGCCCACTACCCACGAATCCTCTTCCCATAAACCCACGTTTTTAACCCTCAACCCCACTCCTAATCAAATTTTAACCCTAATCTTTACCCTATATATACATACAACTTTTCCATATACTCCCCCATACACTTTCAACCTTAAAACTCTCTCCCATATTCCAAAACACAAATCTTAAACACTTTTTCTCAGTTTCAATGGCACCCAAGAGATCTAGGACTATTGATAGCAGCAGCACTGTTCCTACTGCTGATTCTTCGAGGGGTACTGCTGCGAGACCTCGTTTGTTTGATAGGGCTGCTGAGGAAGAGTATACTAGGCTTCTGGGTAAGCCGATTTTGAAGGAGAGGGGATTCTTACCATCGGGGAGGGATGGTGAGTTGTTGTCGATGATTGCTGAAAAAGGTTGGATTTCTTTTTGTGAGTCGCCGGAGGCGGTTCCGACGAGCGTGGTTCGCGAGTTCTATGCGAACGCAAAGGCTGAAAAGAATGGGTTTACTGTTGTGCGTGGGCTAACGGTGGATTATCATCCTGAGGCGATTCGCCGTGTAATTGGGCAGTGATAGAGGAAGCCCACGGAGGAGAATTGGAATGAGAAGCCCTCTGAGGAGTTTGATTTGGATTTGATTTGTGCTACTCTCTGTCAACCTGGCACGGTTTGGAAGTTCAAGACTGGAACTAATGAGTATCGTTCTTTTCCGACGATTGCAATGAACAGGTATGCCCGTGCATGGAATGCCTTTATTTGTGCTAATATTCTGCCTACTTCACATGCACATGAGGTTATAATTGAGCGAGAAAGGTTGTTATGGGGTATTTTGAATGAAGAGTATTATGTGGACCTTGGTGAGTTCCTCTACCAAGGAATTCTGAAGTTTTTGAGGGGAGCGAAGCACATGAACATCCCTTATGCATCTACTGTCACGAAGCTATGCCGAGCAGTGGGAGTTCATTGGCCTTCTCACGAGCAGTTGCAGATGCCAGCCGCTCCTATTGATTCAGGGACTCTGAATGCGATGCAGGAGTGGACGGGTGGAGAGCCCGAGGAGCATGGGCTGGGTTATCGTCTTCCAGGAGGACGGCCAGCAGCTGGTGTTACCATTGCTAGGCCGGGGCGTGATGATGCAAGCTCTTCTAGAGCTCAGGAGGGTGCTAGGATGGCTGATGCCCAGTATAGGAGGCTATCGAGGAGGATGGATGCTATGTACGAGATGCAGAGTAGGTTTGCTCAGGAGCTCACCCATACACTTGGGACTGCTTTTAGAGGCCTTGGAGTTGACATCCAGTGGCCCATTTTTGGTGAGGACTCTGCTTATCCGCCTTCTGATACTCCACCCTCTTAGGGTGATGATGATGATTTCTCCGAGTAGGTATACCCTGTGTTCCTTTCTACTACCTTCATTGGGGACAGTGAAGATTTTATGTTTGGGGGTGGTGGTTAAGGAATATTTTTGTGTGTGTGTCATATAGTTACATATTCATGATAGTTTAGTTCATATAATTGCATATTTTTGCCATAAAGTTTTTTTTTATTTTATAGCTTTATTTATTATGTCATTTAGCTCATGCATTTACCATGATCCCTTTTGCGTTGCTTTACCAATTGATTTGTGATATTGATGCGAGTGTGGTGACAGCGTTAGAGTGATGTTGAGTCTTGTAAGATGACATGCATGCTAGAAATACTTGTAATTTCACTAAGTCTTAGAGAATGCTTAAAGACTAGATTGTTGTCATGGTTTGATGGTTTTTGAGGTTAATCTATTGATTATGCTTAGAGTTTATAATAGGTTCTTAATGATAAAAGGCAGTAAAAATTAGAATTTATTGCTAATTATGGCTAGGCGTCAAATGGCTAGTAGCCAGCTCGTATTTTTATGCGAGTAGTCTAGGGTTGAGCAAGATGGAGCGAAACGCACTTGCTCAGAAATTTGGAAAAAAAGAAAAGAGAAAAAAGAAAAATATAGAAAAAAAGAAAAAAAAGGAAAAAAAATGGAAAATATAAATAGTTTATGCATAATTGACCACGAGTGAGCTCTTTGGTATTCGAGTTATTAAGTTCTTAGAGGACTTTGTGCCTAGTGACCTAAGGCTTTTATAGTCTGGGATCCGCTAACCTAATGCTCGCTAAATGGATGCCATTGTATAAGTCTTTTGTGGACCTCACTCATTGCACGGTCAAATAAGCATCTGTTGTTGTGTTGAATAAAAAGCATGATTCCGTAATAAGCTCCAGTAATCTTGAAGTGTTTAAGTCATTTTGTGCCTAAAATTTATTCTTAGTAAAATCATGTGATTACCTTGAGGATAGTCGAGTTATGATAATTGATCTAGTTTCGAAGTATCTGTTAAGCATCAGCATACATCACGTTTCTGGTTGTATTTTAGCTTGCATGATTTGATTGATCTTTATTCGCCAAATTGCATTTGTTGAGATGTTATAAGTTGGTTGGTTTGATCGTAGTAAGGGGGATCTCTGCATTTCATATAGATTGCATTCATGCATGTTTTTGTTTTGTTTTTTAGTCTGCGACGCTTGAGGACAAACATCGATTTAAGCTTGGGGGTGTGACAAGTAGCATTTTATACCACTTAGAAACGTCTTATAATAGCTTGAATTGATGTCTTGAAATCAAGTATTTTATGTATTTGATGCATTTTTCTAGTGTTTGTGCATTTCAGGGTATTACTTGCATTTGTGGAGAGATTTAATCAAGAATAAGCCTTAGTGTGTGCTTGGTATTGCAAGTGGGAAGTTAGGAGCAGAATGCAGCGAATAACGGGAGTAAAATAATGAATTTTCCAGAAAGGTACTGGGCGCCCGCTCAGGGGTGCGAAATTAAAATATGATTTTTAGAGTTCTTGTTCTGCTGGACTTCTGACTTCTTAGATGGCTGGGTTTTGTGGGGCTTCTATATAAGTAGTTTTCAGAGATGTTTCACGTGTGTTGAATCGTGGTATTAATCGAGGAGCGAGGAGATAAGGAAGAAGACCGTTTTAGCACATCGCAACGAAGAGGAAGCATAGTTTCTTGTGATTCTTTTATTCGTTGTATCAGTGGATGCTAGTTTTCTTTGCTTTGAACCTATTTACTCTTGTGACGTACTCTGGTTTAATATAAGTAGTTTTATTAATTATTCTCATTTGTTATTATCATGTTTTCATATGAACCCATGGTGACGATGAGTTCAATCATGATCATGGGGTCGTAACGGATTTGCTATGGAATTCTTTAGTTAGTTGTTTAATACCTTAGTGTGTGATGATTGTATGATATCTATTATTGGTTGTGCTTATTCGTCTTATGTGTGTCGCGAACATATAAGATAGGGTGTTAATCTCTTGTGAAGCGACGGTGGATCTTGAAATTTAGAACTTGCCATGCTAGCATAGGTTCATGTATGTGTATGCATGATTAGTGGGTAACTCTAACCGTTTTACTTGCCCTGTGTAATCATAAGGAATAACTAATGCTTAAATCGTTATGTTGTCAAATTCTGTAGACATATAGGGTCTCAACATAATTGATGACTATTCAACTTCTATCTTAATTGTGGATGTTTGGTAGAATGGTATTAGTACAACGAAAGTTGGCTTTTATCAGTTTTGTGTTGTTCGATTAATTTCATTACCGTTACATGCTAAGGGTAATAACAATAACTATTGAAGGAAGTAGTAATGAAGTTATGATCTCATGTGTGTTTAATATTGTTAATTCAAGTGTCAATTAAGTGTCTAATTCTCGTAGTTAATTCTAGTTAATAATTAGTTAATCAATTCTATGTGTTATTGTCTTAACATTGAGAAGTAATCATACATTGGCGAGTGAGTGTTAATTGAGCATAATTAGTCTGAGTCTCTGTGGGAATGAACTAGAAAGTATTCTATATTACTTACGAACACGTATACTTGCGTGTATTATTAGCGTGTGTTTTCCACCCTAACATCGATAAGTAAAATGACTTATCGATATCTTAAGTTTTCTACATAAAATTTGACTTGTCGAGGTCTCGGTTCTCTACATCAGCTTTTTGACTTGTTGATATCTTCAGTTCCCTACATGAGGATTTGACTTTTCGATATCTCTAATTCTCTTCATGAGGATTTGACTTGAAAATATCTCTAGTTCTCTACTTGAAGATTTGACTTGTCAATATCTCCATCTCTCTACATGGAATTTTTGACTTGTCGATATCTTCAGTTCTCTACATGCAGATTAACTTGTTGATATCTCCTGGGACTTTTCTACAAGTCATTTTAGACTTCTTGACATACTTCTTGATATTCCTTGATCCGTGACTTGTTGATATCTGACTTGGAACATTTTTCCTAGAACACCATTATTTAACTACAAGCTTTTATATTTTTTTATGAGGCATGATCAGAATTAATCTTCTTCCAGAGTTTATTCCTTAGCTTGATGGTCGTTCATAGAAAAACCCTCCAGTTTAATCTACTTGCATTTTTACAGACTAAAGAAATACAATCACAGAATACAATTAGATTATCATACAACTTGTCCTTAGGATTGTCAAGATGTCTTAGTCTTGTTATCTACAGGCATGTCTTGCACAACAATCTCCCCCAATTTATGAAAAGATTACTTGTCACAAATTCATGCCTGATAATAAGACTAACCCCAAGATAAAATTAAAGAAAATAAGGCTGGAAAAATTACAAAGTACAACTTTTATAAATTCTCTCAGTTACATACAGAATTGAATTACATGATCATATGAATTTATCATACCCTGGTTGTTCTCTAATTAGATCTTTGAGTTTGACTAGGCACTCAAGTTCTTCATTAATTTTAGTTCCTCTTAGAGCTTCTCTCTGCTCAATCCCTTAGCCATTAGTTCATTTGACGTTTGCTCAAACATCTCAATTTTCTGAGCATATTTATTTTTCATTTTCTTCCCTCTCAGCTTTTTCCCTTGCTTGTCTTTCATTTCTCTCTTTCACCTTCTCAGCTAACTCTGCCTTCCTCGTCCTAGTAAAAGCATCCATTGCATTCATCAAACTAATCACCCTCTCAAGTTCTGCAGTTGAGTACTTGTAACGACCGAAACATTACGCTTGTATTATAACTTAATAAAGATAATTTATGTGTATTATTATGTGATTCAGTGTGTTGAGTCATAAAACCCAAATTGCTATGTGTCACGTGTTGTCTGTTTTGATCGGAATGTGTTTTGAGTATTTATCGAGTGTTTTATTATAAGTTATATGCTTTATATCAAAACTCGTACAACTCAAACAGTGTTTTAAAAGCCCATATTTAAAACAAAATCACTGGCCCTATTTTTCCAAGTATGGCCTATACCACATCGATATTCTGAACATCTAGATGTTTTACAAATTTACCTTTTTCGTGAAAAATAACTTTTTCGGGCCCCTTCGGATGTCAAAAACCCCACAAAAATCACATTTTTATTTTCATATAATCATGGAATTATCAAACATCATTTTTCTTTGCATTTTTGTATTATTCATAATTTTCAGGAATTTTTGGCATATAATTTGTATTTATTG
This sequence comes from Apium graveolens, assembly GCF_009905375.1. Lineage (NCBI taxonomy): Eukaryota > Viridiplantae > Streptophyta > Magnoliopsida > Apiales > Apiaceae > Apium > Apium graveolens. The sequence goes on from NC_133652.1 coordinate 228,378,842, forward strand.
GATTTTTAAAAATTCATAATTAATACCCAAAAATTATAAAAATTGGGGCCAAATATTTTATTAGATGTGTAATTGGACCCTTAATTTTATTTAGGGGTATTATTTTAGTTAATATAAATAGCTGAATTATTGTTAATTTTCAGTTAATTAATTATTAAAAATCAGAAAAATCAAGAAATTCAGTTTGTTGGTGAAGAACAGTCGAAGAATTATACTGCAGATTTGAAAGTGATTCTGTTGCTCAAATTGATCATGTGAGTAACCAAAACGAAGCTTGTGATCTCTACTTTCTGTTTGTGTCATCGATTTCATGTTTATTACTTTGATTTTCGATTCAAAAATTAGGGTTTATACTCAAAATTAGGCGTTTTGATTCCTGGAGTTATTGTTTGTGATTGATGCTTGATATAGTTTCCTGTGGACTGTTACAATCGATTTCAAGTAGTTTTAATATCAAACGATGCTTGTGATGTATAGTTCGAATAGTATGGGTTATGCTAATTTTGTTTATAATCATTTTTGTTTATGGAATGATTGTTGGTTTATTAGGTGTTAGGGGTTAGATTGCTTAAGTTAAGGGCTTCATTTTGACATATAGATGTTTGAGTTTGGTGTACAAACGTAGTAGATCGTGTTTTGGCCAGAGAAATGCTGGCGGAGGGTCGTCGGACGGCCGAGAAAGGCGAGGAGGTCCTGGGCTTGCTTTCTGTTGCAGCGACGAGGAAGGAGAGGTCGTGGCGAAGGAGAAGGGTGAAAGAGGGAGTCGAAATGGAGGAGTTTTGAGGCTTAATCGAATTGCCGGACTTTGGTCAGAAAAGCCCCGCCGGCGCCGGATTCTGGGAGGCCGGCGATTGTTCTTCGTGACCCGGGTTCGAACCGGTTGCAACCCGGAAATCGACCTGGGTTTGATCCTGATAACCCCTAAATCAGTCCCTTAATTGTGTTTCAGCTACCTGGATCAGGCAAATTCAGCTTTTTGAAGATAGACAACGGCATCAGATTGATGCTTGCTCCCAAATCGCAAAGGCACTTGTCGAATAACAACTTGCCAATGGTGCAAGGAATGGTGAAGCTACCTGGATCCTTAAGCTTTGGAGGTAATTTTTGTTGCAGCACAGCACTGCACTCTTCCGTTAGAGCAATGGTATCAAGATCATCCAGTTTCACCTTCATTAAAAGAATACCTTTCATAAATTTCGCATAACTAGGCATTTGCTCCAGAGCCTCAGTGAAAGGTATGTTGATGTGAAGTTTCTTGAACACCTCCAGAAACTTACCAAACCGCTTATCCAGCTTTTGGTTTTGCACTCTTAGGAAAAGGTGGTGGAGGATAGAGCTGTTTCTCCCCTGTATTACCCTCAGGAAGAGTGTGTTCAACAGTAGTCTTCCTTGGTTCCCCCTCTTTCTCCTTTTGCTTCTCTTCTTCATCTACAACTTCAGCTTCTCCATCTTTTGCTTTTTCAGCTTCAGCAACTTTTCCAGACCTTAAGGTAATAGCTTTGACTTGCACTTTAGCTTCCTTTCTGGCACTTTAGTATCGCTAGGAAGTGTGCCAGGCTGATGATTGAGCACGATATTGGCTATTTGACCGATTTGATTCTCCAAGTCTTGATAGACACATCCTGACTTTTGCACAACAGCTTTAGCTCCTCGAAATTAGCACTAGAAGGTGGAGCAGCACCTCCTTGTTGAAGATATGATTGCCTTTGAGCATATTGCTGAGGTTGCTCGAATCCAGGTGGATTAAACTATTTACTTACAGCTTGCTGATATGGTTGCTGAATAGCATTCTGATTGTTGCTGCAGCTGAAATTGGGATGATTTCTGTTATTAGGATGATAAGTAGCTGGCACAGGCTGCTGCGGTCGCTGATAATTGTTCACATACTGAACAAATTCATTAACAAGAGAACACTGATCCGTAGCATGAGAGCCTGCATAAAGCTCAAAGACAATAACTATTTGATTGACTCCATAGTTGGCTAAAGAATCGACCTTCGTAGACATCGCATGGAGCTGCGCTGCAATAGCTGTAGCTGCATCAACTTTCAGAATACCTGCTACCTTCCTAGACATCATCCTTTGAGTTGGGTTTTGATGCTCGTTTGGAGCCATAGTTTCAATGAGATTATAGGCCTCAGTATAGCTTTTGGCCCACAAGGCGCCTCCAGCAGCTGCATCGAGCATGGCCGAGATTGGGCCCCCAAACCATTGTAGAACCCAGTGATCACCATCCAGTCAGGCATACCATGATGTGGACACTTTCTCAATATCTCCTTATATCGCTTCCAAGCTTCGCTCATAGATTCTGTTGGTTGCTGCGCAAATTGAGTAAGAGCACTCCTCATAGCTGCAGAAACTTTTGCGCAAGATCTTCCCAAGTAGTGATGGACCCAGCTGGTAAAGAATGTAACCAGTCCTTAGCTTTATTCCTCAGAGAGAATGGGAAAAGTCTCAGCTTGATAGCCTCGTCAGTAACACCATTATATTTGAAAGTACTGCAGATCTCGACAAAATTCCTGATATGCATGTTGGGATCTTCAGTCGCAGCACCTCCGAAAGAAACAGAATTCTGTACCATATGAATAGTGCCCGGCTTAATTTCGAAAGTATTGGCCTGAATAGCCGGATGAATGATGCTTGACTGAATGTCATTGATTTTAGGCCGAGAAAAGTCCATAAGAGGTGGATCTGTTGGAACTATACGATCACCCATGATTACCGGTTCTTTCTTTTCACTCTCTTTATCTGAATCTTCAAAATCTATCTTTTCCGGAATATCAAGAACTGAATCTGTCTCCTCAGCCGTATCTAGAGTCCTCTTGCGAGTGCGAGAACGTGTTTGCATAAACGCTCGCTAGAGTACCTGAAACACAACCGGAAACAATAAGTAACAAGTTTTAATCAATGAGTCCTAATGACCACTGATGGCAAGTACATAAACTAAACAAATTAATACCGAGTCCCCGGCAGCGGCGCCAAAAACTTGTTAGGCACAAAGCATGCGCTAATAATTCATGCAAGTATACGCGTTCGCAGGTAATATAAAATAATTTCTAGTTCATTCCCACAGAGACTCAGACTAATTATATTTAATTAACACTTACTCACCAATGTATGATTACTTCTCAATGTCAAGACAATAACACTTAAGGTTGATTAACTAATTATTACTATGATTAACTACGAGAATAAAACACTTAAATTAACACTTGTATTAACAATATTAAACACACATGAGATCATAACTTCATTACTACTTCATTCAATAGTTATTGTTATTACCCTTAGCATGTAACGGTGATGACATTAATCGAACAACACGAAACTGATAAAAGCCAACTTTCGTTGCACAAGTACCATTCTACCAAACATCCACAATTAAGATATAAGTTGAATATGCATCAATTATGTTGAGACCCTATATGTCTACAGAATTTGACAACATAACGATTTAAGCACAAGTTATTCATTATGATTACACAGGGAAAGTAAAACGGTTGGAGTTACCCACTAGTCATGCATACAATACATGAATCTATGCTAGCATGACAAGTTTTAAATCTCAAGATTCACTGTCGCTTTACAATAGATTAACAGGCTATCTTATATGTTCGTGACGCACATAAGACGAATAAGCACAACCTATGCTAGATATCATATAATCATCACATACCAAGGTATTAAACAATTAACTAAAGAAATCCATAGTAAATCTGCTACGACCTCATGATCACGATTAGCCCATGATAGAACTCATCATCACCATGGGTTCATATGAAAATATGATAATCACACAACAATATAAACTAATAAAAATACTTAATAAGAACCAGAGTACGTCACAAGATTATTAAGGTTCAAAGTAAAGAAAACTAGCATCCACTGTTACAATGACTAAAAGAATCACAAGATAACGTATGCTTCCTCTTCTTCGTTGTGGTGTGCTAAAACGGTCTTCTTAATCTTCTCTCCTTGCTCCTTGCTTGTTGTTTGTTGATTGTTATTATGAAATGTCTCCCAAGATTACTTATATAGAAGTCCACAAGAAACAGCGCCGTCAGAAGCCCAATAGAAGTCTAATTATAAAAATATAGATTCTAAAAATACGACCCCAGGCGGCCGCCTCAGTTCCCAGGCGGGGCCTGCATCTCCAGGCGGTCGCCCCACATCCCAGGAGGGCTCCTGCACTGCTTTTGGAAAAATCTACTTTTTGCTCCTAATTTTGCTGAATTCTTCGCACAACTCCCCGCAACTGGTTCCAAGTACTTCCCTAGGCTTATTATGATGAAATCTCCCTAATTACGCAAGGTATAACCCTGAAATGCAAAGACACTAGAAAAACGCATCAAATACATAAAATACTTGATTTCAAGACATCAATTCAAGCCATTATAAGACATTCTAAGTGGTATAAAATGCCACTTATCACACCCCCAAACTTAAACCGATGCCTGTCCTCAAGCGTCACAGACTCAAAAACAAAATAAAAACATGCATGAATGCAAACTACAAGAAATGCAGCGATCCCCATCGTAATGACTAAACCAACCAACACATAACATCTCAACAAATACAATTAGGCGACTAAAGATCAATCAAATCACTAAAGCTAACATACAACTAGAAACGTGGTGTGTGCGAATTCTTAACAGATATGCTTTGAAACTAGATCATTTATCATAACTCAATTATCCTCAAGGCAATCACAAGCTTATACGAAGAATATATTCTAGACATAAAATGACTTATAACACTTCAAGATCACTGGAGCTTATTACAGAATCATGCTTTTATTCAACACAATAAACAAATGCTTATTTGATCGTGCAATGAGTAAGGTCCACAAAAGACTTATGCAATGGCATCCATTTAGCGAGCGTTAGGTTAGCGGATCCCAAACTATAAAAGCCTTAGGTCACTAGGCACAAAGTCCCCTAAGAACTTAATAACTCGAATACCAAAGAGCTCACTCGTAATCAATTATGCATTAAACAATATTTTTTCTTTTTTTTCTCTCTTTTTTTTTAATATTTTTTTTCTCTTTTTTTTTCAATTTCTGAGCAAGTGCATTTCGCTCCATCTTGGTCAACCCTAGACTACTCGCATACAATACGAGCCGGCTACTAGCCATTTGACGCCTAGCCACGACTAGCAATGAATTCCAATTTTTACTCCAATTTTATCTTTTCATGCCTTTTATCATTAAGAGTGTTACAACCGGCATTTCTGTGTAATATTAATTGTAAATTTAGTATAACTTTAAAATCCGAATGCCAATATATGCAACTATTGTATGCTTGTGTGAATGAGAACTCTGCGTCTTAAATTTTTGTTATGTGGTATATGAATTTTCAAAGCAAAAGTTTATTTATTTCTTTCATTTTTGACTTATAAGGAATATTTTAGTCCTTGAATAAATTTCTCTTTAAAAGTTATTTTGTTCACAAATCTCAAAAGTAGTTTTATAAAATTTCTAAAAATCCAAATTATTTTATGGTATAAATTTTATAATTTTTGAACTTGTGTTTTATTTTACAAAAATAAATCTTTATAAATGTTAATTGTTATAATTAGCAAATTACATAGTTATCCTTGCATGCAAATCCTTTCTATTCAATCCAAAAGGGCTAAAGAGACAATTACCACCCCACTAACTCTTATTTTTCTAGCCAAATTCCTCCTTTACCCTTGCATGCAAAATGATCCAAGTATAAGTGGAAGGGTAGTTATGTCAATTCCTATTCCCACTCACATTTGTCAAAACAAAAACCATAAAACAAGTAAAAGACATGATCATTTCACACATCACCCATACCACACTCTTTCTTCTCTCCCTCTTCTCTCTCACTCTCGGCTCCTACCCCCTCACTCTCGGCTTTTCAGCCGAAACCACCCCCTCCCCATTTTCTTTCTTTCTCAATCAAGTTCCCACCTCCTACACAAGTAAATGTTACTTCCCATACCATGATCACATATATTTCAAAGAGTTTTGAGTAGAAAGTTTAAGTTTTCAGGTTTCATGTTAAGGTTTTAGTTGAAACTCAAAGTACAACCTTGATTCTTGTGAGTTTAAGGTTGTTTTTGAGAGGACTACAAGGAATGGTGAAGTGCCAAGTCTTGAGAAGGAAACTCTTGATGTTAAATGGCCATTCCCTTCCATTTCATTCGGCCATGACCATAGGGGAGCCGAATGAATGGTTCTTGAGACCATTCTTGTTGCTTTGTTCAATTTTTGCATGTTTATGTGATAACGGCTTGAATTTTATAGTAAAAATTTGATGAAACTTCTTGCACGCTAAGTGATCATCTAGATATAGCTCATGCTAGGCTTGCATGTAAATTTCTTGGTAAAACATATTTAGAAAACATGTTGTTTGGCTTGCAAAACTCGAAGACATGCATGCATGTGGATTTCACTTAGAATGTTATAAGATTTTGATCATTTGGAAAGATTTTATTAGTAAGATTTAATTTCAGTAGGAATAATGTGTTAATATTTATTAATGCTTCTTGATGCATGGTAAGAAGTCGTGTATATCTTTTATAAAATGCATAACTTGTTGTTTTAAAAACTTGATGATTTATGAGTTGTGAAATGTGGTTTCTTTTGTTTTGCCATGATTGCACCTTAGGTAAGAATGATCTCCACCAAGATTATTTTGAGTATAAGGGAGTTAGTTTAGTAGATCACCATGTTTAAGTCTTGGTTTGGGTATTGGGTTATTGGTGGTTGAGTTTGTCAAGTCAAAACCTTGGAGAAAGGAGAGTTATAATTTCTGCAGAAAATCAGTTTAGTACCCTGAGTTTAGAGTGAGTTTTGACCATGTCATTGACGTGCACTTTGAGGCCCAAGCCACCAGAAGTTATTATTGGGAGTATATAAAAGGTTTTAGGTGTTGGCTGGAGGTTTTCATGTCATTTGGTTAGGTGCAAAAGTAGAATAACAAAATCTGTCCAGCAGGGGACAGTTTTGTTGTAACTTAGAAATAGGGAGATTTGACCATGTCATGGGTAGGCCCTCATTAGGCCCTGTTGGGCCTTAGTTAGAGGGAGTGTCAGAGAAGTTTTTCCAATCATAGTTCATAGGATATGAGTTAGAACCATGTGTCACAAGTTAATTCAAGTTAGGGTGTTTTCTGCCCAGGAAAACAGGGGAACCATGGACTTTGAGCTTAGGCCCAAGAAGGCCCAAGCCAGGCCCTTGAGCCACATCAAGTTTGGGAGATGCCCTTAGGTCAGGAGAGTCTTGTGTAAGAGTTTTGAAGGAAAAACTATAGTTTAAGGGTGTCAAATGCACTCAAAAAATCATAGATGTCATTCTGAAATTTGCACCAGTGAACACTTTCACTTAGCACATAGTTTTAGAACACTTAGGAGTGAAATTTAGGTTGACCACCATAGTTGTAAGATAGTATAAGGTCAGTAGAATAAAAGGCACAAGTGAGGGTCAATAGGTCTTGGATAGTTTAGTAAAGGCACATCGAGTTAGGAAGCCAAAATTAGAAGACTTTGTCTAGTTTAGCGACCAAGTGACTTAAGTTGGGGGATCGAGATAATCCAAGCCTAGTGTTGCATTATGGTGTATATGGTGTTATTTGGTATTAATATATGATATGTGATTATGTGGCTATGTGTGTGCAACTATAAATTAAAGGTGAATATAAATTAAGTGCATATAGGCCTAAGTGCAATCCGTGTTTAAATTCGGGTTGTAAATAGGTTAAGTTGGTGAGAATATATTATAATGAGGATTGTTATTATTATTATTTATGTAGGATCTCGAGACGAGGGAAAACTTGCCATAAAGGTCGAGTGAAGCTCCAGTTGCTCCTACCAGTCAGACCAGACCAGCCTTTCTCAAGGCAAGTGATTCAACTTGTCCTTCATATTTACTGCTAATAGTTCATACATTACTGCAACTATCCTGTGTCATTTGATATATTAAATCAAGCGTATCTTATGTTTATCTTTGAATTATATAAAAATGCCATGAACCCTCGAGTACGTATTGCAAAGTGGTCTTATCATGATAGTATATTAAAGTAATTCGAATGCCAAGATAAAAGAAAGGGTGGTTATAACTCTTGGTTGATTCTCTTGATTTACATGCTGATGATTCCTAAGTATTGATATCTCATCCTGATACTTGAACTCCTATAGAACATTACCTTGAACCCTAAAAGCCAGATACTTATCAAAGTGATTCCTCATTGATTGATACCCCTCTTTCTTATCCTGAAGCTTGACAATTCTGATATATCCTGTGTTAATGATCATTTCTGCATACCTTAACACCCTTAGTATTCATGAAGCTTATCTTCTTGATGATCTAGCACTTGAACCTTGATGAGAATCCATTGCTTTAAGCCCAATTTGGCATTACCCTTTATAATATCCAATAGCCTCACTAAATCCCCTTGTCCAATCTTGATATATGAAAACCATTCAGTTATTTTAATAGAGTATAGTTTTGTGAATCATGGCCCTGAGATTTAGTACCATATTTCCCGTGTTTCGAGTTGATCTATAATCCCTTGATAAAAAAAATGTTTACTGTAAAAGAGATTTTGTTATAAATCGGCATCAGTTTTTGAAATAAATAAAATGTGGGTTTTCAGTCCCAAAGGGGGATAAATGTTTTCTTTGAATAGTGGATCTGGACTGAGACGCGAGTCCTTTCCACACATATATTAGGCTTAAAAGTTGCCTAGGGATTCCCATTAATGTTTTAGAACCCAGCGAGGTTCGGGATTACTTCGCGGCTGATCACCGGCTGTAATCCGTAGCGTCATAAAATAATTTTAATTAAGATATGATTTTTTTTATACCAACAAAATGATGCCATCACCCAAAGTTTTATCTCTCATTATCATTGGTCATGTCCTCCCATTGACATTCTTTAATATATATCTCGATTTATGTTTTGTATCATATTGTTTAGCACTTGTTGAGAATTTGGCTCACTCCTTGCCTTACCCTGATATTACAGCTAGCAGCTATGGTTAGATTCAAGCAGACTGCCAGTAAGACCTGTGATGCTGATGCCTATGTTCGAGCTCAGGTAGAATAAGTGATAGTAGTTGTGTGAGGACTCGATATTTAAAATCAGTTGTAATAGATGGTAGTGTTGGGCTGTTCCAAACCCTAAACTGTAAGATCTTGGATTTGGGTATGTTTATTTATTATTAATGTTGTAATAGTTATATTTAATTTGTTGTTTAAGTTGGGGTGTGACAAAGAGCCTATCATACATTCTAAGAATAAGCAATAGATTAACCTAAAAAACTATCAAACCATGACAACAATCTAGTCCTTAAGCATACTCTAAGACTTAGTGAAATTACAAGTGTTTCTAGCATGCATGTCAACCTAACAAGATTCAACATCACTCTAATTCTATCACTACACTCACATCAATATCATATATCAATTGGTAAAGCAACACAAAAGGGATCATGGTATATGCATTAGCTATATGACATGATAACATTATGAAATAAATAAATAAATAAAAACTATATGGCAAAAATATGCAACTATATGAACTAAACTATCATGAATATGCAACTACATGACACACACACAAATATGTTCCTTAACTACCACCCCCAAAATTAAAATCTTCACTGTCCCCAGTGAAGGTAATAGAAAGGAACACAGGGTATACCTACTCAGAGAAATCATAATCATTATCACCCTCAGAAGGTGGAGTGTTAGGAGGTGGATAAGCAGAGTCCTCACAAAAAACGGGCCACTGGATGTCAGCTCCAAGGCCTCTGAAAGCAGTCCCAAGTGCTAGGGTGAGCTCCTGTGCAAACCTACTCTGCGACTCGTACATCGCATCCATCCTCCTGGAAAGCCTCCTGTACTGGACATCAGCCATCCCTGAACCATCACCTCCCTATGTTCTAGAAGAATCTTCCTCGCCACCAGCTGCTGGACATCCTCCTGGAAGACGATATCCCAAACCATGCTCCTCGGGCTCTCCACCCGTCCACTCCTGCATCGCATTCAGCGTCGATGAATCAATAGGAGCGGCCGGCATCTGCTCATAAGAAGGCCAGTGAACTCCAACTGCCTTATACAGCTTCGTGACCGCAGAGGCATAAGGGATGTTGTTATGCGTCCCCCCCTCAAAAACTTTAAAATCCTTTGGTAGATGAACTCACCAAGGTCCACATAATACTCCTCATTCAGAATCCCTCACAACAATCTGGCTCTCTCAACTGTAACCTCATGTGCATGCGAAGAAGGCAAAATATTAGCATAAATAAAGGCATTCCATGCACGGGCATACATGTTTATCGCAACAGCCGGAAAAGAACGATACTCGTTAGATCCCGTCTTAAACTTCCACACCGTGCCCGGCTGACAGAGGGTAGCAATAATCAAATCCGAGTCAAAATCCTCAGGGGTCTTTTCATTCCAATTCTCCTTCTGGGGCTTCCTTTGTCGCTGCCCAATAACACGGCGAATCACCTCGGGCTGATAATCAACCGTAAGCCCCCGAACAACAGAATACCCATTCTTGTCGGCCTTGGCATTCTCATAGAACTCGTGAACAACACTCATCGGGACCACCTCAGGCGACTCATAAAAAGTAATCCAACCCTTCTCTGCAATCATCGGCAATAACTCACCATCCCTCCCCGATTGCAAAAATCCCCTCTCCTTTAGAATTGGCTTAGTCAGAAGCCTAACATACTCCTCCTCAGCAGCCCTTTCCACCAATAGGGGCGTTGTAGCAGTACCCCTTGAATAATCAGCAGTCGGAATGGTGCTACTGCTATCGACAATTCGAGATCTCTTAAGGGCCATTGAAACTGAGAATAAGAGTTTTAGAGTTGTGTTTTGTGTGTAGGAAAGGGTTTGTACGTTGAAAGTATATGGGAGTGTATATGGAAAGGTTGTGTGTATATATAAGGTAGGATTTAGGGTTAGAATTAGATTAAAAGTGGGGTTTGTGGTTGATTTGGAGAAGGAAATCGTGGGTAATGGGGTTGTAGTGCTGTGGAATTGTTTTTGTATTTTTCTGTTTTTTTATAATGCTGAAAACCGATTTTTCAAAAATTTTGGCCGCAGGCGGTCGCCTGGAACCAGCAGGCGGGCGCCTGCCCGCAAGCGGCCGCCTGGAACCTGCAGGCGGGCGCCTGGAAGGTTCCTGGAAAAAAAAATTCAGCTAGTTTTTTTCTGATTTTTTTTGGGTTTTTGGATAGAGTACTAAATTCTAAGGGTTCCAATGGTCTCATATCTCGGGTTGCCTCCCAAGAACGCTTCTTTTACGTCATTAGCTTGACGTAGAGTAGTTCGATCAAGTTGACAATAAAACGGCACTAACCACTTCCCGGTTTGCCGTATCCCCATAATGGTGCTTCAATCTCTGACCTTTAACTTTGAATACTTGGCCCGGATCGTTCTCAAAAATCTCCACCACTCCGTATGGAAACACAGTTTTGACGATAAATGGTCTAGACCACCTTGATTTCAACTTTCCAGGAAAAAGTCGGAGACGAGAGTTGAATAAAAGAACTTGTTGCCCCGACACAAATAACTTAGGAGATAACTTCCTGTCGTGCCACCTTTTTACTTTTTCCTTGTACATTTTGTTGTTCTCGTACGCTTGAAGTCGAAATTCATCAAGTTCATTTAACTGAAGTATTCACTTCTTCCCAACTACATCTAGATCAAGGTTTAACTTCTTCAATGCCCAATAAGCCTTATGCTCAAGCTCCGAAGGTAAATGACATCCCTTACCATAGACAAGTTAAAATGGGGACATCCCAAGTGGAGTCTTGTACGCTGGTCTATAAGCCCAAACAGCTTCATCGAGCTTCAAAGACCAATATTTACTTGACGGACAAACAACTTTCTCTAGAATGCGCTTGATCTCTCTATTAGGCACTTCAGCTTGACCATTAGTTTGCGGATGATAGGCAGTAGCAATACGATGATTCACATTGTAGCGCTGCATCATAGAAATGAACTTACGATTATAGAAATGCGACCCCTCATCACTTATGATAACTCGTGGCGTTCCAAACCTTGTGAATATCTGCTTATGAAGAAAACTCAACACTACCTTTGCATCATTCGTCGGTAGAGCCTTGACTTCTACCAATTTCGAAACATAATCGATTGCCAGCAAGATGTACTGATTATTGCAGGATGAGATAAATGGTCCCATGAAATTGATTCCCCAAACATCGAAGACCTCAACTTTAAGCATCACATTTAAAGGAATCTCATCCTTTCTAGTAAGATTCCCAACTCTTTGGCAACGATCACACCTTAAAACGAATTGATGTGCATCCTTAAACAACGTAGGCCAGAAAAAACCTGCTTGAAGAATATAAGCTGCTGTCTTTTCACCACCATAATGTCCACCATACACTGTGGAATGAAAGTCTCGTAATATCCCCTCCGTCTCACAGAATGGGATACATCTTCTGATGATCTGGTCAGCTTCTTGTCTAAACAAATATGGTTCATCCCACATGTACCACTTCACCTCATGCAAAAATTTCTTCTTTTGAGCCGCATTCATATTATGAGGCATTATATTGCTCACAAGATAGTTCACAATGTCTGCGAACTATGGCTCTTCCTCTTGAAATGCGAACAACTGCTCATCCGTAAAAGATTCGTTGATCAATATTTTATCATGTGAAGTAGAATCGGGATTCTCCAATCTAGAGAGATGGTCAGCTATTTGATTTTCAGTACCTTTTCGATCCTTGATCTCTATCTCAAATTCCTGTAGCAAGAGCACCCAGCGAATAAGTCTAGGCTTCGAATCCTTCTTTGAGACCAGATAGCGAATGGAAGCGTGATCAGTGAATACTGTCACCTTTGTCCCAAGTAGATAAGATCGAAATTTTACGAAACCAAAAACTATAGCCAAGAGCTCCTTCTCAGTAGTGGTGTAGTTCATTTGAGCTCCATTAAGCGTCTTACTAGCATAGTATACCACATGAAAGATATTATTCTTGCGCTGCCCAAGAACTGCTCCCACTGCATAATCACTTGCATCGCACATCATCTCAAAAGGTTTTGTCCAATCAGGTGCCGTAATAACGGGTGCAGTTATTAAACTCTTCTTGAGAGTCTCGAATACTGCCAAGAATTCATCATCAAATTTGAAAGGAACATCTTTCTCGAGCAAGTTGCACAATGGCTTAGATATCTTAGAGAAGTCCTTGATGAAATGCCGATAAAAACCCGCGTGACCAAGAAAACTACGGATTCCTTTAACAGAGATAGGTAGCAGAAGATTTTCAATGACCCCCACCTTGGCTTTATCCGCGTCAAGGCCCTTGCTAGAGAACTTATGCCCAAGAATGATGCCTTGTTGCACCATGAAGTGACATTTTTTCCAATTGAGCACCAAATAGTTTCCATACACCTTTTGAGCACCGAACGGAGATTATTCAAACATTCATCAAACGAATGTCCAAAGACGAAGAAGTCGTCCATGAACACTTCGACATTATTTCTAATCATATCAGAGAATATAGCCATCATGCATCTCTGAAAAGTGGTAGGTGCACCACATAAGCCAAAAGAAACTCTGCGAAAAGCAAATGTGCTGAATGGACAAGTGAAACTAGTCTTTTCTTGATCTTCTGGTGCAATGCAAATCTGATTGTAATTCGAATAACCATCCAGAAGACAATAATACTCATGACCAGCCAACCTGTCAAACATCTGATTTATTAATGGAAGAGGGAAGTGATCCTTCCTCGTGGCTTTATTCAACTTTCTATAGTCCATGCATACCCTCCATCCTGTGACTGTTCGAGTGGGGATGAGCTCGTTCTTCTCATTTGCTACCACAGTAGTACCTCCTTTCTTAGGTACACATTGCACGGGGCTCACCCAAGAACTGTCAGAAATAGGATATATGAGTCCTGCATCCAGTCACTTTAGAATTTCCTTCTTCATCACTTCTTTCATGATAGGATTAAGTCTTCGCTGTTACTCAACATTCGGTTTGCTACCTTCCTCTAGCAGAATTTTATGCATGCGGTACGAAGGGCTGATCCCTTTTATATCTGCTATAGTCCATCCAATGGTCGATTTGAATTCTCTGAAGGTCCACAAGAGCTTATCCTCATCACTACCTGAAAGGTCAGATGCAATAATAACAGGCAAAGTAGATGCATCACCTTAAAAAGCATACCTCAAGTGTTCAGGAAATGGTTTAAGCTCCAAAAGTAGGTGCTTCCTCAATAGATGGTTTGAGCTTTCCCTCAGCATTCTTGAGATCCGTATTACCAAGAAATTCAAATGGCATGTCTAGCTTTCGCTTCCAAGGAGAATCATTTAGATATTGTAGTTTCTCATTGCCTTCCTCATCTTCACTGTCAAATTCCCCTAATAAGGCTTTTTCTAAGGCATCAGACCTTAGCACATGATCAAGTTCTGAAGTTACTGCAGAATCAATCAAATCCACCTTGAAGCACTCCTCATCTTCTGTAGGGAATTTTATCACATTGAATACATTGAATGTCACATCCTGATCTTGCACCCGCATAGTAAGTTCACCTTTTTGCACATCTATCAAGGTACGGCCTGTCGCCAAGAAAGGTCTTCCCAAGATTATAGGAATCTTCCTATCTTCCTCGAAATCCAGAATGACAAAGTCTGCAAGAAAGATGAGCTTATCCACCTTTACTATCACGTCCTACACGATGCCTCGTGGGTATGTAATAGAACGATCAGCCAATTGTAGAGACATGTAGGTGGGCTTTGGATCATGCAAATTTAGCTTTTTGAAGATAGACAACGGTATCAGATTGATGCTTGCTCCCAAATCGCAAAGGCACTTGTCGAATGACAACTTGCCAATGGTGCAAGGAATGGTGAAGCTACCTGGATCCTTAAGCTTTGGTGGTAACTTTTGTTGCAGCACAACATTGCATTCTTCCGTTAGAGCAACCGTATCAAGATTATCCAGTTTCACCTTCCTTGAAAGAATACCTTTCATGAATTTCGCATACCTAGGCATTTGCTCCAGAGCCTCAGCGAAAGGTATGTTGATGTGAAGTTTCTTGAACACCTCCAGAAACTAACCAAACTGCTTATCCAGCTTTTGTTTTTGTAATCGCTTAGGAAAAGTTGGTGGAGCATAGAGCTGTTTCTCCCCTGTATTACCCTCAGGAAGAGTGTGTTCAACAGTAGTCTTCCTTGGTTCCCCCTCTTTCTCCTTTTGCTTCTCTTCTTCATCTACAACTTCAGCTTCTCCATTTTTTGTTTTTTCAGCTTCAACAACTTTTCCAGACCTTAAGGTAATAGCTTTGACTTGCTCTTTAGCTTCCTTCCTGCCTGGCACTTCAGTATCGCTGGGAAGTGTGCCAGGTTGACGATTGAGCACGGCATTGGCTATTTGACCGATTTGATTCTCCAAGGTCTTGCTAAACACAGCCTGACTTTTGCACAACAGCTTTAGCTCCTCGAAATCAGCACTAGAAGGTGGTGCAACACCTCCTTGTTGAGGATATAATTGCCTTTGAGCATATTGCTGAGGTTGCTGGAATCCAGGTGGATTAAACTGTTTACTTACAACTTGCTGATATGGTTACTGAACAACATTCTGATTGTTGCTCCAACAGAAATTGGGATGATTTCTGTTATTAGGATGATAAGTAGCTGCCACAGGCTGCTGCGGTCGCTGATAATTGTTAACATACTGAACAGATTCATTAACAAGAGAACACTGATCCGTAGCAGGAGAGCCTGCACAAAGTTCAGAGACAATAGCTATTTAATTGACTCTATAGTTGGCTAAAGAATCGACCTTCATAGATAGCGCTTGGAGCTGCGCTGCAATAACTGTAGCTGCATCAACTTTCAGAATACCTGCTACCTTCCCAGGAATCATCCTTTGAGTTGGGTTTTGATGCTCGTTTACAGCCATAGTTTCAATGAGATTATAGGCCTCAGTATAGCTTTTGGCCCACAAGTCGCCTCCAGCAGCTGCATCGAGCATGGGCCGAGATTGGGACCCTAAAATATTGTAGAACCCAGTGATCACCATCCAGTCAGGCATACCATGATATGGACACTTTTTCAATATCTCCTTATAGTGCTCCCAAGCTTCGCACATAGATTCTGTTGGTTGCTGCGCAAACTGAGTAAGAGCACTCCTCATAGCTACAGTGTTGGCCATTGGATAAAACTTCACCAGAAACTTTTGCGCAAGATCTTCCCAAGTAGTGATGGACCCAACTTGTAAAGAATGTAACCAGTCCTTAACTTTATCCCTCAGAGAGAATGGGAAAAGTCTCAGCTTGATAGCCACGTCAGTAACACCATTATATTTGAAAGTACTGCAGATCTCGACAAAATTCCTGATATGCATGTTGGGATCTTCAGTCGCAACACCTCCGAAAGAAACAAAATTCTATACCATCTGAATAGTGCCCGGCTTGATTTTGAAAGTATTGGCCTGAATAGCCGGATGAATGATGCTTGACTGAATATCGTCGATTTTAGGCCGAGAAAAGTCCATAAGAGCTGGATCTACTGAAACTATACGATCACCCATGATTACCGGTTCTTTCTTTTCAGTCTCTTTAACCGAATCTTCAAAATCTATCTTTTCCGGAATATCAAGAACTAAATCTGTCTCCTCAGTCGTATCTAGAGTCCTCTTGCGAGTGCGAGAACGTGTTTTCATAAACGCTCGCTAGAGTACCTGAAACACAACCGGAAATAATAAGTAACAAGTCTTAATCAATGAGTCCTAATGACCACTGATGGCAAGTACATAATATAAACAAATTAACACCGAGTCCCCGACAGCGGTGCCAAAAACTTGTTAGGCACAAAGCATGCGTTAATAATTCACGCAAGTATACGAGTTCGTATGTAATATAGAATAATTTCTAGTTTGTTCCCACAGAGACTCAAACTAATTATATTTAATTAACACTTACTCACCAATGTATGATTACTTTTCAATGTCAAGACAATAACTGTGGCGGCCCAAAACCCGGGGTCAGGAGTCTCGGAAGCCACGCCATCTAAACTCACACAACTCACGCTACAATATGTAAATACTCACGCTTCACGACCCCACACTTATCACACACACACTTACAGGTTATTGTCTTGGAAACGAACCATCATTACTAGAGAAATTTTATTACAACCCAAATATAATTAGTCTTACCGGGGAGTGACCTTTAGGTAAGGTTAGTCCGCCGGCCAAATATACGTTTCTTATTTCTTATCTTACATAAACCATACTTATAAATAAGCCGAACTATAGACAACTGAAAACTAATCCAGCTTATTTTGACTACCTGAGGTACAACACCAAATAATCTACGGAACAGCTGGCCATTTCCTACCCGTTTCCTGGCTGTGGTTCTCATGGCAGGCATCTTGATTCACTGTTGTGTTGTGTCAATTTAAGAAAACAAGTGTGAGCTATAATGCTCAGTATAATAATGTACAGTATGAAAATGACTGTATGATAGCATCATATATTGTATATATGTTTTATTCGAAAATAGTTTTCCTTGGTGTCACACACCTTCTTACGAAAACAATTCTTTAAGGGGTTTTTTATAACCTCCGAATACCTTAGTAGTAATCCCAGCACCTAGGCTTGGGTTACGGTATTGCATATCAATTCCAATTGGAAGAGTTTGGACATCTCACTGGAGCCACCGCATACGATGATCAGTCGTACTACGGAAGTAACCTTTTCTACTAGTAAAAGGATGAAACCGTCATCTCTCGGGTATCACCCTGGCCGCATTCGGGCTACGTGTCCCATTTTCGGGTATGCACATACTTCATAAGTTCCTGAGTACACTGAGTACCTTCGCCTGCGGTACCTTTGGTAGCCCATCTAGCACACATAGTACCAGAGTCTACCCCTCCATTATCCTTTAAAAGAATTCTATCAATATCGAGAACTCGAACCACATCGAAGTTCCCCAAGCGTTTTGCTTGTTGATAGAAATAGTTTATCTCTTTAAGATATAAGTGTATATATATGTATATACGTACTTCCCAGAATTTCGGAGGAAGTACTAAGGATGTGAGTTGACCGTTGTCAACAGATAATTAATAAGGGGGAAAAGTTTCTTCTCGAAACTATATTCAATATAATAATAAGTCGGGATAATATTCTCCGACGATCTGAAGTTATTCGAATAATACTTCTAAATCAGAAAGTATGTTTTATATCAGGATCTATGATCTTTAAATCAATAACAATCCTTTAATAAATAATAATTAATAAAATAATAGTCTATAATTAATTAAATGATAATTGATATTAATCATACCTCGAATGAGTTTACTCTCTAAAAGATTTATTTAAATAATATTCCTCAACTAGTTTGTGTTACATAATTAATAATCTACAATGATTAATCGGGTTTGAATAAATAAACGTTGAAGTATACTACTTCTATAATAAAGGAATACGTATGTAATATTTATTATCCAAATCAATAAAATATAGTTTAGGGAATATGCTCGTTGGGAAATCGTTTTAAAAGTTCGAGGTGTTTTAATGTTTCGTAAGTGGACGATGAGTCCCTTTTAAAAACGTACTACTATGGACTTATAATCGTCCAAAATATCTCCGGGATGATTCCCGGGTTTATACTTTATAAAACAAAACTGACCGACTCTCGGACTTAAGACTTATACATCACGCTCTACTGTAGCGTTAATATTCTTAATTAAAACACCTCTGGAATACTTCCGGGTTTTCATCAATTTTTACTGACCGATCCTCAGTCTAAAATATATACATGCCACGCTACTCGTTGGCATCAATATTCTCAATTATAAACTCCTCCAGGATACTTCCGGGTTTTTATAAGCTTACACCGACATGCTCTCGGTCTAAATATAATATTTCGAACTCGGTATGAACATATACTAGAAATTATCAACAATTGAGTAATGTAATACATCTCAAACTTTGTAAAACAGTTTAAAGCAATCTCATGCATATATCACAGTTTTGTAAAATATTCACAACACAACAGTTCTTAAAAGGTAGGGTTTGAACACTTGCCTGGGTATCTCGAGGTGGAGGATGCTCTAGGTTCCGCTCGGAAATCTATGACCACAAACACAATTCATTTCGTTAGGTCCTGTTCTAATTTACGGCGACTCACACTCATGCGCTATTTATTATGCACCCTCTCTACTTATACTACCCTTATTATTCCTTTAAGTCCTTATTCACATCATGGTCGCTTTATTTTTCTAAGTATCTTGAGTTCATTCTCATTATCGTTGTTGGCTTCGCTTAAAGATTCTTACGGTTTCTACTCGCGTGGTCTCGGCTCCGATATTTTTATAAAATTGAGAAATCATTATTTTCACTTGAAATTTTTATAGAAGTTAGGAAACTCAATATTTTACTCTCTGTAAAAATTTCATGATTTATGAATACATTTAAGTCGATCCTTTATATTTTCAAAATTCGTGATTTGTAGCAGTTTTTGTCGCGTAAATCACTTTTACTAAAACGACCATACCTTTTGATCCGTAAATCGGAATCAAGCGATTCAAGTGCCTAAACGATCCTTATAAAATTTCCTATCATAATAAAGGGTTAGTTTTCAATAAACTACAGTTTACAACTTTGGTACTTTCTGCAGAAACTTAATGTTACGATTCGTTGGTTTTAACGGAGTTACGAGTACGATCGGGGTTTGTTTACGCCCTAACTCTTAACACAACCATCAACAATCATCATTTCATCATTATCATACAAAATCCTCTCAAGAAAATCATGTTCTTGAGGCAACAACAATCAACCTTAAATCTACTCAACTTTAAACTTCAAGATCTCAACAATACCACTTCTTAAACTAAGTTTTCTACCACATACTAAATGGATCTTAAAATGAATCTTAAATAAAGTTGGGCCAAATATTTTTACCTTTCTTGAAAGCTTGAGATGTGTTCTTGAGTATGGTGGAGGCTTGGAAGTGCTTGGTATGATTTTTGGAGCCTAGAACCACCATTGAAATCAAGAAACCAAGGAGAGGTTACTATTCATACTATTCACTAGTGAGTTTCTTGAATTTATTTCACCCATCAAACCTTGATAAAAAGAGATGAAATAATTTTATTACCTTATTTTAATTTCTAGGAGGCTTGAGAATTAATTGGGTGATTTTACAAGAACTAGAGCATGGAGTTTGGAATTTAATTTCCTTCTTTTCTTCCTTGGGGCCTAATGGAAGAAAAAATGGGGGTGAGGGGGTATTTATAGCACTTGGTTGCTTCTCTTGGATGATTTATAGGTTGCTTCTTGGAAGGTGACTTGATATCTTTTCAACTTGATTTTATTCTTCCTAGGATATCATTCTAGGTTTATTCTTGTCACCAAATCCATGGACATATCTTTGTAGCTTGCTAGCTTGCAAGCTAAACTACAAGGTTAGCTTCCTTAGCTCACTATTTGCTAGCTAGCTTGGTCATCCTATGGTTAGCTCACTATCTAATGAAGTAACCATGGTTACTTCCTTACCATGGTTTAGTTAGTGCGTTACGTTTATTTAATCGTTTACGCGTCGCTCGGTCGCTTAAACGTTCTCGTAATACTTATTCGTAAATGGTTCGCGACGTAATTCCCTTCGTATTTATTCCTTATATTTTTAATTATCATACTTGAATATAAATTCGTAGGGTTTTAATCTTGTAATTATATTGTGATTCCCGTAATCCTCGATGAGTCGTAAATACGGTCGTTTTTCAAAGTTCATTTTCTTCGAAAACTAATAGTGTTTACATACACTCATTTGGTACGTATAATCGTAATATCAACTCCGAAACTCATTTTCTCGTGCACTACATAGTGTGGGCTTAAAAGTTTTTCCCGCCCGTCAGGGTTACTATTCATTAAACGTTTTACAAGGTCTTAAAAATTCAAGTTATTATATTACCATTCATAAAGGTCTTTTACCGATGTCAAAAATTTGGGTTCTTACAATAACACTTAAGGTTGATTAACTAATTATTACTACGATTAACTACGAGAATAAAATACTTAAACTAACACTTGAATTAACAATATCAAACACACATGAGATCATAACTTCATTACTACTTCATTCAATAGTTATTGTTATTACCCTTAGCATGTAACGGTGATGATATTAATCGAACAACACGAAACTGATAAAAGCCAACTTTCGTTGCACAAGTACCATTCTACCAAACATCCATAATTAAGATAGAATTTGAATAGGCATCAATTATGTTGAGACCCTATATGTCTATAGAATTTGACAACATAATGATTTAAGCGCAAATTATTCATTATGATTACACAGGGCAAGTAAAACGGTTAGAGTTACCCACTAATCATGCATACAATACATGAACCTATGCTAACATGACAAGTTCTAAATCTCAAGATTCACTATCGCTTCACAAGAGATTAACATGCTATCTTGTTCACGACGCACATAAGTCGAATAAGCACAACCTATTCTAGATATCGTATAATCATCACATACCAAGGTATTAAACAATTAACTAAAGAAATCCATAGTAAATCTGTTACGACCCCATGATCACGATTAACCCATGATAGAACTCATCGTCACCATGGGTTCATATGAAAACATGATAATCACACAACAATATAAACTAATAAAAATACTTAATAAAAACCAGAGTATGTTACAAGAGTATTAAGGTTCAAAGTAAAGAAAACTAGCATCCACTGTTACAACGACTAAAAGAATCACACGATAACGTATGCTTCCTCTTCTTCATTGTGGTGTGCTAAAACGGTCTTCTTAATCTTCTCTCCTTGCTCCTTGCTTGTTGTTTGTTGATTGTTACTCTGAAACGTCTTCGAAGATTACTTATATAGAAGTCCACAAGAAACAGCGCAGTCAGAAGCCAAATAGAAGTCTAATT
This sequence comes from Apium graveolens, assembly GCF_009905375.1. Lineage (NCBI taxonomy): Eukaryota > Viridiplantae > Streptophyta > Magnoliopsida > Apiales > Apiaceae > Apium > Apium graveolens. The sequence continues at coordinate 228,400,759 of NC_133652.1, forward strand.
ATAAAATCCAGATTTTAAAAATTCGACCCCAAGCGGCCGCCTCAGTTCCTAGGCGGGCGCCTGCATCTCCAGGCGGTCGCCCCACATCCCAAGCGGGCGCCTGCACTGCCTCTGGAAAAATCCACTTTCTGCTCCTGATTTTGCTGAATTCTTTGCACAACCCCCTGCAACTGGTTCCAAGTACTTCCCTAGGCTTATTATGATGAAATCTCCCTAATTACGCAAGTTATACCCTGAAATGCAAAGACACTAGAAAAACACATCAAATACTTAAAATACTTTATTTCAAGACCACTTATCAGTACCCCAAATGTTGGTTGGGTCTATGCAGTTGGGTATAGATCCGCGCTAAATCCTGATTGATCAGCAGGTTATAGTGCATATGTTGGTTCTTATTTTTAGTCTCGTTTATTTGGCACTCGCCAGTTATGGCAATTATTATTATTTTCAGAAATAGATGGTTGTTCAAACCAGCAGATTACCGGTTCATTTATCCTATTCTCTTCTCTTTACACTATATATACATATTGTTGCAGGCTTGTTGAGCAATTTTAGTTCACCCCTTTAATTGTTGTTCACCTTATTTTCCAGTTAAGGTTGAGAATGAAAACCCATCAGAACCCGAATAGTCAAGAAGTGGGTCAAGCTGCGGGACCCTCTAATTCCAAGAGTGTTTGTTCCTATCCTAGAAGAGAGTTTTGAGTTGCCAGAGCAGGTGTAGCAGGATAAGTGATAGTTGTAATTTGAATAAAAGATGTTTAGTTTAAAATTTGAATGAAATAATGTTTTATAATAAAGAGAATTCTTGAGACAATTTGTTTAGAATGGTTTGTAATAAAGTTGATTTGTCATTCTTGTTTTCAATCCTTAACCTTGAGAAGATGCTGAGTAGTAGTAGTTTGGGATAATTATTTATTTATATTATTCTTGTACAGGTTTAGCAAGTAGTTAGTGTTAATAATGCCCCAAATCTATACCCCAGATTTGGAGGGTGTTAGAGTTGGCATCAGAGCTTAGGTTTTGGCCCTTGAAAATAAGAATATTAGAGTTAAGATAAGATAGGAAGATCAAATAAGATAAGAATAATGGTATTAGGGTTGTTAGTTTCTTAGATTGGGAAATTGTGAGTTCTAGGAATGTGATTTGATTTTCTTGTATTATGGTTATTCTGTTAGATAGCATCTTCAGTTTCATCTTCAGAGAGGATGACATCAGATCCAACATTACCTCTAGGGTCAGAGCAGGTATTTCCTCCATTGCCACCACCACCATCCTTGCCTCAGGGACCAGTTGCCAGCACCAGAGGCACCTGACTTCATTGACTATTTTCCTTACTTTGAGCCAGAGATACCTGAGCTACCACCACTAGGGTTTTCAGTATTTGATATTCCTGATATGGATGATTTGCCTCAGTAGGAGGAGTTAGATCCTCAGGTTCCAGCAGAGCAGCCCGAGATCCCACAGCCACAGCCAGATCCACAGATGATTCCACCAACAGATCAGCCTGTATTGTTTCCAGCACCACTAGCTATCTATGCCCCTATGCCTGGGGTATATCAGTTCCCTCAGCTTGAGTTCATGGATGAGGTGATTGTCGACCAGCCAGTGCCATTGCCTACCAGAGGTTCTCAGACGGATCTTCGTGAGCCCCATATGGTACCCTACCAGCAATATGAGAGTGAAAGAGAGGAGAGGCAGAGATGACAAGATCAGTGTAGAGAGATACTCAGATTATTTGAGACTCGAGAGTATGGACCAATGAGGGCGCTGCAGCCAGATTATATATTGAGGGAGAGACTCCGCAAGATACATAGAGCAGGTTCTCAGGAGATTTCTGATTTGAGGCAGGAGGATGTGCACACCAATGCAGTTTACCGCCGAACGATGAGGTTGACTGAGGCCATGTCAGAGGAACTATAGCAGGAGCTAGGTCGAGTGCCACCGGGATTCTGAGTTTAGCTGACAGTAGGATGTTGTATTATATGTATTATATGTAGATAGATGTAATATAGTATAGTGTGACTAGGTTTGTACGTGCGTAGCATCTAGTTTTGACTGGTAGTAGTAGCAGTATGACTGATCTGTTGTAGACCTTTTTTGTATCAAGCACTGACACCTGTAGCTGGTGTCATACTTATATATATAAAATGAACTTTTCCCCTTTTTCTTTTATTTTACAGTCTCTCAAGCATTTATATTTATTTTACTGTTTTACCGTTGCATATTTTAAAAAAGTTATTTTTATTTACAACCATGTTGTACCATTTATTTTTCCAATTTTTTTTAACTATTTCCAAGCGATTTATTTAAACATTGAACTATTTTTAATTACTCATTTTCGATACTTTGTAAACTGTTTTTCTTTCCAATATCAACTGTTTAAATTCTTTTTTAACACCATTTTATTCATATCACCTGTTTAATAAACTGTTATTAAAAGAACCAATTGTTTTATCATCAGAACCGTGACACCAAAAAGAAAAACAAGAACCGAGTTGTCTAATGGTAATATCGAGGGCCAAAATAACAATAACACAATGGAACAAATATTCCACCTTATGCAACAACAAATGAAGATGATGCAGCAACAGATGCAGCAACAACAACAACAATTTCAGCAACAAATATTACAGCAAGCAGTTCGTCCAGAACAACAAGCACCACCAGCAATACCTGTAGTTACTTTTAAGCAGTTCCAGTCGGTGAAGTCTCCGGAATTCGAAGGGTCAGCAGATCCTACTAAGGCAAGTGCCTGGTTAAAAGAAATGGAGAAGGCCTTTGTGTTGGTTAAGGTTGAAGAAGACCAAAAGACGGATTTTGCTAGTTACTTCTTGAAGGGAGAGGCTAAGTACTGGTGGGAATCTAAGAAAGCTTTGGAAGGCGAGGGTGTAGTGAATTGGGATAGATTTACCGATCTTTTTCTAGAGAAATATTTACCCCATTATATGAAGAATCAAATGGAGATTAAGTTCTCGGAATTGAAGCAGGGGAAATTGTCGGTCATGGACTATGAAGCCAAGTTTACTGAATTGGCTAGGTCTGTTCCTGAGCAGGTAGATACTGATGAAAAGTGATCCAAGAGGTTTTAGCAGGGATTAAAGCCGTGGATCCGTAGCAGGGTAGCAGTATTCGAACTAACGACCTATACACCCGTAGTTCAGAAGGCCATGATTATCGAAGGAGAAAGTGAAGCGTCTCGAAAGAAAAATGGACCATGAAGTTTTTAGAACCACTCCAATAGAAGGCCAGGGTTTCAAGCCCGGGGAAATGTGAATTTCAGAAGGACAGAGCAGGGCAACCAGAGGATGGGTAACCGACTCCCAGCGCCAAATCAACAAAGACTTATCCGACCACCAATACCTAATTGCAGAACATGCGGGAAGAAGCATACTGGAATTTGTAACAAGCCAAACATCACTCGCTTCAAGTGCAAGCATAAGGGACATTACTCTGGAGAATGCCCGACAGGGAAGGCAGAAGTCACTTGTTTCCAATGCGGAAGAAAGGGACACATCGCTAAAATTTATAGAGGAACAATAATGGCATCTAGCATCCCAAGGATTTTGGCATTACCTACGCCACCACAGCACAATCAGCTCAGGGCAAGAACTTTTAACATGTCAAGAAATTTGGGTTCTTACAATAACACTTAAGGTTGATTAACTAATTATTACCACGATTAACTACGAGAATAAAATACTTAAATTAACACTTAAATTAACAATATCAAACACACATGAGATCATAACTTCATTACTACTTCATTCAATAGTTATTGTTATTACCCTTAGCATGTAACGGTGATGATATTAATCGAACAACACGAAACTGATAAAAGCCAACTTTCGTTGCACAAGTACCATTCTACCAAACATCCATAATTAAGATAGAATTTGAATAGGCATCAATTATGTTGAGACCCTATATGTCTATAGAATTTGACAACATAACGATTTAAGCGCAAATTATTCATTATGATTACACAGGGCAAGTAAAACGGTTAGAGTTACCCACTAATCATGTATACAATACATGAACCTATGCTAGCATGACAAGTTCTAAATCTCAAGATTCACTATCGCTTCACAAGAGATTAACAGGCTATCTTGTTCACGACGCACATAAGTCGAATAAGCATAACCTATTCTAGATATCGTATAATCATCACATACCAAGGTATTAAACAATTAACTAAAGAAATCCATAGTAAATCTGTTACGACCCCATGATCACGATTAACCCATGATAAAACTCATCGTCACCATGGGTTCATATGAAAACATGATAATCACACAACAATATAAACTAATAAAAATACTTAATAAAAACCAGAGTATGTTACAAGAGTATTAAGGTTCAAAGTTAAGAAAACTAGCATCCACTGTTACAACGACTAAAAGAATCACACGATAACGTATGCTTCCTCTTCTTCATTGTTGTGTGCTAAAACGGTCTTCTTAATCTTCTCTCCTTACTCCTTGCTTGTTGTTTGTTGATTGTTACTCTGAAACGTCTTCGAAGATTACTTATATAGAAGTCCACAAGAAACAGCGCTGTCAGAAGCCCAATAGAAGTCTAATTATAAAATCCGGATTCTAAAAATTCGACCCCAAGCGGCCGCCTAAGTTCCCAGGCGGGCGCCTGCATCTCCAGGAGGTCACCCCACATCCCAAGCGGGCGCCTGCACTGCCTCTGGAAAAATCCACTTTCTGCTCCTGATTTTGCTGAATTCTTTGCACAACCCCCTACAACTGGTTCCAAGTACTTCCCTAGGCTTATTATGATGAAATTTCCCTAATTACGCAAGTTATACCCTGAAATGCAAAGATACTAGAAAAACACATCAAATACTTAAAATACTTTATTTCAAGACCACTTATCATTACCCCAAATGTTGGTTGGGTCTATGCAGTTGGGTATAGATCCGCGCTAAATCCTGATTGATCAGCAGGTTATAGTGCATATGTTGGTTCTTATTTTCATTCTCATTTATTTGGCACTCGCCAGTTATGGCAATTATTATTATTTTCAGAAATAGATGGTTGTTCAAACCAGCAGATTACCGGTTCATTTATCCTATTCTCCTCTCTTTACACTATATATACATATTGTTGCAGGCTTGTTGAGCAATTTTAGTTCACCCCTTTAATTGTTGTTCACCTTATTTTCCAGTTAAGGTTGAGAATGAAAACCCATCAGAACCCGAATAGTCAAGAAGTGGGTCAAGCTGCGGGACCCTCTAATTCCAAGAGTGTTTGTTCCTATCCTAGAAGAGAGTTTTGAGTTGCCAGAGCAGGTGTAGCAGGATAAGTGATAGTTGTAATTTGAATAAAAGATGTTTAGTTTAAAATTTGAATGAAATAATGTTTTATAATAAAGAGAATTCTTGAGACAGTTTGTTTAGAATGGTTTGTAATAAAGTTGATTTGTCATTCTTGTTTTCAATCCTTAACCTTGAAAAGATGCTGAGTAGTAGTAGTTTGGGATAATTATTTATTTATATTATTCTTGTACAGGTTTAGTAAGTAGTTAGTGTTAATAATGCCCCAAATCTATACCCCAGATTTGGAGGGTGTTAGAGTTGGCATCAGAGCTTAGGTTTTGGCCCTTGAAAATAAGAATATTAGAGTTAAGATAAGATAGGAAGATCAAATAAGATAAGAATAATGGTATTAGGGTTGTTAGTTTCTTAGATTGGGAAATTGTGAGTTCTAGGAATGTGATTTGATTTTCTTATGTTATGGTTATTCTGTTAGATAGCATCTTCAGTTTCATCTTCAGAGAGGATGACATCATATCCAACATTACCTCTAGGGTCAGAGCAGGTATTTCCTCCATTGCCACCACCACCACCCTTGCCTCAGGGACCAGTTGCCAGCACCAGAGGCACCTGACTTCATTGACTATTTTCCTTACTTTGAGACAGAGATACCTGAGCTACCACCACTAGGGTTTTCAGTATTTGATATTCCTGATATGGATGATTTGCCTCAGTAGGAGGAGTTAGATCCTCAGGTTCCAGCAGAGCAGCCCGAGATCCCACAGCCACAGCCAGATCCACAGATGATTCCACCAACAGATCAGCCTGTATTGTTTCCAGCACCACTAGCTATCTATGCCCCTATGCCTGGGGTATATCAGTTCCCTCAGCTTGAGTTCATGGATGAGGTGATTGTCGACCAGCCAGTGCCATTGCCTACCAGAGGTTCTCAGACGGATCTTCGTGAGCCCCATATGGTACCCTACCAGCAATATGAGAGTGAAAGAGAGGAGAGGCAGAGATGACAAGATCAGTGTAGAGAGATACTCAGATTATTTGAGACTCGAGAGTATGGACCAATGAGGGCGCTGCAGCCAGATTATATATTGAGGGAGAGACTCCGCAAGATACATAGAGCAGGTTCTCAGGAGATTTCTGATTTGAGGCAGGAGGATGTGCACACCGATGCAGTTTACCGCCGAACGATGAGGTTGACTGAGGCCATGTCAGAGGAACTATAGCAGGAGCTAGGTCGAGTGCCACCGGGATTCTGAGTTTAGCTGACAGTAGGATGTTGTATTATATGTATTATATGTAGATAGATGTAATATAGTATAGTGTGACTAGGTTTGTACGTGCGTAACATCTAGTTTTGACTGGTAGTAGTAGCAGTATGACTGATCTGTTGTAGACCTTTTTTGTATCAAGCACTGACACCTGTAGCTGGTGTCATACTTATATATATAAAATGAACTTTTCCCCTTTTTCTTTTATTTTACAGTCTCTCAAGCATTTATATTTATTTTACTGTTTTACCGTTGCATATTTTAAAAAAGTTATTTTTATTTACAACCATGTTGTACCATTTATTTTTCCAATTTTTTTTAACTATTTCCAAGCGATTTATTTAAACATTGAACTATTTTTAATTACTCATTTTCGATACTTTGTAAACTGTTTTTCTTTCCAATATCAACTGTTTAAATTCTTTTTTAACACCATTTTATTCATATCACCTGTTTAATAAACTGTTATTAAAAGAACCAATTGTTTTATCATCAGAACCGTGACACCAAAAAGAAAAACAAGAACCGAGTTGTCTAATGGTAATATCGAGGGCCAAAATAACAATAACACAATGGAACAAATATTCCACCTTATGCAACAACAAATGAAGATGATGCAGCAACAGATGCAGCAACAACAACAACAATTTCAGCAACAAATATTACAGCAAGCAGTTCGTCCAGAACAACAAGCACCACCAGCAATACCTGTAGTTACTTTTAAGCAGTTCCAGTCGGTGAAGTCTCCGGAATTCGAAGGGTCAGCAGATCCTACTAAGGCAAGTGCCTGGTTAAAAGAAATGGAGAAGGCCTTTGTGTTGGTTAAGGTTGAAGAAGACCAAAAGACGGATTTTGCTAGTTACTTCTTGAAGGGAGAGGCTAAGTACTGGTGGGAATCTAAGAAAGCTTTGGAAGGCGAGGGTGTAGTGAATTGGGATAGATTTACCGATCTTTTTCTAGAGAAATATTTACCCCATTATATGAAGAATCAAATGGAGATTAAGTTCTCGGAATTGAAGCAGGGGAAATTGTCGGTCATGGACTATGAAGCCAAGTTTACTGAATTGGCTAGGTCTGTTCCTGAGCAGGTAGATACTAATGAAAAGTGATCCAAGAGGTTTTAGCAGGGATTAAAGCCGTGGATCCGTAACAGGGTAGCAGTATTCGAACTAACGACCTATACACCCGTAGTTCAGAAGGCCATGATTATCGAAGGAGAAAGTGAAGCGTCTTAAAAGAAAAATGGACCATGAAGTTTTTAGAACCATTCCAATAGAAGGCCAGGGTTTCAAGCCCGGGGAAATGTGAATTTCAGAAGGACAGAGCAGGGCAACCAGAGGATGGGTAACCGACTCCCAGCGCCAAATCAACAAACACTTATCCGACCACCAATACCTAATTGCAGAACATGCAGGAAGAAGCATACTGGAATTTGTAACAAGCCAAACATCACTCGCTTCAAGTGCAAGCATAAGGGACATTACTGTGGAGAATGCCCGACAGGGAAGGCAGAAGTCACTTGTTTCTAATGCGGAAGAAAGGGACACATCGCTAAAATTTATAGAGGAACAACAATGGCAGCTAGCATCCCAAGGATTTTGGCATTACCTACGCCACCACAGCACAATCAACTCAGGGCAAGAACTTTTAACATGTCAATGAAAGAAACTGTGCAGAGTCCGAATGTGGTTGTAGGTAAGCATCCTATGAATTCTGTCGATGCACAAGTATTGATTGATTCTGGAGCTACGAGATCTTTTATTTCTGAAAAATTTATTCCTAAGTTATATTATGAGATTCAACGGTTAAATGAGACATTAATCATAAAGTTAGCTAACGATGATCAGATTGCGATAGATTGAGTGTGCCCAAGTTGTGATAATGAAATAGCGGGACATCATTTCTCAGTTGACTTGATACCTTTCAAGTTAGGAGAATTTGATGTTATTTTAGGAATGGATTGGTTAGCCAGTAATAATGCTCAGATCGATTGCGCAAATAAGAAGGTGAATTTACGAACCGGGGATAATGGAACGGTAACGTTTAAAGGCGAAAAACAAAAGTAGAGATTCTTTACGATGATGAAAACAAAGCGATTATTGCGTCAAGGATGTCAATCTTATTTAGCCTATGTATTGGATACGAAAAAAGAAAGTCCGAAGATTGAAGATATTCCTGTAGTTTGTGAATTTCCCGATATTTTTCCAGATGAACTTCCAGGACTACCCCCGGATCGAGAAATCGAGTTTACTAATGATTTGGCACCAGGAACTGATCAATTTCAAAAGCTCTGTATCAAATGGCGCCTATGGAAATGAAAGAGTTAGCAACGCAATTGCATGATCTTCTCGATAGAGGAATTATAAGGCCCAGTGTATCCCCAGGGGGTGCACCGATATTGTTCGTAAAGAAGAAAGACGGTAGCATGCGGCTATGTATAGATTATCGTGAGCTGAACAAGTTAACTATTAAGAACAAATACCCTTTCCCACGAATCAACGACTTATTCGATCAACTGAAAGGAGCGGCATGGTTTTCGAAAATCGATTTAAGATCGAGTTATCACCAATTAAAAATCAAGGCAGAAGATATTCCAAAGACTGCGTTCCGAACGAGATACGGACACTACGAATTTCTTGTGATGGTGTTTGGACTAACCAATGCACCAGCAGCATTCATGGATTTGATGAACCGTGTATTCAAGAGGTACTTGGATAAATTTATCATTGTATTTATTGATGACATCTTGATCTACTCGAAGACTGAAGAAGAACATGCAGAGCACCTGAGAATGACATTAGAAACATTGAGGAAGGAACAACTCTATGCGAAGTTTTTAAAATGCGAATTTTTGCCAAAGGAAGTGCAATTTCTAGGTCACATCATCAGTGTTGAAGAAATTCAAGTCGATCCAGCAAAGATCAAAGCTTTTTTAAAATGTGAAAGACCAAAGACTCCGACGGAAGTCAGAAGTTTCTTGGGATTTGCAGGTTATTACAGAATATTTGTTAAAGATTTTGCAAAGATAGCCACACCACTATCCAAGTTGACCCGGAAGAATGAAAAGTTTGAATGGAATGAGAAATGCGAAGAGAGTTTTCAAGAATTGAAGAATTGATTAGTAACCGCACCTGTACTTGTATTACCTGATGATCAAGGAGATTTTGTCATTTACTGCGACACTTCCTATCGAGGACTTGTATGTGTTTTCATGCAGCATGGCAACGTAATCCCATACGCTTCTAGACAACTAAAGCCTCATGAGCAAAAGTATCCGACACATGATCTGGAATTAGCAGCAATTGTATTCGCACTAAAACTTTGAAGACATTACCTTTACGGCGAAAGATGTGAAATCTACACGGATCATAAAAGCTTGAAGTATATTTTCACGCAGAAAAAACTCAACATGAGGCAATGACGTTGGCTAGAGCTAATCAAAGATTATGACATATCAATCAACTATCATCCAGGCAAAGCAAATGTCGTGGCAGATGCGTTGAGTCGGAAGGAAAGATTGAATCTATTAACATCTTCAAAGGAATTGATGAAAGAATTCGATAAATTGGAGATTGAAGTTCATGTTCCAGAAAGCTCCACTGAAATGATCTACGTAATGACTTTTCAACCGGAATTATTGGAAAAGATAAGAAAATGTCAGGAGGAAATAATAAATCATGAAATTGATAATTTTTCAGGAGAAGAAATTACCAGCCAGAAAGATGATAAGGGAATTTTTCGAGTTGCTTCGAGAATTTGGATACCTAATGTACCGGAATTAAAAGCGGAAATTTTGCAAGACGCTCACAGCTCAAGATATTTAATTCATCCCGGAAGCACCAAGATATATAGAGATTTGAAGGAAAACTTTTGGTGGCCAGATATGAAAAAAGATAGGGAATGGGTCAGTAAGTGTTTTACGTGCCAAAGAGTCAAAGCTGAACATCAACGCCCGAGCGGATTACTACAACCACTAGATATTCCAGAATGGAAATGGGAGCACTTAGCTATAGATTTTGTAGTGGGACTTCCAAGGACCAGAGCAAATCACGATGCGATTTGGGTTATCATCGACAGATTAACCAAGTCAGCACATTTCCTTCCAATCAACGAAAGGTTTTCGCTTGACAAGTTAATAAACCTATATCTCAAAGAAATAGTGATGCATCATGGAGTACCTGTGTCCATTGTATCAGATCAAGATCCACGATTTAATTCAAGATTTTGGAGACAATTCCAGGAATGTCTAGGGACCAAGCTAAACATGAGCATTTTTTATCATCCTCAGACGGATGGGCAAAGTGAAAGGACTATTCAGACAATTGAAGATATGTTACGTGTATGTGCGATAGATTTTGAAGGCAGTTGGGACGAGTATTTACCGTTAGTTGAATTCTCCTACAACAATAGCTACCCTGCGAGCATCAGAATGTCACCTTATGAAGCCTTATATGGAAGAAAATGCAGATCACCTACATGTTGGGATGAAGTTAGAGAGCGCAAAATTCTAGGTCCAGAACTGATTCAGCAGACCAAGGAAAAAGTAGAACTTATTCGGAAGTGACTCGAAGTAGCGCAAAATCGACAACGTAAATATGCAGATCCAACCAGAAGGGATGTGGACTATCAAGAAGGAGAACATGTACTGCTAATGATATCACCATGGAAGGGATTGACTAGGTTTGGCAACAAGGGCAAGCTAAAGCATCGATACGTCAGTCCATTTGAAATTCTAAAGAGAGTCAGAAAAGTTGCATACGAGTTAGCTTTACCACCCCATATGCAGCATATTAATAATGTGTTTCATGTGTCAATGCTTAAAAAGTATAATCCTGATACGAGGCATGTAATAGAGTATGAGCCGATAGAGCTTCAAACAGATTTGTCATATGTAGAACAGCCGGTAAGATGTTTAGATCGGCAAGAGAGAGTCTTAATAAATAAGTTTGTACCATTAGTGAGAGTCTTGTGGAGAAATCCCGTGGTTGAAGAGTCAACCTGGGAGCTTGAAAGTGAGATGTTAGAAAAGTACCCTCAGTTTTTTCCATAGCGTGATTCTGAGGACAGAATCCTAATAAGGGGGAGAAAGTAACGACCGAGAAATTACACTTGTATTATATCTTAATAAAGATAATTTATGTGTATTATTATGTTATTAAGTGTGTTGAGTCATAAAACCCTAATTTCTATGTGCCACGTGTTGTCTATTTTGATCGGAATGTGTTTTGAGTATTTATCGAGTGTTTTACTATAAGTTAAATATATTTTATATCAAAACCCGTACAACTCAAACAGTGTTTTAAAAGCTCATATTTCAAACAAAATCATTGGCCCTATTTTTCCAAGTATGGCCTATACCACATCGATATTCTAAACATCTAGACGTTTTACAAATTTACTTTTTTCGCGAAAAAGGACTTTTTCGGGCCCCTTCGGGTGTCAAAAACCCCAAAAAAATCACATTTTTATTTTTATATGATCATGAAATTAGAAAACATCATTTTTCTTTGCATTTATGTATTATTCATAATTTTTAGGAATTTTTGGCATATATTTTATATTTATTGGATTTTTAAAAATTCATAATTAATACCCAAAAATTATAAAAATTGGGGTCAAATATTTTTATTAGATGTTTAATTGGACCCTTAATTTTATTTTGGGGTATTATTTTAGTTAATATAAATAGCTGAATTATTGTTAATTTTCAGGTAATTACATATTAAAAATCAGAAAAATCAAGAAATTCAGTTTGTTGGTGAAGAACAGTCCAAGAATTAAACTGCAGATTTGAAAATGACTATGTTGCTCAAATTGATCATGTGAGTAACCAAAACAAAACGTGTGATCTCTAATTTTTGTTTATGTCATCGATTTCATGTTTTATTGCTTTAATTTTCGATTCAAAAATTAGGGTTCATACTCGAAATTAGGCGTTTTGATTCCTGTAGTTATTGTTTGTGATTGATGCTTGATATAGTTTTCTGTGGACTGTTACAATCGATTTCAAGTAGTTTTAATATCAAACGATGCCTGTGATGTATAGTTCGAATAATATGGGTTATGCTAATTTTGTTTATAATCGTTTTTGTTTATGGAATGACTGTTGGTTTATTAGGTGTTAGGGGTTAGATTGCTTAAGTTAAGGGCTTCATTTTGACATATAGATGTTTGAGTTTGGTGTACAAACGTAGTAGATCGTGTTTTGGCTGGAGAAACGCCGGCGGTGGGTTGTCGGACGGCCGGGAAAGGCGAGGAGGTCCTCGGCTTGCTTTCTGTTGCAGCGACGAGGAAGGAGAGGTCGTGGCGATGGAGAACGGTGAAAGAGGGAGTCAAAAGGAAGGAGTTTTGAGGCTTAATCGAATCGCTGGACTTTGGTCGGAAAAAGCCCCGCCGGCGCCGGATTCTGGGCAGGCCGACGGCTGTTCTTCGTGACCCGGGTTCGACCCGGTTCCAACCCGGAAATCGACACGAGTTTGGTCCTGAAAACCCCTAAATCAGTCCCTTAATTGTGTTTCTGTAATTGAATTTATTTACTTTTATTCTATAAAATAGAAATTAGTTTTATAAATTATAAAAATCAAATAAAAATCAGATTTAAAATCTGAAATATTTTGTAAATAAATTCTAAATTATTTTATTAATTTAGAAATTCAAAATTATAATTATTTATTTAAATATTTATCTAATTATTATTAAATTATTTATTACCTAATAATTAATTAATTATTTAATAAATGAGATTAAATAATTAAGAACGAATAATTCGATTAATGAGTCGATAATTAATCAATAAATGCGAGTAACTCGTAAATACTCGAGTTGTGTTTCGGTAATTTGAGAATTGGTGTTCGAGCGTCGATCCATTTATTTATGCAATCGGAGTTCGTAATAATTATTCGTATCGATTAATTGATTATAAGTAATTGATTTAATCATATAATTTGTAATAAATTGCAATTAATTCTAAAAATTAGGGAATAATTATTTTAAAATATAAAAATTATTAAAAAATATAATTAAGGTTTAATTAATTATGATTAATTTATTATAATTGATTTATAATTAATTAAATCTTTTTTATTGCGTAATAATTAAACCGTTTATCCGATTTGAGTGAGACGAAGACCCTTAGACTCAGAAAAATAACCCGATTCTATTAAAAATAATTATAAATCATAATTTATTTCGAAAGTGAGTCGGCTTATGATAATTATTTGTTTGGAGACCGTATTGGTAATAGAAAGGAGCCTAATAAATCCCGAAAAATTAGGAATCGAGCCAGATATTGTCTGTTAGTGCGAATATAAGTCTAGTAACTATTCTAAAACTAATTATAAGTCTAAAATTAATTATGTGCCTTATGTGCTATGTGCTTTACGTGATTATGTGAACCTTATGTGTTATATAATTATATGCGAGTCGGATAGAATCGTATGGGTAGACAATTAGGGCTTCGTGGTATCAACTTGAGATTTGCGTATGAAGTAAGTCATATAAAAAAATATCTTTCCCTGATAGATTCAATACCAATAAAGCGAATCAAGCAGGAGACAGAAGGATGTGAATCATACGAGTTGAAGTGCGCACCAGGCAAGTTTTCCCCTATTCTAAGTTCAGAATAGTGCGTTACATCCAACTTTCCATAACAATTACACTTTGATAATTCTTATTCAAAAATATTGATACATAATTATTGATCCCTTGTTCCTATTTTATTTTGATTCTTGATTTCTCCTAATTCATTGAATCCTCTATTCATATTCCAATACTTATACCCTTATTTACATATACTCGGATATATCCTGATGTTGAGATACATCGAAAGCATACCGATTATTCCGGATGCTGAGCTATGGACTGGATGGTTACGATACGGGCCGGCTATGAACCGGACCCTTGATTATTAGGCCATAGTTGCTTGGGTACCCCATATGTTGGTTGGGTCTATGCACTTGGGTATAGATCTGCGCTATATTCTAACTGATCAGCAGGTTATAGTGCATATGTTGGTTATTATTTCCAGTCTCGTTCATTTGGCACTCGCCAATTATGGCAATTATTATTCTCTACAGAAACATATGGTTGTTCAAACCAACAGATTACCGGTTCATTTATCCTATTCTTCTCTCTTTACACTATATATATATTGTTGCAAGCTTGTTGAGCAAGTTTGGCTCACCCCCTTTTATTATTGTTCACCTTGTTTTTCAGTTAAGGTTGAGAATGAAACTCATCAGAACCCGAATAGTCAAGAAGCGGGTCAAGCTGCAGGACCCTCTAATTCCAAGAGTGTTTGTCCTATCCCAGAAGAGAGTTTTGAGTTGCCACAGCAGCTGTAGCAAGATAAGTGATAGTTGTAATTTGAATAAAAGATGTTTAGTTTAAAATTTAAATAGAATAATGTTTTATAATAAAGAGAGTTCTTGAAATAGTTTGTTTAGAATGGTTTGTAATAAAGTTGGTTTGTCATTCTTGTTTTCAATCCTTAACCTTGAAAAGATGCTGAGTAGTAGTAGTTAAGGGTAATTATTTATTTATATTATGCTTGTACAGGTTTAGTAAGTAGTTAGTGTTAATAATGCCCCAAATCTATAACCTGGATTTGGAGGGTGTTAGAGTAGTTCTCAATAACTTCTTTGTTCAACAAATTAAAGGTGCCATCCCTGAAGTAAATTCTGACTTCACCCAAAGATATAACACAAACTTTGACTATATTTTCAACTAGTTGTTTATGGTAGTCATCATCTGTTATGTCTTCTAAGATAGGTAGAAAGGCACTTTGATTAAAACAATCCCAAAGTGCACCAGCTTCAACTTGTATCAGTTTTGGTTTTCTCCCTGTAGACTTAAAATGATTTTTGGTTGGAGATTTGACTGAAGATAGTTTGCAGAGTTTTTTTAAGGAAGTTTGGTTTTCCTTGATTGGAATTTTGAGTAGATAATTTGCAGTAGGTTTATACAGGTACTTGGGCTTTGAGGTTTGGATATTTTGTGATAGTGTTTGGCTAGGTGTTTGAGTTTGGATTGGCACAGTTTTGGATATTTGGGTTAAAGATATTTTTTTGAATCTTTTCCATCTCCTCCACCCTTTTTCTTCTTCTTACTATCATCCTTCCCATTCTTCTCATCCTTTCCCTTCTTCTTGTCATCTTTGCTAGATTTATCATCCTTATTACTCTTACTTCCTTTGCTTGATTGGCTTGAATTTGAGCCAAAAGATTTATGCTCATCTTTTTTTTGCTCATCATCATCCAAGTCATCATCTTTTTGATTTATTTGTATCCTTGGTAGCATAGTATCTGCAATCTTCAGATATATAGCAAAGATCTTGATCATCTCTAAATCTTCATGAGTCTTATTCTTCTTAGTCTTCAACTTATTTTATATAGTCATCATCAGCTTCTTGTTGCCCATGACACAGTTTTTGGCAGTTGGAAGTGTTTATATCTTCTAGTGTTGGCACATATGTAGGCCACTCCTTTGTTTAGCTATAGGTAAGCTTCCAGGAAAGCACCTAATTGACCATTTTTAAGCTCATGAAGCAAAAGAGTGTCCTCTGGACTCATCACTTTGAGTTTGTTGATGAATACATCCAGTTCTGATGCCGTTCTAGATTACAAAAAAGACAGGGAAACATGCATGGATCTGTCAACACCAGAGTCATTTACATTCACAACCACTCTCTTTTATCTAAAATTTTGTCTGGTCACTAGCACCTCTCTTAAATTTATATTCTTTTCCACAGCCTGCTTGTATGTAAAGTGATTGAAATTGAAGGAGACTCTCAGGGCTTTTAGAAATTCAACAAACTTCTTGTCACGAAAAGCGCCTTCAGCGTCCATCTTAAGTCTTTCAAATCCAATGATATCTTCACTTTGACTTGGTTGGCTTGATTTTAGCTCGGGCTCCATCATCTCCCCCTTAGGCTTGGTAGCAGGCAAGGTTGAGTGTTGAGGGATCTGGGCCCTTACCATCTGCAGGGTTTCCTAAAGTAGAACCTTCAAAGCACCCATAATAGCTCCTAGAGACACATTGGTTTGCATTTGAAAGTACTTTTGGGAGTCTATTAGAGACTTGATGCCTGTTGCTGACTTTGAACTAAAGTTGTGAGTTGAGAGACTTGAGAAGTAAGAAATATATTGAAAGCTTGTAGTTTAGTAATTTGATTTTGGAGAACTTGGAATTGAAGAGTTGAGGATATAGAGGGAGCATTCTGTGATTCTGTTGAGAGAGGGGTACCAAGAGTATTGAAACTTCTTTTTTCACTTTCTCCATTACAAATGCAGATGGTTCAAACCTAGCCTTGTATAGCTATGCCAACTTGACCTTGATGTCATTGTTGTTTGTGATCTACTGTTGAATCACATTGTGAAGTGCAATAAAGAAGTCCCTTATTTTCTTGATACTTTCTTCAACTGGAGTGAGAGTGATAGCTTGAAGTTTATCTGAGAACTTGATGTATTTTGTCTTCATGTCATTCAGTGTAGGCATCAATTCATCAATTCTCTTGTTCACTAGCTCTTTGATTACACCTTGATGACCATCCAGAGTCTGTTCTATTACCTTGCCAATAAAATTGAAGGCTTTGAATTGAGATTTGTAGACTTCTGTGATGGCATCATAAACCTCTTGTGGAGTGAGTACCTTGGCATTACTGCCTAGAATTGTGATATACTCTTCCCTGAATCTGGAAAGTGCCTCCTCCATATTGACTTAAAAGGTTTTGGAGAGCCAAACATCCACATTGCCATCCCTGTCAGCTTCTTCTACAATTTCATCTTGTTGTTTTTCCACTTCCTCCTTGTAGGTAAGAAGGATGGGTTCGTAGTCTTTTTTTTCATGTTTGATGTGAGCAATTGTTGAGCAATATTAGCAAACCCTTCAATTTGATCTATTGGCATCTCATCTACAGTTTGGGTTGGAGGTTGAGTGTCTTGTAGCCATTGGGATAGAATATGTGAGGGTTGAGTGGAAGTGGAAGGTTAGTTGGTGTCTGTTCAGGGTGGAGTTGAGGTAGATTGTATGGTTGGTAGGGTGGTTTGTGACTGGAGTCACAGTTGAACTCACAGTTGTAGTTGTGGTTGTGACAGTGTGTTGTTCACTTGGTAAGTGAACCTCCATTAAAATTGGAGGGGAGTTGACCAGGTTACTGTCCTGTACCATAACCTCAAACCCATGTTCCCTTTGCAGGGAACTGGCACTTGAATTTGCTAAAGTACTTGCCTCCCCAATGGCTGGATCATTGGAAATTTAACTCCTAGCTTCAGTTGTCAAAGCAATTCCAGCTAGGGTTTTGAGGGGAGTTATTTCTTCAAGAGAAACCTCCAATTGAATTGGAGAGGATTTGAGTAGCTCCCCCTCAAGAGTACTACCCTCAAACCTATAAGTCTATGAAGATTGTTGTGCATATGAAGGTGCATTAGAAACTTGTACAGGCTCTTCAGTAAATACTGATGAAACCCATGTATTTATGATTGTGTCATCAAGGTCTAACTCAGCATGTAGCCTCTCACCATCTAAATATTGTGTCTGAGTTGTGATCACAGTTTCATGAACTGTGTCACTTGATGTTGGCAGGACTTGAGAAAATGATTCAAGTCCTTTATTAAAAGTAGAAGAAAATTGAGAAATTCGAGTTGTGAGCTTAGGAGTGATTTTTGGCAACTCCCCCTGAATAGATGATGGATTTTCAAGAGATGTGCCCTTTATGTATGTTCCAACCAAATTACTTCTTTCACAGTTTTGAGAGTTCTAAAGAGGGGGTGTAGACTCATTACATTGTACATTTGGGAGAATTCTTGATTTAATAGTGACACCTTATTAAGAAGCTACCACTAGAGTCTGTTTAGATCCCTTTGTACAACTATATCTTGTTGAGATGATACAGAGGTGGTCACATGAGTGGTCAACTCAGTTTCCTTTTGCTTCTTTGGTTTCTTGACCAAGGGTGACACTGTTTCTGTTTGATCTTCACCACTCTCACTAATTACTACTAGGGTTGGTTGCTTCCTCTTCTTTTTACTAACTCCATCCTTTTGAGGGGATGAATAGTTGGTTTCCTAGCCTCTAGTGGTTTTGAAGAAGCATTTACAGCTGTGGAAGTATCCTGTACTAGATATTAGAGCTGACAATTCATTCGTTTCGTGTACTTCCATGTCGTGTACTTTCGTGTTTCGTGTCATGAATGCCTAACCCAAACCCGAACCGTTAAGGATTCATTTTATGTTCGTGTACCTTCATTTCATGTACATTTTGTGTCGTGTTTCATGTAATATAAAATTAATACTATATATATGTATATATATATATATTTAAATATTAAGTTTTTACTAGTCGAGTCTAAGTCAATAAGTCATAAAGACTGAAGTGCAGTCAAGTCTTATGAAATTTAAATTTGAATCTATTTTGTATTTATTTTCTGTATATATTATATGTAAAATATAATTTCAAGATATATGTATTTATTATTCCCTAACAATATAACAACAGATTTATAAAAGGGGGTTGAATGTAATTCTGGTTTCTTTTTGCTTTAATGAAAAATTCTTTCTTAAATACACAATTGTGTTTGAATATGCAAGAATATGGATTATGATTATAAATTATTCAATCACACAAAGTAAATGAACAAGTGTTTAAAACCTTTTCGGTGGATTTGTATTTCCATCATAAATGTATATATTGAGAAAATCTCTGTGATGCAAAAATGCACACAGCTGCTTACATGTATTACAACTTAGAACTTAAGAGTGCTAGAAGATACATCTTATAAAGACTCTCTAGTTGATTTCTTGTAATTCTTAGTTCTAAAAAAACTTGCTACACTTGGTTTATATATCACCAAGTTACATGTGCAATAAGACTAAAATATTCATATCAGCTAAATCCAATTCACATGTTTCTTCATTTCTCTGTCCAATGCAATCCAAGTTAGATACATCATCTTTGAACGAGCTTGTCTTGCATGAAAATGGAAATGCTTCATTTTCTTCTAACACCTACAATCAGGCTGCCAGATTCTTTTTATGCACTATCAACCCATATGACTCTGTCAGCTTCTGTCAAGTCCCTTTCAACTGTTATCTTTGTTGATTATCCATTGAAGTTACATAGGTGTTATCCGTTGACACTATATTGGTGTCATCTGTTGAAGCTTTCTTGATAATATCCATTGGCATCTTTATCTGTTCATCCGTTGATGGCTTGACTGGCTTATCTGTTGAGGGCATATGAGTTATCCATTGAAGCTTGTAGAAACATCCGTTAAAGTCTTGTAGATTAGCAGTTGAAGTTAGTTTCATAGCAGTTGATACTCTTTCACTTATGCAAAATTACAAGGCACTTTATATTTACAATTAACGAACCTATTTTACATATCTTGCTAGTAATCAACATGACTTAGAAACTACTAAAATCTACTAACTCCCCCAGCTATTCTAATGCACAGAATGTGCTACATACTTGTTAGTCCCTTAATAATATAACAAGAATTACAGAATGGGGGTTGAATGGAATTCTTGAAACTTTTTCTTGATTAAAAATGTTCTAACTCGAATATGTATTTAAGTGTGAATTGATTAGCACAATGCGGAATAGTTACTTAAATGAATCAAAACACAAGTAATTAAAAAAAAGAGTCTTTAAAAACTTTTTGGTGGATTTGAATAATTCCACCAGAGATATATAATATATATCGAGAGAACTCTGTGTGCAAAAAGCTCACAGTTGCTTACAAATATTGAACAACTAAGAGTGCAGAGAAATGCTAAGAATTCTGCTTACAAATGTTTCTCTGCTTCTTTCTCAGATAGTTCCTTAGTTGTTGCTTCTTGGTTTTTATATCACCAAGATTATAAAGTAATGAGACGGGATAATAAAACAAAAACTATCTAGTCTATTATAATGCTGCTTCATTACTCTATTCCAGCATCTTTGAATATCTTCATAATGGCATGGAAATGGCAATGCTTCTTTGTTCTCGAAAACTCAGTTGAATAGGCTACCATATTCCATTTGCATACACTCGACGCATGTGACTGTGTTGTCACTGTCAACAGATATTTGAATTCTTTATCCGTCGGGTTTATGATCATCCATCGAGTTGTTGGTCATCCGTCGAGTTATTGATCATCCGTCGAGTTGTTGATCATCCGTCGAATTCATTGTTGTTTATCCGTCGGGTAGCAATCAGGCACTGGACTTCATTTTATTTATGCAGAATTACAAGACATCATCTATGTACAATTAAT
Organism: Apium graveolens; assembly: GCF_009905375.1. Lineage (NCBI taxonomy): Eukaryota > Viridiplantae > Streptophyta > Magnoliopsida > Apiales > Apiaceae > Apium > Apium graveolens. Next base: position 228,421,557 of record NC_133652.1, read on the forward strand.
CAACCTATTCTGCATATCTAGCTAAAGTCAACATGACTTAAGTACTACTACAGATTCTAAACAATGTGTATGCAGAAATGTGCTACAGACTTATTGTTACATAAGCTACTCACTCAATGGATAATAATTCATCATCCGTCGGGACTAAATGAGTTATCCGTCGGGATGATAAATCTTATCCGTCGAGTGCTACATATTTTCACTAAGTAAAATCTACCAAGGTGTTTTGTTCATGAAATCATCAAGTACACAACATATACACAATAATCTTCCCCAATTTATGTCTACTGGAATTGTAGCCATAAATTAAGAGATACTTGATGATAACAAAACTCCCTAAAAATACAACTTTTAAAAGACAATAGATAATACTGAAAAGTGCTTCAATTAACAAAATGTACAAAGTTTTGCTCACAGTCATTTTCAAGATGCTCCTCTAGCCTGAGCAGATTTATCTAGTTCCTTGAAGGTCTGGATCTCTTTCCAAGCTTTCTGTTGTTTTCCTCAATCTGATTTTGGAGCTGCCTGTGGAATTTCAGTTCATCAGATTCTGAGAGATTTAGCTTTCCTTATATTTCCAAAAGAGTCTCATTGCTGGAGATGCTCAATTGGTCTTCTAATCTGAAAAATCTTCTCACTCCTTTGTCATCCATGAACTCCATCAGCCAATAGGGCCTTAGATGCACTCTTCTCCCTGTGTAAGGGATGATTAGATTCTTTGGGAGTGCATCTTTAGCTCTAACACTCCTTAGCTCTTCAATCTTCTTTAGTACCAATCTTCTTGCAGTAATATTCAACCCAAAGTTCTTCTTGAAGGATGAATAAACTTTAATCAGTATAGCTTGGCTTTCTTGAAGAATCCTGTGAAGCGGCCACTGAATCTCCTTTCCTCCTTTGTACTTGAACACTAACCTTTCAGGTAAGTTTCTGTATGCATCAATTCCTCTCACTTCATCTAGTTCATCTAGATAGAGATTTAGATCAAAAAATTATTTGATGTCACAAAAGTACATGTAATCTCCCCTATTGACTTTAGATTGAGCTTTGACTGCTGATTTGGATTTGAGAGGTGACAACTTCATTTTCTTGACTGCTATTGACTTTGTTCTCTTTGGCTTGTTAAGGATTGGCAAATAAAAGTCAGGAATTGGTATGTGTAACACCCCCAAATCTGGGTTCGGGGATCCGGGTTGTCACGAGTTCCATTTCCCTTAATAATACTTAATTTTAATAATCAACCAACTACTGAGTATTGTGACCCCACAATATACACACACACCACAAGTTATAGTCTCAAAGATGAATATCAAAAAATAACACAAGTCATTTTATTCCACAATTATAAGCCATTACACCTCAAAAGGGTTTCTGAATAAATTTACATATTCTTTGCCATTATTATAATTCATAAGTATACATAAGTCTGGTACATAAAAAGTTGAAAGCCTAGCCTATAGGTAGTTCCTACCTCAGCTACAACGGCATCAACGCCTACAGGAAACTGCGGAATATTTCCTATCCGCTCACGAATTGGGACCTTGGTCATGTTCATCTTGTCTATCTGTTGTTGTGTGATGAAAGAAGAAAGCAAGGGTGAGCAACAAGCCCAGCAAAATAATATGTATAATGATTTACAATATGTGAGCATTCTCATAGTACTCATGAAAGTCTTGGTCAAGTAAAAATGAACCAAGTTTGATATCTTAACGCGACCAAGTCGCAAAATATTCACTATATATGTATATATACTTTTTAAAATCTTGGAAGTCTTCTTCCATGCCTAATATACACAGATTTCCAGTTTATAACTGTATAAAAATATCGTTGTAAGGTGATCTCATATATCTAACCTTGTCTCAACATTTTTCTGAAAATCTTTGTCATGCATAAGATAATCATTAACCAGATATAAGTTAAAAAGATGAAGTTACAAGATACTCCAATATACTTATATCTTTTCCGAATACTACTTGAACTACCACCGTTCAAGGTATATTCAGTTTCAAAAGTTCATCACATAGATGAGACTACCAGAAAAGACTTGAATAGATTCAATCTTTGAAATATCATTATAAATAATGAAGTTACGAGATACTTCATTAAGTCCCGATATATATATACACCTATATATAAACATTTCATACACTCCTTGAAAACCTCTGTTATGAAAATTATAAACAGAGTTGTAATATCCAATGAATTTGGAAAGGAGAAAACCTTGGCATAAACTTGATATCTTGCTGATCAGGCAAAGATACCAATTAAGTCACCTTTTCTACTAGTAGATGGATGAATCCCCCACTGGTCATCACCCTGGCCATATTAGGACCTTATGCTGGACTGCCAATCAACCACTTACGCATTGATGGACTCCCACTGAGCCACTTAAACTTTTATGGACGTCCACTGAGCCCATATTGCTTATGCTGACTCAAATAGATGGACTTACTTCTCGAACGTTGGGCAAGTAATCAAAATGTTTTCTCAAAACAGCAATCTCGTGGCGAATATAAAATACACCACCGTGCGGGATCCCTCAGATTTTTAAGCCTTCGAAAGGAAGATCAGAAATTTGAAAACGAGTTTTGGGATCCGCTCTAACTTTTAAAATCATTTTGAAGACTCGAAAACATTTTTAAGAATATTTGGAGTAATGCTGATTTAATAAAATAAATCAGTCCCGATATATTAGAAAATATCTGAATATTATTATTTAAATAATATTCCCATAAGGATAATCTTTATGAAAATATTTGAAGTAGAAGTTTTAAAACTCATACTTGAAATGAATAATAAATAACAAAAGATATACTTTCGATTAATAGTGATAGAAAACTATATATATATATATATTATACTCGGGAACATCAACTCCCGGTTTAGAAAAATGTTCACCTTCGGGTCCCCTATACTAAGGGTATACGCAACTACTGCTTATCTCTAACATAGGTATTATGCAGTTTATAAGCATTTGAATTGATAATAAAATATCAAGATTTCACAACATGCATATATATACCATATCAACATGCTCCAATATATCGTAATATTTTCTAATAACAACCATGCATTTATCTCAAGATAATGCATCAATATATTTACATCACAACAACAATATAACGGGTAGAAAACTTGCCTGAGTGTTCCGGGGTAGACTTAAGCTTAGAGTGGATCCGGTAAACTATGAACAATAACATAAGCCAGAATTAGACCACGGTCGCTTAAGAAACTAGTCAAAACTCATTCATACCCTAACGGTCGCTTACGGTCGCTTATACGCTTTACGATATGTGTTATTCGCTCACGTACCCTCGGCTCCACTTATTTTAATAAATTAACCGTTACGAATTTTAAGGTGACTCTTTCGCGAATACTCTACCAACTGCCTAACCCACCTTACATAATTGTTTCGTAATCCAATTATTCTTTTAACGGCCTTAAACAAGGTCTCAAAGTAAAGCGATGGGTAAAGGTTCGTTCGCGAAATGCCGTTACTTAAAATGGTCGTTTCTCCTAAACCGTACATCGGAACCAAGCGAACCACATATCAAAATGAAGCTTACAACACGCTCTAGCTAATCATGGAAATGTTACAGATTGTTAAGTGAGTTATCGGGTCCGAGATTCATGTACAACAGTCTAAGAAAAACGGGCATTACGACGGTTATGTTTACGAGTTTTCCAAGTTTCACACTACACCAAAACCTCACCAAACAACCCACAATTATTAAAACATCAAAATCTCAACTAAATAATACTATACCAGTCCTTATTCTCTAGATTCTTCAGCACAACCAACTACAATCAAGTTCTATTAACTATGACAAGATTCATTCACCAAATCACTCCAAATTCAAATCAAACTACTAATAATCAAAGATCATGCTTCTCATTTAGAAAACCAACCATCAAACTCACTAATAATCAAAGTAAAGGATAGGGTTTGAAGTTGATACCTTCCTTGGGAGGTGTTAAGTTGCTAGGAAGCCTTAGGGAGCCTCCTACAAGCTTGATCTTTCCAAAGAAATCAAGAACACAAAGTTAGGCTTTGAAGTTTCTAAAAGTCCGATTGAAAGAACAGTAAAAATGAGGGTCTTACCATGCTTATTTGGACAAGACTTGTGAACAAGAGTTATAGGCCATCTCAATACCTTTCCAACGAGCTATAGCACACAACATTTGAGTGAATATTAAAGGAGATATGGCAGTTTGAAGTTGCTTAGTTTGTTTGGCCGAGAGCTTCTTCTTGCAAAGTCAACTCTTCTCTTTTTAATTTATTATATTTGCTTGGTTGATTCTTCTTTTTGTCTTGAAATTTGTTTTAACTTTTTTACCATGGTTAATTTTGTATGGCCCAAAATCACCCAACAAACAAAACTCCTTTGTCATGCTTATGCAAGCAAGCTTGTGTCATGTGATGACATCATCATCCACTACCTTTTGATTAATCCCTTAATTACTTGGCTAATGACCGCTGATCTGTTATACGGTTCGCTTTTCTTTCATTTTCGTTCGTCGTTTGAGGGATCATATCCGAGATCTTATTACTTGGGTTCCCTTAAACCTTTCTTAATATTTTATATTCCTTTTATGATCCTCTCTTATAATCCTTGAATTTAAATCCTTTTAATCATGTTACCTTATACTCAATTCTTTCGGTATCTGCTGGATTTTCGGGAAAAATCAAAGTGTTTGAATTTTGATTCTGACGATCTTTACATATACTTATTTACTTTATGGAATACTAATACGATCTTAGAATTTCCGTAATAGTACTCCTATATATCGTGGTCTGATAATTTTTCTTAATCAGCATTGTCAGCACAAGTTACTATTCATCAGGGTTTCAAAAATTTCCAAAAATTGGGGTTATTAAAGTCTCCCCTCCTTAAAAGGATTCCGTCCCGGAATCAGTTAGAAAATAAATAGGGATGCTCTCTTAGCATTGCACTTTCTAACTCTCAAGTAAGTTTTCCCACATTGTGGTTCTACCACCAAACTTTGCTTAGTTTGATAACCCTTCTCCTAAGCACTTGATCCTTTTCGATCTATAATCTTTCCCGGTTGCTCCATATAGGTTACGTATGGTTGCATGTCTATGCGCTCATATGCCCCTATTTGTCTGGCATCCGGATTACACTTCCTTAACATTGATACGTGGAACTCATTGCAAACTTGTTGCAGGTTCGTGGGTAGGGCTAGTTCGTTTGATAACTTCCCAATATGTCTTAATATATTCAAGGGTCCAACAAATCGTGGGCTTAGCTTTCCTTTCTTTCTGAACCTCATCCATCTTTTCCAAGGAAATACCTATAACAGCACTAGGTCCCCTACTTCATACTCTTTGTCCTTTCAAGTCAAATCAAAATACTTCTTATGATCTTGGGCTACTACCAGCCGTCCTCTGATTATATCTATTATATCCTTGGTCCTTTGGACCATTGCTGGTCCGAGCATCTTGCGCTCTACAACTTCATCCTAATATAAGGGAGATTGACATTGTGTTCCCTCAAGGATCTCATAAGGCGACATCTTGATACTGACATACGATCTATTGTCGTAAGAAAACTCAATCCGCGTTAAGTGATCATCCCAAATTCTTTCGAGTCTATTGCCCAGACTCTTATCATAGCTTCTACCATTATAGCTTTTGCTTATCAATACCCATTCTTTTCCAGTTCGTAATCGCTACTATATTCCGTTCGTAATATTATACTGGTTATACTTTTGCTCGGTAGCGTTCTATAACCTTTTAATAACCACGTCAACCTTAGTATCACGAACGCGTTAGATTCGGAATACCACCGCACTGATACTACTCCTTTTTACTTGTTTCTACCTTTGAAAGCTTGATCCATCGTATAGAAGTAAAAGAATTTATTGAGAGATCACTATGATCATGAACACTTTTTATATTACATAGTTAGTACAGAAGGTGGCCAACCTTTAGTACTTGACAAGCAACTAAACAATAGATGGTATCCTACTAGGCTTCTATCACACAGATAGATAGTCATTCGGTAATACCTCCCCTTCTGGAAGGGTTGTTCTTCTCAGCTTATATGAAATGAAAAGGAGAGAAAAGAACAGATTGAAGAGAATTGTATATATATAAAATATACTGCCACAAAATATCTGGCTTGGAATCTACCTCTGAACTATAGAGGTTTGTAATAGGAGAACAAAACATATACGTATATATATCAACATCAAGTATTATAGCATCGTATTTCACATGCCTAAATATTTTTTCTATTCAGTCCATCATTCTATGGACCCATGCTCTTGCTCGAGCTTAAAAAAACAATCATCTTTGAAACTCCCTCGATATTGAAAATCGAATCTTGGATTTCAGTCTAGACATCATCGTTACTAGAATCTATTGCTACACCGTAACCTTCTTCGTATAATAATACTACACTCTATCGATAAGAAAGATTAAATATATCATAGGTAAATGATTGCCTTAGTTAGTCTAATGATGATTACTTATACATCACCATGACCCGATCAGTGGTACTCAATCTCAACGCTCATTACAATACCACTCTCACAGTTGTCATCGCCTCATTAATCATAGACTCATTGTAGCATTACTACGGTCCACCACTGACCTACTGTAGTCATTCATTTGCCTCGGAATCTTAATATTTAATCATACGAAATCCATATCTACCGTATCAAAATATTTTAAGGAGTTAACATAATCACCATTCATGATTCATGAAGAACACTCCAGATCTTGACGTACATTCATGACATGAAGCAAACAAAATTACAGAAGAGTTTCAATCAAAGCAACGATAGCAGGTTAATACCATTCTTAATCATATGCCTTCAATAGAAGACTTAACTCAAAGGTTTGTTTAGTCTGTTTTGAAACATGGTCCTGGCTTATTCTCAAGATAGGACCTTCTAAAATAGATAGCCCGCTCACGGCGATTAACATGAATTCAATCTTTACCAAACTACTATTATGGTTGAGTATCACGCAAACATTAGAAGGAATGTCAATCTTCCATAGCACAATATAACCTTCACGGCTTTAACCATCATCACTGTATTCCTCTGGCATGAGCGCCTATAATTGTCCTCTTACACTTAAAGTGTCGGCCACCTCTTTGGCCTTTCCTGATAGTAAAATTTCCTTATAATCAATGTCTTTTAAATGATCTTCAACTAAATTTTCTACCTCATTTCCAATCACTACTTGTGTGAAAATGCTCTTCCTTACGATTTGGTGAAAAAAAAATATATATCACCATTTTTCTATAAGTTATTGCCTCGGTCTTTTAGAGGTTAACATTGTCACGACTGACTCTCGATCATACTTAGGACGTCTCTTATCTTGGGTCCTACTTGTTTTCACCAATCTCGACCTTCATTGGGTCGATCTATACTTTCTTATGGTTTAACACGTGCCCACCTGGCATTATTATAATTATGTCATATTTCCTTTATCAATATTTCTATTCTTGAGAACTTTGAATATTACCTTTTTCCTTGTAAAACCTCTAAGGTTATCCTTAAATTCTTCATCCGGTACTCCCTAGGTACAGGGCATATCAAGATACCATTTACTAATACTAGAACCATTGTCTATATAGTTCTGAAAACTTTCTCCACTGATCTTTAGAGGTTGTTGTTACCTTAATCCTTTTTAATTCATACTGCCAAAACTCATGATGTCCCTATTAAAGGCGAAATGCCAACCTTTATGTATTCCCCTAGGATTCATCTTAAGTTATCGAGGTTCTATCCTTAATTCCACCTTTAAAAAGGTACATGCATCCTTCCATGGATAGATCATGTCATATATCCTTGATAGATTATCTTATTCAATCATTCCCACCTCGATAGTCTATACCTAATTTCATAATAGCATCCTTATTCAAAATGAGGTCAATCAATATGGCCTCTAAAAGATAACAACGGTTATCCACTTTTCTTGCCTGATTTAGTAATGATAACAGGGAGATTCTAGAAGATATTGGTCAGGTTCAACGTGAACTTTTTAGTTCTAACTACTCATTTACCTCTTTATTTTATCTCAACAGTCGTCTTAATGTTGGGATATATTTTTTACCTGACGTCCCCCTTTTTGGGTATCAATTCAAATGCATTACTTACACTTCACATTCTTGAAGGTCACTTCCTTCATTCAATTTCCTAATTTCTTACTTTCTTGTCTCCTCAGTCAATCCGCGTCTCATTATTTATCCTTCGAACTATCTCAAGGTTTCCTCGAATCCTCCCAACTTAAAGGGGATAAAATATATGTATCTCTTATGCCTTCAACCATCAACTTTAACTCATGGTGAATCACCCTGATCCTGACGATCATATACTTTTCTATTTCTATTACTATGAGTCTTTAAGGTTTCCTCATACCCAACTCCCTTATCATTCCTTAAACTTTGTTGCCTTTGTATTCCTTTCCACTTCAGTTTCTTTTTATTTTCCTTTCTCTTACAATCATTTCATGAACCCACTAATCATTGAATTCAAACATCACATCATTTTGGGATTCTTTTCGTCCAAACGAATCTTGACAACTTTTACAACTTAGATTCATAATTCATCATATTCGTCTACCTTTGTTCTGGATCTAAAGCTTTTACATTATCTCTATAACCTTGGGAAGTACTTTCCCAAAAATAATTGACTGAACTTTAATCGGTTTATTATAACCTCTGGCCCTGTGTCTTTCTTGGCCTTTCACCAGCGGGTGGCCTCTCTCTTAGGAGGGTAAGTGACAAAAATAGTCTTTTGTGATTTGTCAGTCATTTAGAATCTCAAATGATTCCTATATTTCCTTTATCCAGACTCTTGCCTCGACTGGGTCAGCTTATTCCTTGGAACTCTGAGAGCTTAGCGACTTAAAGGTCCTGAAAAGTTTTTATCACCGCATTGTTTCCTTAGGGTGGTGGTTGGGGATAATAGTCTAAGTTCTGTTTAGAAAGGTCCATGAATTGTCGTATAGGAGTACCGTCTCGGGTCTCCTTTCCTTACTCGACTTCTGTTTCCTTAGTCTGAATGTTCCCCCATCCTCCCCATAATCGGGGTCATCCTACATGTTTTAAATCCTTATTTTCCACTTCATTATGTTATGGGTTCCTTCTATCTTGATGGCGTCCTCCCTGACTTTCACGTTCAGGGTTTGCTGTAAATCTTATTTCTCAAACTAGGGTTTTTTTCTAAGATCTCATCTTTAAGCTCTTGAACATTTGGAACCCAAACTCTGTAGGAACACCTCATTATTCCCTTATCATCTTTCTCGGTATTAATCTCTTCTCCAGTCATTGGCTCTCTGCCTTCATTCATTAATTTTTCTTGGCACAATATGATCTTTTTCAATAATTCGGGCTGTATTACAATCTCAAACAGCTTTTCGGTACCGGCTCCGGTTACCTTCACTTCTATTTTCATTTTCTCATAACCTCTTACCAATTCTTCTGAAGACATTATCATCTCGAGTCTCTCCTTTCTACTAAGGGCGTCAGCCACCATATTGGCTTTTCTTGGATGATAAAGAATCTCATAATCGTAATCCTTGATTAGCTCTAATCACCTCCTCTGGCGCATGTTAAGCTCTTTCTGCATGAAAATATACTTGAGCTCTTGGGGTTTGTGTAAACCTTGCACTTCTCTCCATAAAAGTAGTGCCTCCAATATTTAGGAAAAACTATTGCCGTGAGCCCAAGATCATGGGTTGGATATCGAATTTCATATTCCCTTAATTGTCTTGACGTGTACGCGATTACCTTACCGTGCTGCATAAGCACGCACCCTAATCCCTTGTGCGAAGCGTCACTACACTTCACAAAATCTCCTTTTCCATTCGGCAGTGCCAACATAGGGGCCGTCACCAACCTTTGCTTCAGTTCTTAAAAGCTGTTCTCGTATTTCTCTGTCCATTCGAACTTCTCAGTCTTGCGAGTAAGCCGCATTAAAGGGGCTACCATCTTTACAAACTTGAATGAACCTACGGTAGTTATCGGCCAATCCTACCTCTGGTAGTCGTCCAGACCAAGGTCATCCATTCCTCATCGGTCCTTTCTTCGTTCTTGTCAGGATCCTCCACAGAATCCTCTTCAGCAACAATCCCTTTTGGGATAACATCCTCAACCGCTACATCCTTAATATGAACATCATTTGGTCCCTCATTAGGGTGCTCCATTGGATCCACAATCTGATCCCCAATATGTAGTAAAACATCATCATATTATTGCTCTTGAACTTCAGGGTTCGGAGTCCCACTACCATATACGACAACGAACTACGCTTCCATCACGATATTAATAAGGGTTCCCAGAAGGGTTTTAACTGTCAGTACTACGTTAGGTAGTCTGACTATGAACTTGGCAAGAGTTCTTATTATCTTAGTGAACTTATTATCTTAACGTCGCATCATCTCTGAACTTCTTATCTTAACGTCGCATCATCTCTGAGGTTTATAACGCTTGGCTCTGATACCATTTCTGTAACACCCCCAAATCCGGGTTCGGGAATCCGGGTTGTCACGAGTTCCATTTCCCTTAATAATACTTTATCATAATAATCAACTAACTACTGCGTATTATGACCCCACAATATACGCACACACCACAAGTTATAGTCTCAGAGATGAATATCAGAAAATAACACAAGTCATTTTATTCCACAATTATAAGCCATTACACCTCAAAAGGGTTTCTGAATAAATTTATATATTCTTTGCCATTATTACAATTCATAAGTATACATAAGTCTGGTATATCAAAAGTTGAAAGCCTAGCCTATTGGTAGTTCCTACCTCTGTTACAACGACATCAACGCCTACAGGAAACTGCGGAACGTTTCATATCTGCTCACGAATTGGGAGCTTGGTCCTGTTCATCTTGTCTATCTGTTGTTGTTTGATGAAAGAAGAAAGCAAGGGTGAGCAACAAGCCCACTAAAATAATATGTATAATGATTTATAATATATGAGCATTCTCATAGTACTCATGAAAGTCTTGGTCAAGTAAAAATGAACCAAGTTTGATATCTTAACACGACCAAGTCGCAAAATATTCAGTATATATGTATATATACTTTTTAAAATCTTGGAAGTCCTCTTCCATGCCTAATATACACAGAGTTCCAGTTTATAGATGTACAAAAATATCGTTGCAAGGTGATCTCATATATCTAACCTTGTCTTAACGTTTTTCTGAAAATCTTTGTCATGCATAAGATAATCATTAACCAGATATAAGTTGAAAAGATGAAGTTACAAGATACTCCAATATACTTATATCTTTTCTGAATACTCTTGAACTACCACCGTTCAAGGTATAATCAGTTTCAAAAATTCATCACATAGATGAGACTACAAGAAAAGACTTGAATAGATTCAATCTTTGAAATATCATTATAAATAATGAAGTTACGAGATACATCATTAAGTCCCGATATATATATACACCCATATATATACATTTCATACACTCCTTGAAAACCTCTGTTGTGAAAATTATAAATAGAGTTGCAATATCCAATGAATTTGGAAAGGGGAAAACCTTGGCATAAACTTGATATCTTGCTAATCAGGCAAAGATACCAATTAAGTCACCTTTTCTACTAGTAGATGGATGAATCCCCCACTAGTCATCACCCTGGCCACATTAGGACCTTATGGTGGACTGCCACTCAGCCACTTACGCATTGATGGACTCCCACTGAGCCACTTACACTTTCATGGACGCCCACTGAGCCCATGTTGCTTATGCCGACTCAAATAGATGGACTTACTTCCCGAACGTTGGGCAAGTAATCAAAATGTTTTCCCAAAACAGCAACCTCGTCGCGAATATAAAATACACCACCGTGCGGGATCCCTCATATTTTTAAGCGAGTATTTAAATCCCCTTCGAAAGGAAGATCAGAAATTTGAAAACGAGTTTTGGGATCCGCTCTAACTTTTAAAATCATTTTGAAGACTCGAAAACATTTTTAAGAATGTTTGGAGTAATGCTGATTTAATAAAATAAATCAGTCCCGATATATTAGAAAATATCTGAATATTATTATTTAAATAATATTCCCAGAAGGATAATCTTTATGAAAATATTTGAAGTAGAAGTTTTTAAACTCATACTTGAAATGAATAATAAATAACAAAAGATATACCTATACGAAAGTACGATCTTTATTTGAATAATCGGAATAAGTTTGATTATTATTCACACCCTTGAATATACACTATTTGATTAATAGTGATAGAAAACTATATATATATATTATACTCGGGAACATCGACTCCCGGTTTAGAAAAATGTTCACCTTCGGGTCCCCTATACTAAGGCTATACGCAACTACTGCTTATCTCTAGCATAGGTATTATGCAGTTTATAAGCATTTAAATTGATAATAAAATATCAAGATTTCACAACATGCATATATATATATATACCATATCAACATGCTCCAATATATCGCAAGATTTGCTAATAACAACCATGCACTTATCTCAAGATAATGCATCAATATATTTACATCACAACAACAATATAACGGGTAGAAAACTTGCCTGAGTGTTCCGGGGTAGACTTAAGCTTAGAGTGGATTCGGTAACCTATGAACAACAACATAACCCAGAATTAGACCACGGTCGCTTAAGAAACTAGTCAAAACTCATTCATACCCTAACGGTCGCTTACGGTCGCTTATACACTTTACGATTTGCGTTATTCGCTCACGTACCCTCGGCTCCACTAATTTTAATAAATTAACCGTTACGAATTTTAAGGCGACTTTTTCGCGAATACTCTACCAACTACCTAACCCACCTTACATAATTGTTTCGTAATCCAATTAGTCTTTTAAGGGCCTTAAACAAGGTCTCAAAGTAAAGCGAGGGGTAAAGGTTCGTTCGCGAAACGCCGTTACTTAAAACGGTCGTTTCTCCTAAACCGGTCGTTTCTCCTAAACCCTACATCGGAATCAAGCGAACCATATATCAAAACAAAGCTTATGACACGCTCTAGCAAATCATTGCAATGTTTATAGATTGGTCAGTGAGTTATCTGGTCCGAGATTCATGTACAACAGTCTAAGGAAAACGGGCATTTCGACGGCTATGTTTATGAGTTTTCCAAGTTTCTCACTACACCAAAACCTCACCAAACAACCCACAATTATTAACACATCAAAACCTCAACTAAATAATACTATACCAGTCCTTAATCTCCAGATTCTTCAGCGCAACCAACCACAACCAAGTTCTATTAACTATAACATGATTCATTCACCAAATCACTCCAAATTCAAATCAAACTACTAATAATCAAAGATCATGCTTCTCATTTAGAAAAACCAACCATCAAACTCACTAATGATCAAAGTAAAGGCTAGGGTTTGAAGTTTATACCTTCCTTGGGAGGTGTTAAGTTGCTAGGAAGCCTTAGGGAGCCCCCTACAAGCTTGATCTTTCCAAAGAAATCAAGAACACAAAGTTAGGCTTTGAAGTTTCTAAAAGTCCGATTGAAAGAACTGTAAAAATGAGGGTCTTACCATGCTTATTTTGTGACGGCCTCAATCCCAGGGTCAGGAGTTGACGTCATCAACAACAATAATAACAATCCTAATTCAATCTAAATTATTAATAATACATAACTATGACCCCTTTACCAAGACCTTTTCCAGGTTTAAGTATGATTTAGGTTACATCTAACACAAACCAACTTACGAAAATCGTCCTGACGCAAATAATTTAACACAACAACTCAACAGACCACCCTTGGTCTAACACAACCAGCTCAGAGGATTCTGACACGAAGGGAACCGGAACTCTGCCCCGACTACTGCGAAAGAATCTCATAGGCATCTGCAATACATATATAAAACATTATGCAAGGGTGAGCAATTGCTGGCTCAGCAGTACCGTTATATGAATAACAAGCAAAATAACTTATGGTAAAACGATTATTGGAACAGAATTTATAATTTGCTGCACATCAAGTAAAAGCATATGTAAACTGGATATTCAAAATTAGCATGCTCTATAAAACAATATCATCAGTAGTGTGCTGTGCATAAATACCAGAGAATAATTCTAGCATGCCATTTTCATTTCCAAATCCGTTTTATCAACTACTCATGTCCTTATGGGAATCACAAATCCAAATCAGATACGTAGCGGATATGTGAAGATAGCTGATCAGGCTATCAACACCAGACAGCTCCAACTGCCATCCCATTTACCTGTTCCAGAACTCAGAGACTAGCTAGGTCTTTGACCTGCTGGACTAATCGGTTATACAATGCGCGCAACCGAATTAGCCTCTTACGCCACCTCAATAGGCCTACTCTGGCCCCAACGTATCCCATATCTGATCGTTTTATCCAGTTTTCAAAATCACGTTTACCTATCTCTTTTTCAAAACCAATTCTGTCATAGCTCACTATTCAAATCCACTTTTTATTTTAATCACATTTAGAGATAGGTGTTTTCAGAAGTTACTTTTCCCCAAAACATAATTTTAAACAACATTTCAAACACGGGGGATACGTAACTTAAACCGTTTCTGTTCCATTACGAAAGTAAAACATTTAGCTATTCATATGCACTGAACCATAAAAGAATGGTCAGGGGTACTTGCCTTGCAGAGCGTTACGACTATCATTGACTGATTTTGATATACTTGAATGTTTGGGCTCTCATGGAAAAATGATTTTCTCACTAGAAGACATCCCTGCTTCGCAGCAATCTATCTCAAGATAGTATCCAGGACTCTCAGGCTTCTTCGCTTGGGAACCTCGAGGCACTTGCCGACTGATCACTAGATTATCTTAGTTCGATATCAATTCCTGAGTCCTTCGACTAGAACCTACAGAGCCGAAATACCCTACGTTAGACGTCTAGGTATGCTTGGCATATCCCCAATAACATATCTACCCATTCGATAACAATTCCCGACTCGTTTGGCATTTACTTTTGGCAACAGTTAGGGTCCACATATCCTCAATGGTACATGCAACAGTTAGGGTCCACATATCCAAAACGTGGTTTGACATTTACTTTTGTAAAATACATATAAGCATCGTTTCAGTAAATCAGGGTCATCGAATATTTTGCAAAATATTTCATCACAACACGTAATTATGATTCATACAATATTTATAATTAGGTAGTTATGCGTTCGATTAGTATTCCCGATAATACACAGGATACGTTCTCGCAATTTTCGAAATTTAATTTCCAAAAATTCGGGCAGCACCTCCTCTGTTTATCGGCCTAACCCGTCGAACAACTCGACGTCTCAACAATCAATAAACAACAATCCAATCACTACAGTATCACAATCCACAAATACAACTCACCATCCGAACCAAATTCATAACTCAAACGCCAGCAAAATTTCCAAGATAATTAAATATGTTTTAATTCGAATATTAATATACGAACTAAATTATTTATTTTAAAATGTTAGGACTCAGATAAACATCATCACCGTCCACCGTTGGCTCGCCGAGGCTCATCGCCGACGGTGGCAAAATTCGCGGGTACCCGTATATTCCGGGTTCCCAATCGCGAATTCTACCGATAAATAAATTATTATTTCTTGTACACCTCACAATTCATTTCAGTAAATATTCCATAAAATTCTGCTGAATTAATTAAAAATTAATTATCAGGATCAATTGAGCAAACAAGAATAGCGAATACGCAAGCATCGCAACACAGGGCTGCCTCGCCGGAAAAACCGGCGGCAACCTGGAGAAGTAATCACAGACTACCACAGATCATACACAGATGAATACACACACACACACACACACACACACACACACACACACACACATATATATATATATATATATCTGTAAGCAAACGAAGCCACACATTACCAGAATCAGCCGGCGGCCAAGCTTACCGGAGAACCACAGAATAGCAGCGACCGAAGTCGGAATAAAAAGAAAGAGGGATAACTAGAGAGAAGAAGAGAGAATGTAGAGAGATTGAAGTCGAAGCCAATGAAGAACAGGGGAAGGGGGTAAGCACAATTGTGCTTATCTCTCTTTCTTTCTTTATTTTTTTATATACATAACTGTTAAATCTTTGAACCACACGTGTCTATCAAAATGGTCACGTGTCTCCGAAACTCCCGATGCCAAGTTTTTATCTCGACTTATACAATTTTATCGAACAAAGTTGGGTATTAAAATGGACCAAAAATTACCAAATACATTTTAAAATATCACAAATAATTCAAAGTTATTAAAAATAAATTCTTCGTAATTTTTGAAGTAATTTTGAAACGCAACTCGTATCCGTATTTCACAATTAACGAACCGAGCTGCACTTAAAATAATTTCAGAAAATCACGAAAATAGTCCTAAAATATTATAAATATCCCGAAGTTAATAAAAAATAAACTTCGTAATTTTTAAAATAATTTCTGAAACGTCACTTATACCCGCTTTTAACAAATAACTAAACGACGCGCGGGTGAAACTAACTCCGAAAATTTCTAAGATAATTTTAAAATTCTCTAATAATACGAACTTAATAAAATATAAGTTTATAATTTTTGAAGATTTCCATAATTAAATATGGGTTTTACCATTAAACACACTCATAAAATCATTTAAAAATAAATAATTTCTGAAATATTGATTTCTCAATTTTAGAAAGTCCCAAAAATAATTATTGTAATTATAAAATTATAAAACCAATTTTAGAGATCATCCAAATATTTATGGGAATAAATATGCAATTCAATCCACTTTTTAAAGTGGAACATAATAATACCATTTACTATTTAGTACACAAATAATCGCTATACATCCACAGTCACACATAAAAATAGTAACACACAATACACTGCTGACATTACCAATACATATATTTTATTTATTAATTATGTAACAATTACACATTTAAATAATATAATATACGAGTCGTTATATTCTTCCCCATTAAAAAGATTCAGTCCTCAGAATCTGATCTAACTAAACAATTGAGGATATTTGTCAAACATATCTAACCCTAACTTCCAGGTAAACTCTTCGACTCAAGGATTTATTCAAAGCATACTCACTACAGACATACATTCATTACTAAGGACTCGCTCTTAATGATCGAGGATGTGGATCGATCATTCCACACAGAATAAATTTGGATAAGAGCCCATTGGCTCCTAGTCAATGGCTTGATTCCGAATCAGATACACCTCACCTTAATATTAATGCGCAAGACACATTATATATATATATATATATATATATATATATATATATATATATATATATATATACTGCAACTGCAGCAGCCACGTCAACTCATGGCAACTATACCCATATTTATCAATACCTCGAGTAATTCACTATATTGAGGACTCAACTTGTCTCTTCTGTTCAACTTAACTAATCTCTTTCAGGGTAAACTTTCGCCTATACCTCGATCCTCATTTTATATATTCATATTCTCTCAATGCAATCCATTTTCTCTTTTTGTCTATCCCGAGCTGTTTCAACTCTTTTCTGAGTCAACACCACCACACTCTGAATATACTGAATTAATCCAGGACTTAACAATATCTCTACTCCCACTTTCTCTCAATAGAGGGAGGACTCATGCTTATGTCCACACAAGACTTCGCAAAGTAGTATTCTCTTACTAACAGGGTA
The DNA here is from genome assembly GCF_009905375.1 of Apium graveolens. Lineage (NCBI taxonomy): Eukaryota > Viridiplantae > Streptophyta > Magnoliopsida > Apiales > Apiaceae > Apium > Apium graveolens. The sequence goes on from NC_133652.1 coordinate 228,439,212, forward strand.
ATTATTATCATAGAAAACTTAATTCATGATAGGTGATTATCGCAGTTCACTTTTAAACCCATCTTATATATATTCTCCACATGTCTTAGGTTGTCCGAATCATCTTCTCACTTTGATCCTCTGTCTAAGGATGATAAGTAATATTGATTTTCAATTTAATTTCCAACATTCAAACACTCTTTACTCATTTCCAGCAATTTAGGCTGGAAAGTAACCTCATATCTTCACTTCTTCTCATCTTCAGGTATTTAAACTTCACATTCCACTCTTTCCCTTTTTTTTCATTAACTCCTTAGTGATCTTAATCACATTCAATCATTTCCTTCTGTGCAGGGTATCTGTTATTACGCCGAATTTGCTTAGGTGATCTTTGATGAAACGATCGGAACCCCTTGTTTATTTCAGCTAGAATTCATTCTGGAAAAATTTAACGTATAGTTTCTTCCCTTCTAATCTTCATAGGGAAATCCTTGGGCATTCGACACAGACTTTCTTAATTTTTAAATAGCTGAGGATGTTATCAATAAATATAATTCGCTTATCCAAGTACTTCTTATACACCATGTTCCTTAATTCTTTATAGACAGCTGATACACTTGTTACTCCACATACTATCACCAGAACTTACAATGCTCATAATTCATTCTAATCGCAATCTTTGATACGTCCTCAAGCTGGATCTTAAATCAATCCCGTAGAAATCATACACTCCTTGAATTAGGTCAAATAAGTAACTAATTCCTAATAGGGGTTATTAATTCTTAGTCGTCATTTTATTAAATTGCCGATAGTCAGTACACAACCTCATAATTCCATCCTTCCTCTCTACAACATCACTGGTATGCTCACTTCCTCCTTCTCATAACTTTTACAATTACCAACTAATAATTTCGTTCCACTTGCCTCCAGACACTCCAGGGCATTTATTTATTACTCAAACTTTTCAACTTCTGATAATCAGCACACAATCTTCATACATCCATTCTTCTTTCCTATAAACCACATCGGTACACAACACAAAATACACCTTGTCTCATTATTCTTTCATCTCCCCATTCTGAAGTTTCCTTAACTAATTACTTGAGTCCTACTGGTTCATAAGATCCGGGCTTTTGACACCAGCCCGACTCTTTATAGTAACCACTAAGAAATTATCTTTTATGTTCCGAGGAAATCCTGATAAGTCATTTAATAAAACCTTTGGGGATCTCACTTGTTGTCTGGATTCTTTTCAACTTAGGTACTTTCTTATTATTATCTTTTACATGCGATAGTCACGCCTTATATTGCTTCTGCATCCAGAAACTTACCTTACTATTGGCTTATGTACACTTTACACTTCGCTTCTTCTGAAACCACTCCTTGCCATAATCCAGGACAACCAACTCAATCCTAAAATCACATCAACTCTTCTGGCTCGAAGGATGTCAGATCAACTGCAATTACGCCCAACTTCTAAATGCTTGATTTCTTATTTCTTTTGAAAGTTCTATCTCTAGCTGAGCTGGATGTTGGCCCTTGGGATGTAGTATCTTGAATACCCACTTTACAACTTCTTGCAATATGCCCACTTTCTCCATAATTGTAATACATAACTCCTGGGTAACCTTCCGAGGCATAATGACCCTTATATCCATACTTGAAACATTGCATACTCTTTTTGCATGCACCACTGCGTCTCCTGTCACAGGACTTGCAATCCACTGCTTACTTGACTGACTGGGCTGGAGTGGAAGCAACTGAAGTAGCACTAGATCTATCTTAAAATAAACTCTATCTCCGGAATCTCTTACCCCTATTCTGGCCAAACCAATTCTCAAATCCCTGAGTGGATTCTCCTTGGTTTTCTTTATCCTTAACACCTTCCGACTTCTTTTTCTTATCACTTTCGTCCTTAACACTCAATTTCTGGTCACTTTCCATTACTAGGGCGACCTGAACCTTAGAGGAGTATGTCTTGAGTTGCAATGCCACAACTCCTCTGCGAATCTCAGGCTTCAACCTTTGCTGAAACCTCCTTGATTTCTAATTCTCCGTACTTACATACTCAGGAACTAATCGGGCCAATTCTGTAAACTTGGCCTCATACTCCAACACACTTCTCTCACCTTGTTTCAGCTCTATAAACTCGACTTCCAACTGACTCCTTAAACCATTGGGAAAATACTTTTTCAAGAATAATTCTGTGAATCTTGTCCAAGAAACAGGGTCTTCTCCCTTCCAATGCTCAAGTGGATGCCCACCAGTAATTTGCTTCATTCCTAAGAAAGTAACTCGCATAATCGGTCTTAAGGTTATCACTTACTTGAACGAGGTTGAAAACTTCCTCCATTTCTTATAACCATGCTCCAACAACTACTGGATTAAATTCACCCTGAAACTCAGGAGGTTTAATACTCTAGAAAGATTTAAAACTAGCACTTCAATTCACTTCTTGCTGTTGCTACTGCAACCATAGATGTCGCTGCTGAACCTGTTGGATTAACTGCAACTATTGTTGCTGCTGCTGGCGCAACAAATCTAGAATTTCATTTATAGTTGGACCCTCCGCAATACTACTACTATTTTCTTTGAACTAGGTAGCTTTCTTAGGTGGCATCTTCCTAGAATATATAAATGAGTTTTATTCAAAACATGATAAAATGTTTGACATAAGGTATCACCGTTTAAACGGTGCACCTATATCAGGAAAATGCTGCCCAATAAAATACCTATGTCTTTAATACCGGGCCCATTTACCAAAGAAATCTAGATTAGTAGCACTAGCAATCACAATAGCAATAACAGTAGCAGAATCAACAACAGTTCAGGGAACTAAAATACAAAGAAACCAAATACCATAGCATAGCTTCTCGATTCAACAGCAACTGACCAACTTTCCTCCACTACTTAATTATCACACTAACACCAATCGGTTATACTACGAGACTTATCTGGATATATCAACCACCGATTACTAAAAAAAATGGTAAGTCAAGTCAATTTGAGGAACGCTAAACTCTTCCCAGCACCCTAGTCCAAAATTCAGCCAACCTTTTCTCCAGGGATGATTTCTTATCACCCTCAAATGATCCATCAATCACTAAATTACCTTTCCCGAGGCTATAAATCCATCCTTAGATCTTGCGCTCTCACAGTTACCATTACTCTCCAATTACATCCTGGTATAAAGCTTTCCTTCTTCCTGACAGTTACTCTGACTTGCTTTCAATAACGAGGACCATCAAATCGCAGAATTTCATTATCATAGAATATTAAAGGAAATTTCAACTCAAGGGAATCAAATAAGAAGAAACTGTGAAGAAATATAGGTATGACTGAGAGAAACCATACAAGTACATAAGATGGCCAATCTTAGTACCATACGGTCACAACACATAATTCGGTGGCGTCCCACCAGAGCCTTTTGCCACACAGACAAATGGTCAACTCGTATGCATTGTTTGCCCCAATCAACCGATAGAATTTTCGAGAAAAGAAACAATGTTAAAAAGAAAATTCATAAATAAGAATGGGTAAATCTGATTTGTAATGAGATCAATGGGATAGGAAACAATTACTCTGGAAGGAAAATACATGTCAAGAAAGAGATATAAGGGTTTAAAGATACCACCTCCTTTTCTGATCCACATTCATTTTTAAACTTGGTCGTCATAGCAACCACTGACTATTATCATATCCTCCGATCTCACCGAGGTTACACATTCGGTCCAACAACATCCCTTGACGTTGAAAATGCTATATTTAGGGATAATATGGGTGTCTCTATAGCTGACACACCAAGGTCCACTCAAAAGCTGAGCTCTCGCAATCAGACTCGTATTCTCAAGAGGCAAACTAGAAATCTCTATCGGACATTACTAACAATACATATACGAAGGAAATGTACTCTAAACTAGGGCAGTTCCAGTCAATCCCCAATAGACGTTAGGGTTACGTCTCCGAAACCCTTGATTAAACTCTTAGACTTGCTCCTCTGATTGAGTTGCTGACTCACATCTATCTGCGAACCTTTCTTCACTCTTTTGACTCTATCCATAACCTAAATCAGGGACTCAAACCTGTAAATCTGATACCAACTGTGACGGCCTCAACCCCGGGGTCAGGAGTTGACGTCATCATTAACAATAATAACAATCATAATTCAATCTAAATTATTAATAATACATAACTACGACCCCTTTACCATGACCTTTTCCAGGTTTAAGTATGATTTAGGTTACAACTAACATAAACCAACTTACGACAATCGTCCTGACGCAACTAATTTAACACATCAACTCAACAGACCACCCTTGGTCCAACACAACCAGCTCAGAGGAGTCTGACACGAAGGGAACTGGAACTCTGCCCCGACTACTACGAAAGAATCTCCTAGGCTTCTGCAATACATATATAAAACATTATGCAAGGGTGAGCAATTGCTTGCTCAGCAGTACCGTTATATGAATAAGAAGCAAAATAACTTATGGTAAAATGATTATTGGAACAGAATTTATAATTTACTGCACATCAAGTAAAAGCATACATAAACTGGATATTCAAAATTAGCATGCTCTGTAAAACAATATCATCAGTAGTGTGTTGTGCATAAATACCAGAGAATAATTCTAGCATGCCATTTTCATTTCCAAATCCGCTATATCAACTACTCATGTCCTTAGGGGAATCACAAATCCAAATCAGATACGTAGCGGATATGTGAAGACAGCTGATCAGGCTATCAACACCAGACGGCTCCAACTGCCATCCCATTTACCTGTTCTGGAACTCAGAGAGTAGCTAGGTCTCTGACCTGCTGGACTAATCGGTTATACAGTGCGCATAACCGAATTAGCCTCTTACGCCACCTCAATAGGCCTACTCTGGCCCCAACGTATCCTATATCTGATCGTTTTATCCAGTTTTCAAAATTACATTTACCTATCTCTTTTTCAAAACCAATTCTGTCACAACACACTATTTAAATCCACTTTTTATTTTAATCACATTTAGAGATAGGTGTTTTCAGAAGTTACTTTTCCCCAAAACATAATTTTAAACAACATTTCAAACACGGGGGATACATAACTTAAAACGTTTCTATTCCATTACGAAAGTAAAACATTTAACTATTCATATGCACTGAACCATAAAAGAATGGTCAGGGGTACTTGCCTTACAGAGCGTTACGACTATCATTGACTGATTTTGATATACTTGAATGTTCGGGCTCTCATGGAAAAATGACTGTCTCACTAGAAGACATCCCTGCTTCGCATCAATCTATCTCAAGTTAGTATCCAGGATTCTCAGGGTTCTTCGCTTGGGAACCTCGAGGCACTTGTCGACTGATCACTAGATTATCTTAGTTCGATATCAATTCCTGAGTCCTTCGACTAGAACCTATAGAGCTGAAATACCCTACGTTAGATGTCTAGGTATGCTTGACATATCCTCAATAACACATCTGCCCATTCGATAACAATTCCCGACTCTTTTGGCATTTACTTTTGGCAACAGTTAGGGCCCACATATCTTCAATGGTACATGCAATAGTTAGGGTCCACATATCCAAAACGTGGGTTGGCATTTACTTTTGTAAAATACATATAAGCATCATTTCTGTAAATCAGGGTCATCGAATATTTTGCAAAATATTTCATCACAACACGTAATCATGATTCATACAATATTTATAATTAGGTAGTTATGCGTTCAATTACTATTCCCGATAATACACAGGATACGTTCCCGCAATTTTCGAAATTTAATTTCCAAAAATTCGGGCAACACCTCCTCTGTTTATCGGCCTACCCGTCGAACAACTCGACATCTCAACAATCAATAAACCAACAATCCAATCACTACAGTATCACAATCCACAAATACAACTCACCATCCGAACCAAATTCATAACTCGAACGCCAACAAAATTTCCAAGATAATTAAATATGTTTCAATTCGAATATTAATATATGAACTAAATTATTTATTTTAAAATGTTAGGACTCAGATAAACATCATCACCGTCCACCGTCGGCTCGCCGAGGCTCATCGCCGACGGGGGCAAAATTTGCGGGTACCCATATATTCCGGGTTCCCAATCGCGAATCCTACCGATAAATAAATTATTATTTCTCGTACACCTCACAATTCATTTCAGTAAATAATCCATAAAATTCTGCTGAATTAATTAAAAATTAATTATCAGGATCAATTGAGCAAACAAGAATAGCGAATACGCAAGCATTGCAACACATGGCTGCCTCGCCGGAAAAACTTGTGGTAACTAGGAGAAATAATCACAAACTACCACAGATCATACACACATGAATACACACACACACACACACACACACACACAGATATATATATATATATATATATATATATGTAAGCAAACGAAGCCACACATGACCAGAATCAGTCGGCGGCCAAGCTTACCGGAGAACCACGGAATAGCAGCAACCGAAGCCGAAAAAAAGAAAGAGGGATAACGAGAGGGAAGAAGAGAGAATGTAGAGAGATTGAAGTCGAAGCCAATGAAGAACATGGGAAGGGGGTAAGCACAGTTGTGCTTATCTCTCTTTCTTTCTTTATTTTTTTTATATACATAACTGTTAAATCTGTGAACCACACGTGTCTATCAAAATGGACACGTGTCTCCGAAACTTCCGAGGCCAAGTTTTTATCTCGACTTATACAATTTTATCGAACAAAGTTGGTTATAAAAATGGACCGAAAATTACCAAATATATTTTAAAATATCACAAATAATTTAAAGTTATTAAAAATAAATTATTCATAATTTTTGAAGTAATTTTGATACGCAACTCGTATCCGCATTTCACAATTAACGAACCGAGCTGCACTTAAAATAATTTCAAAAAATCACGAAAATAGTCCTAATATATTATAAATATCCCGAAGTTAATAAAAACCTAAATTTCGTAATTTTTAAAATAATTTGTGAAACGTCACTTATACCCGCTTTTAACAAATAACGAAACGACGCGCGGGTGAAACTAACTCCGAAAATTTCTAAGATAATTTTAAAATTCTCAGAATAATACGAACTTAATAAAATACAAGTTTCATAATTTTTGAAGATTTCCATAATTAAATATGGATTTTACCATTAAACACACTCAGAAAATCATTTAAAAATAATTCTGAAATATTGATTTCTCAATTTTAGAAAGTCCCAAAAATAATTATTGTAATTATAAAATTATAAAACCAATTTCAGAGATCATCCAAATATTTATGGGAATAAATCTGCAATTCAATACACTTTTTAAAGTGGAACATAATAATACCATTTACTATTTAGTACACAAATAATCGCTATACATCCACGGTCACACATAAAAATAGTAACACACAATACACTGCTGACATTACCAATACACATATTTTATTTATTAATTATTTAACAATTACACATTTTAATAATAAAATATATGAGTCGTTATATATTTGGACGAGACTTGTGAACAAGAGTTGTAGGCCATCTCAATACCTTTCCAACGAGCTATAGAACACAACATTTGAGTGAGTATTGAAGGAGATATGGCAGTTTGAAGTTGCTGAGTTTGTTTTGGCCGAGAGCTTCTTCTTGCAAAGTCAACTCTTCTATTTTTAATATAAGTTATTTGCTTGGTTGATTCTTCTTTTTGTCTTGAAATTTGTTTTAACCTTTTTACCATGGTTAATTTTGTATGGCCCAAAATCACCCAACAAACAAAACTCCTTTGTCATGCTTATGCAAGCAAGATTGTGTCATGTGATGACATCATCATCCACTACCGTTTTGATTAATCCCTTAATTACTTGGCTAATGACCGCTATTCTGTTATATGGTTCGCTTATCTTTCGTTTTCGTTCGTCGTTTGAGGGATCATATCCGAGATCTTATTACTTGGGTTCCCTTAAACCTTTCTTAATATTTTATATTCATTTTATGATCCTCTCTTATAATCCTTGAATTTAAATCTTTTTAATCATATTACCTTATACTCAATTCTTTCGGTATCTGGTGGATTTTCGGGAAAAATCAAAGTATTCGAATTTTGATTCTAACGATCTTTACATACACTTATTTACTTTATGGAATACTAATACGATCTTAGAATTTCCATTATAGTACTCCTATATATCGTGGTCTGATAATTTTTCTTAATCAGCATTGTCAGCAAAAGTTACTATTCATCAGGGTTTCAAAAATTTCCAAAAATTGGGGTTATTACAGTCTCCCCTCCTTAAAAGGATTCCGTCCCGGAATCAGTTAGAAAATGAATAGAGATGCTCTCTTAGCATTGCACTTTCTAACTCTCAAGTAAGTTTTCCCAAATTATGGTTCTACCACCAAACTCTGCCTAGTTTGATAACCCTTCTCCTAAGCACTTGTTCCTTTTCGATCTATAACCCTTCCCAGTTGCTCCATATAGGTTACGTATGGTTGCATGTCTATGCGCTCATATGCCCCTATTTGTCTGGCATCCAGATTACACTTCCTTAACATTGATACGTGGAACTCATTGCAAACATGTTGTAGGTTCGTGGGTAGGGCTAGTTCGTTTGATAACTTCCCAATATGTCTTAATATATTCAAGGGTCCAACAAATCGTGGGCTTAGCTTTCCTTTCTTTCTGAACCTCATCCATCCTTTCCAAGGAAATACCTATAACAGCACTAGGTCCCCTACTTCATACTCTTTGTCCTTTCGTGTCAAATCAACATACTTCTTATGATCTTGGGCTACTACCAACCGTCCTCTGATTAGATCTATTATATGCTTGGTCCTTTGGACCATTACTGGTCCAGGCATCTTGCGCTCTACAACTTCATCCTAATATAAGGGAGATTGACATTGTGTTCCCTCAAGGATCTCATAAGGCGACATCTCGACACTGACATACGATTTATTGTCGTAAGAAAACTCAATCCGCGTTAAGTGATCATCCCAAATTCTTTCGAGTCTATTGCACAGACTCTTATCATAGCTTCTACCATTATAGCTTTTGCTTATCAATACCCATTCTTTTCCAGTTCGTAATCGCTACTATCTTCCGTTCGTAATATTATACTGGTTATACTTTTGCTCGGTAGCGTTCTATAACCTTTTAATAACCACGTTAACCTTAGTATCACGAACGCGTTAGATTCGGAATACCACCGCACTGATACTACTCCTTTTTAGCTGCTTCTACCTTTGAAAGCTTGATCCATCATATAGAAGTAAAAGAATTTATTGAGAGATCACTATGATCATGAACACTTTTTATATTGCATAGTTAGTACAGAAGGTGGACAACCTTTAGTACTTGACAAGCAATTAAACAATAGATGGTATCCTACTAGGCTTCTATCACACAGATAGATAGTCATTCGGAAATACCTCCCCTTCTGGAAGGGTTGTTCTTCTCAGCTTATATGAAATGAAAAGGAGAGAAAAGAACGGATTGAAGAGAATTGTATATATATAAAATATACTGCCACAAAATATCTGGCTTGGAATCTACCTCTGAACTATAGAGGTTTGTCATAGGAGAACAAAACATACGTATATATATCAACATCAAGTATTATAGCATCGTATTTCACATGCCTAAATATTTTTTCTATTCTGTCCATCATTCTATGGACCCATGCTCTTGCTCGAGCTTAAAAAAACAATAATCTTTGAAACTCCCTCGATATTGAAAATTGAATCTTGGATTTCATTCTAGACATCATCGTTACTAGAATCTATTGCTACACCGTAACCTTCTTCGTATATTAATACTACACTCTATCGATAAAAAAGATTAAATATATCATAGGTAAATGATGGCCTTAGTTAGTCTAACGATGATTACTTATACATCACCATGACCCGATCAGTGGTACTCAATCTCAACGCTCATTACAATACCACTCTCATAGTTGTCATCGCCTCATTATTCATAGACTCATTGTAGCATTACTACGGTCCACCACTGACCTACTGTAGTCATTCATTTTCCTCGGAATCTTAATATTTAATCATACGGAATCCATATCTACCGTATCAAAATCTTTTAAGGAGTTAACATAATCACCATTCATGATTCATGAAGAACACTCCAGATCTTGACGTACATTCATGACATGAAGCAGACAAAATTACAGAAGAGTTTCAATCAAAGCAATGATAGCATGTTAATACCATTCTTAATCATATGCCTTCAATAGAAGACTTAACTCAAAGGTTTGTTTAGTCCGTTTTGAAACATGGTCCTGGCTTATTCTCAAGATAGGACCTTCTAAGATAGATAGCCCGCTCACGGTGATTAACATGAATTCAATCTTTACCAAACTACTATTATGGTTGACTATCACGCAACCATTAGAAGGAATGTTAATCTTCCATACCATAATATAACCTTCACGGCTTTAACCATCATCACTGTATTCCTCTGGCATGAGCGCCTATAATTATCCTCTTAAACTTAAAGTGTCGGCCACCTCTTTGGCCTTTCCTGATAGTAAAATTTCCTTACAATCAATGTCTTTTAAATGATCTTCAACTAAATTTTCTACCTCATTTCCAATCACTACTTGTGTGAAAATGCTCTTCCTTACGCTTTGGTGAAAAAAATATATATATCACCATTTTTCCATAAGTTATTGCCTCGGTCTTTTAGAGGTTAACATTGTCCGACTGACTCTCGATCATACTTAGGACGTCTCTTATCTTGGGTCCTACTTGTTTTCACCAATCTCGACCTTCATTGGGTCGATCTATACTTTCTTATGGTTCAACACGTGCTCACCTGGCATTATTATGATTATATCACATTTCCTTTATCAAAATTTCTATTCTTGAGAACTTTGAATATTACCTTTTTCCTTGTAAAACCTCTAAGGTTATCCTTAAATTCTTCATCCGGTACTCCCTAGGTACAGGGCATATCAAGATACCATTTATTAATACTAGAACCATTGTCTATATAGTTCTGAAAACTTTCTCTACCGATCTTTAGAGGTTGTTTTTACCTTAATCCTTTTTAATTCATACTACCAAAACTCATGCTATCCCTATTATGGGCGAAATGCCAACCTTTATGCATTCCCCTAGGATTCATCTCAAGTTATCGAGGTTCTATCCTTAATTCCACCTTTAAAAAGGTACATGCATCCTTCCAATGATAGATCAAGTCATATATCCTTGATAGATTATCTTATTCAATCATTCCCACCTCGATAGTCTATACCTAATTTCATAATAGCATCCTTATTCAAAATGAGGTCAATCAATATGGCCTCCAAAAGATAACAACGGTTATCCGCTTTTCTTGCCTGATTTAGTAATGATAACAGGGAGGTTCTAGAAGATATTGGTCGTGTTCAACGTGAACTTTTTAGTTCTAACTACTCATTTACCTCTTTATTTAATCTCAACAGTCATCTTAATGTTGGGATATCTTTTTAACCGACGTCCCTCTTTTTGGGTATCAATTCACATGGGTTACTTACACTTCACATTCTTGAAGGTCACTTCCTTCATCCAATTTCCTAATTTCTTACTTTCTTGTCTCCCCAGTCTATCTGCGTCTCATTATTTATCCTTCGAACTATCTCAAGGTTTCCTTGAATCCTCCCAACTTAAAGGGGATAAAATATATGTATCTCTTATGCCTTCAACCGTCAACTTTAACTCATGGTGAATCACCCTCATCCTGACGATCATATACTTTTCTATTTCTATTACTATGATTCTTTAGGGTTTCCTCATACCCAACTCCCTTATCATTCCTCAAACTCTATTGCCTTTATATTCCTTTCCACTTCAGTTTCTTTTTATTTTCCTTTCTTTTACAATCATTTCATGAACCCACTAATCATTGACTTCAAACATCACATCGTTTTGGGATTCTTCTCCTCCAAACGAATCTTGACAACTTTTACAACTTAGATTCATAATTCATCATACTCGTCTGCCTTTGTTCTGGATCTAAAGATTTTACATTATCTCTATAACCTTGGGAAGTACTTTCTCAAAAATAATTGACTGAACTTTAATCAGTTTATTATAACCTCTGGCCCCGTTTCTTTCTTGGCCTTTCACCAGCGGGTGGCCTCTCTCTTAGAAGGGTAAGTGACAAAAACAGTCTTTTGTGATTCGTCAATCATTTAGAATCTCAAATAATTCCTATATTTCCTTTAGCCAGACTCTTGCCTCGACTGGGTCAGCTTGTTCCTTGGAACTCTGAGAGCTTAGCGACTTAAAGGTCCTGAAATGTTTTTATCACCGCATTGTTTCCTCAGGGTGGTAGTTGGGGATAAAAGTCTGAGTTCTGTTCAGAAAGGTCCATGAATTATCGTATAGGAGTACCGTCTCAAGTCTCCTTTCCTTGCTCGTCTTCTGTTTCCTTAGTCTGAATGTTCCCCCCTCCTCCCCATAATCGGGGTCATCCTACATGTTTTAAATCCTCATTTTCCACTTCATTATGTTATGGGTTCCTTCTATCTTGATGGCGACCTCCCTGACTATCACGTTCAGGGTTTGCTGTAAATCTTATTTCTCAAACTAGGGCTTTTTTCTAAGATCTCATCTTTAAGCTGTTGAACATTTGGAACCCAAACTCTGTAGGAACACCTCATTATTCCCTTATCATCTTTCTATGTATTAATCTCTTCTCCAGTCATTGGATCTCTGCCTTCATTCATCAATTTTTCTTGTCATAATATGATCTTTTTCAATTATTCGGGCTGTATTACAATCTCAAACAGCTTTTCGGTACCGGCTCCGGTTACCTTCACTTCTATTTCCATTTTCTCATAATCTCTTACCAATCCTTCTGAAGACATTATCATCTGGAGTCTCTCCTTTCTACTAAGGGCGTCAGCCACCATATTGGCTTTTCTTGGATGATAAAGAATCTCATAATCGTAATCCTTGATTAGCTCTAACCACCTCCTTTAGCGCATTTTGAGCTCTTTCTGCCTGAAAATATACTTGAGCGCTTGGGGTTTACGTAAACCTTGCACTTTACTCCATAAAAGTAGTGCCTCCAATATTTAGGGAAAAACTATTGCCGTGAGCCTAAGATCATGGGTGGGATATCGAATTTCATATTCCCTTAATTGTCTTGACGTGTACGCGATTACCTTACCGTGCTACATAAGCACGCACCCTAAGCCCTTGTGCGAAGTGTCACTACACTTCACAAAATCTCCTTTTCCATTAGGCAACGCCAACATGGGGGCCGTCACCAACCTTTGCTTCAGTTCTTAAAAGCTGTTCTCGCATTTCTCTGTCCATTCGAACTTCTCAGTCTTACGAGTAAGCCGCGTTAAAGGGGCTACTATCTTTACAAACTTGAATGAACCTATGGTAGTTATCGGCCAATCCTACCTCTGGTAGTCATCCTGACCAAGGTCATCCATTCCTCATCGGTCCTTTCTTCATTCTTGTCAGGATCCTCCACAGAATCCTCTTCAGCAACAATCCCTTCTGGGATAACATCCTCAACCGCTACATCCTTAATATGAACATCATTTGGTCCCTCATTAGGGTGCTCCATTGGATCCACAATCTGATCCCCAATATGTTGTAAAACATCATCATATTATTGCTCTTGAATTTCAGGGTTCGGAGTCCCACTACCATATACGATAACGAACTACGCTTCTATCACGATATTTATAAGGGTTCCCATAAGGGTTTTAACTGTCATTACTAAGTTACGTAGTCTGACTATGAACTTGGCAAGAGTTCTTATTATCTTAGTGAACTTCTTATCTTAACGTAGCATCATCTCTGAGGTTTATAACGCTTGGCTCTGATACCATTTCTGTAACACCCCCAAATCCGGGTTCGGGGATCCGGGTTGTCACGAGTTCCATTTCCCTTAATAATACTTAATCTTAATAATCAATCAACTACTGCGTATTGTGACCCCACAATATAAGCACACACCACAAGTTATAGTTTCAGAGATGAATATCAAAAAATAACACAAGTCATTTTTTTCCACAATTATAAGCCATTACACCTCAAAAGGGTTTCTGAATAAATTTACATATTCTTTGCCATTATTACAATTCATAAGTATACATAAGTCTGGTATATCAAAAGTTGAAAGCCTAGCCTATTGGTAGTTCCTACCTCAGTTACAACAGCATCAACGCCTACAGGAAACTGCGGAACGTTTCCTATCCGCTCACGAATTGGGAGCTTGGTCCTGTTCATCTTGTCTATCTGTTGTTGTGTGATGAAAGAAGAAAGCAAGGGTGAGCAACAAGCCCACTAAAATAATATGTATAATGATTTATAATATGTGAGCATTCTCATAGTACTCATGAAAGTCTTGGTCAAGTAAAAATGAACCAAGTTTGATATCTTAACCCGACCAAGTCACAAAATATTCAGTATATATGTATATATACCTTTTAAAATCTTGGAAGTCCTCTTCCATGCCTAATATACACAGAGTTCCAGTTTATAACTGTATAAAAATATCGTTGCAAGGTGATCTCATATATCTAACCTTGTCTCAATATTTTTCTGAAAATCTTTATCATGCATAAGATAATCATTAACCAGATATAAGTTGAAAAGATAAAGTACAAGATACTCCAATATACTTATATCTTTTCCGAATACTACTTGAACTACCACCGTTCAAGGTATAATCAATTTCAAAAGTTCATCACATAGATGAGACTACAAGAAAAGACTTGAATAGATTCAATCTTTGAAATATCATTATAAATAATGAAGTTACGAGATACTTCATTAAGTCCTGATATATATATACACCCATATATATACATTTCATACACTCCTTGAAAACCTCTGTTATGAAAATTATAAACAGAGTTGCAATATCCAATGAATTTGGAAAGGAGAAAACCTTGGCATAAACTTGATATCTTACTGATCAGGAAAAGATACCAATTAAGTCACCTTTTCTACTAGTAGATGGATGAATCCCCCACTGGTCATCACCCTGGCCACATTAGGACCTTATGGTGGACTGCCACTTAGCCACTTACGCATTGATGGACTCCCACTGAGCCACTTACACTTTCATAGACGCCCACTGAGCCCATGTTGCTTATGCTGACTCAAATAGATGGACTCACTTCCCGAACGTTGGGCAAGTAATCAAAATGTTTTCTCAAAAGAGCAACCTCGTTGCGAATATAAAATACACCACCATGCGGGATCCCTCAGATTTTTAAACGAGTATTTGAATCCCCTTCGAAAGGAAGATTAGAAATTTGAAAACGAGTTTTGGGATCCGCTCTAACTTTTAAAATCATTTTGAAGACACGGAAACATTTTTAAGAATGTTTGGAGTAATGCTGATTTAATAAAATAAATCAGTCCCGATATATTAGAAAATATCTGAATATTATTATTTAAATAATATTCCCAGAAGGATAATCTTTATGAAAATATTTGAAGTAGAAGTTTTAAAACTCATACTTGAAATGAATAATAAATAACAAAAGATATACTTATACGAAAGTGCGATCTTAATTTGAATAATTGGAATAAGTTTGATTATTATTCACACCATCGAATATACCTTATTCGATTAATAGTGATAGAAAACTATATATATATATATATTATACTCGGGAACATCGACTCCCGGTTTAGAAAAATGTTCACCTTCGGGTCCCCTATACTAAGGGTATACGCAACTACTGCTTATCTCTAGCATAGGTATTATGCAGTTTATAAGCATTTGAATTGATAATAAAATATCAAGATTTCACAACATGCATATATATACCATATCAACATGCTCCAATATATCGCAAGATTTGCTAATAACAACCATGCACTTATCTCAAGATAATGCATCAATATATTTACATCACAACAACAATATAACGGGTAGAAAACTTGCCTGAGTGTTCCGGGGTAGACTTAAGCTTAGAGTGGATCCGGTAACCTATGAACAACAACATAAGCCGGAATTAGACCACGGACATTTAAGAAACTAGTCAAAACTCATTCATACCCTAACGGTCGCTTACGGTCGCTTATACGCTTTACAATTTGCGTTATTCGCTCGCGTACCCTCGGCTCCACTAATTTTAATAAATTAACCGTTATGAATTTTAAGGCGACTCTTTCGCGACTACTCTACCAACTGCCTAACCCACCTTACATAATTGTTTCGTAATCCAATTAGTCTTTTAAGGGCCTTAAACAAGGTCTCAAAGTAAAGCAAGGGGTAAAAGTTTGTTCGCGAAACGCCGTTACTTAAAACGGCCGTTTCTCCTAAACCGTACATCGGAACCAAGCGAACCACATATCAAAACGAAGCTTACGACACTCTCTAGCTAATAATGGAAAGGTTACAGATTGGGCAGTGAGTTATCTGGTCCGAGATTCATGTACAACAGTCTAAGGAAAACAGATATTACGACGACTATGTTTACGAGTTTTTCAAGTTTCTCACTACACCAAAACCTCACCAAACAACCCACAATTATTAACACATCAAAACCTCAACTAAATAATACTATAACAGTCCTTATTCTCCAGATTCTTCAGATCAACCAACCACAATCAAGTTCTATTAACTATAACAAGATTCATTCACCAAATCACTCCAAATTCAAATCAAACTACTAACAATCAAAGATCATGCTTCTCATTTAGATAACCAACCATCAAACTCACTAATAATTAAAGTAAAGGCTAGGGTTTGAAGTTTATTCCTTCCTTGGGAGGTGTTAAGTTGCTAGGAAGCCTTAGGGAGCCTCCTACAAGCTTGATCTTTCCAAAGAAATCAAGAACACAAAGTTAGGCTTTGAAGTTTCTAAAAGTGCGATTGAAAGAACTGTAAAAATGAGGGTCTTACCATGCTTATTTGGACGAGACTTGTGAACAAGAGTTGTAGACCATCTCAATATCTTTCCAACGAGCTATATCACACAACATTTGAGTGAATATTAAAGGACATATGGCAGTTTGAAGTTGCTGAGTTTGTTTTGGCCGAGAGCTTCTTCTTGCAAAGTCAACTCTTCTCTTTTTAATTTATGTTATTTGCTTGGTTGATTCTTCTTTTTGTCTTGAAATTTGTTTTAACCTTTTTACCATGGTTAATTTTGTATGGCCCAAAATCACCCAACAAACAAAACTCCTTTGTCATGCTTATGCAAGCAAGCTTGTGTCATGTGATGACATCATCATCCACTACCTTTTTGATTAATCCCTTAATTACTTGGCTAATGACCGCTGATCTGTTATACGGTTCGCTTATCTTTCATTTTCATTCGTCGTTTGAGGGATCATATCCAAGATCTTATTAATTGGGTACCTTAAACCTTTCTTAATATTTTATATTCCTTTTACGATCCTCTCTTATAATCCTTTAATTTAAATCCTTTTAATCATGTTACCTTATACTCAATTCTTTCGGTATCTGGTGGATTTTCAGGAAAAATCAAAGTGTTCGAATTTTGATTCTGACGATCTTTACATACACTTATTTATTTTATGGAATACTAATACGATCTTAGAATTTCCATAATAATAATCCTATATATCGTGGTCTGATAATTTTTCTTAATCAGCATTGTCAGCACAAGTTACTATTCATCAAGGTTCCAAAAATTTCCAAAAATTGGGGTTATTACAGTATGTTCTCCCATTCTACTGGTTCATCCTTAGGCACAATAGGTTCACCATGGATGTTCCTGTAAGGATCCACCACCTTGATATCTTCAAATACCACAGAGGGTTTTGATGCTTGAGTTGTAGTTGGAGTGGATTCCTTGGGAAACTGATTCTCCAATTCCTTATCAATAATGTCCAGTTTCCTTTTAGTTCTTTTAGCCAATTCCTTGACTCTTGGAAATTTCTTCTGTTGTTCAACTTGCTTCTTTGATTCAATGATTTCAGATGGCTGAGCAGGAATTTGTTGTGATGAATTTACAGCATGTAGCTTGGCCAAGATAACAATTTGCTCTTTCTTTTGTTTAGCCTTTTTAGCATCTAGAGCAGCTTGCTTCTTTTCCTGCTTCAATCTAGCCTTTTCTTCTCTCTTTGCTTGGGCAAATTGAGGATGTCCAGCCACCACACAAATTTCTTTCCCATTCCTGAAGATTTTAGCAATTCTCCTTTTTGAAGCTGAATCAGCTGGATCTTTGTAGAAAGCAATTAACCTTGATAGAAGCTTCTTTTCATCAAGCTTAGGTATCTCATACACAGTATCCAAAGGGTTCTTCAATGATGATTTTGAATAGTTTACCCTTGGTTTCAGAATTATTTCAGCCTTTGGAGATTTGATGCAGGATGGCTGTCCCTTTTCCAGATAGTTCATGCTCATCTCATTCACAGAAATTTGCTTGACTTGAGAGTGATGGATCGCTGACTTTACTGGTTCCTTGACTAGTTCAAACTTCTGTTGTATATCCTCATCAATTCTCTCCCAGTTGACTAAACTCAACTTCTCCTTATCAGCTGCTCTTATGTTGGTTGCTGCTGCATTGATCAGATCTATACTTTCTGTAACTGATGGCTTTGAGATAGTAATTGAAGGCACAATTACTTTACTGATTTGAATTTAAAGCTTCTCCCCCTCACTTGGTCCTTTCTCCCCCTTTTTGTTATCATCAAGTTGATTAGAGGAAGGGGTTTGAGCAACCATCAATTTTTAAAGTAAATCTGTATGTTGGGCTTGATGAAGATGAATGGATGTTAAAGATGCTTCCATGGCTGACATTCTTGTGTCCAAGGCATCTATCTTGGTTGCAAGATCAGAATTTTTTCTTAATTGCCTCTTGATGTCAAGCATTATAGCTTCTGGAAGTTTAGAGTCCATTTTATCTGAAATGGCCTTCTTCATCTCCTTACTATCACCTTTGATGGTGTTTACATCCCTAGCATGTTGGAAGCCCTGAATTTGTTGAAGTTGCAGAGAGGCTAGATGTGCATGAAGGAGCTTCTTGGTGCTGGCATTTGAAGTGGTTTGAAGAGCAGTATTTGTATGATTGATTAGTTGGATCATGGTTGTCTTGAAGTAGTGCTCATCACAGTGCTTTGAAAATGCCCATGATGGCATACCTGATCTTTAACTTGAGCCTACTTCTCCCCCTATGTCCATTGCTCCATCTTCACTATCCCCACTTTCATCACCAAAGAAATCAGCTGAGCCACCAGTCTCATAATCCACATCACCAGCTGTAGAGGGCAAAGCTATGATGACATCCTTAGCTCTTATCATAGACTGTGTGGTATGCACCAGATTGAGCATCCTTTCTGCATTATCATCGCCCTGTTCAGCTAGAAGTTGATAAGCTGGAACAGGGTGAGTAAATGCCTCAACATCAAGGGAGGTGGAATCTATAACAGCTTTAGGTTGCTGAGATAGTCCCTCCCTGTCTACATCCTGGACATTCATTAACTCACTAGCAATAAAATCCATCCTTATGGCTCCAATACCTGTATTTCTCTCATTTTCTCTCTTTTGTTGTATCAGGGTTTCACCCTGGCTCCCCACCCTCACACCCTCACCTTCAGCTACTAAGGCAGGACTCCTCTCACTTTCTTTGGCCAATCCTGAAGAAATGGATTGCATAGTTTCACTCATTTCCTCTCCTTTTTCCTGGGAGCAACCCAGACTCTCACTCAAGACACTCTTCTCTCTCAATCCTAATAGTGACTATACAACCACTAGATCTTCTGCACTTGAAATAAATGAAGTTTGAGCCTATGCAGAGATACTCGACGGATGAGTGATATCCATCGGGTGAGACGTTTTGCTATCCGACGGATAACTGTTGTTAAGCTTATCCGTCGGGATACAATCACTACTCGATGGATGAGCAATATCCGTCGGGAGAGTAGAAATGAATGAACTTGGAAAAGAAACTATTGTGGACTCTGTGCTGATTGATGATATTTTGGGCACAGATGATTCAACAGTTCCTGAAAGGATTGGCAAGTGAGCCAATAAATCATCTAAAAGATGATGCTCACTTGCACTAGATTTTGGCTTTGACTCTAGATTTGTTGGAGCCACATCAAACTGAATTTGTGAAGGTGCAGTGACTGTGTCTTTTGCACCAGTTTGCACAGTGTGTGTACCCTGTGCATCCCCAAGGGTTTTAGATTTCTTCTTTCTGGCATAAGTTTAGGGTGAGTTTGTGTCCCTAACCCTCTTGTCTCGTGCTATTGGTTGAGAGCTTTGTTCAATAACTACATCCTTTTGGGAGGATGCAGTTAGAAATGAGCTTTTATCCTTTTTAAGCACTGTAGTTTGTTGGGAAACTACAGTGTGGCTAGGCTAGGAACCACTCAACTTTCCATCCTTATCCTTAGGGTTTCTTTTATGCTCACCCCTTCCCTCACCTGTCTTACCCACCTGCACACTCCCCTATTTGGTTTTGGTGGATTTTGCAACTGGCATCTTTTGAGAGATAACAGAGGGGGCTTTCTTTGATTTGGATTTTGAAATATTTGCAGGTTTGGTGGCTTAGGTAGGCAACTGTTGGGTCATTGACATAGTTGCCATAGCCAAACTAGAATTCAAAGAAATTAGTGAGGTTGGAATAATGGTAGGAATACATGAACTTACCTCACTAACCTGAGGTGCTTCCATTACAGGGAAATAGAACAATGGCACATCCTTGTGATGATTGGCGCTGTTCCAATCTGCAATGAGCCTTCTCTCTTGAACCCAATAATCTAATTTGTTGTTAGGGTTCTCAAGCACAATCTCTTCACAAAGGTGGTTAGCTAACATCTTGAAAAATCTAGCATAATACACATTCTTACCTCTTTTATTTAACTCTCCTAGTTTAATACCCAACTCAAACAAAACAAGGTCACTGAAATTATAGAATTTATCTGTAACTAGCATGTAGATCATGTTAAGCATGGATATATTGACTGAATCAAAATTAATGATTTTTCCTGAAAAGACCTTTGTCACTACATCACACATAAAACTCCATTCTTTCCTAAGACCCATTCTCCTAATGTCACTTAACTTAGAAGTAGAAAGAGCATAATTCATGGAATTAAGCATATTTAATATATCAGTGTCTGTGTGTGGAGAGGTCACAGAGTTATCAAGAATCTTGAAACATGCTTTTATAACATCACTATTAATACAGAATTCTTTACCTTTAATGGTGAGTGTGATTGTCTTATCTGTTGAGTTGTATATAGCAGTGGTCACATCTCTTCAACAACTTCACAAAAGATTCTGGGTGATTCTAGCATGGCATAGCTGAGCTTGCAATCCTTCACAAAGTCCATCATTTTGTGATAGTCACCAGATTGCTGAATACCTTTGTTCACTAGTGCAGTGAAATTGTTCTTCTCATAAATGAACCCAGTTTGAGACATAATCTTTACAACAGGTGCCATTGTTAGAGAATAAGAGCTTGAAGAGAAAGAGAGTAAGTGCTTTGAGAGAGAATGAAATTTGAGCAGTTGATTTGAGAATGATAAAAGAAAAGCAATTAAAATGAAATAAGCTTTTATACTATCTCAAAAATATCTGTTAAAAATAATAAAGTAAAATAAAGTAACCAATAGAAATTGCCTGAAATAGCCGTTAAAAAAATAAACTATAAAAATTCCACCCATTATCTGTCGTGTTATGCTTACAAACTGTAAGTTTACTCGATGGATAATGTTCAGGAAATTAACGGCTAAGATTAAGACAATTCGACAGATGAGGATAAACTGTTATCCGTCGAGTCATAAAATATTCCAGAAAAATAATTGATTTTTATTATCAAATATGTTAGTCCCTTAACAATATAGCAAGAATTACAGAAGGGGGGGTTGAATGGAATTCTTGAACCTTTTTCTTGAAATAAAAATGTTCAACTCGATTATAGATATATTTGTTTTGATTAGCACAATGCGGAATGTAAACTTAATTGAATCAAAACATAAGTAATTAAAAACAAGAGTCTTTAAAAACTTTCTGGTGGATTTAAACAATTCCACCAGAGATATATATAATATATCGAGAGGACTCTGTGTGCAGAAATGCTCACAGCTGCTTACAAATGGAACTGCTGAGAATGTAGGAAATGCTAAGGATTCCGCTTACAAAGATTTCTCTGTTTTTGTGTTTCTCAGCTATCTCAGTTATTTTTTTTATTTGCTACTCTCTTGGTTTATATAATACCAAGATTACAAAGTCAAAAATACTGAACAAATATAAAATCTAACAGTCTTAAGCTTTGCTGCTTTTCGTCCTCTATTACCCAGTTAATGGGCTTCCACAGTGTGTTTGTATACATCTCGACGGCTGTGTGTCAGCTTTCACTGTTCAACTGCTGTTTGAATTCTTCTTATGATCATCCGTCGACTTTCAGAACATCCGTTGATGATTTAATTTATCATCCATCGACTGCTATATTAAACATCCGTTGATAGTCATTTGATCATCCGTCGATGGCTATGTTAATCATCCGTCGGTAGCTATTTTGGCACTTGACTCTATATCACTTATGCAGAATTACAAGACATCATTTATGTACAATTAATCAACCTATTCTGCATATCTAGTTAAAGTCAACATGACTTATATGTTACTACAGATTCTATACAAAGGTGCATACATAACTGTGCTACAAACTTATTATTACATAAGCTACTCACTCGATGGATAATAAGTTAATCATCCGTCGGGACTATAATGAGTTATCCGTCGGGACTATAATTCTTATCCGTCGAGTGCTACATAATATCACTAAGTAAAACCTACTTAGATATTTTGTTTATGAAATCATCAAGTACACAACATATGCACAACAAAATAGTATACCGACGGATGATCAAACTCGATGGATAAAGATCATTCGTCGAGATGTAAATTTTGACTTAGCCAAAATTTCATCCAAGACTGAAAAATCAAATAAATTTCTGGCTGCATTTCAACTTTCAAATTAACTCATATAGATTTAAGAATAATTAAGCATACCTAACTCACTTACCAACCTTGAAAAGGTGGATTCATCCAGTGGCTTGGTAAAGATATCTGCAAGCTGCTTCTCACTTGGAACAAAATGTAGTTCCACAGTACCATTCATTACATGTTCCCTTATAAAGTGGTACTTGATATCTATGTGCTTTGTCCTTGAATGTTGTACTGGATTTTCAGTGATGGAAATTGCACTTGTGTTATCACAGAAAATATGAATCCTCTCAACTTGCAAACCATAGTCTATCAATTGATTTTTCATCCATAATATCTATGCACAGCAACTACCAGCAGCAATATATTCAGCTTCATCTGTAGAAGTAGAAACTGAATTTTGCTTTTTACTGAACCAGGACACAAGCTTGTTTCCTAGAAATTGACAGGTTCCTGTTGTACTTTTTCTATCAATTTTACAACCTGCATAATCTGCATCTGAATAACCAGTTAGATCAAAACCAGAATCTCTAGGGTACCAAATGCCAAGTTTTGGTGTTTCCTTGGGATATCTGAAAATTCTCTTAATAGCTATTAAGTGAGATTCTCTAGGACCAGCCTGAAATCTAGCACATAAACATGTAGCAAACATTATATCTGGCCTACTAGCTGTTAAGTATAGAAGTGAGCCAACCATGCCCTTATAACTCGAAATATCCACAGACTTTTCAGTAGTGTTTAATTCAAGCTTAGTTGCAATGGCCATGGGAGTTTTTGCAGATGTGCAATCCACTAGATCAAACTTCTTTAAAAGATCAAAAATGTATTTAGTTTGACTAATGAATATTCCATCACTAACTTGCTTAACTTGTAAACCAAGAAAGTAAGTCAGTTCTCCCATCATATTCATTTCATACTTACTTTGCATCAATTTGGCAAACTTTTTGCAAAGTTTCTCATCTGTAGAGCCAAAAATAATATCATCTACATAAATTTGAACAAGTATACTAGAGCCATTAACATTTTTAAAGAATAAAGTTTTATCTACAGTACCTCTTGTGAAATGATTTTCCAAAAGGAACTTTGATCAAGTGTCATACTAGGCTCTAGGTGCTTGCTTCAGTCCATAAAGTGCATTCAAAAGATAATAGACATGTTCTAGAAAATTTGGATCTTTAAAACCAGGAGGTTCTTCATTTTGATTATGGAGCTGCTTGTGGAATTCTAGTTCATCAGATTCTGAGAGATCTAGCTTTTCTTGCATTTCCAAGAGAGTCTCATTGCTAGAGATACTCAATTTGTCTTCTAATATGAAGAATCTTCTTACACCCTTGTCATCCATGAATTCCATTAGCCAGTAGGGCCTTAGATGCACTCTTCTCCCTGTGTATGGGATGACTTTAGTCTTTGGGAGTGCATCTTTAGCTCTAACACTCCTCAGCTCTTCAATCTTCTTCAATACTAGTCTTCTTGCAGTTACATTGAACCCAAAGTTTTTCTTGAAGGATGAATAGACTTTAATCAGCACAACTTGGCTTTCTTGAAAAATCATGTGATGTGGCCACTGAATCTCCCTTCCTCCTTTATACTTGAACACCAACCTTTCAGGCAGGTTTCTGTATGCATCAATTGCCCTTACTTCATCCAATTCATCCAGATAAAGATTTAGATCTGAAAATTCTTTGATGTCACACAAGTACAAGTAGTCTCCCCTGTTGACCTTGGGTTGAGCTTTAACTACTGACTTGGATTTGAGAGGTGACAGCTTCACTTTCTTGACTGCCTTTGACTTTGTCCTTTTTGGCTTGCTAATGATTGGTAAGTTGAAGTCAGGAATTGGTATTTTATCCCACTCTATTGGCTCATCCTTTGGCACAATAGGTTCACCATGTATGTTCCTGTAGGGATCCACTACCCTTATGTCTTCAAATACCACAAAGGGCTTTGATGCTTGAGTTGTAGCTGTAGTGGATTCCTTAGGAAATTGATCTTCCAATTCCTTGTCAACAACATCCAGTTTCCTTTTTGTTCTTCTAACCAATTCTTTCTTCCTTGGGGATTTCTTCTGTTCTTCAATTTTCTTCTTTGATTCAGCAGCTTCTGATGGTTGAGAGGGAATTTGTTGAGAAGAGTTTACAGCCTGTAGCTTGGCCAAGATAGCAATCTGTTCTTTCTTTTATTTAGACTTCTTTGCATCTAGAGCAGCTTGCCTCTTTTCCTGCTTTAATCTGGCTTTTTCTTCTTTCTTTACTTGAGCAAATTGTGGATGTCCAGCTACCACACAAATTTCCTTTCCATTTCTGAATATCTTAGCAATTCTCCTTTTTGAAGCTGAATCAGCTGGATCTTTATAGAAGATAATAGATCTTGACAGAAGCTTCTTTTTATCAGGCTTGGGTGTCTCATACACAGTGTCCATAGGGTTCTTCCAAGATGATTTTGGATAATTTGCCCTTGGTTTAAGAATTGTTTCAGCCTTTGTAGACTTGATGCAGGAAGATTGTCCTTTTTCCAGATAGTTCATGCTCATCTCATTCACACTGATTGGCTTGACATGAGAGTGATGGATGGCTGACTGAACTGGCTCCTTGACTAGTTCATACTTTTTCTGTATCTCCTCATCAATCTTATTCCAGTTGATCAAACTCAACTTTCCTTTTTCAGCAACTTTCAAATTTACTGCTGCTGCTTTAATTAGATCTATACCATCTGCAACTCTTGGCTTGGAGACTGTAATTGAAGGTACAATTACTTTGCTGATTTGTACTTGAAGTTTCTCCCCCTCAGTTGGTCCTTTCTCCCCTTTACTTGATTCTCTCTCCCCTTTTTTGTTATCATCAAGTTGAGGAGTTAGGCCTTGTGCTTTAGCCAGTTGCATGAGAAGATTTGTCTGAGTCTGTTGATTTTGAAGAAGGATAGCCACTGAATTCTTAATAACTTGAACTCTGTTTTCCAGCTTGGCTAGCTTCTTTTCAGAATCTGATTCTCTCCTCAATCTTAGTAATAGATCTTGCATGGTACTATATGGCATTACTGAATCCAGCTTCTCAGAATTGTATGTCTTCAAGTCAGCTATATCTCTTTTTAGTTCATCCACGCTCATATTCTGTCTTAAGTGCTGGATCTTCATGAGATGTAGAGAGTCTAGGTGAGCTTGAAGAATAGCCTTGGTACCAGCATCTGAAGTTTCCTGAAGGGCCTTTTGAATAGCCATCACTTGCTTGACCAAATACACATCAAATTATACTGGTGTAAATTCCTTTGTCCATGCCCATCCAGGTAAATTTAAAATAGAACTTGGGCCTTCATTTCCCCCTAAGTTCATGCTTCCATCCAAAGGAACAGAGTCATCATCATTAGAATTTACTCCAAATTCTTCAGATGGCTCACCAGCTTGAGAAGGCATCCTATTGACAACAGCTTTATCTCTTTGAAGAGATTCTGAGGTGTGTATTAAATTCAAAGTCTGTTCTGCCTTCACATTGCCTTGAGCAGCCAACAATTGATAGGCTGACACTGGATGAGTAAAAGTGTCAGCATCCAAGGAAATGTTACCAATTTTAGCTTTGTAATGTTGCTGAAATTATCTTCCCTTTTCAGCATCATCCACAATCATTGACTCACTAGCAATGGCTGGATCCACCCTTATTTCTTCTGTACCTTCCTTTCTCTTATAATCTCTCTTTTGTTGCATCAGGGTCTCACCCTGGCTCCCCACCCTCACCTTCACCTACTAAGGTGGGACTCCTCTCACTCACTTTTGCCAATACTGAATAAATGGATTGTTGAGATTCACTCTTTTCCTCTCCTTTTGCCTGAGAGCAACCCAGCCTCTCACTCAATGCACTCTCCTCTCTCAGTCCTAAGAGTGACTGTATTACCACTAAATCTTCTGCACTAGAAATAATTGAAGTTTGAAGTTGTGCAGAGACACTCAACGGATAAGTGATATCCATCGGGTGAGTGGTAAAGCTATCTGACGGATAACTGCTGTTAAGCTTATCCCTCGGGATACAATCACTACTCGACAGATGAGCAATATCCATCGAGAGAGTAGAAATAAATGAGGTGGGAAGAGAAACTATTGTTGACTTTGTGTTGATTGAAGTTATTTGAGGCACAGATGTCACAATAGTATCTGAAAGAATTGGCAAGTGAGCCAACAAATCATCTAAAAGATGATGCTCACTTGCACTAGATTTTGGCTTCCCCAACAGAATTAAAGAAGGGGAATCAGGAATTGAAGTGTTTATCATATCCACTTCCAGAGAGTTTGTTGGTGAGTATGGTGTTTCAGAGGCTTCTATTATAAGAGATTTTGGCTGCGACTCCACATTTATTGGAGCCACATCAAACTGAATTTGAGAAGGTGCATGGACTGTGTCTTTAGCACCAGTTTGCACTGTGTGTGTGCCCTGTGCATCCCCAGTTATTTTGGATTTCTTCTTTCTTGAGTAAGTTTGCGGTGAGCTTGTGTCCCTAACCCTTTTGGCCTGTGCTCTTGGCTGAGAGCTTTGTTCAATAGCCACATCCTTTTGGGAGGATGCAACTAGAAGTGAGCTTTTGTCCTTTTTAAGCACTGCAGTTTGTTTTGGGAAACTACAGTGTGGCTAGGCTGGGATTCACTCAACTCTCCAACCTTATCCTTGGGGTTTCTTTGATGTTCACCCCTTCCCTCACCTAACTGACCCTCCTTCACACTCCCCTCTTTGGCTTTGGTAGATTTTTCAACTGGTACCTTTTGAGAGATACCAGAGGGAGTTTTCTTTGACTTGGATTTGGAAATTACAGTTGTTTTGGCAGCTTTGGTAGGCAACTGTTTGGTCATTGTCACAGTTGCCATAGCTACTCCTGAACTCAAAGAAATTGAGGAGATTGGAATAGTTGAGGGTATGGATGAACTTACCTCACTTACCTGAGGTGTCTGCATTATAGGGAAGTAGAACATTGGCACATCCCTATGCTGGTTGGCTCTGTTCAAATCTGCAATGATTCTTCTCTCTTGAACCCAACAAACTAATTTGTTGTTTGGGTTCTCAAGTACAATCTCTTGACAAAGATGGTTAGCCAATAGCATAAAAAATCTAGCATAATATACATTCTTTCCCCTTTTGGCTAACTCACCTAGTTTAAAACCTAACTCATACAAGACAAGGTCACTGAAGTTGTAAAATTTATCTGTAACTAGCATGTATAGCATGTTAAGCATGGAAATGTTCACAGAATCAAAGTTACTGATTTCACCAGAGAAAACTTTAGTCACAACATCACACATGAAACTCCATTCCTTCCTAAGACCTAATATTCTAATATCACTTAGCTTAGTAGTAGGAAGTGCATAATGCATGGAGTTAAGCATATTGATAATATCAGTGTCATTGTGTGGTGAAGTTACATTATCATCAGGAATTTTGAAACATGCTTTTATCATATCACTATTGATACAGAACTCATTACCTTTGATAGTTAGAGTGATGGTTTTGTCAGTAGAGTTGTAGATTGCAGTGGTCCACATCTCTTCAATAACTTCACAGAAAATTGTGGGTGATTCAAGCATGGCATGGCTTAACTTGCAGTTCTTCACAAAGTCCATCATCTTGTGGTAGTCTTCTGATTGCTGAATACGCTTATTAACCAAAGCAGTGAAGTTGTTCTTCTCATAAATGAACCCAGTCTGAGACATAATCTTTACTACAGGTGCCATTGTTAGAGAATGAAAGTTTGAAGAGAGAGAGGATATTTGTTTGAGAGAGAATAAAATAAAAGCAGTTGAATTTGAGAATGATAAAAGAAAATAATTGGAATGAAATAAGCTTTTATACTATCTCAAAAACAACGGTTGAAAATAATAAAGAAAAGTAAATTACCCAATAGAAATTGCCTAAAAGAGCCGTTTAAAAATAAACTGTAAAAATTCCACCCATTATCCGTCGTGTAATACTTGCAAACTGTAAGTATACTCGATGGATAATGTTAAGGGAATTAACGGTTAAGATTTAGATAATTCGACGGATGAGGATAAACTGTTATCCGTCGAGTTTCAAAAGATTCCAGAAAAGTAATTGATTTTTATTTACAAATAGTATATCGACGGATGACTCAACTCGATGGATAATGGTCATCCATTGAGATGCAAATTTCGATTCAACCAAAATTTCATCCATGACTAAAAATCAGTTACATTTTTGGCTACATTTCAACTTGCAAAATAACTCAGATAGATTCAAGAGTAATTAAGCATACCTAACTCACTTACCAACCTTGAAAAGGTGGATTCATCTAGTGGCTTGGTAATGATATCTGCAAGTTGCTTCTCACTTGGAACAAAATGTAACTCTACAGTACCATTCATTACATGTTCCCTTATGAAATGGTACTTTATGTCTATGTGCTTTGTCCTTGAATGTTGCACTGGATTTTCAGTGATGGCAATTGCACTTGTGTTATCACAGAAAATAGGAATCCTCTCAACTTGCAAACCATAGTCTAGCAATTGATTTTTCATCCATAAAATCTGTGCACAGCAACTGCCAGCAACAATATATTCAGCTTCAGCTGTAGAAGTGGAAACTGAATTTTGCTTTTTACTGAACCAGGACACAAGCTTATTTCCTAGAAATTGACAAGTTCCTGTTGTGCTTTATCTGTCAATTCTGCAACCTGTATAATCTGCATCTGAATAACCAGTTAGATCAAAACCAGAATCTCTAGGATACCAAATGCCAAGTTTTGGTGTTCCCTTGAGATATCTGAAAATTCTCTTAATAGCTATCAAGTGAGACTCTCTAGGATCAGCCTGAAATCTAGCACATAAACATGTAGCAAACATTATATCTGGCCTACTAGCTGTTAAGTACAGAAGTGAGCCAACCATGCCTCTATAGCTTGAAATATCCACAGACTTTTCAGTAGTGTTCAGTTCAAGCTTAGTTACAGTGGTCATGAGAGTTTTTGGAGATGTGCAATCCATTAGATCAAACTTCTTTAAAAGATCAAAAATATATTTAGTTTGACTAATGAATATTCCATCACTAACTTGCTTAACTTGTAGACCAAGAAAGTAAGTTAGTTCTCCCATCATACTCATTTCATACATACTTTGCATCAGTTTGGCAAACTTTTTACAAAGTTTCTCATCTGTAGAGCCAAAAATAATATCATCTACATAAATTTGAACAAGTATGCTAGAGCCATTAACATTTCTGAAAAATAAAGTTTTATCTACAGAACCTCTTGTGAAGTGATTTTCCAAAAGAAACTTTGATAAAGTGTCATACCAGGCTCTAGGTGCTTGCTTCAGTCCATAAAGTGCTTTCAGTAGATAATAGACATACTCTGGAAAATTTGGATCTTCAAAGCCAGGAGGTTGACTAACATACACTTCTTCCTCCAAATCTCCATTCAGAAAGGCACTTTTGACATCCATTTGATAGACCTTGAAATTGGCATGGGCTGCATAGGCTAAGAAGATTCTGATGGCTTCAAGTCTTGCAACAGTAGCAAATTATTCATCAAAATCTATTCCTTCTTGCTAGCAATAGCCTTTAGCAACCAATCTTGCTTTGTTCCTTACTACTATACCATTTTCATCCATCTTGTTTCTGAATACCCATTTGGTGTCTATTGAATTCTTTCCTTTAGGCTTGGGTACCAGCTTCCATACTTTATTCCTTTCAAATTGGTTTAGCTCCTCCTGCATAGCTAAAATTCAATCAGGATCTAAAAAAGCTTCTTCTACCTTCTTTGGTTCTTCCTTTGACAGAAAGCTGCTGTATAGACATTTTTCCTGAGTTGCTCTTCTTGTTTGAACTCTAGAAGAAACATCACCAATAATCAGTTCAAAGGGATGATCTTTTATCCATTTCCTTGGTTGAGGTAGATAATCTTTAGATGAAGAGACCTCAATGTTGTCTTGATGTGTGATTGAGTTTTGATTGTAGAAACTCCCCCTGAGTTTATGGATCTTTGACTTGAGAAAGGGGTACTTTCTATGGGTGATCTGCCTTGACTTCCTGCTCCTTTTGATAACCCGACGGATGGTGAATTTTGAGTACCAGATATAATTCCCCCGAGTTTGTGGATCATGTTCACCCTTTGATGCGGGTTTTTGTTCTTCGGTAGATATAACAATTTCTTACATGTCTATCCATTTCTGTTCTTATGTCTGTCCCACCAATGACTTCATTTAACCTTCCCTATTTACGTGCATTCTTCGAATGAAATTCCTATCTCCAATTATCGGCGTTTCACTTCATTCTTACATCAGTTCTGGCACAACTGACGTTCACAACTTACTTATATCCTGGACCATTTTATAAAATTTCTTTATCATCCTTTTGATTTCACTTCTCTTCTTAATTAGTTCTCCATTCTCATCATTTATTATTTCTTTTAAACATAAGAGATATCTTCTTTTTGATGGAACTAATCTGTTCATCACTAGATAAGCCATCTTTGTGGTTAATACTGGAATGAAGGCTTTTTATTTGCAGCATTTAAATTCTTAGTAACAGAATCATCAAAATTCATCGATAGCTATTTTCTTAGCCTTGCTTAAATCATCACTGATCGCACACTTTTTCTTCTAATTAACTTTCACTATTCCTTATCTCATATTTAGCTCTCTCGAATTGGAGATATGTCTTCAATTATTGGAGTTTGTGTAAGTTATATATATATATATATATCCTTTCCTACATAATCGACACTGCTTGTCTTTGTCATACATCAGATACTTGTATTCACAGGTTTCCTGGTATTTTCATAGTAACCTTCATTACCTCGTCATTCTACAGGGATATACCTCCACGTCCTTCGTGGAGCACTATTACCGATGATAAAATGTCTTTGCTCTATTTGACCCTTCAGTTCTCGAAAATGTACTTCTCTCTAGCATGTACTAATAACTTTATGTTCTTCTTATTTGTTGCAAACGGGCATATTCATCTAGATAAATTCTCGCACAGGCTTGCAGTAACTTCGTGTTAATTGTACTAATGTCTTTACCTCCTCCAAATTTCCAATTTCTTTAATTTCGAATCTAAAAATCGTGTCAAAATTTGACTTAATCTAATTGGAATCGATTTCCAGTTAACTGACCATTAGTTGCTAAAATTAAACAATTAACTTTTTTAATTTATCAATTAAACAGAGTGATGACTAGCTAAATGAAATCAAAGACCAATTATATAAAGTCAGTTGGGTCATAACAACCCTTTTCCAGAACCGAGATCGCAATCATTTGGAGTATCAATAAGAATTTTGATAACATATGAAAGTATAATTTCTATTCTTAAAAGTAAGGTATTTTCTGAAAATTTGGGCAACACTTCCTCTATACTATTGACCCATCAGTCAGACTTAAGCCGACACCATCAATCAACCAAGCCATCCACAAACATATCACTCCACTTCCATCCACCAAACTCATCAATTCAGAATATATCATGCTGATAACCACATATACTACTAACTTAACATAACATAGATCTTTTAATCTTATTTCTCACCAGTGATACTTGAATATGATTACTTTTTAAGAATTTTACGGCGTCCTTCAACTAACCACATAAATCCTCTATCCTTGATGACCTACACTCATTTTCATTAGTTAACTTGTTTAGCTTCTGTTACTTAATACATGGTCTCCATCATTATCCCAATCTGATGAAAATTGAATTTGATTTTAAAACATTACTTCTTAAAGGATTTCATAATTGGATTACCATTCCTTCATTTCTACCGATGTTCCCGTACAGAACTTTTGTTGCTGGCTCGGTTTTGGGTATTAAATTTACCATACTCATTTATTCAAGTTTGAGAACCTAACAATTCCTTGAAGAACATACTCGAAATTTGTTTACAATTTAGATTTCTTCGATCTTGAATCTTCATGACAAATATCTTTCCTACAGCGAAAGGATGCTTCATGTAATAGTCGCTTGTCGGCGTCATTTATAAGAATTCCTTAGTCTTCAGTTGTCATCCCGATACTCGTTCGCTTTATCTGATGTACACAACTTTACTTTCTTATTTTATAATTAAGTTACTTATTACGGTTTACTAACTATTCATTTCACGTCAAATTCTCCTGACTTGAAGTGTATCGTGTTAATGCAATCTACCGTACTGATGAAATCCTCGTAACAAGAACAACCGTCTGATTTGATGTCTTTGTAACGACCACGTTCTCGGTGTATCCATTCTTCCTTGCCCGCAGATGTCCATCATTTATCGGCTTGTAATCATATCTATATTCGATATTTAATTCTACCTGCCACACGGGACTATTCCACTTCTTTTAAAATCTTCAAAGAATAGACTTTACGGAAGAGGAGAGTTTGTGTATATGATATAGATTGAAAAGCTGTGTAAAGAACAACAATACAATAAAACAATTGGGAGAATCCGTAAGTCAATAAATAATAATTGAAAGAAGAAGAATGAGTGAGAATTTAGATATGAATAAGATAACCATATATGTACTCAAGATGGCCAGTCTTTCATACTATATGGCATACAACACGTGATTAGGTGGCGTCCCACCAGACTCTTCGTCATTCCGACAAAGCGTCACACCACGATACTGTTTGAGAAGAGAAATAATTCGGAAGGAATATAATAAAATTTCTTTCGTTCTCGCCTCATATAATTTATTAATAAAAGAAGCTCATAATTATTCAAGAATCAAGAAGAATATATATTATCGTATTAGAGAAAAGAATGATAGTGTTGGTCACCGTCCATGCTTTACTTAAATATACCTTCAAGGATCATTCGAATAAAAAATTCACAATTTAGGTCACATCATAACTTCAGAATGTCGTCTGGAAATGCCTCCACATTAAATACTTTAATAATTCGATCATAATCGCGTCCTTACAAAATTTATAGTCATTGCTTCCAGTTTCATCTATGCCGCGTAGAATAACCATCGATCATGCAACGTCTCAACTTTGTTGATAGAAATATTATTCTTCTCCAATCATCTGGAAGAGTCTTCCATTTCCTTCAATTATCCTCTGTCTTTTTGAATCACAAATCTTGTTAAATTTTAATACTTCATGAACTGGGTAAATAATGTTTTAACATGTTGATTCAATTATTAATATTATTAAACAAAGTTTATGTTCGTCTTTCACGGGAAAACTTTAAACTTTCCTCATAACAGTGGGTCTACTTGGTCCTCTGAACTAACCATACTGAGTCTAGACCCATTATGCTCTTAGGTCATTCTCTACTTATAATAACAAGAACTTAAGTAGTAATTCAACAACCACGTTGTGAAACTTATTTTATGCAAAGATCTTCTGGAGGTTTATTAAGAAACTCTTTTTCGAAAACTCATTTTAAGATTTTGAAAATCAGACATTTGGTCGTCATTACTAGATAAGTTACTCGCTATTCTTATAATCCGTTGATGAGATATCTAATTAAAGGAACGCCCATATAAGGGTCTCTCCACTTTGGTATATCTTTAATTTTTCCTTGGATTCTGTTCGTAATTATTAACCGACAACACTTCATTTACTGTGGTAAACCATTTTATTCGTACCTCTACTGTAACGCCCTCCAGACCCGGGGTAAAAGTCGGGGGGTTACTAGCTAATCACCAAACCTGTACAATTTGATTAACAAATAATAAAGAAATGAATTTAAACCCCTTTAACACTAACCAGGATCTTTTTAGGTTGAAGTATGAAAACAAGAACCACTAACTACTTTTATTACAAACTAAAATTCAAAATCTCACAAACTCTCTTTATTACAAATCATTGTCTAATCAGTTTTAAACTATGTTTATCTTTTATTCAAACACACACACTAACTATCTACACTCCACCTGTTCGGGCAACTCAAAGCTTTCTTCCTGGATTGGGACAACACCTTGGGTATGAGAGGATCCCGAGGCTTGACCCGCTTCTTTACCACTCGAGTCCTGATGGATTTCATATTCCTTCTTAACTGAAAACAATAAGGTGAATAACAACAAAAAGGGTGAGCCAAAAATTGCTCAACAAGTCCGTAAAATATATAAACAGTGTTAAAGCAATTTAAATAAAACCGTAACCCGGGTATATCTGCAAAGATATAACCCCGCGAGAATAGAAAGAATGCCATTACTGGCTAATACCAATGAACTAAACTGGACTCAAGTTCACATCTATACCCTGCTGATCAGCCAGGATACAGTGCATATCTATATCTCACTATACAGATCCCGTCGAGAACCCAGGCACTACGGCCCATTTCAAGGATCCGGTTATTTAAGTAAACTTAATCCCCAAAGTATCATTATCCAGTCCCTAGAATAGCAACCGGAATAATCCGTATGCTTTGACATATTCTAATCACAAGAATATATCAATAATTGTGAGTAACAATTGGAATATGAACAATAAAGTCAAATGGAAAGGATAAGCAAGAATCGAAATGAAATATAGATAAGAGAATCAAAAGAGTGCAAGCATGATAAGAATCTGAAGAAATATCACTATTCTGAAAATAGAATAGGGGAGAAACTTGCCTTCTGCGCGACTCACTGCAATTAAGTCACCTTCGTCTATCACTTACTTGACCTGCCTTGCTGGCTTAGCTTCTATTAGCAAAAATAGACTGGTTAAGTCATTTCGTACTTCAATTGCATCTTGAATCAATTTCATATCATTCCTATTGTTCATCCATGCGCTTATGACTGACTCGTATATTATATATTAGCAAGTAAGACTCGATTAACCACATAATACACATAAGCACATAAGCACATAATCATTTTTATAGTTAAAATAATCTTTAGAATCAAAATCGACTTGTTGATCGCTCAACTGATCACCATCTGACTCGTTTCCCATTTTTCCGGAATTTTTCGGACTCGTCTCGGTACGCACTTCGACTGATATTCAACAAATAACAAAGTCAACTAATTTCTAGAAGAAATTATGATTTAATATTATTTTTAATGAAAATAATTCATTTTTCTGATTGAAATGGCTTTCGTTTCGCTCAAATCGGACTAACGGTGTAATTAATATCAATTAAATACTGATAATTCAATTTATTATTCAATATAAATAATTATTACTAATTTTTAAACCCTAAAATAATTTTTAAATAATTATTTAAGAAAAATCAGAGTCAAAAATAATTTTTCTATAATTTTTTTGAGTTAAAATGAATATGTTATGATTTATTGAAAATTATTTGATTAATTATCAAAGTAATTAATCATTTTTAAATAATTAATAAATAATAAATAACTAATAAATAATTATTTAATAATTTAAAATAATTAATCCCTAATTATTCGGATTAATTACAATTTATTACAAATATTTAGAATTTACTATTACTTACTCAATTAGATCGATCATTTACAAATAAATAATCGATACAATCTGCTATTACGATAATTATCGAATAATTAATTTATTATTCGAATCATATTCCAACTCAACGATCAACTACTCGTATTTCTACGAGTTACTAGCATTTCTCGCATAATTATTGAACTGCTGCGATGATTTAATCGATTATCTGTATTTAATTATTCGTTACGAATAATTATTATGATATTCTTCGAATAATTAACTATCGCTCGAATAATCATACTCTAATTTCATCGTTCAATTACTCTTTTTATTTAACTAATTATCGAATCTTTAAATAATACTATTCGATTAATTTTTAATCCTTAATTATTAATTAATTACTTAATTACTAACTAATAAATAAATAGATAAATAATTAAATAACTAATTAAATAACTAAATTCAAATTAAAAATAATTTAGGAATTATTAATAATAATTTTCAGAATTTAAAACTAATTCTTAATAGATTTTTAGAATTAATAAATCTAATTTTTAATTTTAATAAAATAAAAGTAAATTATTTATTCAGAAACAAATATCCTACATCAGCAATTGGGTTTTTCAGATCAAAACCGGGTCGAATTTTCCAGGAAAACGGGTCCTGAAGAACAGACCCGGGTCGATCCAACCCACCCAGATTCCGGCGATACCACCAGTTTCCGTGGAGCTTAATTTGAGTTTGTTGGACTCGATTCTGTTCAATTAGTTGTTCCAACACCCTCCCTATATCTGCAGCAACCCAACCCCCACGTCTCCGGTGATCGACGAACCCCACAGCTTGTTCTTCGGCGAAAAGGCAGCAGAAACCGGCGAACTTTCTAGATTCTGATGAAGTCGTTTTTAGGCCAAATCACGAATCGTTTGGACTCATTTTTACTGGGAATCAATTCTAAACTTACTTCTAAACACCAATCAATTAACAAAACACATCAATAACCCCGGAAACAAGATTCCGGCCAAAACCGACTTAAAGTCCGGTCAAAATCCGATTTGCTTAAATCGTACATCAAAAATTACGTTCCATATCTTAAAATAAAGCTCATAACACCCTCAATCAAAACCCATATCCAAACATACCTCAGATATCCCTAAAATCAGAAATGATCAATTAAAAAAAACATAAACCCTAGATATCGTTCTATCAATTCAAGTAATCGTCACTATAATTAAATAGCAGGAATCGATCATAAACCATCAAATAAAGCTATTTACAACATCAATTTCAACAAATAACCTCAGAATCAAAAAGTACCAAATCGGTATAAACCCTAGAAATCGAAATTGAAAATTAACACATCAAAACATGATTTTATTACCAGAAACCGAAAGAACAGATCGAGAGGATCGATTTGGATACTCACATCGATCGATTTGATGCTCAGAAACGTTCAAAATCAGTGATTGATTTCTGACCCGAATTCTGATCCGAATTGTTCTTCAGAAAATTTCCAGAAAATTTGCAGAATTTTAATGATTAATTAATTATAATTAACTAATAATTAGGCTATTTATAGTATGAAAAATAATACCCTAAATAAAATTAAGGGGCTAATTATACATCTAATATAAATATTTGGCCCTAATTTTTATAATTTTTGAGTATTACAATTTAATTTATAAATATTTTATATATGCAATATATATGCCAAAATTTCCCAAAAATTGTGAATAATGCAAAAATACAAAGAAATGGTATAAATAAAAGTCCTATAATTTTATAAAAATAAAAATGTGATTTTTTGGGGTTTTTTAACACCCAATGGGGCCCAGAAAAGTCATTTTTCGCAAAACGAGAAAATTTATAAAATGTCTAGATGTTCAGAATAATGCGATGGCAGAAGCTGTTTGATGAAAAATAAGGCCCATTATTTTATTTGAAATACTGGCTTTAAAATCATGGTTTGAGTCGTAAAACGTTTGAAATGAAACTTATGAATGCAAAATAAAATATCTGAAAAATATCTTAAAAATACCGGAATAACACAGAATACACGTAACACGTAGCAATTAGGGTTTGACAGATAATTACACATAATTTATTATAAATATGATATAATACAGACGTAAATTTCCCAGACGTTACATCTACCCCAATGCTGACATCTGATACTGGTGTTGATATTCTCGTCGTCGTCCTTGATGTTATACTTACAACCACTAATGCAATTCGACGTTTGGTTTGTAGATAAAGTCACACCTTCTTTCTAATCTTACCTATACCTAATAAGGTAGATATCTTTCCTTGTACAGCGCCCGATAAGTGATAAGAACCTTCTCGTAACAGTGGTGCCTTTGCAACTCGCAACTTTGGCTCTTTATCAGCTTCCATCAACTCAGTGTCTCCAGCGTGGAGCTTATCCTATTACTTAATTCTAAGTTAAATCGTACTAAACTCACCTAGATTTTCTTATACGGAGTTCTCACAAGAATCAATCGCATTTTCTTTAAAACCCCATTAAAAATAGGGTAATTTACCCCCATCTCCATTAAGCTATCAACCCTTCACAACTATAGGATCTAGGAACTCAATATATCTATAGCGTTGCTATATTCTCCTACACTTCTCTTAGCAATATCCTATCTTACTAAATCCATATCGGATCTTCTAATCATAATTCGCACTCAATTCAAACTTAAAGTGAGTATGCCTAGGTCTAACCTATCTTATATGTCCTATTACTCCTATCTTACTCTTATATATTCTTATTTCAGGGACCAATAACCTGTTGCTTTGATGCCAATTTGTAATATCCCAAATTCGGGGTCAAGATTTGATGTTACTAAACAAGCTTTACATAATATAAAATAATATACAAATGACCCCTTAGTCTCGGATCGTTTACAGGTTATGGTATGAAACAAAAATCTGACCTTTTAAATTTTTACAACAACTGAGATACAAGTTTAACTACCTTTGTACTAATTCCCTTGTCTTTTTTCTAACAACTTCGTCCTCTTGTAGCAGAGATCTTTTTAATTTCTGCTGTCTATCAAAAGTTATTCACTTTTATCCTCATTTTTTTCTTAAAGAAATAAGAATTTACAAAGCAAGAGTGAGCCAAAAATGCCCAGCAAGTACATAATTGATTTCCGAGTATCAATATCAAAGGAATTTTCCGGACAAAATCTTTAAATAATTTATAACATTTTTTTTTATTTGAAGTAGTTGAGCGAATAAACAATTGTCGTTACCAGCCCTTAATTATAAATCAGAAGTGACGAGCAATTCCCAGATTCATCTCCTAAATCAAGGTTTTGTCCGATTTTGTTATCATAAAACTTTTCGAGAGAGAATGCCGTTAATGGCGATCGACAATGAATTAGACTGGACACTAGTGTAACGTTCACACTCATACCCTGCTGATCAGTCAGGATATAGTGTAGATCTATACCTACTTGTATAGATCCATTCGGGTACCCAGGCACTATGGCCCAAGGGTCCGGTCCATCCCCGTCCCATAGGGTCCAGCTCATCACTGGCCCTCATAGTAATCATCCAGCCCGTAGAGTATTTTGATGTCAAATCATTTGAATTTCAAAATATCCCAATTCAAGGTTCGCAAATAACCGGGAAGAATAGGTATTTGCTCAAGGAATCAATCGATAACATGTGAACAATAATGAAAGGGACTTGCATAATTAAGATTAATTGCAGCGAAATATAAAATAATTAACTATTCTGAACTTAGAATAATAATGAAGTAATTGCTGTATATTACGAGAAAAGTTTGGAATACTTGCCTTGATAAGCTTTAACCACTGTTATTGCTATCAAATCTACCCAGTCGATATAAAAACCCAACTCGTATTTATATGTATTATTGAAATACACATAACATTTAAGGTTCATATCTTCGAAATTCGGTTCGGTACTTATTTTCGGAAAATACGTATACTTTTTGTTTTGAAAATAGTAGGGTAATTGATCATTTATAAAATATCTTGTCACAACACATAATTAGGTTAGTATAGTATAATTATATATCTTCGTTCGACGTTTTCGATAATTATAAGTTACGTTGCCGTATTTTCAGAGTTAATTTCCCGAAAATCGGGCAACATCTCCTTTGTTTATCAACCTACCCCGATACAACTTTCAAAATTAAACAATCATTTTCGTTTCGAACCTAACTTCTCGAACTAATTTATTTAATTTACAAATATAGGACCCAGATAAAAATCATCACCGTCAACCGTCAGCTCGCCGAGGCTCATTGCCGACGGCGGTAAAATTTATTGGTGCCTTATAATATTCGGGTTTCCGAATAAATTCCATCAATAAATAAATTCTTGCATGGAATATATTTTTTTATTTCACGAATTTTAATCAAATATTTTTATGCAAAAGTAAAAAATTCAAGCAGTAAGCTAACAAAAATGTTCGAACCAAACATAGCAACAGGCAGCAATTACAGGCCAACACCACACAAAAATCACACCTCCCCGATCACACACGCGCCGCCGCGCGCTTACACACACAACACGCACACACGCCGCACACACTCAAATACACTCACACAACACACACATATATATATATACACAGGTTTGTATGTATATACTACTAGGAATAAAACGAGACCAACAAAAGAAACGAAATCGGAGAAATCACCGAAAACTTACCGGAAAGGAACAGAACCGCGGCAATGGAATCAACAGGGGAAAACGGAGGGAAAAAATTAACCGGGAAGAAGGAAGGGGGAAACATGGAGAGAGGAGAGGAGAAGGATTAGAGAGAGACAAGATTAAGGAAATTAAAGGATAAAGAGGGGTTAATAATCTGATTAGTTAATCTGGTTGCCCAAAATTTAGTATCAAAATTTCCCAATTTAGCGGGTAAAATAACCCTCAAATTTACCCAAATAATTTTAAAATTCCCAAAATATTTAAAAGTTAATAAAATAAAATTTTCATGATTTTAGTACTTATTTCTTAAACGCACCATATGCCCGGATTTAACGAATTAACGAATAAAGGTGCGGATGAATAAAAGCAGGAAAGTTTCTGAAATAATTTTAAAATTCTCAAAATATTCCAAACTTACTAAAATATGAGTTTCATAATTTTTGAGGCATTCTAGGATTTAATATTGAATTTACACTTAAATGCAATCAGAAAATCATTTAAAGATGAATAACTGATAAAATATTGATTTATGAATTTTATAAATTCCAAAAAAAATATCGAAATTATAAAAGCTTAAAAATAATTTTAGGAACAATTTTAACATTTATGAGAATATATCTTCAATTAAATCACTTTTAAAAGCAAAAACAAAAGCTTACAATTTAATAATTACTTATACAATTATTCTTCGTACCCAACAAATCACACACAATTAATAATATGGCAACACAAAGCTGGCAGAACCATCAGACATCTTATTTACTTAATAATTTATAATTACACATATATATCAGATCCGAAATAGATTACGTAGCCGCTAAGTAACTATAAAAATTGTTAGTCCCTTAACAATATAGCAAGAATTACATAAGGGGGTTGAATGAAATTCTTGAACCTTTTTCTTAAAATAAAAATGTTCAAACTCGAATACAAATATGATTGTTTTAATTAGCACAATGCGGAATAAAAACTTACGTGAATCAAAACATAAGTAATTAAAAATAAGAGTCTTTAAAAACTTTCTGATGGATTTAAACAATTCCACCAGAGATATATATTATATCGAGAGAATTCTGTGTGCAAGAATACTCACAGCTGCTTACAAATTTGAACTACTGAGAATACAAAGAAATGCTAATAATTCTGCTTACAAATGTTTCTCACCTTTTTTTTTGTATCTCAGATCTTAGTTTCTATTTGCTACTTCTTGGTTTATATATTACCAAGATTACAAAGTCAAAAGATAGAATCATTATAAAAACTATCAGTTCTAATGCTTTGTTACTTTATTCTCTATTACCTAGTTAATAGGCTTCCTCATTCCATTTGCATACATCCCGACGCATGTGACCAGTTGTCACAGTCAACTGATGTTTGAATTCTTTATCCGTTGGGTACATGATCATCCGTCGACTTTATGATCATCCGTTGATGGCTTCATTGATAATCCGTCGACTACTATATTAAACATCCGTTGATAGCCATTTGATCATCCGTCGATGGCTTTGTTAATCATCCGTCGGTAGCTATTTTGGCACTTGACTTCATTTCACTTATGCAGAATTACAAGACATCATTTATGTATAATTTAATCAACCTATTCTGCATATCTAGTTAAAGTCAACATGACTTATATGCTACTACAGAGTCTATACAAAGGTGTATGCAGAAATACGCTACAGACTTATTATTACATAAGCTACTCACTTGATGGATAATAAGTCATCATCCGTCGGGACTATAATTCTTATCCGTCGAGTGCAACATTATTTCACTAAGTAAAATCTACTTAGGTGTTTTGTTTATGAAATCATCAAGTACACAACATATGCACAACAATCTCCCCCAATTTATGTCTACTGGAATTGTAGCCATAAATTAAGAGATACTTGATGATAACAAAACATCCTAAACACACAGCTTTAAAGAAAAGTAGATAATACTGAAAGTGCTTCAAATAATCAAAATGTACAAAGTTTAGCTCACAGTCATTTCAAGATGCTCCTCTAGCCTGAGCAGATTTTTCTAGTTTCTTGAAGGTCTGGATCTTCTTCCAAGCTTTCTGTTGTTTTCATCAATCTGATTTTGGAGCTGCCTGTGGAATTCCAGTTCATCATATTCTGAGAGATTTAGCTTTTCTTGCATTTCCAAGAGAGTCTCATTGCTAGAGATGCTCAATTGATCTTCTAATCTGAAGAATCTTCTCATCCCTTTGTCATCTATGAACTCTATCAGCCAGTAGGACCTTAAATGCACTCTTCTCCCTGTGTATGGATGATTAGAGTCTTTGGGAGTGCATCTTTAGCTCTAACACTCCTTAGTTCTTCAATCTTCTTCAATACTAGTCTTCTTGAAGTGACATTGAACCCAAAGTTCTTCTTGAAGGATGAATAAACTTTAATCAGTACAACTTGGCTCTCTTGAAGAATCCTGTGAAGTGGCCACGCAATCTCCTTTCCTTCTTTGTACTTGAACACTAATCTTTCAGGTAGGTTTCTGTATGCATCAATTCCCCTCACTTCATCTAGTTCATCCTGATAGAGGTTTAGATCAGAAAATTCTTTGATGTCACACAAGTACAACTAGTCTCCCTTGTTGACTTTGGGCTGAGCTTTGACTACAAATTTGGATTTGAGAGGAGACAACTTCACTTTCTTGACTGCCCTTGACTTTGTCCTTTTTGGCTTGCTAAGGATTGGTAGACTGAAGTCAGGAATTGGTATGTTATCCCATTCTATTGGCTCATCCTTGGGCACAATAGGTTCACCATGAATATTCCTGTAGGGATCCACCACCCTTATATCTTCAAATACCACAGAGGGCTTTGATGCTTGAGTTGTAGCTGGTGTGGGTTCCTTAGGAAATTGATCTCCCAATTCCTTGTCAACAATATCCAGTTTCCTTTTTGTTCTTTTAGCCAATTCTTTCTTCCTTGGAGATTTCTTCTGTTCTTCAACTTGCTCCCTTGATTCAGTGGCTTCAGAAGGTTGAGAGGGAATTTGTTGAGATGAACTCACAGCCTGTAGCTTGGCTAAGATAGCAATATGCTCTTTCTTTTGTTTAGCCTTCTTTGCATCTAGAGCAGCTCGCTTCTTTCCCTGCTTTAATCTGGCTTTTTCTTCTCTCTTTGCTTGAGAAAATTGAGGATGTCCAGCTATCATACAAATTTCCTTCCCATTTCCGAATATCTTAGCAATCCTCTTTTTAGAAGCTGAATCAGTTGGATCTTTGTAGAAAACAATTGATCTTGACAGAAGCTTCTTTTCATTAGGCTTGGGTCTCTCATAAACAGTATCCAAGGGGTTCTTCAAGGATGATTTTGAATAGTTTACCCTTGGTTTAAGGATCATTTTAGCCTTTGGAGACTTGATGCATGAAGATTGTCCTCTTTCCAGATAATTCATGCTCATCTCATTCACACTGATTTGCTTGACTTGAGAGTGATGGATGACTGACTTAAATGGCTCCTTTACAAGTTGAAACTTCTTCTGTATCTCCTCATCAAT
This sequence comes from Apium graveolens, assembly GCF_009905375.1. Classification (NCBI taxonomy): domain Eukaryota; kingdom Viridiplantae; phylum Streptophyta; class Magnoliopsida; order Apiales; family Apiaceae; genus Apium; species Apium graveolens. The sequence goes on from NC_133652.1 coordinate 228,483,572, forward strand.
CTTCTCCCAGTTGATCAAACTCAACTTTCCTTTCTCAGCAACTTTCAAATTTGCTGCTGCTGCTTGAATCAGATCTATACTATCTGCAACTGGTGGCTTTGAGACAGTAATTGAAGGTACAATTACTTTGCTGATTTATATTTGAAGTTGCTCCCCCTCACTTGGTCCTTTCTCCCCCTTACTTGGTTCTTTCTCCCCCTTTTTATTATCATCAAGTTGAGGAGTCAGGCCTTGTGCTTTAGCCAGTTGCATTAGAAGATTTGTCGGAGACTGTTGATTTTGAAGAATGATGGCTACAGAATTTTCAATAACTTGAACTCTATCTTCCAACTTGGCCAGCTTCTTTTCAGAATCTGATTATCTTCTCAGTCTGAGTAATAGATACTGCATGGTACCATATGGCATGACTGAATCCAGCTTCTTAGAATTTTAGGTCTTCAAGTCAGCTATATCCTTTTTGAGTTCATCTACACTCAGATTCTGTCTTAATTGCTGTAGCTTCATTAGATGTAGAGAATCTAGATGAGCTTGAAGAATAGCCTTGGTACCAGCATTTGAGCACTTCTGAATGGCCAGTTGGATAAACATGATTTGTTTGACCAAAGATACATTAAATTGTCCTGGTATGGACTCCTTTGTCAAGGCCCATTCAGGTAAATCTGGAATATAACTTAGGCCTTCATCTCCCCCTAAGTTCATTCTCCCATCAAATGAAATAGAGTCATCATCATTAGAATTTACTCCAAATTCCTCAGATGGCTCACCAGCTGTAGAAGGCATTAAGTTGACAGCAGCTTTATCCCTTTGTAGAGATTCTGAAGTATGCACCAGATTCAAAGTCTTTTCTGCCTCCTCATTGCCCTGAGCAGCCAAGAATTGATAGGCTGACACAGGATGAGTAAAAGTGTCAGCATCCAAGGAAATGTTATCAATTACAACTTTATAATGTTGCTGAAATTGTCTTTCCTTTTCAGCATCATCCACAATCATTGACTCATGAGCAATGGTTGGATCCACCCTTATACCCTCTGTACCTGCTTTTCTCTCATGTTCTCTCTTCTGTTACATCAAGGTCTCACCCTGGCTCCCCACCCTCACACCCTCACCTTCACCTACTAAGGTGGGACTCTTCTCACTCCCTTTTGCCAATCCTGAATGAATGGATTGCTGATATTCACTCATTTCCTCTCCTTTTTCCTGGGAGCAACCCAGCCTCTCACTCAAGACACTCTCCTCTCTCAGTCCTAAGAGTGACAGTACAACCACTAAATCTTCTGCACTTGAAATAATCGAAGTTTGAAGTTGCACATCCATCGAGTGAGTGGTAGTGCTATCCGACGGATAACTGCTGTTAGGCTTATCCGTCGGGATACAATCACTACTCGATGTATGAGCAATATCCGTCGAGAGAGTAGAAATGAATGAGGTGGGAAGAGAAACTATGGTTGACTCTGTGCTGATTGAAGATATTTGGGGCACAGATGTCACAATAGTTTCTGAAAGAATTGGCAAGTGAGCCAACAAATCATCTAAAAGATGATGTTCACTTGCACTGAATTTTGGCTTCCCCAACAGAGTTAAAGAAGGGGAATCAGGAATTGAAGTGTTTATCATATCCACTTCCAGAGTGTTTGTTGGTGAGTATGGTGTATGAGATGCTTCTATAACTAGAGATTTTGGCTGTGACTCCACATTTATTGGAGCCACATCAAACTGAATTTGAGAGAGTGCAGGGACTGTGTCTTTAGCACCAGTTTGCACTGTGTGTGTGCCCTGTGCATCCCCAGAGGTTTTATATTTCTTCTTTCTTGTATAAGTTTGGGGTGAGCTTGTGTCCCTAACCCTTTTGGCCTGTGCTCTTGGATGAGAGCTTTGTTCAATAACTACATCCTTTTGGGATGATGCAGCTAGAAGTGAGCTTTTATTCTTTTTAAACATTGCAGTTTATTGGGAAACTGCAGTGTGGCTAGGCTGGAATTCACTCAACTCTCCAACCTTATTCTTGGGGTTTCTTTGATGTTCACCCCTTCCCTCACCTGACTTTCCCTCCTTCACACTCCCTTCTTTTGCTTTTGTGGATTTTTCAACTGGCGTCTTTTGAGAGATATCAGAGGGGGTTTTCTTTGATTTAGATTTGGAAATAGTAGTAGGTCTGGAGGCTTTGGTAGGCAACTGTTTGGTCATTGGCACAGTTGCCATAGCTACTCCTGAATTCAAATAAATAGGGGAGGTTGGAATAGTTGTAGGGATGGATGAACTTACCTTACTTACCTGAGGTGCCTGCATTACAGGAAAGTAGAACATTAGCACATCCTTGTGATGCTTGGCCCTGTTCAAATCTGCAATGAGTCTTCTCTCTTGAACCCAACAAACCAGTTTGTTATTTGTGTTCTCAAGCACAATCTCTTCACAGAGGTGGCTAGCCAATAACATGAAAAATCTAGCATAATACACATTCTTACCTCTTTTAGCTAACTCACCTAATTTAAAACCTAACTCAAACAAGACAAGGTCACTGAAATTATAAAATTTATCTGTAACTAGCATGTATAGCATGTTAAGCATGGAAATATTTACTGAATCAAAATTACTGACTTTTCCAGAAAAAACCTTAGTAACTACATCACACATGAAACTACACTCCTTCCTAAGACCCATTCTCCTAATATCACTTAGTTTAGAAGTAGGAAGTGCACAATGCATGGAATTAAGCATAATGATAATATCAGTGTCATTGTGTGGTGAAGTCACATTATTATCAGGGATTTTGAAATATGCTTTTATCACATCACTATTGATACATAATTCATTACCTTTGATGGTTAGAGTGATGGTCTTGTCAGTAGAGTTGTAGATAGCAGTGGTCCACATCTCTTCAAAAACTTCACAGAAGATTGTGGGTGATTCCAGCATGGCATAATTTAGCTTGCAATTTTTCACAAAGTCCATCATCTTGTGATAGTCCTCTGATTGTTGAATACCCTTATTGACCAATGCAGTGAAGTTGTTCTTCTCATAAATGAACCCAGTTTGAGACATAATCTTTACTACAGGTGCCATTGTTAGAGAATGAAAGCTTGAAGAGAAGGAGAATAATTGCTTGTTAGAGAATGAAATTAGAGCAGTTGAATTTGAGAATGATAAAAGAAAACAATTGCAATGAAATAAGCTTTTATACTATCTCAAAAATAACTGATGAAAATAATAAAGTAAAGTAAATTGACCAATAGAAAATTGCCTAAAATAGCCGTTTAAAAATAAACTGCAAAAATTCCACCCATTATCCGTCGTGTAATGCTTACAAACTGTAAGTATACTCGATGGATAATGAACAGGGAATTAACGGCTGAGATTAAGACAATTCGACGGATGAGGGTAAACTGTTATCCGTCGAGTTTTAAAAGATTCCAGAAAAGTGATTGATTTTCATTAGCAAATAGTATATCGACGGATGACTAAACTCGATGGATAAGGGTCATCCGTCGAGATGTAAATTTTGACTTAGCCAAAATTTCAACCAAGACTGAAAAATCAACTAAATTTCTGGCTACATAATAACTTACAAAATACCTCAGATAAATTTAAGAGTAATTAAGCATACCTAACTCACTTACCAACCTTGAAAAGGTGGATTCATCCAGTGGCTTGGTAAAGATGTCTGCAAGTTGCTTCTCACTTGGAACAAAATGTAATTTCATAGTACCATTCATCACATGTTCCGTTATGAAATGGTAATTGATATCTATGTGCTTTATCCTTGAATGTTGCACTAAATTTTCAGTGATGGCAATTGCACTTGTGTTATCACATAAAATAGGAATTCTCTCAACTTGCAGACCATAGTCTAGCAATTGATTTTTCATCCATAAAATATGTGCACAGCAACTGCCAGCCGCAATATATTCAGCTTCAGCTGTAGAAGTAGAAACTGAATTTTGCTTTTTACTGAACCAGGACACAAGCTTGTTTCCTAGAAATTGACAAGTTCCTGTTGTGCTCTTTCTATCAATTCTAAAACCTGCATAATCTGCATTAGAATAACTAGTTAGATCAAAACCAGAATCCCTAGGGTACCAAATGCCAAGGTTTGGTGTTCCCTTGAGATATCTGAAAATTCTCTTGATAGCTATCAAGTGAGATTCTCTAGGATCAGCCTGAAATCCAGCACATAAACATGTAGCAAACATTATATCTGGCCTACTAGCTGTTAAGTACAGAAGTGAGCCAACCATGCCTCTATAACTTGAAATATCCACACACTTTTCAGTAGTGTTTAATTCAAGCTTAGTTGCAGTGGCCATGGGAGTTTTTGCAGATGTGCAATCCATTAGATCAAACTTCTTTAAAAGATCAAAAATATATTTAGTTTGACTAATGAATATTCCATCACTAACTTGCTTAACTTGTAAACCAAGAAAGTAAGTCAGTTCTCCCATCATACTCATTTCATACTTACTTTGCATCAATTTGGAAAACTTTTTGCAGAGTTTCTCATCTGTAGAGCCAAAAATAATATCATCTACATAAATTTGAACAAGTATACTATAGCCATTAACATTTCTGAAAAATTAAGTTTTATCTACAGTACCTCTTGTGAAGTGATTTTCCAAAAGGAACTTTGATAAAGTGTCATACTAGGCTCTAGGTGCTTGCTTCAGTCCATAAAATGCTTTCAGAAGATAATAGACATATTCTGGAAAATTTGGATCTTCAAAACTAAGAGGTTGACTGACATATACTTCTTCCTCCAAATCTCCATTCAGAAAGGCACTTTTGACATCCATTTGATAGACCTTGAAATTGGCATGGGCTGCATAGGGTAAGAAGATTCTGATGGCTTCAAGTCTTGCAACAGGAGCAAATGTTTCATCAAAATCTATTCCTTCTTGCTGACAATAACCTTTAGCAACCAATCTAGCTTTGTTCCTGACTACTATGCCATTTTCATCCATCTTGTTTCTGAATACCCACTTGGTGTCTATTGGATTCTTTCCTTTAGGCTTGGGTACCAGCTTCCATACATTATTCCTTTTAAATTGGTTTAGCTCCTCCTGTTTAGCTAAAATCCAATCAGGATCCAACAAAGCTTCTTCTACCTTCTTTGGTTCTTCCTTTGACAGAAAGCTGCTGTATAAACATTCTTCCTGAGTTGCTCTTCTTGTTTGAACTCTAGAAGAAACATCACCAATGATAAGCTCAAATGGGTGATCTTTTGTCCATTTCCTTTGTTGAGGTAGATTAGCTCTAGATGAATAGACCTCACAGTTGTCTTGATGTGTGATTGAGTTTTGATTGGTAGAAACTCCCCCTAGGTTTGTCGATCTTTGATTTGAGAAAGGAGAATTTTCTATAGGTGATCTTTCTTGACCTCCTGCTCCTTTTCATAACCCGATGGATGGTGAATTTTGAGTACCGACGGATGAGGCAGGTTGTCTTTCGACAGATAACGCAGATTGCCTTCCGACGGATGAAGCATTATGCAACTCGACAGATGTTGAGTTTTGTTCTTCATTGGTGGTAGATTTGTCTGCATTATCCTTAGACACTGTTTCTTGATCACTTTCATCATCACTGTCATCACTAACCATCTCCACATTGTCAAATTTGAGGCTCTCATGGTTGTCTCCATCTTTCAGTCCTTCAATCTTTTTATCATCAATTCCAACATGTATAGATTCTACAACAATGTTGGTTCTTAGATTGTAGACTCTATATGCTTTACCAACAACATATCCAACAAAAATTCCTTCATCTGCTTTAGCATCAAACTTCCCATTTTGACCAGTTTGATTTCTCAGGATATAACATTTGCAGCCAAAGACATGAAGAAAGTTTAGAGTTGGCTTCTTGTTCTTGAACAATTGATAGGGAGTCATGCATCTTGCTTGATTAACCAGAGAAATGTTCTGAGTGTAGCATGCAGTATTTACAGCTTCAGCCCAGAAATATGTTGGTAGTTTAGATTCTTCAAGCATTGTCCTTGCAGCTTCAATAAGTGATCTGTTCTTCCTTTCCACTACTCCATTCTATTGTGGAGTCCTTGCTGCTGAAAACTCATGCAGAATCCCATTTTCTTCACAAAATGCTCTCATGACAGAATTTTTGAACTCAGTTCCATTATCACTCCTGATTCTTCTAACTTTGAAATCAGGATGATTGTTGACTTGCCTTATGTGATTGATGATGATTTCACTAGCCTCATATTTAGATTTTAGGAAATATGTCCAAGAGAACTTTGAAAAATCATCTACAATTACTAGGCAAAATCTTTTCCTTGAGATGGACAATACATTGACTGGTCCAAATAAATCCATGTGAAGCAGTTGCAAAGGCTCTTCAATTGTTGAATCAAGTTTCTTCCTGAATGATGCTTTGATCTGCTTCCCTTTTTGGCAGGCATCACACAGTCCATCCTTTGAAAACTTCACTAGAGGAATACCTCTTACCAGTTCTTTCTTTACCAGCTCATTCATGGTCTTGAAGTTTAAATGGGATAGCTTCTTGTGCCATAGCCAACTTTCATCATGACTTGCTTTACTGAGAAGACAAGTTACAGATTCTGCTTTAGTTGAGTTGAAATAAGCTAGGTATACATTTCCTTTTCTCATACCAGTGAGAACCACTTTGTTGCTTCTTTTATTAGTCACAACACAGGCTTCTGAGTTGAAGGTTACTGAATTGCCTTTGTCACAAAGCTGGCTGTTACTCAACAGATTGTGTTTGAGACCATCCACTAAGGCAACCTCCTCAATGATGACATTGTCCTTTGAAATCAAGCCATATCCCATAGTATAACCCTTGTTGTCATCTCCAAAAGTAATACTTGGGCCAGCTCTCTCCTTAAACTCTGTGAGCAGGGTAGAATCACCAGTCATGTGTCTTGAACAACCACTATCCAAGTACCAAAGATTCTTTCTGTTTCCCTGCACACATCAAAATCAAATCAAGTTGATTTTGGTACCCAAGTTTCCCTGGGTCCTGCCTTGTTAGCTTTCTTTTTCTGTTTCTTAGGTCTTATCTCATTTGACTTAGGAATTTCAGATTTATCCTTAGTCATTTGGATTGGACCTTTGAAACCATTCATTGCAACAGAATTATCATGCATATTATGACTAAAAGGAAATGGCATGCTTGGTGTAAACATGTTATTCCAGTAAGGCATGCTAAATGACATTTGTGGCATACTATATGTAGCATAATAAGGATTAGGTGCAAATGGCATATTAGCAAACTGTGCATTCATGTTCTGTGTAGGCATAGCATTAACATGCATGGGAGGCATGGCATTCATGTTAGGAAATTGAGACTGAACAGACATGGGAGTAGGCATGGCAGATTTGCAATTAACAGATAAATGATTTACACTAGCACACTTGACACAGATTTTTCTAGGAGCATATTTATCAGGTGTGTAGTTATTGTATTTTTTAATCCCCACTTTACCATTCCTATTGTTTTTCCTTTTAGTCTCTATTTTTACCTCAATTTTCTCAAGTCTGTCACTTAACTATTTGATAGTCATGTGACCAACATTAGCTTTTTCCCTTTCTTAACTTGACTTGACTCTCCTGAAATAAAGTTCTTGGAAACAGACCCATACTTCTCATTCAGCTTGATTAGTTTGGCTTTGCTAATGGGCTTGCTCACAGCCGACGGATGAGGATTTTCATCATTCGACGGATAACACTTTTTGTTATCCGACGGATAGTCCTCATCATCCGTCGAGTCTACATCTGTTAGCAGTCCATCTACCAAATTAGGTTCTAGTTTCTCTTTGTTCTTTTTCTAGGCTTCATCACAGAAAGACTCAATTCCTTGAACTTTGGTGATTTGAGCATGGACATCCCTGGATATTTTCCATGCTTTAATCACCTCTTGTTCACGCTCGAGCTGCTTCTTTAAAATTTCTTCCTTTTTCAAGGACTCAGTTAATTCCTCCTTAGCAATCTTACACTCAATTCTTAATTTCTCAAAATCAATAAACTGAGATTCAAGCACATTATTCCTCTCACTTAAAAACAGATTATTTTCTTTGATTTTAGCATTTTCTTTAGTAAGAGACTTAAGTGTAACACGCAAATGATATAACTCTGTAGACATGTCATTTATGGCATCATTACACTCATCTTTAGACAAATGTGCAAGGTTTGTGGTAATTACCTGATTGCTTGGAGAACTTGTCTCTGTCTCATCAAACTTGGCCATTAGGGCTAGATTGACATAGCTGACATCTTCATCTTCATCCATACCATCTGCTGCCCAGTCATTTTCTTGTGTAATGAAAGCCCTTTCATTTTGCTTGAGTAGATCAAAATATTTTTGCTTATAATCCACAGACTCAAACTTCTTCTTACTGGAATCTGACTTTCTACACTCATTGGCAAAATGCCCTGCCAAGCCATATTTGAAACATTTGAATTTTGACTTATCCACCATGTTTCTATTTGGCTTGGCTGCTCCAAAGTTCTTCTTGAACTTGAGCTTGGAAAACCTCCTGGAAAGAAATGCTAGGTGCTCATCAATGTCCTCCATTTCATCTTGGCTCAATGAATCTTCACTTTCTACTGCAAGCCCCTTGCCCTTGTTCTCACAGACCTTAGAAGGTAATTCAACAGCTTCCATCTTCACTTCCTTCTCCTTTTCCAACTCAGCAACTAGTGCAATGGATCCTCCTTTCTTCTTTCCTCTCTCCATCCTTTCATCCTGCTCTATTTCAAGCTCATAGGTTTTCAGGATGCCATACAGTCTCTCCAAAGTAAACTCCTTATATTCTTGTGAGTTTCTTAATGAGACTGTCATTGGTTTCCATTCCTTTAGAAGAGATCTAAGGAATTTCAGATTAGAGTCTTTAGTCTGATAGACTCTCCCATGCAACTTAAGAGCATTTAGTAGTTTTTGAAACCTACTAAAAATGTCAATGAGAGACTCACTTTCTTCATTATGAAAATGCTCATATCGTTGAATCAAGAGTTGCATCTTATTTTCTCTAACTTGCTCAGTGCCATCACAGATTATCTATATAGTATCCCAGACTTCCTTGGCAGTTTTGCAGTTGATAATGTTGTCAAACATGTCTGCATCAACTCCATTAAACAGAATATTCATGGCCTTTTTATCCTTCCTGACTTGTTCAATGTCAGGATCAGACCATTCATGCCTTGGCTTGGGAACTGATGGCTTGTTTCCTGTTGCAGCTCTCATTGGAACATAAGGGCCTCTTTCAATGCAGTCCACATAGGCCTCATCTTGAGAAAGCATGTGAAGATGCATTTTTACCTTCCAATGATGGTAATTATCTTTATCTAGAAAAGGAATCTTGACTCCAACATCCTTCTTATTCATCTTACTGAATTGTTTTGATCTTTAAACTCTTTGTAGATTAAGAGCTTGCTCTGATACCAATTGTTAGTCCCTTAACAATATAGCAAGAATTACAGAAGGGGGGTTGAATGGAATTCTTGAAGCTTTTTCTTAAAATAAAAATGTTCAAACTCGAATACAAATATGATTATTTTGATTAGCACAATGCGGAATAAAAACTTACGTGAATCAAAACATAAGTAATTAAAAACAAGAGTCTTTAAAAACTTTCTGGTGGATTTAAACAATTCCACCAGAGATATATATTATATCGAGAGAACTCTGTATGCAAGAATGCTCACAGCTGCTTACAAATTTAAACTACTGAGAATACAGAGAAATACCAATAATTCTGCTTACAAATGTTTCTCACCTTTTTTTTTGTATCTCAGATCTTAGTTTCTATTTGCTACTTCTTGGTTTATATATTACCAAGATTACAAAGTCAAAAGATAGAATCATTATAAAAACTATCAGTTCTAATGCTTTGTTACTTTGTTCTCTATTACCTAGTTAATAGGCTTCCTCATTCCATTTGCATACATCCCGACGCATGTGACCAGTTGTCACTGTCAACTGATGTTTGAATTCTTTATCCGTTGGGTACATGATCATCCGTCGACTTTATGATCATCCGTTGATGGCTTCATTGATCATCCGTCGACTGCTATATTAAACATCTGTTGATAGCCATTTGATCATCCGTCGATGGCTTTGTTAATCATCCATCGGTAGCTATTTTGGCACTTGACTTCATTTCACTTATGCAGAATTACAAGACATCATTTATGTACAATGTAATCAACCTATTCTGCATATCTAGTTAAAGTCAACATGACTTATATGCTACTACAGAGTCTATACAAAGGTATATGCAGAAATGCGCTACAGACTCATTATTACATAAGCTACTCACTCGATGGATAATAAGTCATCATCCGTCGGGACTATAATGAGTTATCCGTCAGGACTATAATCTTATCCGTCGAGTGCTACATTATTTCACTAAGTAAAATCTACTTGGGTGTTTTGTTTATAAAATCATCAAGTACACAACATATGCACAACAAAAATGATACAATTTGATACAAGATTTGGGTAATTATCAAAACCGAGCTTCTTATAAAACACTTTATACAGAAATGAAGCAATAAGGTCCTGTCGTTGGAGAATACGGGTCTTATCGATCTATAAAAATGGTTATCGTATCGAAAATTTTGCGCCGGGACTTATACGGGTCAAACCGTACCCCAGATCAAAAAAGTTAAAACATGGAAAGTGTTTAAAATCATCAGATTAGGTTAGGAAGGAGTTTTCCGAAAAGTTTCAGGTTTTAGAAATGCAAAAACGATTGAAGTTGGACGATTTCTAATTTTATAAAGTAATTTTATAAGTACTTAAAAATCATAATTAATAATTCTATAAATCCTTATAAAATCATATGATAATCCAAAAATTGCCACAAAAATACCAAAATTATCTGTCTTTGATTCTGGATAATTAAAAATTAAAATATCCTAATTTTATCATATATAAACATTCAAATATTAATATAAATTATCAGATAATTCACCAAAATTCACGTAATAATCACATATTAATTATTTATTGATAAAAATAATTACACGATATGTCCCGGATATTACATATGTTGTCTAGTTCTCCCTTGGCTGATGGCTTTGGCATGGTAATAGATGGGACTATTACTTTAGAGACTTGAACATGCACATCTTTCTCCCCCTTTTTGTTATCATCATGTGGAAGTGTAGGAGTTGAAGTTTGTGTAGCCATCAGCTATTAGAGCAGTTGATTTTGAGTTTCTTGGTTGTGAAGTATCTTGGCAACTGAGTCTTCAACATTTACATCCTTATGCTCAAAACCTCAATTTTTCTTGCTAAGTAACTTTATTTCCTGAGCTTTAGCCGTATCCCTCTCTAGTAGCCGCATGATATTTTTCATCCAATATTGTAGACACATCCTTCTAAACTTCATTAATGGAAAGTTTGAGACCATTTAACTCTAGATCATATCTTAGATTTTGAATTATGTGAAGTTGGAGGACTCTAGATGAGCTTGAAAAAATGACTTTGTATTTTTATTTGTAGTGGTTGTTATTGTTGTTTAGGTTTGATTGATCAGTTTGAAGAGTGTAGAGGTGAAGTGATGAGAGCTGCATTCCTTACTAAACATCCAATCAAGTATTTCTGTTGTAGAGCTAGGGCATGCATCTCCCCCAATGTTAATTCCAGCCTCATCACCAAACTCATCCTCCATTGAATCATCAGCATCCTCTTCATACTGAAAGTCATCCTCAGCTACATGAGGCATGTTTGAAATAACTTCCTTGGCTCTTTGCATAGATGTAGTTGTGTAAATTAGGTTCAAGGTCCTTTCAGCCTCCTTATTTCCCTGAACAACCAAAGTTTGATAGCCTGTAACAGGGTGAGTAAATATCTCAGCATCCAGGGAAATAGAATCTATAACAGCCCTGTATTCTTGTTGATATAATATTTCCCTTTCTGCATCATTGTCATCCATTGACTCACTAGCAACGACTGCCATCCTTATATCACCTGTACTTGTGTTTCTCTCTTTATCTCTCTTTTCTTACATCAGGGGCTCCTCCTGGCTCACACCACTCACACTATCACCTTCACCTACTAAGGCGGGACTCCACTCACTCACTCACTTTTGCCACACTTAGTGACACGGTATGATTGGGTGAACTTTCAATTTCTCCTTTTTCCTGGGAGCAACCCAGCCTCTCACCCATTTCACTCTCTTCCCGCAATCATAGAAGTGAATGAACAACTACTAAGTCATCTACACTTGTTATGGATTTTGAAATATCAAGTTGTGTAGTGACTGTCAATGAATGTGAAATATCTATTGAAGGTGTAGTTGTGACTGTCAACGGATAACTGCTGTGAGGCATATTCGTTGAAGGACAATCACTTATCAACGGATGATGGATATCCGTTGATGAAGAAGAAATAAGAGGAATAGAAGTTGAAACTATTTTTGAGTATGTGAAGATTGATTTTAGATTTTGGTGCACAGACTCTTCAACAGTTGGGGAAAGAAAAGGCAAATGATCCAACAAATCATCAATTAGATGATGATCACTTTTTTGAGTAGTTGGCTCCTTCATGAGTTTGAGAGATGGAGAATCAAGAATTGATGTAGAAATCATATCTACATCTATATAGATAGTTGGAGAGCTTTGTGTTTAAAGTGTATCAATTATCAGAGAGTGGGTTGTGACTCCACATTTACAGGAGCCATATCAAACTGAATTTGAGATGGTGCAGAGATCAAGTCTTTGACTTGAGATTGCACAATATGCACCCTGTGACTCCCCCATTAATTTAGATTACTTCTTTCTAATGTAGGTTTGGGCTAGATCTTTAGTGTCCCTACCACTCTTGTTCTGTGCTTCTGGTTGGGAGCTCTTTTCAATAGTCACATCCTTTTGGGATGTTGTAACTAGGATGTGTTAATTTCCTTTTTAACAACTGCAGTCTGTTGGAGACTGTAGTGTGGCTAGCTTGGGACATGATCACCTCACCTTCCTTGTTCTCGTGGCTTCTTTGATTTTCACCCCTTCCCTCACCTTTTTCACCACCCTGTTCACTCCCCTCAAGTGATTTGGTAGTTTTTACAACTGATGTCTTTTGAGAGAAACTAGAGGTTGGTTTATTTGTTTTTGAGTTTTATGATTTTTGGTTTAGTGGCCTTGGTAGGAATTTATTTGGTCACTGTCACAGATTCTATAGCCCTATTGAAGGCAAAGAAATTGGAGGTTGAGAAGAGATAGGGATATAAACATTTACCTCACTTACCTGAGGCACATCAATGATGGGAAGATAGTTGAGGGGCACCTCACTGTTCAGATTATTCCTCATCAAATCTGCAAGTCTTTTCTTGAACCCAACAATCAAGTTTGTTGTTTGCGTTCTCAATAACCAAGTCCTTGGAAACATAGTTAGCTAGCATCATAAAAAATCTAGCATAGTACACATTCCTAGGTCTTTTCTGAATATCTCCTAACTTATACCCTATTTATAGCATAACATAGTTGCTAAATCAAAATATTTATCAGATAAAAGCTTGTAGAGCATGTTAAGCAAAGCGGAAGTAATGGCATCAGAATTGCTGATTTTACAAGAGAAGACTTTAATGAAAGCATCACACAAGTAACTCCACTCTTTCCAAAGTCCTTTTCTCTTAATACTACCTAAACTAGCAGTATCTAGAGAGTAACCCATGAAATTAAACATATTAACCACAACAGTTTCAGTGTGTGGAACATTTGTGTTATTTTCAGGTAATTTGAAGCATGACTGGATATCATCAAAATTAACATAGTAATTGTTACCTTTGAGAGTAAAGGTAAGAGTCATGTTCTTGGAATCGAAAATAGCAGTAGCCCAAATTTCTTCTACTACTTCACAATAGATTACTAGTGACTCGAGCATAGAGTACTTGAGTTTGCATTTACTAATGAATTCCATCATCTTATGGTAGTCCTCATGCGCAACACTCTTGTCGAACAGTGCTACAAAGTTATTCTTTTCATAATCATACCATGTCTGAGACATGATTTTCACAACTAGAGCCATGGTTTCTGAGATTTGAGTTACAGAGAGAAAGGGGTTTTGGAGACGAAAGACAGTAAATCTGCCTTGTGAATTTAGAGAAAGATAAAAGTGAGATCTGAAAATGAAATTGGCTTTTATAATTTCCCAGAATAAGACAAATAAATGATTAAAAATAAAAGTAAATAGCTAATGATAATTTGCCAAAAATAACCGTTTAAAAATGAAGTAAACTATAGAAATTTTAAAAATTATCCATTGACTTATACATACAGACTGTAAGTATAAATCAGCGGACAACACTCTAGAATCAATGGTTATAATTGATCAATGGATATCGACTATACCATTATCCGTTGAAGGATAAAGTATCCAGAAATATTTTTGACTATCAACGGATAATCCTTATCCGTTGAAAGAGTAATTTTGACTTAGCCAAAATTTTACCTTTTCATGACTTGACCAAGAAAATCAAATTTATTTCTGGTTGCATTAAAAATTGCATAGACATCGAGAATAGTGAATTTAAGAGTAGTTTAGCATACCTAACTCACTTACCAACCTAGTAAAAGTCGATTCATCAAGTGGCTTGGTAAAGATGTATGCAAGTTGTTGCTCACTTGGAACAAAATGTAGTTCCACGGTATCATTCATCACATGCTCTCAAATGATACTTGACGTCAATGTGCTTTGTCCTTTAATGCTGCATAGGATTTTCAGTAATGGAAATGGCACTTGTGTTGTCACATAAGATTAGAATCTTGTCCACATGTAGACCGTAATCCAATAATTGATTTCTCATCCATAAAATCTGTGCACAACAGCTGTCAGCAGCAATGTATTCAGCTTCAGCTATGACAGTAGAAACTGAGTATTGTTTTTTACTAAATCAGGACACCGGCTTATTTCCCAGAAATTGACATGTTCCTGTAGTGCATTTTCTGTTAGTTCTGCAACCTGCATAATCTGTATCTGAATAACCAATTAGATCAAAACCGGAATCTCTAGGGTACCAAATACCAAGTTTGGTGTACCCTTGAGATATCTGAAAATTCTCTTAATAGCTACTAGATGAGATTCCCTAGGATCATCTTGGAATCTAGCACAAAGATATGTAGCAAACATTATATCTGGCCTACTAGCTGTCAAATATAAAAGTGAGCCAACCATACCTCTATAGCTTGAAATATCCACAAACTTTTCAGTTGTGTTGAGCTCAAGTTTAGTGGCAGTGACCATGGGATTTTTTGCAGATGTGAAATCAATTAAGTCAAACTTCTTTAAAATATCATAAACTTCTCTCCGACCTCTCGCCGCTGCTGTAATCTACTCAACCAAAGCAACTGCGCTCACTCTTTGTACTCTCACATTTGCACTCAAATTAGGTTTATTTCTCCTCCTTTTTCATTTTATAAACTTGAATTAACCTGCATGTTAACCATTAATTTAGAATTTTGAAAACCCTGGATTTGAAAATTGTGTGTTTTTTAAATTGAAACCCTAGATTTGAAAATTGGGGGTTTTTTAAATTGAAACCCTAATTTATACTAGGTGGATGTTGCTCTGTAATTATCTTGTTGCTTGTAAATTTTGGTTTTGATTTTACATTTGTTTAATTTTAATTATGCTTAATTGTATCTCTCTGTTTTGACATCTGTAATTACTTATAGGATAATTGTATTTTAATTGTATCTCTCTGTTTTTCTGTGTTGTTCTGTTAGCAATAAATTAGGATAGTGGTACAAAACTATTGATAACAATTTTGTCAATTGTTATCCTAATTTATGTTTGATATTTATGTTTTACTTGTTTTATTTTAAAATTAGACAGTGGTACAAAAAATAGTAGGAATATAATAAATAATATTAATCATATAAGTTATAAGACTGAAATTTTAGTGATATACCAGGTGATTTTATATGGACAAGTCTTGGATAAAAGCCGATAGGGATTCTTTGCACTATGAGATTGATGTCAAAAATTTCTTGATATATGCCGAGGAAAATGCTATAAACCCAAAAAAAATACCGTGCCCTTGTGCACGCTGCGTTAACTTCAAAAAATTTACTGTCAAGATAATCAGGGGTCATCTTTATGAATCTGGTTTTAGTTTAGGATATTTGGGTTGGATTTGGCATGGAGAAGGGGTTGCTAGTAGTACTAAGTCATCAGTTGGTAGTACTTGTTGTAACAACCCAAATCCGGGGTCAAGATTTGGTGTCACTAAATAATCATTACATAAAATAAAAGAATATTAAATTAACCCCTTGAATTCGGATCGTTTACAGGTTATGGTATGAAACAAGAATCTAACCTCCTACGATTTACAATAACTATAATACAAGTGTAAATACCTTTAAACTAATGCTCTTGTCATATTCTTCTAACATCTTCAATCTCTCGCAGCGGAAATTTCTCTAACTTCTGCTGTCTATCAAGGCTATTCACTTTTATCCTTATCTGTTTCTGGCAGAAATAAGAATTTACAAAGCAAGAGTGAGCCAAAAATGCCCAGCAAGTATATAATTTGAGTTGCAAATATTAATAACAAAGGAAAATTCCCAGACAAAATTTCAGAACAATTTTTTTTAAAACAATTCTATTTATTTTGAGTGAGTGAGCGAATAAACGTTGGCTGTCACCAGCCTTTAACTAAAATCCAAAAATGACAAGCGATTCCCCTATTCATCTCTTGAGTTGGGGTTTTGTCCGGTTTTGGAATCATAAAACCTTTCGAGAGAGAATGCCGTTAATGGCGATCAACAACAAATTAGACTGGACACTAGTTCGCATCTATATTCTGCTGATCAGTCAGAATATAATGCAGATCTATATCTCAATATATAGATCTGGTCGGATATTCAGGCACTACGGCCCATCTCGAGGCACCAGTCATATCCCGGTCCTCAGGATTAAGACACACTTAATCCCCAAAATGTCATCATTATCCAGCCCATGGAGTATTTTGATGTCAAATCATTTTGAATTCAAAACATCCCAGTTCAGGGTTCACAAATATCCCGAAAGAATGGGTATTTGCTCAAGAGAGCAATCGAATTATAGGAACAAGAATAAATGAACATGCATAATATGAGTAATTGCAGCGAAATATAAAACATTTAACTATTCTGAACTTAGAATAGGAACGAATAAATATTTGTAGAAAATCAGGAATACTTGCAGTATTTAAAAGAAAGTTCGGGAATACTTGCCTCAATAAGCTTTAACCGCTATTGACTTTGGTTTGACTTCGATCGTTCGGCTTTATCATCAAACTACTATCCTATTCTGGATACGATTCCAACATTCAGACCCTTCAGTTGGAACTTCGTTGATTTCGACGTCTAATCACTAGATCGTTCCTAGTCCGATGTCAAATCTCGGGTCTTCCGTCTAAAACCTACAGGGTTGAAATACCCTAATTCAGATAACCGCTTAAGCTTAACATCAAATCGTTTCCTATTCTACCCATACGATTTCATAACCGAATTCATATTTATATATATTATCAAAATACACATAGCAATTATGGTTCGCAACTTCAAAAATCGGTTCGGTATTTAGTTTCGGAAAATACGTATATTTGTCGTTTTGAAAAATGGGGTAATCGTTATTCACAAAATATCTTGTCAAGTCACGCAAATCGGTTTCATAAAGTTCAATTATATCCTCGTTCGACGTTTCCGATAATTACAGGTTACGTTTCCGTATCTTCGGAATTAATTTTTCCCAAAAATCGGGCAGCGTTTCCTCTATTTATTGGCCTGCCCGTCGAATCATTTCGACGTCAAATCACAACCACAACACAATCCACAATTCAATAAACAATCCCAACCACCGATATGAATTCAATTATTATGTACTGTTATTCGTATTTTATTTTTCATTTCGTTTCGAAATTTATTTCACAAACTAATTTTATTTTTATTTATTTATAATTTAGGACTCAGATAAAAATCATCATCGCCCACCGTCGGCTCGCCGAGGCTCATCGCTGACGGCGAAAAATTTATTGGTGCCCGGAAATATTCGGGTTTCCAAATAAATTTCACCGATACAATTTAATTTCCTGTACGAAAATCTTTTATTTCACGAATAATTACTCAAATAATTTCCTACAGAAAATAAATAAATAAATTAGTAAATAAATATCAATCAGGGTAATCAGAACCAAAGTAATCGAACAGCAACACAACGCCGCACGCGCGCTATGGGCCACCGCGTCAAACTCACACACACATACCTCGTACACACACACACAGTACACAACACACACATCACACACATAAATATATATATACGCACCCAACCAGAAACACAACTGAGGCCAATCAACTGGAAAATGAAACAACGGCCGGAATATTACCAAGGCGGTGGCAAAATCACCGGAAAAGGAGAAAACCGGGGGAGAAGAAACAGGAGCAAGGGGGATGGGGAAGAACAGGAAGGAGGAGGGAGTAGAAAGAGAGATATAGGAGAGAAAGGAGAGTGACGCGATAGAGAATTGAGAGGCGAGAGAGAGATCGATTGAGAGAGCCGAGAGGAACGAGAGATATAACAGGGGGGTGGGGGATTTGGGGGTAGAATTAGGTTTTTCTATTTCTATTTTTTTTCTTTTTTCTTGTCTGATTTGTTACGTATTTAATGATATCATGATATAATTTGCGAATAACGGTAACTCAAAATATCGTTTAAATTAATTAATTAATATTTTTTTTAATTTTATAAATATTATGAAACAATTAAAACATCAATTTCGTATTTTTTAAAGTATTTCTGAATTTAATACAGAATTTACACTTAAATGCGATCAGAAAATCATTTAAAGATAAATGATCAATAAAATATTGATTCCTAAATTTTATAAACTCCTAAAAATAATAATTAAAATTATAAAATAATAAAAATAATTTTAGGAGCAACTTTAGCATTTATGAGAATAACTATTCAATAAAATCATTTTAAAATGAATTAAATTCATACAGCTCAATAATTAATCATAAAATTAATCCTCGCGTCCAACAAATCACAAACAATTAATAATACAACAATACATCGCTAACAGAACCATTGCATATTTTATTTATTTAACGTTTCGATAATTACCTTATAGACCGGATCCGAAAATAGGTTACTTAGCCGCTAAGTAACTAAAAAGACGATACGATTTCAATACCAGAATTGGATAATTATCAACACAGAGATTCTTATAACATACTTTATACGAAAATGAGGTAATAATGTCTCGCCTTTTGAGAATATGGATTCTTATCGATATATAAAATGATTTGCGTATCGAAAATTTCACACCGGAACTCGTACAGGTCAAATCGTACCCCGGATCGAAAAAGTCAAAACATGAAAAGTGTTCAGAATTATCAGATTAGGTTAGAAAGGAGTTTTCGGAAGAGTTTCGGGTTGTAAAAACGCAAAAACAGTTGAAGTGGGACAATTTCTAATTCTAAAAAGTAATTTTATAACCACGCGAAATAATCATTATCAATTCTATAAATCCTTATAAAATCATATAATATTCCAAAATTTACCAGAAAAATACCAAAATTATCTAGATTAAATTCTAGATAAATAAAGATTAAAATATTTAACTCTTCATCAGAAATACACATCCAAATATTAACATCAATTATCAAACAATTCACCAAAATTCACACAAAAATCACATAATAATTATTTATTGATAAAAATAATTACATAATATTTCCTAGACGTTACATCCTTCCCCCCTTAAAAGGATATCGTCCTCAGAATCAAGCTAAGGAACAAACCATGATGTTTTTCAAGTGTCTTTCTCATAATTTCTCAGTTCTCATCACCTTAAGCACAACTCAACGGCCTTTTACCGTCATCAACTCTATCAGTTGCTCATGCAACCCCTATCTCAATCTCTACTTCATACATTTGAGGCTAAATGAATTTCCGTAGTCATACACACATGAATTCCTTATGGACTCGTTGCACCTGTGACAACAAGACCAACTCATTCACAATCGTTTTATGTATTTCACTGTTTCAAAAGGGCTAACGTAATTCACACTAATCTTTTTTTCCTGTCTAATTCCAATATTTCGTGTTCATGAAATTTTTATTTTCACTGAATGTTCTACTCTACTTTTCATGTCTTCTTCTGTTCGGTTAGCCTGACCTATGATAGTTTTCAGTCGCATACAAGAATCTCTAATCGGTTTCTTACACTTTCTATTCGTCTGCGCCCGGTACGCTAAACTCATGGCGTCTTATACCTAGAAACGTTTAAATCTATTTCAAAAATTAAAAGTAAAGGAAAATTTTGACAATTGCATTTAACTCACCACTTTGAGGTATACTTCAATTTCTTTTCAATCACTATCGAGTATATTCATTGAGCGAGAATCTGTTACTATCTAAAAGGAAATATTAATTTGGAAAGGAATGAATCATAACTTTATTCAAAACCCGGTTTCTCGGTACTAATACTCATTTTGTTGTCATATCAAATTAGATATCAATACGAGCTTTGATGCTCACAACGTCCCAAACTGAAGTCAACATCAATCATCTGCATTAATACCACCTTTGATCTCCAACAACAAAGTAAGTATCAACATAACCCAGAAGACGGATCAAAACCTATTCTTCAATTCCTAACTTTTCCAATTCTTTTAAACATTTCTCAACAATCTTAATGGTATTCACTCTTTTCTTTCTATTTGAAACATATGTTCCTAAATGGACTTTTCGTGCTTGGTAGTTAACCACACCCTGGAGCTCATAATCAATTATAACCAGAATTCATATCTTTGAAGCTGAGAATGCAGCTGCTATTTTTCAACTCTTCGCCAGTTCAGGCGTTCAACTTGGTCTTCTTGAGTCCTTGAATTAGCGAGGATGTTATCAATAAATACAATCGCACTATCCCAATACTCCTGGTACATTGTGTTTACTTCATCTTCAAACTTACAATTTCTGATAATCGACGCATAACCTCTTGCCTTCATTCTCTTTTTCCATGACCGCTTTTGGGCACCGCGCAAAATACTCTTTATTTCATTATTCTTTCATTCCACATTTTTGAAGTTTTCTTTCACTTATTATTTCATCCCTATTGAGTTATACGATACAGGGCTTTTGACACCAGCTTGACTCTGTGCAGTCACCGACGAGAAATTCTCACCTCATTCCTTGAGGTAATCTTGGTAAATCATTCGTTCGAACTTCCGAAACTTCACTTTAATTTTAAAGAATTCCGACATGAGATTCATGGTAACGTTTTTCTTTAGCAGTTTGCCATCAATACCTTTGTTCAATCACTCCTGTTTACACGCAATTTTGGAATGAATTCCTATCTCCAACTATCAGTGTTTCACCTCATTCCTCTACAGTTCTGGCACAACCGACGTTCCCAACTTGCATATTTCCTGGTTGATTTTATAAAATTTCTTTATCATCCTTTTGATTCCACTTCTTTTCTTCCTTATTTCTCCATTTTCATTATTCATTATCTCTTTCAAACGTAACAAATTTCTTTTTCTTAGTAATATTACTCTATTTATTATTGGATAAGTCATTTCTAGAGTTCACACTGGAATGAAGGCTTTTATTTATACTATTTAAATTCTTACTAACAGAATTATCAAATTTTCCTCGGTTTCCTTAGCCTTGCTTGACGTATCACAGATCTCGTGTTTGACTTCTCTTCATTGACCATCATCTCTTTTTCCTGAGTTCACATACAGACTTCATCAATCTCCGTCTTTCATTGGGTGCTTGAATTTGCGAGCTTTCCGTTATTCTACAGCAACTACCATTCAATCGCCGTTCAAAAGAAGTGTAAATTCAAATCTTCCATTAATTCGTCATTCGATATGGGTATACATCCAAGTTCTTCCTGGAATGCTATTGCAGATGATATAATCCCTTTACTTTATCTTGAACCTTCAGTTATTAAAAATATTCTTTTTACTAGCGTGTACCAGTAACTTCATGTTCCTCTTATTCATCGAAAAGAGCGTATTCTTCTGGATCACACCTTGCACCTGATTACAGTAACATCACGCTAATTGAAATAAGCCTTCAATTTACGTTAACGCCATTACTTTTTCCAAATTTCTTATCGCTTTGATTTCGGATCTGGAAATCATGTTAGAGCTTGACTCAATCTAATTTGAATCGATCTCCATTTAACTAACCATTAGTTGGTAAAGTTGATCAATTAACTCTTTTAACCGATCAATTAAACCAAGTGAAGACTAGCTAACTGAAATCAAAGACCAATTATATAAAGTCGATTTAGTCATCACAACTTTCTCAAGAACCGAGATCGCAATTATTTGGAGTACTGACGAGAACGACAATATACTTCTTTGTCCTTAACTATAGGGTAATTTCTGAAAATTTGGGCAGCACTTCCCCTACACCATTGACTACCAGTCGGACTCAAGCCGACACCATCAATCAACCAAAATCATCAATTTCCACAATTCACCTGTGATCAGCATCTGACTGGCATAACATATGTCTTTTTAATTGGGATTGGGTCTTACACCAACAATGATTGATATAATCATACATTTCTCAATTCTTTCAAAATATTACAAAATATCATTGGTGAACTTAAAATTTATCTTGTTGTTTCTCAAAATTTTATTTCGCAAGTATTTTAGCTTATTTCTTGTCATTATTAATTGTGTACGGTTACTTTTAAAAACTATGCTGCATCCTTCAACGAACCATACCAATCCTCCTTCTTTGACGATATACACTCAATTTCACTAATGAATCTATCTATCTTTTAATAACCAGGCAGGGTCTTGATTATCACCCCCATCTGGTGGAAACTCAATGGCCGGATCATTATTTCTTAAAAGATTTCGCAGTCGAATAGCCATTCTTTCATCTCTACTTATGTTCCCCTATCGAATTTTCGTGATGGGTCCGGTTATGGGTATTAAAATCACCATAACTTATTTACTCAAGTTTGGGAACTTCACAATTCCTTGAAGATGACGTCCGAAATTCGGTTGCAATGAAAATTTCTCATATCTTGAATCTTCACGATAAATATCTTCCTACGACGAAGGGATGCTTCACGTCTTAATCGCCTGTCTGAGGCATCGTTCAGAATTTCCTTGATCTTTGATTGTCGTCCCGATACTCGTTTGCTCCGTCTGGCGCACACAACTTTACCTCCTTATTTTGTAATTGACCTATTATTACGGTTCACTAACAATTCATTTTTTATCGAAATTTTTCAATTTGAAGTGCATCGCGTTAACATAATCTACCGTACTGATGAGATCCCTGTAGCAAGAACAACTGTCTGACTTGATGTCTTCGCCATGTCCACATTTGTCGGTGTATCCATTTTTCTTCGCTCACCGATGTCCACCATTTATCAATTTGCAGTCGTATCTATGTTCGTTTTATGATTCCACGTATCACACTATTTCATTTCTTTTGAAACCGTCAGAGAACAGACTCTACGCAAGAGGAGAGTTTGTGAACAAGATTTTAATTGAAAAACGGACCAAGGAATAATAATACAACAACCGATTGAAAGAATTTGTAAATCAGAAAATTGAAGGAAGAAAAATGAGTGAGGAATGAGACAACCATATTCGTACTCAAGATGGTCAGTCTTTCATACTATATGGCATACAGCACATGATTAGGTGGCCACCCGACTCTTCGTCATTTCGACAAAGCGTCATATTACAACACTGTTGTCTCTATCAGGAATCAAGAGTTTGAGAAGAGAAACAGTTCAGAAGGAATACAGGAATTTTTCTTTCGTTTTCATCTCATATAATTTATTAACAGAAGAAACTCATACGTATCCAAGAATCAATAAAAACATATACTATCATATTAGAAAAAAATGTCAATGCCGATCACCTTCCACGCTTCACTTACGTATGCCTTCAGGATCGTGCCGATACAGATTCACGATTCAAGTTACATCATTGCTTCGAAATGCTTCCTGGAAATGCCTTCACCTCAACTACTTCAATAATTTGATCTTAATCGCGTCCTTCCGAAATTTGTAATCACGGCTTCAAATCTCATCTATGTCGCGTAGAATAACTATCGATCACGCAATGCCTCAATTTCATTGATAGAGACACGATTTTTTTCCAATTATCTGGAAGATTCTTTCTTTTCCTTCAATCATCCTCCGTCCATTTGAATCACGAGTCTTGTTAAATTTTAATAATTTTATAAATTGGGTAATTAATATTTTAATATGTTGATTCAATTATTGATTTTATTAAACAACGTTTACTTTCATTTTTCATAGAAAACTTTAAACCTTCTCCCTGCTGGTGGGTCTACTTGGCCCTTCGAATTAACAACACTGAGTCTAATTCCATTCTTCTTCTTTTTTAGATCATTTTCTATTTATGATAACAAGAACTTAAGCAGTAATTCGACAACCAATTTGTAAAACTCATTTCATGCCAAAAATCCTCTGAAAGTTGGTTAAGAAAATCTTTTCCGAAATCTTATTTTAAAGTTTTGATAAACAAATATTTGGTCGTCATTACTATATAAGTTACTTTCTATTTTTATGATTTACCAATGAAATGTGTAATTAAAAGAATGCCAATATAAGGGTCTCTCCACTTTGGTACTTCTTTCACCTTCCCTTGGATTCAACTCGCACTTATTAGTCGGCGAAACTTCATTTACCGTCGTATATCATTTTATTTCTAACTCGAACCCGATAATGACGTCTGCCATTGTCTTTTATAGTCTTGTCGTCGTCCTTGACATTATGCTAACAACCACGCATTCGATTCGACATTCCGTCTGTAGATAGAGTCGCATCTTCTTGCTAGTCTTACCTACACCTATTAAGGTAGCTATCATTCCTCGCGCAGCTCCCGATGGGTGATAAGAATCTTCTCGCAACGGTGGTGCCTTCAAAACGTGCAACGTTGGTTCTTCATCAGCTTCCATCAACTGGTTGCTCCCGACGTGGAACTCGTCCCAATACCTAATTCTAAGTTAAATTGTAGCTTTTCTTACACTAATTCTCACAAGAATCGATCGCATAGTCTTCAAAATCACATGAAAAGTAGGGTAACATACCCCATCTCCATCGGTCTGTCGATTCCCCATTACTGTAGGATCTGATAATTCAATATACCTATAGCGTTGTGACATTCGCCTTACACTTCCCTCAACAATACTGGCTTACCCATTCCGTATCGGATCTGTTAACCCTAATTCGCTCTCCACTCAACTTAACATGAGTATGCCTAGAGTCTTTCCTATCCTGTACGGCCTATCATTCCTATCTTACTCTCACCTATTCTTATTTCAGTGACCAATAACCTGCAGCTCTGATGCCAACTTGTAACAACCCAAATTCGGGGTCAAGATTTGGTGTCACTAAATATTCATTACATAAAATAGAAGAATATTTAATTAACCCCTTGAATCCGGATCGTTTACAGGTTATGGTATGAAACAAGAATCTAACCTCCTACGATTTACAATAACTACAATACAAGTGTAAATACCTTTAAACTAATGCTCTTGTCATATTCTTCTAACATCTTCAATCTCTCTCAGCGGAAATTTCTCTAACTTCTGCTGTCTATCAAGGCTATTCACTTTTATCCTTATCTGTTTCTGGCAGAAATAAGAATTTACAAAGCAAGAGTGAGCCAAAAATGCCCAGCAAGTATATAATTTGAGTTGCAAATATTAATAACAAAGGAAAATTCCCGAACAAAATTTCAGAACAATTTTTTTTAAACAATTCTATTTATTTTGAGTGAGTGAGCGAATAAATGTTGGCTGTCACCAGCCTTTAACTAAAATCCAAAAATGACAAGCGATTCCCCGATTCATCCCCTGAGTCGGGGTTTTGTCCGGTTTTGGAATCATAAAACCTTTCGAGAGAGAATGCCGTTAATGGCGATCAACAACAAATTAGACTGGACACTAGTTGGCATCTATATTCTGCTGATCAGTCAAAATATAATGCAGATCTATATCTCAATATATAGATCCGGTCGGATATCCAGGCACTACGGCCCATCTCGAGGCACCAGTCATATCCCGGTCCTCAGGATTAAGATACACTTAATCCCCAAAATGTCATCATTATCCAGCCCATGGAGTATTTTGATGTCAAATCATTTTGAATTCAAAACATCCCAGTTCAGGGTTCGCAAATAACCCGAAAGAATGGGTATTTGCTCAAGAGAGCAATCGAATTATAGGAACAAGAATAAATGAACATGCATAATATGAGTAATTGCAGCGAAATGTAAAACATTTAACTATTCTGAACTTAGAATAGGAACGAATAAATATTTGTAGAAAATCAGGAATACTTGCAATATTTAAAAGAAAGTTCGGGAATACTTGCCTCAATAAGCTTTAACCGCTATTGACTTTGGTTTGACTTTGATCGTTCGGCTTTATCATCAAACTACTATCCTATTCTGGATACGATCCCAACATTCAGACCCTTCAGTTGGAACTTCGTTGATTTCGACGTCTAATCACTAGATTGTTCCTAGTCCGATGTCAAATCTCGGGTCTTCCGTCTAAAACCTACAGGGTTGAAATACCCTAGTTTAGATAACCTCTTACGCTTAACATCAAATCGTTTCCTATTCTACACATACGATTTCATAACCGAATTGATATTTATATGTATTATCGAAATACACATAGCAATTATGGTTCGCATCTTCAAAAATCGGTTCGGTATTTAATTTTGGAAAATTTGTATATTTGTCATTTTGAAAAATGGGGTAATCGATTATTCACAAAAGATCTTGTCAAGTCACGCAAATCGGTTTCATAAAGTTCAATTATATCCTCGTTCGACGTTTACGATAATTACAGGTTATGTTTCCGTATCTTCGGAATTAATTTTCCCCGAAAATCGGGCAGTGTTTCCTTTATTTATCGGCCTGCCCGTCGAATCATTTCGACGTTAAATCATAACCACAACACAATCCACAATTCAATAAACAATCCCAACCACCGATATGAATTCAATTATTATGTACTGTTATTCATATTTTATTTTTCATTTCGTTTCGAAATTTATTTCACAAATTAATTTTAATTTTAATTTATTTATAATTTAGGACTCAGATAAAAATCATCATCAACCACCGTCGGCTCGCCGAGGCTCATCGCTGACGGCGGCAAATTTATTGGTGCCCGGAAATATCCGGGTTTCCAAATAAATTTCACCGATACAATTTAATTTCCTGTACGAAAATCTTTTATTTCACGAATAATTACTCAAATAATTTCCTACAAAAAATAAATAAATAAATTAGTAAATAAATATCAATCAGGGTAATCAGAACCAAAGGAATCGAACAGCAACACAACGCCGTACGCGCGCTACGAGCCACCGCGCCAAACTCACACACACATACCTCGTACATACACACAGTACACAACACACACATCACACACATAAATATATATATACGCACCCAACCAGAAACACAAATGAGGCCAATCAACCGGAAAATGAAACAACGGTCGGAATATTACCAAGGCGGCGCCAAAATCACCGGAAAAGGAGAAAACCGGGGGAGAAGAAACAGGAGCAGGGGGCATGGGGAAGAACAGGAAGGAGGAGGGAGTAGAACGAGAAATATAGGAGAGAAAGGAGAGTGACGCGAGAGAGAATTGAGGGTGAGAGAGAGATCGATTGAGAGAGCCGAGAGGAACGAGAGATATAACAGGGGGTGGGGGATTTGGGGGTAGAATTAGGTTTTTCTATTTTTATTTTATTTTTTTTCCTTTTTTCTTGTCTGATTTGTTACGTATTTAATGATATCATGATATAATTTGTGAATAACGGTAACTCAAAATATCGTTTAAAATAATTAATTAATAATTTTTTTTAATTTTATAAATATTATGAAATAATTAAAACATCAATTTCGTAATTTTTAAAGTATTTCTGAATTTAATACATAATTTACACTTAAATGCGATCAGAAAATTATTTAAAGATAAATGATCAATAAAATATTGATTCCTAAATTTTATAAACTCCTAAAAATAATAAATAAAATTATAAAAAATAAAAATAATTTTAGGAGCAACTTTAGCATCTATGAGAATAACTATTCAATAAAATCATTTTAAAATGAATTAAATTCATACAGCTCAATAATTAATCATAAAATTAATCCTCGCGTCCAACAAATCACAAACAATTAATAATATAGCAATACATCGTTAACAGAACCATTGCATATTGTATTTATTTAACATTTCGATAATTACCTTTATAGACCGGATCCGAAAATAGGTTAGTTAGCCGCTAAATAACTAAAAAGATGATACGATTTCAATACCAGAATTCCATAATTATCAACACAGAGATTCTTATAAAATACTTTATATGAAAATGAGGTAATAATGTCTCGCCTTTTGAGAATATGGATTCTTATCGATATATAAAATGATTTACGTATGGAAAATTTCACATCGGAACTCGTACAGGTCAAACCGTACCCCGGATCGAAAAAGTTAAAACATGAAAAGTGTTCAGAATTATCAGATTAGGTTAGAAAGGAGTTTTCGGAAGAGTTTCGGGTTGTAAAAACGCAAAAACAGTTGAAGTGGGATAATTTCTAATTCTAAAAAGTAATTTTATAACCACGTGAAATAATCATTATTAATTCTATAAATCCTTATAAAATCATATAATATTCCAAAAATTACCAGAAAAATACCAAAATTATCTAGATTTAATTCTAGATAAATAAAGATTAAAATATTTAACTCTTCATCAGAAATACACATCCAAATATTAACATCAATTATCAAACAATTCACCAAAATTCACACAAAAATCACATAATAATTATTTATTGATAAAAATAATTACATAATATTTCCTAGACGTTACACTTGTCCTGCTAAAAATCCCACACCCCCTACAGAAATATATAATGTATGTCAATCAACATATAATGATGATGAAGATCGGGATAATGAATCTGATGACTTTAAGAGGTATGTTTGCTGATGCGGAACAGCCTCTTTTTAAGGGAAGCGAGTGCATTAAACTAGAGTCAGTCCTCAAATTACATAATTGAAAGGCTAGGTTTGGAGTTAGTGATAAAGCCTTTACCGATCTTCTTGAATCCATTGGCTCTTTTCTTCCTAAAGAGCATGTGCTTCCGGGTAGTATGTATGAAGCTAAGAAAACCTTAACTGATTTAGGACTTGAGTATGTCAAAATCCACGCTTGTCCAAATGACTGCGTGTTATACAGGGGACCAGCTGCCGAGTCTTTATCTGAGTGTCCCAAATGCCATCTTTCTCGCTGGAAAATTGGGAAAGATGGTAAAGTTAGGGTTAATGTTCCAACCAAAGTGATGTGGTATTTTTCGATAATCCCTAGTTTGAAACGACTGTTTAAATCTGCTACTACTGCTAAATTAATGAGTTAGCATGCAGAGAATCGATCTAAAGATGGAAAGATGCGTCATCCATCTGATTCTCCTACTTGGTGAAATGCAGATTGTAGGTGGTCCGAGTTCGGTAGCGAGGATAGAAATATACGCTTAGGATTAGTGGCCGATGGTATAAATCCACACAATAATGGATTAAACAATCGGTATAGCTGTTGGCCGGTCATGTTAGTAATGTATAATCTTCCTCCATGGTTATGCATGAAGAGGAAGTTTATGATGTTATCGACATTGATTTCTGGCCCATATGAGCCTGGAAATAACATTGACATATATCTACAACCAATGATCGGTGATTTAAAAAAATTGTGGGAGGAAGGGGAACCAAATGTGTATGATGCACATAGAAAATCTGTCTTCATTTTAAAGGCAGTTCTGATGTGGACAGTAAACGACTTCCCGGGATACGAAAATCTGCCAGGCTACATAAATAAAGGGTATAAGGCTTTTCTAGTATGTAGTGATAACACTGTCACTAGATATTTAAGTCATAGTAGGAAAATGTGTTATCTAGGCCATCGTCGGTATTAAGATGAGCATCATCCTTATAGGAGGCAGCGGATAACATTTGATGGACAACAAGAACTTGGTTATGCACCTGAGCCACTTAGCGAAGATGAAGTGTTAATGCAACAGCAGCAACTTGAATTTAGTTTTGGGAAGGGGGAAGGCGAAAAAGGTAGAGTATGCATGGAAAAAGAAATCAATTTTCTTTGAATTGGAATATTGGAAATTTCACCACGTTCGTCATTGTTTAGATGTTATGCATATCGAGAAGAATTTGTGCGATAATATAATTGGGACACTACTTAATACGAAATACAAGACTAAGGACAGTGTTGCCTCTCGTCTTGATATGATTGATATGGGTGTAAGGATTGATTTAGCTCCTGAAATAGATGAAAAGAGGACATACTTACCTCCTTCCCCTTTTACTTTGTCTAAAAAAGAAAAAAAAACTATGTTGACATCATTGTCCAATATGAAACTTTCATATGGACATGCATCAAATATCAGAAACTGTGTATCACTGATTGATATGAAGTTGTATGGGCTGAAGTCCCATGACTGCCATATCCTACTCCTGCAGTTACTACCGGTTTGTATTCGTTCCGTGCTTCCAGAAAATGTTAGGGTAAGTATAATAAGATTGTGCTTTTTTTCAACTCCTTGTGCAATAAAGTCGTAGATGTGTCAAAATTGAGTAAACTCCAAGCAGATTTGATTTTGAGCTTATGCGAGTTGGAAAAAATATTCCCTCAACTAGAGGAGTCCGAGCAACCCGCAGTTACCTCAACTGGTGATGTGGCAAGAAGTTCTGGAGGTACTCGAGGGGTATGCGCAATGCACAAAGTAATTTTGAAGAAAGCGCGCGGGAAAAAATTTATAGTCACATGTGATCAGTGGGGAATTCATAACAGGGAAACCAGGGCTCGACTGCAGTCCTATATCGGTATGTTGGCCAGGACTACAATTTCAATTGATATTGCTAAATAGACAAGTGCAGATCCTGAATTAAAATCAAAGATTTGGATAGATATTCAGGTACTCCACAATCCCTTTAATTTTTTTGCACTTGTTCTATTAATTTTTTAATTTAAAATTATTATTATTCTTTGTGTTTTTTGCTAGTCAACATTTAAAGTTGGTCCACACTGTGAGGACATTGTCCTAAAGTCTGCGGGCTCTAAATGGCGACAATTTAAAACCGATTTGATGAGGAAGTTTGTGCTTCCGTTTGTTGGAGACAAGAAGAAACTGAATAAGCCACCTAAGAGATATGCTTTTGTCATTAAGTTAATATGGAAGAATTTTGTGAAGCAAAGGACTGATACTAGTTGGACGGTATATTTTATTTTATTGGACTTTTGTAATTCTCCAACTGTTTTTCCCTTTTCTGTTAATTTTGCACATCAGTTTATGTACTTCTATAAATTTATTTGTAGGGAATTCATGAAGCGCAGAGTGAAAGGGTTTCGCAGAGAAAGTATCACCATCGCTTGTCTAGAAAGGGATATATTGGTCTAAAGGAAGAAGAAGTAAGAACAAAGTCATTACTGTCTTATTAAAAAAATTGCATTTTTAATATTTTGCTGCACATTTTGAACAGATCAAAAAAGGAAAGTTGCAGCCGGAAGAAGAACCCGATAGAGCAATTTTTTGGCAAAAAGCTCGGAAGCGGAAAAATGGCGAAGAGGTCGAAGAGGTCGATGAAGACCTGGCTACTGTATGCGAAAAAATTGTAAGTGTTCATGTATGATTATGTTAATCCTGTTGGTTTTTTTAATTATTTTTCATGTTTTTTAATTATCGGCATGGCTGTTTTATGATTATGTTAATCCTGTTGGATTTTTTTAATTATTTTCATACTTAGTATTATTTTTTAATTATCGGCATCGCTGTTTTATGATTATGTTAATCCTGTTGGATTTTTTTAATTATTTTAATACTTAGTATTGTTTTTTAAATATCGATATGGTTGTTGTATCATCATGTTATGCTTAGTATTCTTTTTTAATTGTCGACATGGTTGTTAATACTTCTGTAATTTTTTGCAATATCAATAGAATGCTCTGTTGGAAAAAAAGGGCGAAATAGAATTTTCTGGAGGTGAAGACGTTCTGACTAAAGCTTTGGACAGTCGTGAACATTCAGGAAGGGTTCGGGTTGTTGGAGGGTACGTAACTCCAAAAAAATACTTTAAGCTACCTAGAGAGAAAAAGATTCGAATCACGAAGAAAGAGTTGTAGGCTCGTGATCGAGAAAGAGATGAAAAGGTCGATAAAAAGATGCAGGTTCTTGAGGCAGAGATTGCTGAGTTGAAGGCAATGATGGCTTCAGGGATTGCTCTTCACTCCCCAATCATGTCATAAAAGGGAAGTCATCAGCCAAAAAAAGCATTTGTAGTGGTATGTAGTGATATGACGACGTTGATGAATGTGTTCCAACACCTGCACGTCATGGAGTTTTGGTAATTTATCAATAAATTATTATTTTTTTAATTATTATTATGCAGTAATGATTTCTTTTCAATTTGGTACTTTATATTTCGTATTTATGTTTGGTTTTTTTATATGTATTAGGGGCAGAGATCGTGTGAGCTATCCATCAACACGATAGACAACAGGGTTGCTTTTGGTATGGTGTACCCTGGCAAGGATAAAAAAAAGTGCATGGAATCGATATACCACTTGGACATAAGTGTGTATCTGTCAATGGGCTACTCAAACCAGATGCGTTGCTTCCGGTGCCGGTATGTGGCGAAATGGTGACAGTCCGCGATGCACTTGGCTCCTTTTTAGCATGGCCTGAAGGACTAATCATCTACACAACTCCAGCGGTATGAGGATATTTAAATTGTTGTCTGGATTTTAAAATTAAAAAATGCTTTTGTCTGGATTTCAAATTTTGGTAGTTTAATTGTCTACAGATTAAGAAAAAAGAAAGGAAGCGGCCAGGTACAAAGCCAGGTCTAGATTTGAATAATTTGAAGTCGGATTTTTTGGAAGCAAAGCCAAGTGCAAAAGTGCCAAAAGGCTTTAACTTACTCTATAAGCATGTTGTTACATGGATGAAGACTACTAGGGTTTCGATACAAATTAAATGCGAAAAAGAAGTGTTTGGACATGAGAAAGTAATTTACTTGTTACATGAGAATGTTCATACGGTGTTGGAGTTTGAAATGCTAGGCCAAGCTGTACTTGTATCTTACATGGCGTAAGTTTCTTTTTTTTTTCCTTTTTTCAATTTCAATAATTTTGCGGTTCAGGTTTGTTTAATTATGTCTTTTGGTAGGTACTTACATTCTGAGATAAGTGAACGGCCAGAATTGGTGGATACGTTTACTTTCATTGATCTAGGATCCACTTATTACTTGAATGCAGAATTTGAAACTTACATCGTGAACCGGTTGAAAGAGGGTAACCCGGATCGACTATTCTTCTTACCGCACAATCAGAAGTAAGTTCTTACTTTATGATATTGAAAAGCTGAATAGTACGTAAACTAGTATATAATGTGTGAAATTTGTCTTTGACATGTTTTTTAATAAAAACAGTATGCATTGGATTTTGACCATTATTTGGGAAGGTGAAATATATTTTCTTAATCCTCTCCCTCACCAAGTACAGTTTCCAGATCTAGAAAAGGCATTATCGAGGTAATTTTGTTTTTCCTGCAACATTTGATGAGAACTTTTGATAATCTGTAGTCTTATATCAGTTTATTTAAATGATGCAGGGCATTGAAAAGTTTTAATTCTGAAACTGGTAGGGGCAATCACAAGCCATCCAAAGCAAAATTTCTAAGTGTTAGCGTTTTTTTGTGCTTTAGTAATTATGGTTAATAAGTAGTTTAGTTCAGTTGGAATTTTTTTTTCTTTGGAACAGGGGTCTCCTAAGCAACCTGGTGGCACGGAATGCGCTTGTAGTCATGCGCTACATGAAAAAAATATCAACGACACTAGATTGACTTTTACTACAAAGGTGTTCATCCTTATTTTGGCATTGGGATTATATAAAGGTCCACTTTTCATTTTATAAAAATAAAGTTTGTTTGAATTTTTCAGTGGCTACAGAAGACTCGCATGTGTTACACCGAGGAGCAGCTTGATGAAGTACGTGTTGAAGCTCTCAGATATATCCAAGAGCACATCTGAACAGTTTCTAGTGCTACTTTAGTTTTGGGCAGGTTATGTAAATCTGAACATTTGATATTATGGTTTTGGACTAGCTAGTGCATGTAGTTATTTAGGAGTTAGTTTTGCAGATTGGTAGATGTTTGTTTTGCGGATTGGTAGATGTTGGTTATCCGGATTGATGATGTCGATTTTTCGGATTGATATTTTTTGGATGTATGTTGTGAATGGTATTTATGGCCGGATTGCGGATATTGCAAATGCGTGTGCAATTTTAAAATTTTGTGTTTACGTATATAGACATTAGTTTTATTTATGATGCCTTGAAAAGTAATGTCTATTGGTAACATCCACATCATATTTTTTGTAAAACTGATGTCTAAAACTTTTATTAACATCAATTTTTTCATTGCAAAAGCGATGTCTATAAATATAATATACATCACTTCTATAAATAAAAAGATGATGTTGAAAACAGGTATAGACATCAGGCAAAAACGATGTATAAACAATACATATAAATCAGTTTTAAAATAATAAAATCGATGTCTTTATACACATAGACATCGTCCAAAACCGATGTCTAACATCTTAATCAATATCGCTTTTTTATAAATAAAACCGATGTCTATATAGAAAAAGACATCGCCTAAAAGTGATGTCTAAGATGCAATAACACATCGGTTTATTTTTAAAAAAACGATGTCTTTAAGTCAATAGACATCGCCCAAAACCGATGTCTAATATATCTTTGGACATCAGTTTTTTTTTAAAAAAAACCGATGTCCAACGGCTTAAAGACATCGTTTTTAGGTGATGTTTAAGTTATTCTTAGACATCAAAACTGATTTAGAAACTGATGTCTAAACCTTTTTTTTGTTGTGTTAGCAATTGTTTAATGGCTTATACTTGATGTAATTATCACATAAAAATAATATAGTTTAACACATTTTGTAAAAAATAGGATCTCAGACATCAGAAAATTGCTAAAAACTGATGTTTATGTTAGTACAAACATCGGTTTCTGGCCGATATCTAGAATAGATATCGGTCAAAAAACACAAAGACATCGGCCAAAAACCGATGTCTATTAGCTTTTTTTGTAATAACTCGAATTTTTGAGACTTTGTAAAAATGTTTAATGAATAGTAACCCTGACGGACGGGGAAAACGTTTTAGCCCACACTATGTAGTGCACGAGAAAATGAGTTTCGGAGTTGATATTATGATTATACGTACCAAATGAGTGTATGTAAAAGTCGTCAGAATTCGAAACCGGACACTTTTATTTTTTCTCGAGAATTCACCAGACACTGAAGGAATAAGAATTAAGGAATTGAAACCAAGGATTATAAAAAGGGATTAAAGGAGTAATAAAGGATATCAAGGGGGATTTATAGAGCCCTGACAATGAAACCACGGATACGTTCCCTTCGAAACGATCAACGAGAACGAACGATAAATGAATCGTAAAACAATTAAACGAGTGAATAATGCAAGTAGTGCAAGGATGTGGACACAAGTTAAACACCAAGACAACACCCTTACACCATGAGTAAGTGACACTTGACAAAAAAATTAGTGGTGTTAATTAAGCCACCAAGCTAACACCTCACTCTTTCTTTTAACCACACAATTAAGCAAACATCAAACAAGTATATATATTTGCATCATTTCATTTTTCACCACAAACACAAACAACCAAGTAAAACTTATCTCTTTCCCCCATTTTTTATCAAAAACCCGAGAGGAAATAACAATGGAAATGGTGGAAGATGAAATGCTTGTATCTTGAATTTCCCTTGGCCATTTTTCGCGTTCTACCTATCAAATCGAAGCCCTCGAGAAGCCCTATACATTTACGGTAACTACTCTCCTCACCTCCTTGATTCTCAATTCCTTTTTTCATGTTTTATAGTTCAGATAAATAGTTAACTCAAAAATTAATGTTGTGTTCTTGATTTCGTTTTGAGGTTTTGATCAAGTATAAAGCTAATTAAGGATCATCTAAGATTTGTTAAGCATTACCCACTCTCCAATGAATATATAAATCTTTGACCCAACCTTAATGAAGAATTAAGTTCAAGATCTTTTTAGAATATAGTTGTAAACCTAATTTTGGTGGAAGTGTTGTTCTAATCTTGATGTTTAGCTAAGTAGATTTAAGGTTGATTATTGTTGCCTCAAGAACATGATGTTATTGAGAGGATTTAGTGTGGTGATGATGATATTTTGATTATTGGTGGTAGCATAAAGATTTAAGGCATAAACGAAACTCCGATCGTAACCGTAATCTCGTTAAAACGAACAAAACATAACTTTAAGTTTCTGCAGAAAGTCCCGAAGATGTAAACTGTAATTTCCTGAAAAATAACCCTTGATTATGATATACAATGTTATAAGGATCGTTTAGGCGCTTGAATCGCTTGATTCCGATTTACGGGTCAAAAGTTATGGCCATTTTACTAAAAGTGATTTACGCGACAAAAACTGATACAAATTACGAACCTTGAAATATAAAGGATCGACTTAAAAATGTTCATAAATCATGAAATTTTTACAGAGAGTAGTATTTTGAGTTTCCTAACTTTCATAAATATTTCAAGTGAAAATAATGATTTTGCAATTTTATAAAAATATCAGATCCGAGACCGCGCGATTAGAAACCACAGAGTCCATAAGCGGAGCCGGCGACGAAAATGAAAATGGACTTAAGATACTATGAAAAAGGAAGTGACCATAATGTGAATAAGGACTTAAAGTAATAGTAAGGGTAATATAAGTTGAGAGGGTGCATAATGATTAGCGCATGAGTGCGGGTAGCCGTAAATTAGAACGGGACCTAACGAAACGAATTGTGTTTATGATTATAGATTTTCGAGCAGAACCTAGAGCATCCTCCACCTCAAGATACCCAGGCAAGTTTTCAAACCCTACCTTTTAAGAACTGTTATGTTGTGAATATTTTACAAAACTGTCATATATGCATGAGATTGCTTTAAACTGTTTTACGAAGTTTGAGATGTATTACATTACTCAATTATTGATAATTTCTAGTATATGTTCATACCGAGTTCAAAATGTTATATTTAGACCAAGAGTCTGTCGGTGTAAGATTATAAAAACCCGGAAGTATCCTGGAGGAGTTTATAATTGAGAACGTTAACGCTTGCGAGTAGTGTGGCGTGTATATATTTTAGACCGAGGATCGGTCAGTAAAAATTGATGAAAACCCGGAAGTATTCCGGAGGTGCTTTATTTAAGAATATTAGCGCTATAGCAGAGTGTGATGTATAAGTTGTAAGACCGAGAGTCGGTCAATTTTATTTTTATAAAATAAAAACCCGGGAATCATTTCGGTGATATTTATAGGACGATTAAAGTCCATAGTAGTTACGTTTCAAGGGACTCAACGTCCATTTACGAAATACTAAACACCTCGAACTTTTATTAAAATGATTTCCAAAGATCGTATTCCCTCAACTATACTTTATCGTTCGAATAATAAATATCTATTTACTATTCATTTATTATGGGAGAAGTATTCTCCAGTGAATATTTATTTCAGACTCGATTAAATATTAAAGATTATTATATTACTTAAACATAAATTAGTTGAGGAATATTATTTCAAATATTCTTTTAGAAAAGTATAATTATTTGAGGTTTAATTATTCAACAATTAATATTTGATTATTAAGCATTAGTTATTTAATGGTTTAAATATGATTTAAAAATCATAAAACCTGATTTAAAATACTTTCTGATTTCCGGAAAATCATTCGAACAATTTCGAATCGTCGAAAAATATCATCTTGACTTATTTTTTAAAATATTTTGAATATAGTTTCAAGGAGAAACCCCCCCTCATTTAATTATCTGTTGACAACGGTCAACTCACATCCTTAGTACTTCCTCCGAAAATTTCGGAAGTACGTATATATATACCATAGTAAGATAAGTTGTTTCTATCAACAAGCAAAACGTTTGGGGAACTTCGATGTGGTTCGAGTTCTCGATATATGATAGAATTCTTTTAAAGGACAAGGGAGGGGTAGACTCTGGTACTATGTGTGCTAGATGGACTACCAAAGGTACCGCAGGTGAAGGTACTTTGTGTACTCGGGAACTTGTGAAGTATGTGTATACCCAAAATGGGACACGTAGCCCGAATGCGGCTAGGGTGATAACCGGGATACGAAGGTGTCGTTCTTCTACTAGTAAAAAAGGTTACTATTATCGTATTACGACTGATCATTGTATGCGGTGGCTCTAACGAGTGTCCTATTCTTCCAATTGGAATTATGATGCAATACCGTAACCCAAGCCTAGGTGCTGGGTTTACTATTAAGGTATTCGCAGGATAATAAAATCCATTAAAGGATTGAATTCATAAGAAGGTGTGTATCACCAAGGAAAACTATTTTCGAATAAAACGTAATTATCATATATGATGTTTTACGTGAGTTTATCATACAATCATTTTCATACTGTACATTATTATGCTGGGCATTATAGCTCACTCTTGATTTCTTTTAAATGACACAAGATAACA
Organism: Apium graveolens; assembly: GCF_009905375.1. Taxonomy (NCBI): domain Eukaryota; kingdom Viridiplantae; phylum Streptophyta; class Magnoliopsida; order Apiales; family Apiaceae; genus Apium; species Apium graveolens. The sequence continues at coordinate 228,522,194 of NC_133652.1, forward strand.
GTTAACCAGTATGTCGGTGTGGGACTTAGTCGCTTGCAGTCATGGGGAGAATCCCTGGCAGCTTTGTCTCAGGTGTGCCAGAGTATCAGATAGGTATAAGATATCAGTCGTAATTATTGTAACTTCATATAGAGGTTATGAATAATTGTTTGAGATCCTATAAAGTATATTTGAGTTTTAATAACAGATGATACTTGTTGTACGTCATTTCTAAGGCTATGACTTGCGAGTGTGTGAGATTGGGGGTCTGTGATATGGAATTATTGGATTATTGAGTTAATGAAGGTTACGCATGATTGCAGGATTGCATGACGACCCAGATTCCTGACCCCAGATTTGGGGGCGTTACATTTTTCTTGTAGTGTTTTTGGCATCTAATTCTTATAAAATGCAAAGTTTTAAAGTTAAATTGTCAAAGGGACAAAATTGTTTTTTTGAGAATAGTGGATCTGGACTAAGACGCATGTTATTTCCACACTTATTATTTGAGGCTTAAAAGTTGCCTCAGGATCCTACCAAAATTGTTTAGAACCCAACGAGGTTCGGGATTTCTTCGCGGCTGGTCACCGGCTGTAATCCGTAGCGTCATAAAATGATTTTGAGGAATGATTTGGTTTAAAAGATTTTGATTTGAATAATGATGCCACTATGCTCTATATCATGTTTCGTGATGTTATTGTGCCTTTATGATATGATTTTTCTACTATTGATTTGCGATGAATGTCGGCTTTCACCCTATCCTGATCCTTGATTCTTGAAAGCCCAAACCTTTCTTCATAACCTTTGTATAGACAAAGATATAAATCTGCCACCTAGAGATTTAAAAGTAGAATGCCTCAGTTTATGCTATTGATATTGTTATTGCTTTATAGAACTGCTATATAGTTACTTGCTGAGCTCTTGTGTTCATATATATATATATATGCTTTGATCTAACCATGGCAGTTAAGAAAGAAGATGGCCAGACTTAGGTGTTCAGCTCGCATGAGTGTTCCGGGCAGTCCCTACCATGTCATAGATTTCCAGATGCCAGAGCAGGTAGCAGTGTGTGTGAGCAAGCGTAGTAGTTGGAAGGTTTTTTTAAGTTGATTCGGATACAATGGGTTATCTGTTGGTTCTTTTTCGGAATCGAATAAAATTGAATTCATTAATATTTTAGGTTTTAATATATTCTTTTGGTTGGTTGTTGTAATCGTGTCTCAAACTTAATCATGTTTAGATTATGTTAGTATTTAATCGGGGTTTATTATATTTGTTGATATTATTAGTTTACTGGTGTGTGAGTTCTCATTTCCTAACCCCGAGATTGAGGTTGTCACAGTTTTTTCTGAAAAGATATAAGTATATTGGAGTATCTTGTAACTTCATCTTTAATTAATATCTAGTAAATGATTATCTTATGCATGACAAGGACTTTCAGAAAGTTATCGATAAAGATACTTTACATAATTGATCAAACTATCTATATTTTGTGAGTTATATTTCTCACTCTTGATTCATTTCTTTATCACACAACAACAGTTAGGCAAGATGGCCAGACTCAAGCAGACCCACTGCAAGAGCGTGGGAAGCATCATGCATCTACCCGCTGAGATCCTAGCCGCCATTGCTGCAAAGGTAGATTTATCTGTAGTTTAGGCGTTCAGCTTTGGGAATCAACTTATGTGTAATTATAAATTGTTTTGAATAATGGCAAAGAACTATAAACTTATTAAGTAATCATTTTGGGTTTGTAATAACTTTTAACTTATGGATCTCAATGACTGTTACTTATTTTAATTTCATCTCTGAGACTATAACGTGTCGTGGAGTGTGTATTATTATGGGATCACAGTATATAGTGGTTTATTTAATTAAAGTAAAGTGTTATGAATGAAAACAAAGACCGTGATAACCTGAATCCCCGACCCCGGATTTGGGGGTGTTACACATGAAGTGTTGATAGCCTCAGCCCAGAAATAAGTAGGTCACTTTGATTCTTCTAGCATAGTTCTTGCAGCTTCAATTAATGATCTGTTCTTTCTCTCAACTACTCCATTTTACTGTGGTGTTCTTGGAGTTGAGAACTCATGCTTGATTCTATTTTCTTCATAAAACAAACTCATTGTAGAATTCTTGAACTCAGTTCCATTGTCACTCCTGATTCTTCTAACTTTGAGATCGGGATGGTTATTGTTAGGTAATGAATCACACACAGAGGGGGGCGGTGAATATGTTTTTCTGATTTTAGGCTTTTCTTGAAAGATAATGGTTGAACAAAGTAAACTAAATCTTATATTAAAAAGTTTTCTTGCAGAATTTAAACTTTGCAGAAAAGAAAGAACACAAATCTTCAAAACTCACTTAATTTTATATTAAAATTAAGATTGTTTTGCTACAAAATTTCTAATGTTATTCCCAGTGGACTAACAATGAGATTTACAGAAGGGGGGTTGAATGTAAATCTCAAAACTTTTTCAAGTTTTGAGCAGTTTCTAAGGCTAAGTGTTTGAGTGATCAAATGTGTGTGAATTGCTTGAAGCTGATGCAGACAGATATATATTCAAACACAAATGAAATGAGCATAAAGAACTTAAAAACTTTTCTGGTGGATTTGTTGTTCCACCAGAGATGTGTTATTTCAGAAAATCTGTGATTCAAAGAATTAAATCACAACTGCTTCCTAGTACAAACTAGATGATTTTCTCTTTTAATATTTCTAAACAGCTCAGGAAAATTCATATCTAATTACTAGCTGCTACTTGGTTTATATATCACCAAGTTTACAAGTGAAGACAAACTGTAAAATACAATTGAAAAGATTCTTCACATGTTTCTTCTTCATTTCTCTATCCAATGCAATCTAGGATAATCTGTAAATCTTTGAATACTTCCTTGTTTGTATCAGAATGGAAATGCTGCATTTTCTTGATTCCTCCTAGAGGCTTCCACATTCCAGTATGTCTCTGTCAACCCATGTGCCTCTGTTAGCTTGTGAATTGTCACTATCAACTGCTAATGAACTAAGCATCCGTTGAAACTTTCATCCGTTGATGCCTTATCCGTTGAGGCTTTATCCGTTGAAGCTTTATCCGTTGATGCATTATCAGTTGAAGTCTTTATCCGTTGAAGCACTTATCCGTTGATGGATATTATCCGTTGAAGCAATAGAGACATCCGTTGAAGCTTTCTTTCTTATCCGTTGAAGGTCTTTAATATCCGTTGACACTTCTTCACTTATACAAAATTACAAGGCATGAAATATTTACAATTAGCCCTCCTATTTGTACATCCATTAGCAGTCAACATGACTGATTATTTCCTAACAACATCTAAGAATTACAGCTTGAAACCAGAGAGTGAAATGTGCTACAATACTAAACTTATTGCTAAGTAAAGCTACTCCTTCAACGGATAGCCAAGATGGTCTTATCCGTTGAGGCTACAAATACTAGATTTCTACTTAAGTGTTTTGCTTAACTTATCATCAAACTAATACACATATTCCTAATAATCTCCCCCTATTTATGTCTACTAGAACTGTAGGCATAAATGGGTTTAGCTTGATGATAACAAAACACTTAACAAATATATAAGCTGTAATAAATCAGAAATTCAAAAGTGCTATAAAAATGTATATGCTGAGATGGAATTGAAGAATTACATTGTTTCCAAGGGTGCTCCTTTAGCCTGAGCAAATTACTTTCTTTTCCTTTGATCCCTGGTTTTCTTTCCTAGCCTCCTGTCATTCTCCTCTATTTGAAGTTGAAGTTGTCTGTAGAATTCAGCTTCATCTTCTTCATTGATATCTAACTTAGATTGTATATCCTTGAGAGTTTCATTACTGGCAATCTTTAGCTGATCTTCAATTTTGAAAAATCTTCTGACTCCTTTGTTGTCTCTGAACTCCATCAACCAATGAGGTGATTTGTGAATTGTAATTCCTCTTTCTTGAATGAGTAAAGTTCTAGGCAAAGCATTGGGCTCCCTCCAAGTTTTCCTTATGTTGGCAATCTTGTTGAGAATCTCAGTCTTGGCAGTCCTGGTAAAGCCAGAATCCCTTTGTATGGCTGAGTAGACTATAATCAAGGTAGAGTAGCCTTCATTCAGAATTCTGTGAAGAGGCCATGTTCTTTCCCCAGCTCCTTTGTATTTGAACACTAGTCTTTCTGGTAGCTGTCTGTAGGCAGCTATTCCCCTTACTTCCTCCAGCTCATCCAGATAGAGTTCAATGTCTGAAAATTCTTTCATGTCACAGATGTGAACATAATCATCTTTAGAGGTTTGAGGTTTAGGCTTAGGCTTCTGTGTGAATTTGATTGAGGCTTTAGAGGGTGTTGATTTGATTCTTCTTTTCTGCTTCTTTGATGGTGGAGAAGAGGTTAGGAAGGTGGGCAATTTGATGGTGTCCCAATCAATTGGTTCCTCCTTGGGAATGATTGTTTCACCATGAATGTTCATGAAGGGGACATGTACAATTGGTTCACGAATAGAGGGTAGTGGTTTGGATATTGATTGGGTTTCTTCAGTCTTATCTACCTTCTTTCTCTTTGCATTGACCTTCTTTCTTTTCCCTTTCTGCCATTCTTCCTTACTTCTTTCCTCCATCTCAGTACCAACCATGTCCCCAATAGCTTCATCTTCACCTTTGTCTTCAATTTCTTTTTGTTCTTCAGCCTGACTTGACTTTAGCTATTTTTCAAGCTTTGCTTGTGCTCTTTTGTCAGCCTTTAGCTATTTGGCTTCTTCCTTCAACCTTTTGGTTTCTTCCCTCTTGGCTATTGAGAATTTGGGATGTCCTTGCATCACACATATGCTCTTTCCCTCTCTGAAGATAATATCCATGTTTCTCCTTACAGCCTCATCCATGGTCTCTTTGAGATATGCAATACTTCTACCTAAAAGCTTGTCCTCATCAGCTTTTGGAAGAGGAAAATCCACCCCTTTTAGAGGATTCTTTGTAGAGTCCTTATTGGATCTGTTGTTGGGCTTGAGAACCATAGGTTGCAGATCTTTGGAAGAAGTTTCTCCATCCTTATGCCTCCCTACTAGCTTGAGTTCCACAATAATTGATTCCACTTTTGTGCTATGCTTCACAGATTGTGATTGAGAAGTTGTAGAACCAAATATTAGTTGCATCTTTTCATCAATCTTCTTCCTTTGCTCTTTGACTTACAATTCAGCTGCTGCTATCTGGATTAGATCAATTCCATCTAGCTTTCCTTTGACTTGAATAGATGGAGAAGTTGTGATGACAGGAACTAGCACTTGAGAAATCTGAACTGTTGTAGATGGCTCTCCTTCCCCTTCCCCTTTATTCTCCCCCTTTTTGTTATCATCAAGGGTAGGGGTCAAGCCTTGTTCTTGTGCCAGCTGCATTAGTAGATTTGTTTGAGTTTGTTGATTCTGAAGGAAGGTGACCATAGAGTCTTCAATGATTTGAACCCTATCTTCCAATCTGGCCAGCCTCTTGTCAGCATCAGATGCTTTCCTCAGTTTCCCCAACAAATCTTGCATAGTACCATAGGGTATAAGTGAATCCAATTTCTCAGCATTGTAGGATTTCAGATCAGCAATGTCCAGCTTGAGCTCATCCACACTTAGATTTTGCTGGTAGTGCTGCAACTGCAAGAGATGCAGAGATTCCAGATGAGCTTGAAGAATTGCCTTGGTACCAGCATCCTGAGTCTCCTGAAGGGCCTGCTGAATTGTCATGACTTGTCTGACCAAAGTGACACCAAACTCTCCTGGTGTTGATGGTTTTGCCCATGTCCATGCAGGAAGATCAGGAACAGAACTTGGGCCTGCTACTCCCCCTAAGTTCATGCTCTCATTCAAAGAATTAGAGTCATCATCATTAGAATTTACTCCAAATTCTTCAGATGGCTCACCAGCTTGAGAAGGCAGCCTGTTGACAGCAGCTTTGTCTCTGAGAAGAGATTCTGAAGTGTGTACAATGTGTAGTGTCTGTTCTGCCTCCACATTGCCCTGTGCAGCCAATAATTGATAGGCTGAAACAGGGTGAGTAAAAGTGTCAGCATCCAAGGAAATGTTATCAATGACAGCTTTGTAAAGTTGCTGAAATTGTCTTCCCTTGTCTGCATCATCCACTTTCATTAACTCACTAGCAATGGCTGGATCCACCCTTATAGCTTCTGTACCTGCCTTTCTCTCAATTTCTCTCTGTTCTTGCATCAGGGGCTCCCCCTGGCTTACACACACTGTAACATCCGGGAAATATCGTGTAATTATTTATATCAATATATGATTATTATGTGAATATTATATGAATTTTGGTGAATTATTTGGTGTTTGATACTAATATTTGGATGTTCGTATGTAATAAGATGCGAGTATGTTAATTTTAATATGTCCAGAATAAAACATAGATAATTAAGGTATTTTTGTGGAAAATTTTTGGAATGTTAAATGATGTTATGATGATTTATGAATTATTAATTATTTTCTGATTAATTATAAAAATTATTTTATAAAGCCGGGAATCGTCCGACTTCAATCGTTTTTGCGTTTTTACAACCCGAAACTCTTCCGAAAACTCCTTCTTAACCTAATCTGGTAATTCCGAACATTTTCCGTGTTTTAACTTTTTCGATCCGGGTTACGATTTGACCTGTAGAAGTACCGGTATGAAATTTTCGATACGCAAATCATTTTATATATCGATAAGAACCCATATTCTCAAAAGGCGAGACATTATTACCTTAATTTCGTATAAAGAATTTTATAGGAAGCTCTGTTTTGATAATTATCTAATTCTGGTATTAAAATGGTATCGTCTTTTCAGTTACTTAGCGGCTAAGTAACCTATTTTCGGAACCGATCTGTAAATGTAATTATCAAATTATTAAATAAATAAAATATGTGATGGTTCTGTCAGCTATGTGTTGCTGTATTATCAATTGTTTGTGAATTGTTGGACGCGAAGATTAATTTTATAATAAATTATCGAGTTGTATGCATTTAATTCATTTTAAAGCGATTTTATTGAATATTTATTCTTAAAAATGCTAAAATTGTCTCTAAAATTATTTTATTGTTTTATAATTTTATTTATTATTTTTAGGGGTTTATAAAATTTAGAAATCAATATTTTATTAATTATTTAATTTTAAATGATTTCCTGATTTTATTTAATTGTAAAATCAGTATTTAATTCCAGAATGCTTCAAAAATCTTGAGATACATATTTTATTAAGTTTAGAATATTTCGAGAATTTTAAAATTATTCCGGTAATTTTCTGGCTTTTATTCACTCCCGCATTTATTCGTTAATTCGTTAAAATGCGGATATGATTGGCAAGTTAAAAATGGTTTAAAAATCATGAAAATTTAGAATATTAGTTTTAAATTATATTGAGAATTTTAAATCTGTTCTGATAAATTTTTGGGCTGTTCCTACTCGTAAATTATTCGTTGAAATCAGTAAGTGCGGTACGAGTCAGGATAATTATAACAAGAAAGGAAAAAAAAAAGAATACAAAGCCCCCAAATCATCCCTGCACCCCCCACCGCCTTTCCCTCAACCTCATCCTTAATCTCTCGTTTCTCTCCTCCCTCTCCACTCTGGTCTCTTTCAATTCTCTCATTCTCTCTCAAAAATCTCTCTTCTCTTGCTGTCCTCCTTGTGTCTCTTCCTTCTCCGTGATTCCCTTTTTAGTTCCCGGTTTTTTTTTTCTCTCCTTTTTGGTGAGTTCTGGCACCGCCCTATGTTTCCGGTCTGTGGTTCTGTTCTCCGGTGATTGCCCGGTTTCTGTTGGCTTTTGCTGTGTGTATTCGTATATATTATGCGTGTATATATATATGCAGTGTGTGCAAGTTGTGTGTGTGTTCGACTGTGTGCGTGCGTGGTGTGTGTGTGTGCGTAGTGTGTGTGCGTGTGTAACACGCGTTTGTATGTGTATTCGGTAGTTGAATTGCAGTGTTATGGTTCCTGTTTGGACGAGAATGGCAAGAGGCTTGGACTTTGATTTTCTTAGAATTCCTGCATTTTTTTTTATGTTTTATGAAACTAAAATTTCAGGAATTATTTTTTTTATATATATCGGTGAAGTTCGTATGGAAACCCGAAATATTCGGGCACCGACGAACTTTGTCGCCGTACCGCGATGACTCGTTACGAGCGGACGGTGGACTATGATGATACGATCTGAGTCCTATGATTTAAAAGATAAAATACGAATAAAATAAAAATATGAGTAAAAACATAAAAATATGAATAAAGGTACGAATACAAATAGTTAATAACTGAATTGTATTGATGATTGGGATTGGCGTCTGGATTGTGAATTGGATGATTGATTGTTGTTATGTTGTGATTGACGTCGATTTGATTTCGACGGGTAGGCGGATAAACAAAGGAAACGCTGCCCGATTTTCGGGAAATTAATTCCGGAATATCGGGAACGTAACCTATAATTATCGGAAACGTCGAATAATCATATACAATTATATTATATGAACTGGACTGCGATTAAGACAAGATAATTTATAAATAATCGATTACCCTGTTTTCAAAACGACGAGTATACGTATTTTCTGAAAATAAATACCGAACCAAATTTCGAAGATGTGGACCATAACTGGTATGTGTATTTCGATAATACATATAAATATGAATTCGGTTATAAAATCATATGGGTAGAATAGGATGACGATTTGATGTTAAGTTTAAGCGGTTATCTGAATTAGGGTATTTGAACCCTGTAGGTTTTAGACGGAGGACCGAGACGTGACATCGGACTAGGAACGATCTAGTGATTAGACGTCGCGATCAACGAAGTTCCAACCAAAGGGTCTGAATGTTGGAATCGTATCGAGAATAGGATAATAGGTGCATGATAAAGCCGAACGATCTAAGTCGAACCAAAGTCAACCAGTAATAACGGTTAAAGCTTATTGAGGCAAGTATTCTGGATTTTTCTTTTAAAATACTGCAAGTACTCTTGAATTTCTTTTAAATACTGCAAATATTATTCGCTACTATTCTAAGTTCAGAATAGTTAAATGTTTTACATTTCACTGCAATTACTCATATTATGCTTGTTCATTTATTCTTGTTCCTATAATTCAATTGCTCTCTTGAGCAAATACCCATTCGTTCGGGTTATTTGCGAACCCTAATTTGGGATGTTTTGAAATCAAAATGATTTGATATCAAAATACTCTACGGGCTGGATTGTTACTATATAGGCTGGGTTTTACCCAGACCATTAATTATTAGGCCATAGTTGCCTGGGTGCCCCATATGTTGGTTGGGTCTATGCAGTTGGGTATAGATCCGCACTAGCTCCTGACTGATCAGCAGGTTATAGTGCATATGTTGGTTTCTAGTGTTCAGTCCAATTTATTGTTGTTCGCCATTAATGGCATTCCCTCTTGAAATAAAATGTGATTATGGGTTAAAGTTATTCTTTCTTAGCCCTCAGTTTCGGGAAATTACAATGTTTCTAAATATATATTCGAGATTCAGATTGTTGCTGCAGCATTAGTTGCTCAGTGATAATTAGAATCTTGAATGAATTGAGATCTTCTTAATTATTCAACCCGTCCTTATCAGGCTGGTTTAGCAGGCTAAGTCTATAGAAACTTAGTCGATAATGATGGATACTGAATAGTTAGGAATTTCTTGAACGTAGTTTTATGAATAGTTATTGCATCCATTGCTCAATTATGAGATGATACCAGAAGCTATTTGGAAAACACGCGATCTCTAAAGTTCTTACAAAAATGTCATTATGTCCTAAGTGATTCATAGCAATGCAAATCAAATTGATTTTAAGATAACGAGATATTCAAGAATTTTCCTTTTCAATTTTCATAATCCTTCAAATGATTTCGTGTTTCGCCCTTCAAAATATTTCAGAGATTTTGTCTGGAAGTTTTCTTTAAAATTAATATTTGAAACTCAAATTATATACTTGCTGGGCATTTTTGGCTCACTCTTGCTTTGTCAATTCTTATTTCTGCCAGAAACAGATAAGGACTAAAGTGAATAGCTTTGATAGACAGCAGAAGTTAGAGAAGTTTCCGTTGCGAGAGGTTGAAGGTATTAGAAGAATGTGACAAGAGCATTAGTTCAAAGGTATATATACTTGTCTTATAGTTGAAGTGAGTTGTAGAAGGTTAGATTCTTGTATCATACCATGACCTGTAAAAGATCCGGACTCAAGGGGTTATTTATTTATTTCTTTACTTTATGTAATAATGGTTTAGTAACACCAAATCTTGACCCCGGATTTGGGGTGTTACAGTTTGGCATCAGAGCTGCAGGTTATTGGTCACTGAAATAAGAATAGGTGAGAGTAGGATAGAAATGATAGGTCGTACAAGATAGGAAAGTCCCTAGACATATTCAGGACAAATTGAGTTGAGTGCGAATTAGGGATAGCAGATCCGATAAGGAGTTGGTAAGATAGGATTGATGAGAAAGTGTAAGGCGAATATCACAACATCATAGGTATATTGAAACCTCAGATCATACAATAATGAGAAATCGACGGATCGACGGAGACTGGGTATGTTACCCTACTTTTCACGTGGTTTTGAAAAATATGCGATCTATTCTTGTGAGAATTTGTGTAAGAGAACCCACGATTTAACTTAGGTATTAGGACGAGTTCCACGTCAAAGGCCACCAGTTGATGGAAGCTGATGAAGAAATGATGTTGCGCATTTCGAAGGCACCACCGTTGCGAGAAGATTCTTATCACTCATCGGGAGCTGCGTAAGGAATGGTATCTACCTTATTAGGTATAGGAAAGTCTATCAAGGAGGTACGACCCTATCTACAGACAGAACATCGAATCGCATGCGTGGTTGTGAGCATAACGTCAAGGACGACGACAAGAATGTCAAAGACAGTACTAAATGTCAGCATTGCGGTGGAATTGTGAATAAAATGTTTTACGACGGCCAATAAAGTCTCGTTAACTAATAAGTGTGAGTGTAATCCAAGGAATAGTGAAAGAGGTACTGAAGTGAAGAGACCTTTATATGGGTATTCTTTTAACTAGACAATTCATTGGTAAATCAGGAAAATAGCAAGTAACTTATATAGTAATGACGACCAAATAATTGATTTCCAAAACTTTAAAAATGAGATTTCGGAAAAGATTTTCTTAATCAACTTTCAGAAGATTTTTGCATGAAATGAGTCTTACAAATGATTTGTCAAACTACTACTTATGTTCTTGTTATTATAAAGAGAAAATGATCTAAAAAGAAGAATGGAATTAGACTCAGTGTTGTTATTCAAAGGGCCAAGTAGACCCATCAGCAGAAAGAAGGTTTAAAGTTTTATGTGAAAATGAAAGTAAATGATGTTTAATAAAAATCAATAATTGAATCAACATATTAAAATAATATTTACCCAATTTATAAAAATATTAAAATTTAACGAGATTCGTGATTCGAATGGACGGAGGATGATTGAAGGAAATGGCAGAATCTTCTAGATGATTGGAGAAGAATCGTATTTCTATCAATGGAATAGAGGCATTACGTGATCAATGGGTATTTTACACGACATAGATAAAATCTGAAGCTGTGATTTTAACTTCGGAATGACGCGATTAAGATTAAATTTGGTGTGAGGGCATTTCCAGGAAGCATTTCAAAGCAGTGATGTGACTTGAATCGTGAACCTGTATTCGCACGATCCTGAAGGCAGATATAGGTGAAGCATGGAAGGTGATCAACACTGATATTCTTTCTTCTAATACGATAGTATATGTTTATCTTGATTCGTGAATATGTCTGAGCTTCTTCTGTTGATAAATTATATGAGGCAGAAATGAAAGAAAATTTCTTATATATCCCTTTTGAATTGTTTCTCTCCTCAAATCACTGATTTCTGATTGAGACAAACAGTGTTGTGGTATGACGCTTTGTCGAAATGATGAAGAGTCGGGTGGGACGCCACCTAATCATGTGCTGTATGCCATATAGTATGAAAGACTGGCCATCTTGAGTACGAATATGGTTGTCTCATTCTTCACTCATTTTTCTTCCTTCAGTTTTCTGATTTACAAATTCTTCCAATCGGTTGCTACATTGTTATTTCTTATCCAGTTTTTCAATCAAAATCATGTTTACAAACTCTCCTCTTGCGTAAAGTCTGTTCTCTGACAATTTCAAAAGAAATGAAATAGTGTGATACGTGGAATTATACAACGAACATAGATACGACTGTAAATCGATAAATGGTGGACATCTGCAAGCAAGGAAAATAGATGCACTGGCAAATATGGACGTGGCAAAGACATCAAATCAGGAAGTGGTTCATGTTATGAGGATCTCATCAGTACGATAGATTGTAGTAATATGACTCACATCAAATTAGAGGATCTCGACGTGAAATGAATCGTTAGTGAACTGTAATAATTAGATCAATTACAAAATAAGGAAGTAAGTTGTGTACGTCAGACGGAGCAAACGAGTATCGGGACGACGATTAAAAAAAATAATAAAAAAAAAATAAATAAATAAATAAATAAAGGAAATTCTGAACAATTACTCGGACATGCAATTACTACGTGAAATATCCCTTCGTCACGGGAAGATACTTGTCGTGAAGATTCAAGATGAGGGAAATCTTAAATGTAATCAAACTTCGAACATGTGTTTCAAGAAATTATGAACTTCTCTAACTTGTATAAGTAAGTGGAGATGAAGGAATGGTGACTCGACTGTGGAGTCTTTTAAGAAATAACGATATAACGATTAAGGTTCTACCAGATTGCGACGATAGTAATGAAAACCGTGCGTGGTTATTGAAAGATAAACAGAATAGTTAATAAAAATTAAATGCCTATCGTCAACAATAAATAATTGGTGTGACCAATAGAAGGATGTGGTATACTTTTTAAAAGTAACTATACGCAACTAGTAACTGCAATAAATAAGTCAAAATACTCGCGTAATAAAATTTTGAGACACGAGATAAATTTTAAATCTTATTAATAAAATTTTGTAATATTCTGAAAGAATTGAGAAAAGAGTGGTTATATTAACCATTGTGGGTTTCAGATCCAATCCCAATTAAAAAGAGATATGTTATACTAGTTAGATGCTGATCAAAGGTGAATTGTGGGAATTGATGATTTGGTTGATTAATGGTGTCGGCTTGAGTCCGACTGGTAATCAATGGTGTAGGGGAAGTGCTGCCCAAATTTTCAGAAATTACCCTATAGTTAAGAACAAAGAAGTATATGGTCATTCTCGTCAGCATTCCAGATAATTGCAATCTCGGTTCTTGAGAAAGTTGTTATGACCAAACTGACCTTATGTAATTGGTCTTTGATTCCAGTTAGCTAGTTAGCACTTGGTTTAAGTGATCATTTAAAGGAGTTGATTGATCCACTTTGCCAACTAATGGTTAGTTAAATGGAAATCGATTCCAATTAGATTGAATCAAGCTCTAACATAATTTCCAGATCCGAAATGAAAGATATAGAAATTTGAGAAAAAGTAATGGCGTTACCGTAAATTAAAAAGGCCTAGTAGAATTAGCGTGATGTTACCATAGACATGTGCGAGACTTTATCTAAATGAATATGCTCTTTTGATAAACAAGAGGAACAGCAAGTAATTGGTACATGCTAGTAAGAGGAAAATTTTCAAGAACTAAATAAGAAAAGAAGGGGAATCAAAAGGATGATAAAGAAATGTTATAAAATAGTCCAAGATATATGTTGTGAACATCAGATATGCCAGAACTAATAGGGGAATGAAGTAAAACATCGGAAGTTGAAGACAAGAATTTCATTCAAAGAATGCGCGTAAGTAGGGAAAATTAAACAACAGTATTCGTGGCAAACTATTAGAGAAGAACGATACAATGAATCTCATATCGGAGTTCTCCATAATTAAAGTTAAGCCCTGAAGATTCTAACGAATGATTTACCAAGGTTACCTCGTGAAATGAGGTAATAATTTTCGGCGGTTACTGTATGAGTCGAGCTGGTGTCAAAAGTCCTGTATCGTACAACCCAGTGGGAATGAGATATTGAGTGAAGGAAAACTTCAGAAATATGGAATGAAAAAAAAAAATAATAAAATAATGAAATAAAGGGGTACTTCGCGCTACACACAAAAGCAATCATGGAGAAAAGAGAAAGGAGTTATGAAGTCACGCATCGATTATTAGAAATTGCAAGTTTGAAGATCAAATGAACACAATGTACCAGGAGTATTGAGATAGAGTAATCATATTTATTGATAACATCCTCGCTAGTTCAAGGACTAAGGAAGACCAAGTCGAACGCCTGAAGATATGCTTGCGAAGAGCTGGAAAATAGAAGCTGCATTCTTAGCTTCAAAGATATGAATTCTGGATATAATTGATTATGAGCTCCAGGGTGTGGTTAACTACCCAGCAGGAAAAGTCCATTTAGGAACAGAGGTTCAAATAGAAAGAAAAGAGTGAATATCATTAAGATTGTTGGGAAATGGTTAAAAGAATTGGAAAAGTTAGAAATTGACGAATAGGTTTTGATCCGTCTTCTGGGTTATGCTGATACTTAATTTGTTGTTAGATATCAAAGGTGGTATTAATGCAAATGATTGATGTTGATTTCAGTATGCAATGTTATGAGTATCAAAGTTCATATTGATATCTAATTTGATAGGACAACAAAATGAGTATTAGTACCAAGAGACCGGGTTTTTAATAAAGTTATGATTCATTCCGTTCCAAATTAATGTACTTTCTTTAGATAAGAGATTCTCGCTCGATAAATCTACTCGATAGTGATTGGAAAGAAATAAAAGTATGCTACCAGATGGTGAGTAGATGCAATTGTCGAGATTTTTCCTTTTTTAGTTTCCAAATTAGAGGTAGAACATTCCGAAGCATCAGATGTCATGAACCTAGGACATCGGGTGCAGACGAATAGGAAATGCAAGAAACCGATTAAAGATTCTTGAATACGATTAGAAACGATCATAGGCCAGGCTAATCGAATAGAAGGAGACATGAAAAGTAGAATAGAACAGTCAGTGAAAATAGAAAATTCATGAACACGAACTATTAGAAGTGGAAAGAGAAGAAGATTAGTGTGAATTAAGTTAGTCCTTTGAGGCAATGAGATAGATAGAGTGAGTGTGGATGAGTTGGTCTTGTTGTCACTGGTATAAGGAATCTATAAGGCCTTCATGTGTGTATGACTATGAAGAGTAATTTAGCTCTCAATGTGAGAAATAAAAGATTGAATTAGGAGTTGCATGAGCAACTGATAAATTTGATGACGGCAGGAGACCGTTGAAACGAGATTAGAGTAGTGAGTCCTAAAAAACATTTTAAGTAGATACTCAAAATGTATCAGTGTCTGTTCTTTAGCATGATTCTGAGGACAGAATCCTTTTAAGGAGGGAAGGATGTAACATCCGGGAAATATCGTGTAATTATTTATATCAATATATGATTATTATATGAATATTATATGAATTTTGGTGAATTATTTGGTGTTTGATACTAATATTTGGATGTTCGTATGTAATAAGATGCGAGTATGTTAATTTTAATATGTCTAGAATAAAACATAGATAATTAAGGTATTTGTGTGGAAAATTTTTGGAATGTTAAATGATGTTATGATGATTTATGAATTATTAATTATTTTCTGATTAATTATAAAAATTATTTTATAAAGCCGGGAATCGTCCGACTTCAATCGTTTTTGCGTTTTTACAACCCGAAACTCTTCCGAAAACTCCTTCTTAACCTAATCTGGTAATTCCAAACATTTTCCGTGTTTTAACTTTTTCGATCCGGGTTACGATTTGACCTGTAGAAGTACCGGTATGAAATTTTCGATACGCAAATCATTTTATATATCGATAAGAACCCATATTCTCAAAAGGCGAGACATTATTACCTTAATTTCGTATAAAGAATTTTATAGGAAGCTCTGTTTTGATAATTATCTAATTCTGGTATTAAAATGGTATCGTCTTTTCAGTTACTTAGCGGCTAAGTAACCTATTTTCGGAACCGATCTGTAAATGTAATTATCAAATTATTAAATAAATAAAATATGTGATGGTTCTGTCAGCTATGTGTTGCTGTATTATCAATTGTTTGTGAATTGTTGGACGCGAAGATTAATTTTATAATAAATTATCGAGTTGTATGCATTTAATTCATTTTAAAGCGATTTTATTGAATATTTATTCTTAAAAATGCTAAAATTGTCTCTAAAATTATTTTATTGTTTTATAATTTTATTTATTATTTTTAGGGGTTTATAAAATTTAGAAATCAATATTTTATTAATTATTTAATTTTAAATGATTTCCTGATTTTATTTAATTGTAAAATCAGTATTTAATTCCAGAATGCTTCAAAAATCTTGAGATACATATTTTATTAAGTTTAGAATATTTTGAGAATTTTAAAATTATTCCGGTAATTTTCTGGCTTTTATTCACTCCCGCATTTATTCGTTAATTCGTTAAAATGCGGATATGATTGGCAAGTTAAAAATGGTTTAAAAATCATGAAAATTTAGAATATTAGTTTTAAATTATATTGAGAATTTTAAATCTGTTCTGATAAATTTTTGGGCTGTTCCTACTCGTAAATTATTCGTTGAAATCAGTAAGTGCGGTACGAGTCAGGATAATTATAACAAGAAAGAAAAAAAAAAAGAATACAAAGCCCCCAAATCATCCCTGCACCCCCCACCGCCTTTCCCTCAACCTCATCCTTAATCTCTCGTTTCTCTCCTCCCTCTCCACTCTGGTCTCTTTCAATTCTCTCATTCTCTCTCAAAAATCTCTCTTCTCTTGCTGTCCTCCTTGTGTCTCTTCCTTCTCCGTGATTCCCTTTTTAGTTCCCGGTTTTTTTTTTCTCTCCTTTTTGGTGAGTTCCGGCACCGCCCTATGTTTTCGTCTGTGGTTCTGTTCTCCGGTGATTGCCCGGTTTCTGTTGGCTTTTGCTGTGTGTATTCGTATATATTATGCGTGTATATATATGCAGTGTGTGCAAGTTGTGTGTGTGTTCGACTGTGTGCGTGTGTGGTGTGTGTGTGTGCGTAGTGTGTGTGCGTGTGTAACACGCGTTTGTATGTGTATTCGGTAGTTGAATTGCAGTGTTATGGTTCCTGTTTGGACGAGAATGGCAAGAGGCTTGGACTTTGATTTTCTTAGAATTCCTGCATTTTTTTTTATGTTTTATGAAACTAAAATTTCAGGAATTATTTTTTTTATATATATCGGTGAAGTTCGTATGGAAACCCGAAATATTCGGGCACCGACGAACTTTGTCGCCGTACCGCGATGACTCGTTATGAGCGGACGGTGGACTATGATGATACGATCTGAGTCCTATGATTTAAAAGACAAAATACGAATAAAATAAAAATATGAGTAAAAACATAAAAATATGAATAAAGGTACGAATACAAATAGTTAATAACTGAATTGTATTGATGATTGGGATTGGCGTCTGGATTGTGAATTGGATGATTGATTGTTGTTATGTTGTGATTGACGTCGATTTGATTTCGACGGGTAGGCGGATAAACAAAGGAAACGCTGCCCGATTTTCGGGAAATTAATTCCGGAATATCGGGAACGTAACCTATAATTATCGGAAACGTCGAATAATCATATACAATTATATTATATGAACTGGACTACGATTAAGACAAGATAATTTATAAATAATCGATTACCCTGTTTTCAAAACGACGAGTATACGTATTTTCTGAAAATAAATACCGAACCAAATTTCGAAGATGTGGACCATAACTGCTATGTGTATTTCGATAATACATATAAATATGAATTCGGTTATAAAATCATATGGGTAGAATAGGATGACGATTTGATGTTAAGTTTAAGCGGTTATCTGAATTAGGGTATTTGAACCCTGTAGGTTTTAGACGGAGGACCGAGACGTGACATCGGACTAGGAACGATCTAGTGATTAGACGTCGCGATCAACGAAGTTCTAACCAAAGGGTCTGAATATTGGGATCGTATCGAGAATAGGATAATAGGTGCATGATAAAGCCGAACGATCTAAGTCGAACCAAAGTCAACCAGTAATAACGGTTAAAGCTTATTGAGGCAAGTATTCTGGATTTTTCTTTTAAAATACTGCAAGTACTCTTGAATTTCTTTTAAATACTGTAAATATTATTCGCTACTATTCTAAGTTCAGAATAGTTAAATGTTTTACATTTCGCTGCACTTACTCATATTATGCTTGTTCATTTATTCTTGTTCCTATAATTCAATTGCTCTCTTGAGCAAATACCCATTCGTTCGGGTTATTTGCGAACCCTAATTTGGGATGTTTTGAAATCAAAATGATTTGATATCAAAATACTCTACGGGCTGGATTGTTACTATATAGGCTGGGTTTTACCCAGACCATTAATTATTAGGCCATAGTTGCCTGGGTGCCCCATATGTTGGTTGGGTCTATGCAGTTGGGTATAGATCCGCACTAGCTCCTGACTGATCAGCAGGTTATAGTGCATATGTTGGTTTCTAGTGTTCAGTCCAATTTATTGTTGTTCGCCATTAATGGCATTCCCTCTTGAAATAAAATGTGATTATGGGTTAAAGTTATTCTTTCTTAGCCCTCAGTTTCGGGAAATTACAATGTTTCTAAATATATATTCGAGATTCAGATTGTTGCTGCAGCATTAGTTGCTCAGTGATAATTAGAATCTTGAATGAATTGAGATCTTCTTAATTATTCAACCCGTCCTTATCAGGCTGGTTTAGCAGGCTAAGTCTATAGAAACTTAGTCGATAATGATGGATACTGAATAGTTAGGAATTTCTTGAACGTAGTTTTATGAATAGTTATTGCATCCATTGCTCAATTATAAGATGATACCAGAAGCTATTTGGAAAACACGCGATCTCTAAAGTTCTTACAAAAATGTCATTATGTCCTAAGTGATTCATAGCAATGCAAATCAAATTGATTTTAAGATAACGAGATATTCAAGAATTTTCCTTTTCAATTTTCATAATCCTTCAAATGATTTCGTGTTTCGCCCTTCAAAATATTTCAGAGATTTTGTCTGGAAGTTTTCTTTAAAATTAATATTTGAAACTCAAATTATATACTTGCTGGGCATTTTTGGCTCACTCTTGCTTTGTCAATTCTTATTTCTGCCAGAAACAGATAAGGACTAAAGTGAATAGCTTTGATAGACAGCAGAAGTTAGAGAAGTTTCCGTTGCGAGAGGTTGAAGGTATTAGAAGAATGTGACAAGAGCATTAGTTCAAAGGTATATATACTTGTCTTATAGTTGAAGTGAGTTGTAGAAGGTTAGATTCTTGTATCATACCATGACCTGTAAAAGATCCGGACTCAAGGGGTTATTTATTTATTTCTTTACTTTATGTAATAATGGTTTAGTAACACCAAATCTTGACCCCGGATTTGGGGTGTTACACACACCCTCACACCCTCACCTTCACCTTCTAAGGTGGCACTCCTCTCACTCACTTTTGCCATGCTGGAAGAAATAGCATGCATTTGGTGACTCTCAACCTCTCCTTTTGCCTGAGAGCAACCCAGCCTCTCACTCAAAAGATCACTCCCTTCCCTCAAACCTAAAAGTGATTGTACAGTTGCCATGTCCTCTACAGTTGGAATTGTTTCTATTAAGTGTGTAGAGACCATCAACGGATAAGGAATATCCGTTGAAGTGGAAACTGATGGCATCAACGGATAACTGCTGTTAAGCTTATCCGTTGAAGAACAACCACTAGTCAACGGATGAGAGATATTCATTGAGGAAGGAAAAGATGTAGATATAGAAAGTGACATAATTGTTGAATCTGTGTTGATTGATTTTAAGTGAGGTGACATAGATTCTGCAACTACATCTGAAATAATTGGCTGATGATCCAACAAATCATCTAAAAGATGATGATCACCAGGTTTTGAGTGGGGCTCCTCCCTGAGTTTTAATAAGGGAGAATCAGGAATTGATGTGAATATCATATCCACATCCAGAGAGGGTGTTGGAGAGTTTGATGAATGGTGTGTTTCTATATTGAGAGAATGGGGCTGTGATTCCACATTTGCTGGAAGCACATCAAGCTGAATTTGAGAAGGCACAGATACTGGTGGATGTATCTGTGCTGTGTGTGTCCCTTGTGTGGAAACTAGGGTTTTGGCCTTCTTCTTCCTTGAAAAGGCTTTAAATGGTGAATGTGTGGCTTCAGTGTCCCTCCCTCTTTTGTTCTGTGTCCCTGGTTGGGGACTATTTTCAATAGTTATATCCTTTTGGGAGGATGCAACTAGAGATGTGCTGGACTCCTTTTGAACCACCACAGTCTTTTGAGAGACTGTGGCTTGGCTGGTTTGGGTACCACTCACCTCTCCCACCTTATCCTGGGGGGCTTTTTGATGTTCACCCCTCCCCTCACCACTCACACCCTGTTCACTCCCTTCAGGGTTTATGGTAGTTGTTACAACTGTTGTCTTTTGAGAAACAAAAGAGGTAGGTTTCTTTGACTTGACTTTGGAAACTTTAGATTTGGTGGCTTTGGTAGGAGCCTGTTTGGACAAAGACACAGGTTCTATAGCCACACTAGAAGGCAAAGAAACATTGGAATTGGAAATAGTAGGAGTTATAGAAATATTTACCTCACTTACCTGTGGTGCATTCATGATTGGCAAGTATACCAATGGCACCTGGCTGTTGAGGTTCATTCTCAAAAGGTCTGCAAGGACCCTTTTCTCTTGTGCCCAGCATTTGAGTTTATTATTCTTATTGGATATAACCAAACCTTCAGCAACATGGTTAGCCAATAACATAAAGAATCTAGCATAGTAGATGTTATGTGGTATATTAGCTTTGCTACCTAATCTGGAACCTAATTCTAGCATAACACAGTTGCTAAAATTAAAGTACCTATCAGAAACTAGCATATAGAGCATATTAACAAGAGATGAAGTGATAGCATCAAAATTGCTAATCTTCCCAGAGAAAACCTTAATAAAGGCATCTCCAAGAAAACTTCATTCTTTCCTAAGGCCTTTCCTTCTAATACTACCTAAACTAGCAGAATTAAAAGCATAGCCTATGGAATCTAGCATAGCAGAGACATCTTTATCAGTGTGTGGTGTCATGGCATTATTCTCAGGCAACTTAAAGCAAGATTGTACATCATCACAATTAATGCAATAGTCCTTACCTTTGAGAGAGAAGGCAATAGTCATATCTGTGGGGTTGAACTCTGCAGTTGTCTAAATCTCCTCAATCACCTCACAGTAGATGGTTGGGGCTTCCAGCATTGCATAGCTTAGTTTGCAGTTTTTGATGAAGTCCATCATCTTGTGATAATCAGAATGGGCTTCATTCTTTTCAACCAAGGCTATGAAATTATTCTTTTCATAAACAAATCCTGTTTGAGACATATTTTTGACTACTGGTGCCATTGTTGTGAGTAGAGGTTGCAGAGAAAAACTTGAGAATTTAGAGAGAAAGAGAATAAGAATTGTAAGAAAGCGTAAAGTGAGAATAAGAGTTCAATTGGGCTTTTATACTTTCTTGAATTAAAACATAAATAAAATGATTGAATGATAATTTTAAGTAAGTTACAGCCGTTCGAGAATAAATAAACCTGTAGAAATTCTGAAAACTACCTTAAATACAATTACATACAACAGTGTATATCTGTATCAACGGTTGAGTAAAAGAATCAACGGCTGAGACTCACTTATAGTAACTGACGTGACACTCCAACGGATAAGGGAAATAGTTATCCGTTGATGAACAACACCATTTTATCCGTTGAAGGATAAAATTACCAGAAATGTATTTGTCTTTCAATGGATAATGAACATCCGTTGATAGAACAATTTTGGCTTTCAACGGATAGAGAATATCCGTTGATAGGATAAGTCATAATTAAAGCCAACCTTGTTCTTGCAGCAAATTTCATTTCAGGCTACAAGACAGATTATATAGATGACATATGTAACGACCGAGGAATTACGCTTGTATTATGTTATAATAATAATAAATTATGTGTATTATTATGTGATTAAATGTGTTAAGTCGTTGAACCCTAACTGCTATGTGTTATGTGTTGGTTGTTTTGATCCAAACGTGTTTTGGATATTTATTGAGCGTTTTATCGTCAATTATATATATTATATCAAAACCCGTACAGCTCAAACAGTATTTTAAAAGCCCATATTTCAAACAAAATCATTGGCTCTGTTTTATTAAAAATGCCCTATACCGTATCGCTATTCTGAACCCCTAGACGTTTTACCAATTGACCTTTTTCGCGAAAAACGACTTTTCCGGACCCCTTCGGGTACCAAAAGCCCCACAAAAATCACATTTTTATTTTTATATGATCATGAAATTATCATATATCATTTTTCTTTGTATTTTTGTATTTTTCACAATTTTTGGGAATTTTTAGTATTTATTTTATATTTATTGGATATTTAAAAATTAAATTTTAATACCCAAAAATTATGAAAATTAGGGCCAAATATTTTTATTAGGAGTGTAATTAGCCCCTTAATTTTATTTAGGGGTATTATTTTCAGTACTATAAATAGCTGTTTTGTTATTAATTAATTAGTTAATTATTATTAAAAAAATCAGAAAATAAAAAGAAAATCAGAAAAGGGGAATTAGGGTTTGGTGTTCTTGAGATTCAAGCAGCGATTTGATCGTGATTCCGACCTCCAAATCAGACATGTGAGTACTCAATCGAAAGCTGTTGGTCTCTACTTTCGATTTCTGTCATCAATTTCGTGTTTTGTTGCTTCGATTTTCAATTCGATTTTTAGGGTTCTTGAACTAATTTGGGTATTTGCAAATCGTTGTGTTTTGGTTGATGAAAGTTATATGAATCGATTGCCCAGGTTGTGTAGATGATTATACATATTTTTATTTAATTTTTCTATTCCCGGATTAGTGAATCGTGTTTTTGAGTGTTCGACCCGTTTTGAATTCGGGTTTTGAGTTCGAGTGATTGTTAGAGAATTTTGTTGTTAGAATCGTGTAGATTGTTAAATTTCCAGTCGATTGGCACCGGTTTTGTGAATTTTAGTTTACGATTTAGCAAGAATCGTTTTTCCGATGAGCTCGCCGGCGATGGAGGCGGCGTTGGCCGGAGAAGGCGAAGCAGGGACGGTGGAAGGCAACTGGGGGCAGGGTCGTCTTTCTGCAGTCACGGGGAAGAGAAACCCTGCAATTCCCGATCGAAACCATGCTGTTTGGGGGGGATCGAGGCTCACCGGAATCAAACGCCGGCGTCGGATTCTGGGTTTTTTTGGCCGGTGTTCTTCCCGACCCGTTTGGGTTGGGGACGACCCGGTTGCAACCCGGTTTCGACCCGGGTTTGATCCTTGCAACCCAAAACCTGTTTCTGTTTTTGTGTTTTTGATTAAATTAATAATTTATTTATATTTTAGTAATTAAAAATCAGTTTTAATAATTCTAATAATTAATTAAAAATTAATTGTATATTCTGAAAAATAGTATTTATAATTTCTGAATTATTTTATTTAATTATAAATTCGAATTTATTTATTTAATTAATTATTTAATTATTTATCTAATTATTTATTAGTTATCTAATTAATTAATAATTAGGTAATTAATTAATAATTAGGTAATTAATTAATAAATAAAGATTAGAAATAATTAAATAATATGATTAATAATTCGATAATTAGTTATTATTACGAGTAATGATTCGATAATTAAATTATTATCCGAGCGTTAGTTATTCGAATAATATTGTAATAATTATTCGTATCGTATAGATAGTTATCAGTAATTAATTAATTAACGAATCGTACGAGTTTCAATAATAATCTAATAGATCGATAATTATGCGGGAGTTGCGAGTGGCTCGTGAAGATACGAGTGATTAATCGTTAAGTGATCTATAATTCGAATAATTCGTAGCTATTCGATAAATAGCGTATCAGTTAATTAAGTTGATTGATTATTTGTAAATAATCGATCTAATCGAATAAATATCGATAAGTTATAAATATTATAATAAATTGTGATTAATCCTAATAATTAGGGATTAATTATTTTAAATTAGTAAATAATCATCTATTAATTATTTATTAGTTATTTATTTATTAAGTGATTAATTATTTCAATAATTAATCACATAATTTTCAATAAATCGTAACTTCTTCGTTTTAACTCCAAAAATTATAAAAAAATTATTTTTGACGTTGATTTTTCTTAAATAATTATGTAAAAATTATTTTAGGATTTAAAGGTTGTAATAATTATTTATAATGAATAATAAATTGAATTATCAGTGTTTAATTCATAACAATTTAACCGTTAGTCCGATTTGAGTGAAACGAAGACCCCTAGACTCAGAAAAATGAGACGAATCCAATAAAAATAATTGTAGGTTATAATTTCTTCTGAAAAAGAGTGATTGGTGATAATTGATAGTTCGAAGGTCCTAGTAGGGATATAGTTGAGCCGAATAAATCCCGAAAAATTATAATAAAATCAGATACAACTAGTAATGCAGATATAAGCCTAGAATTGATTCTAAAAATAATTATAATCTAGAAATTGATTGTGTGCTTTACGTGTTACGTGTTATATGTGATTATGTGTATAAATGTGTTATGTAAATATATGTATATATATATGCGAGTCAGATAGAAACGCATGGGTAGACCGATAAGGTTGCGTGATATCAATTCAAGATACACGTATATAGTAAATTATCTAAACACCTATCTTTCTATGATTTGTTCAGTGTTAGCAAGGCAGAGCAAGCTAGGGTCAGAAGGCAGTAAGTTAAATCAGGTTAAGTACGCGAAAGGCAAGTACCCCTAACTTCACTTATCGTTCAAGTGATGTTCATTTCGAATTATATTATGCAAGTTTTTCCCCTATTCTAAATTCAGAATAGTGATTTATAATTCCTTTCTATCGTATCAATTCTCTTTGATAATTATTGTTCATATACACTGTTACCCATTTATATCACTTGTTCCATTTCATTTAAATTCTTGATTTACCCAATTTATGGAATTCTTGTTCATATTTCAATTCCTTTACCCTTGTTACATATAGTCGGGTATATCCTGGTGTTAGGATATATCAATAGCATTCCGATTATTCCGGATGCTAAGCCTTGGACTGGATGGTTACTTTACGAGCTGGGTTTTACCCAGGTCATTAATTAATAGGCCATAGTTGCCTGAGTACTCCTAATGTTGGTTGGGTCTATGCAGTTGGGTATAGATTCGCACTATATTCTGACTGATCAGCAGATTATAGTGCATATGTTGGTTCTTGTTTCCAGTCTTGTTCATTTGGCACTCGCCATCATTGGCAAATTATTATCATATACAGATACAGATGGTTGTTACAACCAACAGCTTATTGTTTCTCTTATTTCTCTTTCTCTATACCATATATATATACTTTTGCAGGCTTGTTGAGCAATTTTGGCTCATTTCTTTTATTGTCACTCCTATTGTTTTACAGTTAAGGTAGAGAATGAAACCCATCAGGACCCGCGTAGTCAAGAAGCGAGTCAAGCAGCGGGACCCTCTTATACCAAGAGTGTTCCTTCCTATTCCCGAAGAGAGTTTTGAAGTGCCAGATCAGGTGTAGCAGGATAAGTAGTAATGTTGGGTTGAATAAAAGTTTTGTGTAGTTTGAATAAAAGATTATGTAGGGAAACTGTAGATAGAATAAAGTTTTGTAATAAAGAGAGTTCTTGAGACAGGTTTTATTTAGTTGGGTTTGTAATAAAGTGTAGTGCATGATTCTTGTTTTTCAAACTCAAACCTTAAAAGATCCTGAGTAGTGATAGTTCGGGGTAATTATTATATTTATATTCCGCTTGTGCAGGTATAGTTGGTAATTGTTGTTAATAATGCCCCAAATCTATACCCCGGATTTGGAGGGTGTTATAGTTGGTATCAGAGCTTAGTTTTGACCTTGGAAAACAAGAATGTTAGGATTGAGATAAGATAGGAAAATAAGATAGGATGAGAGTGGGAGTGTTAGGACTGTTTGTCTATGTGATTAGAAGTATGAGTTATAGGATTGTGATTTGATTGTTTTTGTGTTATTATTTTTATGTATATTAGATGGCTTCTTTATCATCATCTACGGAGAGGACCGAGACAGATCCAGTGGATGCACCGGTAATAGCCCCAGTGTCAGAGCAGGTTTTACCTCCATTGCCACCTGAGCCAGCACCAGAGATACCACTTCCCCCGGAGGTACCAGGTTTTGCAGATTATTTTCCATATGTTGAGCCAGAGATACCAGATATTCCACCATTAGATTTTCCGATGTTTGATATTCCTGATATGGTTGATCTTCCGCAGTGGGAGGATTTAGAGCCTCAGATTCCTATGCCACCAGTTGAGATTCCAGAGATGCCACCGATGGAGCCAGAGGCAGTGCCGCCTGTATATGCGCCTATGGAGCAGCCTGTCTTATTTCCTGCCCCATTAGCCATTTATGCACCTGTTCCAGGAGTGTATCAGTTTCCTCAGCCGGAGTTTATGGATGAGGTCGTGGTAGATGGACCATTACCTTCTCGAGGTTCCAGCACTGATCTTCAGGAGCATCATACCGTGACTTACCAGCGCTTTCAGGCAGAGAGGGAGGAGAGGATTAGATGGCAGAACCAGTGTAGAGAGATCCTTGGATTGTATGAGACACAGACGGATGGTCCTGTCAGAGCATTACGACCGGATTATATACTGAGAGAGAGACTACATCATATTCACCGGGTTAGCTCGCAGCAGCTTACTGATTTGAGACAGCAGGATCTTAGTACGGAGACAGCATATCGCAGAGCATTGGGACTTACCGAGGCAGTGCTAGAGGCAGTGCAGGAGGAGTTGAGCCACGTACCACCAGGATTTTGAGACCAGCAGATCGATGAGTGTTGTATTATGTATATTTTGTAGATAGAGGCAGCATAGTATTGTATGACCAGTTTGTATGAGTGTAGCTACTGACTCTGACTGATAGTAGTAGCAGTACGACTGTTATATCATAGGATTTTGTATCAAGCACTGACACCTGTAGCTGGTGTTCTACCTATATATATATATGAGATAATCTTTTGCACGTTTTCTTTATTTTATTTCCAGTCATTTAAGCATTTACATTTATTTCAGTACCATTGCATATTTACAAATGTTGTTTTATTTACGATCTTGTTGTAAAAAAAAAAAAAAAAAAAAAAAAAAAAAAAAAAAAAAAATTTTAACATATCATACTGTTTTATTTATTCAGTTATTTAATAAGTTATTTTCTTGAATCGACTGTTTTAATATATGTTTAATATACTGTTATTAAATAAGGTCCATTATTTATTTATCAGAAAAATGGCACCTAAGAGAAAAGCGCAGCCCGACTCATCGAATGGAAACACCGAGGGCCAAAACAATAATAGACAGATGGATCAGATGTTTAATCTCATGCAACAGCAGATGTTGATGATGCAACAACAAATGCAGCAACAGCAACAGCAGTTCCAGCAACAGATGTTACAGCAAGCCGCTCATCCAGGACATCAAATACCACCAGCAGCACCTACGACTACCTTCAAGCAATTTCAGTCGGTGAAGCCACCGGAATTTATGGGTTCCACAGATCCTACGAAAGCGAGAGCTTGGCTGAAAGAGATGGAAAAGGCTTTTTCGTTGGCAAAGGTCGAGGAAGAACAGAAGACAGATTTTGCTAGCTATTTTCTAAAAGGCGAAGCTAATTACTGGTGGGAATCAAAGAAAGCTTTGGAAGAAGGTATGGTGAACTGGAACAGATTCACTGATCTTTTCTTGGAGAAATATTTTCCTCGTTTTATGAAGAACCAGATGGAGATCAAGTTCTTGGAGCTGAAACAAGACAACTTATCGGTTGCGGATTATGAAACCAAGTTTACTGAATTGGCAAGGTTTGTTCCAGAACAGGTGGACACGGACGAGAAGCGGGCCAAGAGATTTCAGCAAGGATTAAAATCATGGATTCGTAGTAGGGTAGCTGTGTTTGAATTGACAACTTATACGGCTGTTGTTCAGAAGGCTATGATTATTGAAGGAGAAAGCGAAGCAGCTCAGAAAGAGAAAGGACCAGGGAATTTTCAGAATCGTTTCAACAAAAGGCCAGGATTTCAAGCTCGGGGAAAAGTACATTTCAAAAGGCCAGAGCAAAACAACCAGAGGATGGGTAATCGACTACCTGCCCCAACTCAGCAAAGGCTTATCCGACCGCCTATACCTGATTGCAGAACGTGTGGTAGAAAGCATACAGGAGTTTGCAACAAGCTAAATGTTACGTGTTTCAAGTGCAAGCAAAGGGGACACTATTCTGGAGAATGTCCAATGGGAAAGGCAGAAGTTACTTGTTTTCAATGTGGGAGAAAAGGACATATCGCCAAAGACTGCAGAGGAATTGCAATGGCTGCCAGTATTCCAAGAGTTTTAGCATTACCTCCACCTCCACTACCACAGCAAAATCAGCCCAGAGCAAGGACTTTCAACATGTCAATGAAGGAAGCGGTACAGAATCCGAATGTGGTTGCAGGTACACTTCCTGTAAATTCCGTAAATGCTTTAGTATTGATTGATTCAGGAGCTACTAGATCTTTTATTTCTGAAGCTTTTATCTCTAAGATAGATTGTGAGATTCAGTGGTTGGATGAAGTGTTAGTTATAAAATTAGCGAATAATGATCAGGTTGCAGTAGATCGAGTATGTCCGAGCTGTGATATTGAGATAGGAAGATGTCATTTTTCAGTTGATTTGATACCTTTTAGGTTAGGGGAGTTTGATATTATTTTAGGAATGGATTGGCTGTCTAGTAATAATGCTCAAATTGACTGTGCGAATAAGAGAGTGAAATTGCAAACTGAAGAAAAGGAAACGGTAATATTTAAAGGTGAGAAGCAAAAGCAGAGATTCCTATCAATAATGCAGACGAGAAGATTGCTACGTCAAGGATGTCAAGCTTATTTAGCTTATGTACGGGATGTTGATAAGGGAGATTTGAAGATTGAAGATATTCCTGTAGTTTGTGAATTTCTTGATGTTTTTCCGGACGAATTACCAGGACTTCCACCAGATCGAGAAATCGAGTTCACTATTGACTTGCCGCCAGGGACTGAACCAATTTCGAAAGCTCCATATAGAATGGCACCTGTTGAAATGAGGGAATTAGCAAAGCAGTTGCAAGAACTTCTTGACAAAGGAATTGTAAGGCCAAGTGTATCCCCATGGGGTGCGCCGGTATTGTTCGTGAAAAAGAAGGACGGTAGTATGCGACTGTGTATTGACTATCGTGAGCTGAACAAGTTAACTATCAAGAATAAATATCCTTTACCTCGCATCGATGATTTATTTGATCAATTAAAAGGAGCAGCATGGTTTTCGAAAATCGACTTACGATCAGGCTATCATCAGTTAAAGATCAAGGCCGAAGATATTCCAAAAACAGCGTTTAGAACAAGGTACGGACACTATGAATTTCTTGTGATGGCTTTTGGATTGACGAATGCACCTGCAGCGTTTATGGATTTGATGAATCGAATATTCAAGAAGTATTTGGATAAGTTTATCATTATATTTATTGATGACATCTTGATCTATTCAAAGACGGAAGAAGAGCATGCAGCGCATTTAAGAATGACATTGGAAATATTACGGAAGGAGCAACTTTATGCAAAATTTTCCAAATGCGAATTTTGGTTGAAAGAAGTGCAGTTTCTTGGGCACATCATCAGCAGAGAAGGCATTCAAGTTGATCCAACAAAGATTGAAGCTGTGTTGAATTGGGAAAGACCAAAGACGCCGACAGAGGTTCGAAGTTTCTTAGGTTTGGCAGGATATTATCGAAGATTTGTCAAAGATTTTGCGAAGATAGCTACACCGCTGACCAAGTTAACTCGACAAAGTGAAAAGTTCGAATGGAATAGTAAGTGTGAAGAAAGTTTTCAAGAGTTGAAGAATCGGTTGGTGACGGCACCAGTATTAGTATTGCCAGACGAGCAAGGAAATTTTGTTATCTACAGTGACGCTTCATATCGTGGTTTAGGATGTGTATTGATGCAACATGGTAACGTCATTGCTTATGCGTCGAGACAACTTAAACCCCATGAACAGAAATATCCTACGCATGATCTGGAATTAGCAGCAATTGTATTTGCATTGAAGCTTTGGAGACATTATCTGTACGGTGAAAAATGTGAAATCTACACGGATCATAAAAGTCTGAAGTATATCTTCACGCAAAAGGAACTAAACATGCGACAACGTCGATGGCTGGAATTGATTAAAGATTACGATGTTACAATTAGTTATCATCCAGGAAAAGCAAATGTTGTAGCGGATGCGCTAAGCAGAAAAGAAAGGTTAAATCGGTTAACTTCGTGCGAAGAATTGGCCAAGGAATTCGACAAGTTGGAAATCGAAATTCGTATTCCCGATGAATCTGCAGAAACTATCTACGCTATGACTTTCCAACCAGAATTGCTAGAAAAGATTCGCCGTTGTCAAGAAGAAGTGATGAGCCAAGACGACAACTTAACAGGAGAAGAGATTACAACTCAGAAAGATAATGAGGGAATTTTACGTTTTGCGTCAAGAATCTGGATCCCTAATGTAGCAGAATTAAAAGAAGAAGTTATGCGAGATGCGCACAATTCGAAGTATTCCATTCATCCAGGAAGCACGAAAATGTATCGCGATTTGAAGGAAAACTTTTGGTGGCCGAATATGAAGAAGGAGATAGCAGAATGGGTGAGTAAATGCTACACATGCCAGCGAGTTAAAGCAGAACACCAACGTCCGAGTGGATTATTGCAACCATTAGACATTCCGGAATGGAAATGGGAACATCTAGCGATGGATTTTGTGGTAGGTCTACCGAAGACTAGGGCAAATCATGATGCGATATGGGTTATCATTGACAGACTTACGAAGTCGGCACATTTTCTACCAATTAATGAAAGATTTTCACTCAACAAATTAGTGCACATGTATCTCAAAGAAATTGTGATGCGTCATGGAGTACCAGTATCAATTGTATCGGATCGAGATCCTCGTTTCAATTCAAGATTTTGGAGGCAATTTCAAGAATGTCTAGGAACGAAGTTGAATATGAGTACAGCTTATCATCCGCAAACTGACGGCCAAAGTGAAAGGACAATTCAAACCATTGAAGACATGTTACGAGTTTGTGCGATCGATTTTGAAGGCAGTTGGGATGAACATTTACCCCTAGTGGAATTTTCTTATAATAACAGCTATCACGCCAGTATTGGAATGCCACCGTATGAAGCATTATATGGGAGGAAATGCAGATCACCCGTGTACTGGGATGAAGTTGGAGAACGCAAGATTTTGGGTCCAGAATTAATTCAGCAGACAAAAGAAAAGATTGATCTTATTCGAAAACGAATCGAGGCAGCACAAAACAGACAAAGCAGATATGCAAACCAAGCCAGGAAGGATATGGATTATCAGGAAGGAGAACACGTATTGCTCAAAATATCGCCATGGAAAGGATTGACCAGATTTGGCAATAAAGGGAAATTGAAGCCACGATACGTTGGACCATTTGAGATTTTGAAGAAAATTGGGAAGGTTGCGTACGAGTTAGCTCTACCGCCCCATATGCAGCACATTCACAACGTATTTCATGTATCTATGCTTAAGAGGTATAATCCTGATACAAGGCATGTAATAGAATATGAACCAGTAGAACTTCAGGCAGATTTGTCATATGTAGAACAGCCAATAAGAATTCTAGATAGGCAAGAAAGAGTATTAAGAAATAAGTCTGTGTCATTAGTGAGAGTTTTATGGAGAAACCCAGTGGTTGAAGAATCAACCTGGGAGCTTGAGAGTGAAATGTTAGAAAAGTATCCTCAGTTATTTACATAATTAGATTCTGAGGACAGAATCTTGTTAAGGGGGGAAGAATGTAACGACCGAGGAATTACGCTTGTATTATGTTATAATAATAATAAATTATGTGTATTATTATGTGATTAAATGTGTTAAGTCGTTGAACCCTAACTGCTATGTGTTATGTGTTGGTTGTTTTGATCCAAACGTGTTTTGGATATTTATTGAGCGTTTTATCGTCAATTATATATATTATATCAAAACCCGTACAGCTCAAACAGTATTTTAAAAGCCCATATTTCAAACAAAATCATTGGCTCTGTTTTATTAAAAATGCCCTATACCGTATCGCTATTCTGAACCCCTAGACGTTTTACCAATTGACCTTTTTCGCGAAAAACGACTTTTCCGGACCCCTTCGGGTACCAAAAGCCCCACAAAAATCACATTTTTATTTTTATATGATCATGAAATTATCATATATCATTTTTCTTTGTATTTTTGTATTTTTCACAATTTTTGGGAATTTTTAGTATTTATTTTATATTTATTGGATATTTAAAAATTAAATTTTAATACCCAAAAATTATGAAAATTAGGGCCAAATATTTTTATTAGGAGTGTAATTAGCCCCTTAATTTTATTTAGGGGTATTATTTTCAGTACTATAAATAGCTGTTTTGTTATTAATTAATTAGTTAATTATTATTAAAAAAATCAGAAAATAAAAAGAAAATCAGAAAAGGGGAATTAGGGTTTGGTGTTCTTGAGATTCAAGCAGCGATTTGATCGTGATTCCGACCTCCAAATCAGACATGTGAGTACTCAATCGAAAGCTGTTGGTCTCTACTTTCGATTTCTGTCATCAATTTCGTGTTTTGTTGCTTCGATTTTCAATTCGATTTTTAGGGTTCTTGAACTAATTTGGGTATTTGCAAATCGTTGTGTTTTGGTTGATGAAAGTTATATGAATCGATTGCCCAGGTTGTGTAGATGATTATACATATTTTTATTTAATTTTTCTATTCCCGGATTAGTGAATCGTGTTTTTGAGTGTTCGACCCGTTTTGAATTCGGGTTTTGAGTTCGAGTGATTGTTAGAGAATTTTGTTGTTAGAATCGTGTAGATTGTTAAATTTCCAGTCGATTGGCACCGGTTTTGTGAATTTTAGTTTACGATTTAGCAAGAATCGTTTTTCCGATGAGCTCGCCGGCGATGGAGGCGGCGTTGGCCGGAGAAGGCGAAGCAGGGACGGTGGAAGGCAACTGGGGGCAGGGTCGTCTTTCTGCAGTCACGGGGAAGAGAAACCCTGCAATTCCCGATCGAAACCATGCTGTTTGGGGGGGATCGAGGCTCACCGGAATCAAACGCCGGCGTCGGATTCTGGGTTTTTTTGGCCGGTGTTCTTCCCGACCCGTTTGGGTTGGGGACGACCCGGTTGCAACCCGGTTTCGACCCGGGTTTGATCCTTGCAACCCAAAACCTGTTTCTGTTTTTGTGTTTTTGATTAAATTAATAATTTATTTATATTTTAGTAATTAAAAATCAGTTTTAATAATTCTAATAATTAATTAAAAATTAATTGTATATTCTGAAAAATAGTATTTATAATTTCTGAATTATTTTATTTAATTATAAATTCGAATTTATTTATTTAATTAATTATTTAATTATTTATCTAATTATTTATTAGTTATCTAATTAATTAATAATTAGGTAATTAATTAATAATTAGGTAATTAATTAATAAATAAAGATTAGAAATAATTAAATAATATGATTAATAATTCGATAATTAGTTATTATTACGAGTAATGATTCGATAATTAAATTATTATCCGAGCGTTAGTTATTCGAATAATATTGTAATAATTATTCGTATCGTATAGATAGTTATCAGTAATTAATTAATTAACGAATCGTACGAGTTTCAATAATAATCTAATAGATCGATAATTATGCGGGAGTTGCGAGTGGCTCGTGAAGATACGAGTGATTAATCGTTAAGTGATCTATAATTCGAATAATTCGTAGCTATTCGATAAATAGCGTATCAGTTAATTAAGTTGATTGATTATTTGTAAATAATCGATCTAATCGAATAAATATCGATAAGTTATAAATATTATAATAAATTGTGATTAATCCTAATAATTAGGGATTAATTATTTTAAATTAGTAAATAATCATCTATTAATTATTTATTAGTTATTTATTTATTAAGTGATTAATTATTTCAATAATTAATCACATAATTTTCAATAAATCGTAACTTCTTCGTTTTAACTCCAAAAATTATAAAAAAATTATTTTTGACGTTGATTTTTCTTAAATAATTATGTAAAAATTATTTTAGGATTTAAAGGTTGTAATAATTATTTATAATGAATAATAAATTGAATTATCAGTGTTTAATTCATAACAATTTAACCGTTAGTCCGATTTGAGTGAAACGAAGACCCCTAGACTCAGAAAAATGAGACGAATCCAATAAAAATAATTGTAGGTTATAATTTCTTCTGAAAAAGAGTGATTGGTGATAATTGATAGTTCGAAGGTCCTAGTAGGGATATAGTTGAGCCGAATAAATCCCGAAAAATTATAATAAAATCAGATACAACTAGTAATGCAGATATAAGCCTAGAATTGATTCTAAAAATAATTATAATCTAGAAATTGATTGTGTGCTTTACGTGTTACGTGTTATATGTGATTATGTGTATAAATGTGTTATGTAAATATATGTATATATATATGCGAGTCAGATAGAAACGCATGGGTAGACCGATAAGGTTGCGTGATATCAATTCAAGATACACGTATATAGTAAATTATCTAAACACCTATCTTTCTATGATTTGTTCAGTGTTAGCAAGGCAGAGCAAGCTAGGGTCAGAAGGCAGTAAGTTAAATCAGGTTAAGTACGCGAAAGGCAAGTACCCCTAACTTCACTTATCGTTCAAGTGATGTTCATTTCGAATTATATTATGCAAGTTTTTCCCCTATTCTAAATTCAGAATAGTGATTTATAATTCCTTTCTATCGTATCAATTCTCTTTGATAATTATTGTTCATATACACTGTTACCCATTTATATCACTTGTTCCATTTCATTTAAATTCTTGATTTACCCAATTTATGGAATTCTTGTTCATATTTCAATTCCTTTACCCTTGTTACATATAGTCGGGTATATCCTGGTGTTAGGATATATCAATAGCATTCCGATTATTCCGGATGCTAAGCCTTGGACTGGATGGTTACTTTACGAGCTGGGTTTTACCCAGGTCATTAATTAATAGGCCATAGTTGCCTGAGTACTCCTAATGTTGGTTGGGTCTATGCAGTTGGGTATAGATTCGCACTATATTCTGACTGATCAGCAGATTATAGTGCATATGTTGGTTCTTGTTTCCAGTCTTGTTCATTTGGCACTCGCCATCATTGGCAAATTATTATCATATACAGATACAGATGGTTGTTACAACCAACAGCTTATTGTTTCTCTTATTTCTCTTTCTCTATACCATATATATATACTTTTGCAGGCTTGTTGAGCAATTTTGGCTCATTTCTTTTATTGTCACTCCTATTGTTTTACAGTTAAGGTAGAGAATGAAACCCATCAGGACCCGCGTAGTCAAGAAGCGAGTCAAGCAGCGGGACCCTCTTATACCAAGAGTGTTCCTTCCTATTCCCGAAGAGAGTTTTGAAGTGCCAGATCAGGTGTAGCAGGATAAGTAGTAATGTTGGGTTGAATAAAAGTTTTGTGTAGTTTGAATAAAAGATTATGTAGGGAAACTGTAGATAGAATAAAGTTTTGTAATAAAGAGAGTTCTTGAGACAGGTTTTATTTAGTTGGGTTTGTAATAAAGTGTAGTGCATGATTCTTGTTTTTCAAACTCAAACCTTAAAAGATCCTGAGTAGTGATAGTTCGGGGTAATTATTATATTTATATTCCGCTTGTGCAGGTATAGTTGGTAATTGTTGTTAATAATGCCCCAAATCTATACCCCGGATTTGGAGGGTGTTATAACATAGATTATGAATAATTAAGCATACCTAACTCACTTACTAATCTTGTGAATGTTGATTCATCAAGTGGCTTGGTAAATATGTCTGCAATCTGTTTTTCACTTGGAACAAAATGAAGTTCCACTGTACCTTTCATCACATGTTCCCTAATGAAGTGGTACTTGATATCAATGTGCTTGGTTCTTGAGTGCTGCACTGGATTTTCAGTAATGGCAATGGCACTTGTGTTGTCACAGAATATTGGAATTTTGTCAATAGTCAGACCATAGTCAAATAGTTGATTCCTCATCCATAGTATCTGTGTACAGCAACTACCAGCAGCAATGTACTCAGCTTCAGCTGTTGATGTGGAAACAGAATTCTGCTTCTTGCTGAACCATGATACAAGCTTGTTCCCTAGAAGTTGACAGGTGCCTGTTATGCTTTTCCTGTCTATTTTGCAACCTGCATAATCCGCATCTGAGTAGCCAATTAGATCAAAACCAGACTCTCTAGGGTACCAAATTCCTAGATTTGGAGTCCCCTTGAGATATCTGAAAATTCTTTTATTAGCCACTAAGTGAGATTCTTTAGGGTCAGCTTGAAATCTAGCACAGAGACATGTAGAAAACTTATATCAGGTCTACTAGCAGTTAAATATAAAAGTGAGCCAACCATGCCTCTATAACTTGTAATATCCACGGACTTTTCAGCCTTGTTTAATTCAAGCTTAGTGGCAGTGGCCATGGGAGTTTTTGCAGGTGAACAATCCATTAAGTCAAACTTCTTTAAAAGATCATAAATATATTTAGTTTGACTAATGAAAATTCCACCACTAACTTGTTTAACTTGTAAACCAAGAAAGTAAGTTAGCTCTCCCATCATGCTCATTTCATATTTACTTTGCATTAATTTAGCAAACTTTTTATAAAGCTTATCATCTGTAGATCCAAATATAAAATCATCTACATAAATTTGTACAAGTATCTTAGAGCCATTAACATTTCTAAAGAAGAGAGTTTTGTCAACAGTACCTCTTGTGAAGTGATTATCTAGAAGGAACTTTGACAAAGTCTCATACCAGGCTCTAGGTGCTTGCTTTAGTCCATAGAGTGCTTTCAACAGATAATACACATAGTCTGGAAAATTTGGATCTTCAAAACCTGGAGGTTGGCTTACATAAACTTCTTCCTCCAATTCCCCATTTAGAAATGCACTCTTGACATCCATTTGATAGACTTTGAAATTGACATTAGCTGCATAGGCTAGAAAGATTCTGATGGCTTCAAGTCTGGCAACTGGAGCAAATGTTTCATCAAAATCTATTCCCTCTTGTTGAGAATAGCCTTTAGCAACCAATTTGGCTTTATTCCTTATGACAATGCCATTTTCATCCATCTTGTTTCTGAATACCCATTTTGTGTCAATAGAACTCTTGTTCTTTGGCTTGGGTACCAGCTTCCATACTTTGTTTCTCTCAAATTGGTTTAGCTCCTCTTGTATTGCTAAAATCCAATCTGGATCCAATAGAGCTTCTTCCACTCTCTTAGGTTCCTCCTATGATAGAAAGCTACTATACAGACATTCATCTTGAGTAGCCCTTCTAGTTTGTACTTTTGATGTAGCATCACCAATGATCAGTTCAAAAGGGTGATTCTTGGTCCATTTCCTTTGAGGTGGTATATTAGCCCTAGATGAGGTTGCCTCAGTATTGTCATGATGTGAGATAGAATGTTGATTTGTTGAAACTCCCCCTGAGTTGCTGATTCTTTGAAAGGAATTGGGAGCTCTATCAACTGATGAAGTGAATTGATTATCATTATGAACTTCAATGGATGATGCACTTTGTCTTTCAACGGATGCTGCATCCTGTGCATTATCCAAAGGCAGATTCTGAATTCTTCTTGAGATGCCTTCTTCATCATTCTCTTCTTCACTATCATCACAGTATATCTCAATATTGTCAAATTTGAGTCCTTCATGATGTCCCTCATCTGTTAGTCCATCAATCTTTTTATCATCAAACACAACATGTACAGATTTCATGACAATGTTGGTTCTTAGATTGTAGACCCTATATGATTTTCCAGCAGAATAACCAACAAATATTCCTTCATCATCCTTTGCATCAAACTTCCCTTTATGATCAGATTGATTCCTTAAGATGTAGCATTTGCAACCAAAGACATGTAGAAAGTTTAAAGTTGGTTTTCTTCTCTTGAATAATTGATAGGGAGTCATGCATTTTTCCTGATTGATTAGAGAAATATTCTGAGTGTAACATGTACAGTTAACAGCCTCAGCCCAAAAATAAGTTGGGAGTTTTGACTCTTCAAGCATTGTCCTTGCAGCTTCAATTAGTGATCTGTTCTTCCTTTCCACCACACCATTTTGTTGTGGAGTTCTTGGAGCTGAGAACTCATGCATGATCCCACTTTCTTCACAGAACAACTTCATGGTTGAATTCTTGAACTCAGTTCCATTGTCACTCCTAATATTCCTTACTTTGAAATCAGGATGATTGTTGACTTGCTTGATATGATTGATGATGATTTCACTAGCTTCATCCTTTGATCCAAGAAAATGAACCCATGAAAACTTTGAGAAATCATCTACAATCACTAGGCAGTATCTTTTCCTTGAAATTGATAATACATTGACTGGTCCAAAAAGATCCATGTGTAGAAGTTGTAGTGGTTCATCAATTGCAGATTCAAGCTTCTTACTGAATGATACTTTCTTTTGCTTTCCTTTCTGACAGGCATCACACAGTCCATCCCTTGTGAATTTCACTAGAGGCATTCCTCTAACTAAGTCCTTTTTGACTAGATCATTCATTGTCTTGAAATTCAAATGGGACAGCTTCTTGTGCCATAGCCAACTTTCAACTGGACTTGCTTTGCTGAGAAGACAAGTTATGGATTCTGCATCTGTAGAGTTGAAATCAGCTAAGTACACATTCCCTTTTCTAACTCCAGTTAGAACCACTTTATTGTCCTTTTTACTTGTGACAATACAGGCTTCAGAATTGAAGGAAACAGTATTCCCTCTGTCACATAGTTGACTGATGCTCAATAAATTGTGTTTGAGACCATCAACCAATGCAACTTCATCAATGATGACATTTTCTTTTGAAATCAAGCCATATCCCATAGTGAATCCTTTGCTGTCATCTCCAAAGGTTATGCTAGGGCCAGCTATCTCCTTAAACTCTGTGAGCAGGGTGAAATCTCCTGTCATGTGTCTTGAACAACCACTTTCCAAGTACCATAGATTCCTTCTTTGTCCCTGCACACAACAAAATCAATCAAGTTGATTTTGGTACCCAAGTTTCCTTGGGTCCAGCCTTGTTAGTCTTTTTCCTAGACTTCATTCCTCCTGCATCTTTTAGGTAACTTTGGGTTAACCTTGGTCTCAGATGTGGTTGATTGAAGTGTAGGGTTAGTCACAGAATCATTTAACACATTTGATTGAATTTGATAAGGCATAGGTTGTGCAAACATGTTATTCCACATAGGCATATTGTATGGCATTTGAGGCATACTAAATGCAGTAAAATAAGGATTGTTAATATATGGCATGTTTGCAAAATGTGCATGGGGATTCTGGTGAGACATAACAGGCATAGCATGCAGAGGTGACATAGACATGTTAGGCATGGAGGGATTTGAAGGCATGGGAGCATTTTTAACAGATTTGCAATTATCAGATAGGTGATTAACACTTTTACAATGCACACAGCTTTTTCTAGGAGCATACCTATCAGGTGTGTAATTGTTATGTTTATTAATCCCTACCTTCCCATTTCTTTTAGATTTTCTTTTAGTTTCCTTCTTATCCTCAACCAACTTAAGCCTATCTTTTAGCTGATCTAAAGTCATCTGTCCTATATTCATCTTACTGACATCTCTGGATGTGCTAGCTCCTTCTTTGACAAAGTTCTTGAGAGTTGAATCATTCTTTTTATTGAGAATTTTATTTTTAAAAGAACTTGCCTGTTTTAATTGATGAGCCTTCAACGGATGCTCCTTTTCTTCCTTCAACGGATAACTTTCATCATCCGTTGATTCCACATCCGTTGACAATCCATCAATTAATTCTAACTCCTTTTTGTTTTTCTTCCAGGCATCCTCACAGAATGATTCAATTCCCTGAACCTTTACAATCTGAACACTAACATCCCTAGATGTTTTCCAGGCCTTGATTACCTCTTGCTCACTTTCTAACTGTGTAGAAAGAATTTCTACTTTCTTAACAGCTTCTGCTAGTTCACTCTCAACAATCAAGCATTTAAGTTTTATCTTTTCAAGCTCAATTACCTGATCCTCTAACACAGCATTCCTATCACTTAAAAACACATTATTCTCCTTGATCCTAGTGTTTTCTTTTGCTAGTGATTTAAGGGAAACACGCAAATGATATAATTCATTGGTCATATCATTTATGGCTTCATTGCATTCATGTTTAGAAAGCTGAGAGAGATCAGTAGTAATTACCTGGTTGCTTGATGAACTAGTTTCATTTTCATCAGAATTAGCCATCAGGGCTAGGTTGACATATTCCACATCATCATCTTCATTTACCCCATCTGCTGCCCAATCATCTTGAGTGAGAAAAGCTATTTCCTTTTGTTTGAGCAAATCAAAATACTTCTTTTTGTAATCAACTTGCTCAAATTTCTTTTTCTCAGAATTTGGCTTCCTACACTCACTTGCAAAGTGTCCACTAATGCCACAGTTGTAACATTTGAACTTTGATTTGTCCACCATGTTTTTGTTTGGCTTAGTGAACTTTGTGTTTTTCCTGAACTTCATTTTTGCAAACCTCCTGGACAGAAAGGCCAAATGTTCTTCAATATCATCAGATTCATCCTGACTGGAATTGTCTTCATCCTCAGCAACTTGCTCTTTACCCTTGCTTGATTCTAATTTGCTTGTGCCAATTTTGAGACTTGGCATTGTCTTCTCCTCGTTCCTGGCTTCCATCTTCTCACTGTCAGCTACAAGAGCAACTGTTCCTCCTTTTCTCTTTCCCTTTTCCAACAGCTCATCATGCTCCATTTCAAGTTCATAAGTCTTCAGAATTCCATATAGTCTTTCAAGTGTGAAGTTCTTATAATCTTGAGAATTTCTCAAAGAGACAGTCATGGGCTTCCATTCCTTTGGCAGAGACCTAAGAAATTTTAAGTTGGAATCCTTGACTTGGTACACTCTACCATACAGCTTCAATCCATTCAACAGTTTCTGAAACCTGTTGAAGGTATCATTTAATGATTCACCTTCTTCAAAGTGAAAATATTCATACTGTTGAATAAGAAGCTGCATCTTGTTCTCTCTGACCTGCTCAGTACCTTCACAGATGATTTGTACAGTATCCCAAACTTCCTTTGCAGTTTGGCTATTGATGACATTGTCAAACATATCTTGATCTAAGCCATTAAACAAAATGTTCATAGCTCTCTTATCCTTGCGGATTTCTTCCATGTCTTCAATAGTGCATTCTGCTTTTGGCTTGGGAATGGACTGTCCAACTGCAACTGTTGCAGTAGCAGCTATGGCTACTTTGTGAGGGATGTGAGGACCATTTTCAATACAGTTGATGTAGCTTTTATCTTTAGAAAGAAGATGTAAATGCATCTTCACTTTCTAGTGATGATAATTATCTTTTTCCAGGACTGGAATCTTTACACCAATATCCTTCCTACTCATGATGGTAGCAGGAGGATTCTTCTGTTCACTCATGATGTTAGCAGAATAGATCTTTAAACTCTTTGTATGTTAAGAGCTTGCTCTGATACCAATTGTTATTCCCAGTGGACTAACAATGAGATTTACAGAAGGGGGGTTGAATGTAAATCTCAAAACTTTTTCAAGTTTTGAGCAGTTTCTAAGGCTAAGTGTTTGAGTGATCAAATGTGTGTGAATTGCTTGAAGCTGATGCAGACAGATATATATTCAAACACAAATGAAATGAGCACAAAGAACTTAAAATCTTTTCTGGTGGATTTGTTGTTCTACCAGAGATGTGTTATTTCAGAAAATCTGTGATTCAAAGAATTAAATCACAGCTGCTTCCTAGTACAAACTAGATGATTTTCTCTTTTGATATTTCTAAACAGCTCAGGAAAATTCATATCTAATTACTAGCTTCTACTTGGTTTATATATCACCAAGTTTACAAGTGAACACAAACTGTAAAATACAATTGAAAAGATTTTTCACATGTTTCTTCTTCATTTCTCTATCCAATGCAATCTAGGATAATCTGTTAATCTTTGAATACTTCCTTGTTTGCATCAGAATGGAAATGCTGCATTTTCTTGATTCCTCCTAGAGGCTTCCACATTCCAGTATGTCTCTGTCAACCCATGTGCCTCTGTTAGCTTGTGAATTGTCACTATCAACTGCTAATGAACTAAGCATCTGTTGAAGCTTTCATCCGTTGATGCCTTATCCGTTGAGGCTTTATCCGTTGAAGCTTTATCCATTGATGCATTATCAGTTGAAGTCTTTATCTATTGAAGCACTTATCCGTTGATGGATATTATCCGTTGAAGCAATAGAGACATCTGTTGAAGCTTTGTTTCTTATCCGTTGAAGGTCTTTAATATCCGTTGACACTTCTTCACTTATACAAAATTACAAGGCATGAAATATTTATAATTAGCCCTCTTATTTGTACATCCATTAGCAGTCAACATGACTGATTATTTCCTAACAACATCTAAGAAGTACAGCTTGAAACCAGAGAGTGAAATGTGCTACAATACTAAACTTATTGCTAAGTAAAGATACTCCTTCAACGGATAGCCAAGATGGTCTTATCCCTTGAGGCTACAAACACTAGATTTCTACTTAAGTGTTTT
The DNA here is from genome assembly GCF_009905375.1 of Apium graveolens. Classification (NCBI taxonomy): domain Eukaryota; kingdom Viridiplantae; phylum Streptophyta; class Magnoliopsida; order Apiales; family Apiaceae; genus Apium; species Apium graveolens. The sequence goes on from NC_133652.1 coordinate 228,564,948, forward strand.
GCTTAACTTATCATCAAACTAATACACATATTCCTAACACTCTTTGATGTTAAAGAGCTCAGCTTCTTCTTGAGAGTGTTACAAGAATTTTGATATAAATTGTTACAACTCACTAAAGGACCAGTGTTAACTTTATAACTTAGTTAACTGCTGGTTTACACAGTGGATAATAAACATGCTATTAGCTTTTCTAAACTATCAATTGTCATTTCTATTTATAGAAAAGCAAATCTTCCATTTATGGCTTAGCATATCATTAGCATCTCGTGTTCACTTTAATCTTCCTCTGTCAGTTAATCTTTAATATTGATGTTGCACACTCTTCAAGCTGCTTTTTGTAGACTTGTCAATCCAACTGTTGGATTATTTGTTGATTGTTTATCTTGGATATTGAATTGATCTGCAATTTTGTACTTTAAGACTATACCTCGAGATCTCCAGTTTAAATTAATAGAACACTTGATATCTCGATAAGTACATAGGCTTATCGAGATCTCTAGCACTCCATATTGAGTTTGGCTTATAGAGGTCTTCAGCTTGTCGAAATCTCTAGTCTTCACATCTTCACTTTGACTTATCGATAACTCAGAGTTCTCTACTGAACGTAGACTTGTCGCTAACTCTGAGTTCTCTAGTGAAGGAATGACTTATCGATATCTATGATCTTCAGTTCTTCAATTTTGCTTGTCGATATCTTCTCGAGTTCTCTAGTAACTTTCCTGACTTCTCCACTCTGAATTCATTCATTTGTTCTATCCCGGTGGATATTGCTCATCCGTCGAGTAGTGATTGTATCCCGACGGATGTGCCTAACAGCAGTCATCCGTCGGCTAGCCAAACTACTATTTTGATGGATGTTCCTCATCTGTCAGTACTCTATGTAACTTGAATGACTTCTCGATAAGCCATTCTGGAGTTCTCGAATGACTTCTCTATAAAATTAAATCTGTGACTTGTAGAGATCTTGACTTAGAGTATTTTTCTCCAAACAGATTTATTCAACTCTAAGCTTATTCAAAATTCTTCTAAGGCATGATCTTCTTGATCTTCTTCCAGATAGAATCCTTAGGCTTGATATTATTTCAGGAAAAAGGCTCCAGTCTGCTCCTTTGCATTTTTACAGACTCTAAGTGTTACAAGTACAAAATACAAGTTTAGATAACAGTACAACTTACTTAGGGTTGACAAATTGTCTTAGTCTTGTTAAAGGACAAGCATGTCTTTTACAACAATCTCCCTCAATTTGTGAGAAGATTGCTTAACACAAATTTATGCCTGTTAACAAGACTAACCCCAAGTTTAAAACTGATGGAGAATAAAATTAAAACATAAAGCTTGATTGAATTACAGCTTGTACAACATAAGATTCACCAGGTTCCATGATTACAAGAGTCAGGTAAAAATAGTTTTTACATCTGCTTCTTCTCTAAGTTTATCCTTCAAGTGATCAAGAATTTCAAGTTCTTCTATGATAAGTGTTCCACTTAGAGCTTTCACAAGTTTTTGTCTTGCTGCCTTAGAGTAACCCTGGTCCAGAAACTCTACGATGAATCTTGAGTGTCCACTAGCTCTGATGTTTAGAATTCTACCATCTTTAGAAATTCTGCTCATTCCTTTTATTTTCAACTCTTCTGTTCTTTTTATAAACATATATATTTCTTAATCATGTCTCCTTCTTCTTTCTTCAGCTTCAGCCTTATTTATTTTCTTTGTTTCCTCCCTTTCAATCAAACATTCAGCCAGAGATGATCTCCATGTCCTTGTAACAGTGTCATTGCCTTTTAACAAACTTAACACTCTCTTAATTTCTGCAGGAGTCAAAGAATCCATTAACTTTTCGTCTAGAAGAGTGAATTTACCATCCTTAAAATACACTCTAACTTCTCTCAGGGATACAACCCAAATTTTAACAATTTCCTCAGCTGGATATTGGAAATGTCTTCATCTGAGGTGCACCAATTTAGAGGTAGAAAGTCAGATTCCTTAAAGCAGTTACAGATGGCCCTTTCAGTGAATTCCACTTCCTTTACAGGATTGACTTTCTTAGGCTTTTTCCCAGCAGATTTGAGCTTAAATTTTAGTGAAGGTTTGCCTAAAGGTAGGGTTGTCTTTTTTTTGAGATTTGTGTGGCTTGAGGTGATTGGAATTTTTAGGAATGAGTTAGCAGTTTGACTATAAAGAAATTTTGGCTTAGATGTTTGGGAAGGTTTGATGTTAGAAATAGTTGATATTGTGGGTTGAGCTGAGGTTTGAGATGGTTGTATTTAGATTTTTGAGGTTGTTTAAGTTTCTAAATCATCATGAGGTTTTCTGCTCTTCCTCTCCCCTCTTCTCTTCTTCTCTTCATCTTTCTTGTCATCCTCCTTCTTCATCTCCCCACCCTTGCTACCAGATGGCTTACTGGACTGACTCAGATTTGAGCCAGAAGGATTTTGATCACTCTTCTTGTGCTCATCATCATCCAAGTCATCATTGTTGAACTGAGTTTTCGGCAAGTTGACTTCTGCATTATCCAGATATCTCCTTAGTAGCTTTATCATTTCTATATTATCATTGTTCTTGTCTTAGCTTTTAAGCTAGTTCCTAGGATCATGATAAGCTTCTCATTGCTCCTGACACATTGTTTGGGGATATTAAAGAATCTGAATTATTTGGTGGTTGGACAGATGTATGCTATACCCTTGCTTGGCTGTAGATATGCTTCAGGAAAGGCAGCTACATGAGTATCTCTTAATGCAGTTAATAGCATGGTATCTTCACGAGTTATAGCTCTAACTTTTCTGATAAAGATATCTAATTCAGATGCCCTCCTTGAGACAAGACAATTGAGGGACACCTGCATCGATCTGTCTGTCCCTGAGTCATTTGCATTAACCACTATCCTATCCTCCCGAAAGTTGTCCTTGTTGACCTTGATCACTCTTATGAAATTGATTGTCTTATCCAGGGCCTTTTTATAGGTGAAGTGATTGTTGTTGAGAGAAGCTTTTAAGGCATTGAGTAGTTCTACAAACTCTTTGCTTAAACTAGGTCCTTCAGCAGACCTAATAAGTCTCTCCTTGTCAAGATCAACTTCTTTAGCTTTCTTTCCAGCACCCTGAACTTGATGTTGAGATGACCTTGATTGTGCCAACCTCGCCTCTATCTCCCCCTTAGTCTTGTTGGCAGGCATGAGAAGGGAAGTAGGGATTTCAGGCCTTACTTGTTCAGGTAAAGAAGGTAGTGGTATGTTGAGTTTACCCATGATGGCTCCTAAAGCTATAGAATTCTGCATTTGAAGATGCTTATGGGAGTCCACCAGAGTTTGGATATCTGTTTGTTGGCTCTTGATAAGAGATGTCAAAGCCTCAACTTGTGCAGTGAGAGAGGAGTTGGAGTCTTGCAATGCAGTGACTTGACCCTGTAGAGACTGAATTTGCAAATTTGTTGAAGTGGATCCAGGCTGATAAGAGCTACTAGATGTGCCAAAGTGTTCTTCTATAGCCTCTTTGATCCCTTCCATTAGCAAAGCTGAGGGCTTATATCTGCTCTGGTGAAGTTGGTCCAGCTGGACCTTGGTCTCATTTGAGTGAGTAATCTGTTTCTGGATCACTTTATGGAGATTGGAGAAAAATAATTTGAGGTTTTTGACTTCCTTCTCAATAGAGGCATCCATCCTGGTCATTTGCTCAGAAAAATATTTGAATTTAGAAGAGATCTGCTCTTGAGATGGTATGATCTTGTCCTTTTTCTCATTCACCAGTTTCCTGATTCTGTCTTCATGGACAGTAAGTTTGATTTCAAGAGCCTTACCAAACAGATGAAATGCTTTGAGCTGAGCTTTGTATACATCTATTATAGCATTATAGACAACTTCTGGACTCAAGTCTTTTGCATTGCTACCCAGAATAGTAACATACTCTTCTCTAAATCTGGCCAGAACTTGATTCATCTCCAAGGAAAAGTCATCAGACAGCCATGCATCCACATTCCCATCTGGCTCAGCATCATTGACAATATTCTCCTTTTGCTCCTCAACCTTTTCATTGTAAGCAAGCATGATAGCTTGATAGTCTTGGTTGCTCATGTCTGAAGTTAGAAGATGCTGTGAGATGTTGGTCAGTCCAGAGATCTGCTCTACTAGTAGATCATCTACAGAAGTTGGTTGAAAAGTAGATTCTTGTAGCCACTGAGAGAGTATGTGAGGTTGTTGAGGTTGAGAGGTAGATGGTTCATCAGAAACTCCTGTGACTGAGATCACAGTCTGACTCGCAGATTGCTCTATGGTTTTGATAGTGTGTTGTCCTCCACTTGTAGTGGGAACCTCCAATTGAATTAAAGGGGATTTGACTGGGTTACTATCATGTACACCAGCCTCAAACCCTTGTGTGTCTTGCAACACACTGGCACTTGAATGTGTTATGCTTGCCTCCCCTATAACAGGATCATGGGAAATTGTTCTCCTAGCTTCAACTGCAGAGGCAATTTCTGCTAGGGTTGTGAGGGGAGTTGTTCCTTCATGAGGAACCTCCAATTGAATTGGAGAGGATTTAGATAGCTCCCCCTCAGGAAAACTACCCTCAAACCTTTCAGTCTATGAAGACTATTTTGCACATGAAGGTGTATTAGAGGTATCCATGGGGTCTTCAGTAAAGACTGATGAACCCCCCATGTTTGTGATGATGTCATCAAGGTCCACCCCAGCATGTAGCCTCTCACCATCTAAATGAGGTGTCTGGGTGGTGAGCAAAGCTTCTTAAGCTAAGTCACTTAATTTTTGGTACACTTGAGATAAAAGAGATTGTTGCTCAGTTGTGAGTGTTGGCAGCTCCCCCTGAATAGATGAGGAAGCTTCAAGGGATGTGCCCTTACAGTGTGTGCCTTCCTTATTTCTCCTACCATACACTTGAATTGCTTCTTGTGCAGGTTGTGCAGACTCATTCCTGGTTGTTTTTATAACTGCATCCTGTTGGGAGGATGTAGAGGAGGGTAGAGTGGTCAGCTTAGTTTGTTTACTTCTTTTGGATCTTTTGACCAGAGGTGATTCTCTTTCAGCTCTCTCCTCACCACTCTCAGTTATCACAGCTAGGTCTATCCCCTTTCTCTTCTTTTTACTGACCTCACCCTTTTGAGAAGATGAGGTAGTTGGTTTCCTAGCTCCTAAAGGTTGTGAAAGAATGGTTGCAGCTTGGGAAGATCCCTGTTGGTGATCCTGTGTTTGTACTTCCACAGGTTCAGAAATCATAGCTGTACTAGATTGTGTATTAGATCTCATGTCAGGCATAGGATAAGGATAAGCCCTAAATCTCTCCAACATAAATGGAGTGATTTTCAGACTTACATTGACCTTATTCTTTGTAGTAAGTGAGCCAAATATTATTTTGGACACTTACTTACAGTTGCCTATTTTAGTACTATATATACCATTCAGTAGGTGTATGTTAGTTACTTTATTATTTAAAGTGGACATAATAAATATAGGAAAGAAAATTTCCTTACCTCTAGCTGTCAGGGGCATAATCAGCCTGGTTGCAAGTTCTTCCAGGATCAGCAGACCAACATTCAGGTGTCTTTTGTGGGCAATTGAATACACCAGCTTTTGCACAACAATTGAGATATTTTCATATCCTATTTTTCTGCATGTGAAGACCCTTACTATAGACTCAAAGATGAATGACCACTCCTTCCTTAGATTGGTTCTGTTTAAGCTTGACAGGTTGATTCTCACACCATAGTTGATGAAGTCCATGAACTCAGTCAGCTCATCAGGAGTTGGTACCTCCACCAGATTCTCAGTTGGCAGCCCCAAAGCTCTATTCACATCTTGGTCATTGAATTCTATTCGTTGGCCTCCAATTGTGCATGTCACCACCATAGAAAGAGAGTTGTTGTTTACATATGTCCTCACTACAGCTGTAGTCCAGAATTCATGTAGTACATCTAGATACAGCACTGGATTTGCAGTCAAGGCTCCTGCAAGATAGGATTCAGCCAACAGCTTCACAAACCTCTTGAAACTATCAGGGGCTTGGTTTGCATCAGTAAAGGCAAGATAGTTGGTTCCTTTCTCTGAGATAGATGTCCTAGCAACATTTTGGTCCATTGTTGATTGATGAAAATGAATGGGTAAGAAAAATTTCTGAGAAAGGATGAAAAATGAGAGAGAAAACGGTTTCAGATTGAAAGCTAGGTCACTTAAGATCTCGAAAGTTGTAAGTAAGAGTTGTATCGAGAAGTCTAGGTATTTATAGTAAAACTAGATGAGCTGTCGAGAACTCAAAAATAGATATTTGGAGTTTTTCTAATCGAGAAGTCATTTTGAGAAGTGAAGTACATGTCGTGAAGTCATTTTAAATTACTCTTATAGAGAACCCAAACTTGACTTATCGAAGTGTCAAATAAATACCCAGTTTGTCCAAAAAGTGGACTGAACTGATTTTAACTTTTATTTGAATAAATTAAAAATAATACTAGAATAAATTTTCCAAAAGTATTTTACCAAAATAACTTATCAATTTAAATTATCTCAGTTCTGAGTTATTGATAAGTCAAAAATTGTACTTGTAGAGAACTCTGTGAAAGAACACTGCTAGAGAACTCTACAAGGACTTATCATTAAGTCATTTTAAGCCTATCGAAAAGTCACTCGAGAACTCAGCAAATTGACCTATGGACGACTCACTCGAGAAGTCCTAAAATGACTTGTCGAGAAGTCAATTTATACTTATCGAGAACTCAGTTCTTTAAATACTTTTGATTATTGCAATTCTTCTTTGTATTAATTTTATATATTAAGAATGTGAATTAACAGCTGAGCAGTTTACTTAGAATTTGAACAATTCCAAGTTAATTGAATATGAAAAACAAATATGTAGAGATTTCTGAAATATTTATAATTCATATTTCAGTTAATTTCCAGTTTAATTAAATTAATTTTGATTTACTGGAGATTAATCTGCTGTAAAACATTAGATGAGTTATTGCCTTAGGATGAAGAATTACGCAATCCAATATTACTTACAAAACTAGTGAAAGATGTTTCATCCACGGGTTTAGTAAAAATATCAGCTAATTGTTTTCCTGTTGGTACAATAATGAGCTTAATGCTAAATCAGGATATAAGTCTTTGAAAGATAAAATTGATAGCTTCCACGGGAATTCTTTTGTCAACCTTCCATCCAGCAATATTTGTATCTGTGAGACTAACAGCTCCAAAACTGGTTCCTTGGGATACCATAATCCCAAGTTGAGCTTCCTTCCAGTATCTGAAGATCCTCTTTCTCCCCTTGAGGTTGTGCAATTAAACTCAGGTGTATGAGATGAGCTTCCATTTTCATGATTCTCTTGTTGAGTTATTTCTTCATTCCCTTAATCTGATAGACTTCACAAACTTCAACTTGAGCAAGCTCCATCTTAGGCATGTTTCTTACCAGCTCCTTTTTGACAAGGTGTTAATTTCCTTGAAAATAAAGTGAGACAAATTTTTATGCCAGAGCTTGTTTATGTCTCCTGATACCTTGGTGTAGAAGCAACAACCACCATCCTTATTTGCTGAGTCAAAATATTCAACAAATAAGCTCATCCCTTGCTCCTTTCAGAGCAACTTCACCAGTTTTCTTGCTGATAAAAGTGCATTCTTCTTGTTGAATAAGACTTGAGACCATGTCTGCAATATGCTAACTCTGAGAAGATTCATTTCAAGATCAGCTACCAGTGCTACATCATTTAAAGATAACATTTTTAGAATAATCTTGCCATATCCCATTTTGAATCCTTTGCTATTGTCTCCAAAGGTCACCAATGGGCCAACTTTCTCCTCAAATTGTGATAACAGGGCCTTATCACCTGTCATATATCTGGAACATCCATTGTCAATGATCTATATGATTTTCGTCACTTTGTCCTGCACACAATGAGTCTTAAGTGTGTTTGGAAACCCAAGCAGTGTTGGGTAGTTTCTTCTTGGTAACTTGTTCAGTAGAAGTAGAATGAGTTGTTTTAGAAGAAACATAATTCAATGACTGTTGTACATGTTTTCCTTCTGATGTGGACTCATTTCTTGTTTCTTTAAGGTCTACTCTCAGTTTGTGGAAACTCTTCATTACTTTCATATTGCAAGGGATGCAGTCAAACTTGTCACATAATGAATAGGAATTGTTTGAATTTGCTTCATTGTATTTACAAGTTCCTTCAGCTGGTTTGCTAACAACCTTTTTACAAAGGTGAGTTAGATGCTTTGTAGAACCATATTTTTCACACTTCTTTCTAGGAGCATTTGCAACATAAGCGAAATTATTGCTTTTGTTTATCCCTATTTCCCATTTCTATTTTTCTTTTTCTTTCTTGCATCTTCAGTTTTGGTTTCTTGAACAGGAGTCTTGGGACTTTGTTTGTTCATAAGCTTCTCTTCAGTATTGGAAGACTGAACTGATTCTTCAGTTTTCTTCTCTTTATCTTCATCAACAATTTCTTACTTGATAATCAATTCTTCTTTACTGAAGTTGACTACACATGCTTTAAATATAGGTGCATTAACCTCTTTCAAAAAGGTTGGAGCATTTTCAGTCTTATTTTTTTTCCCTTTATCACCTACAGTCTTATTTTTGTCACTCATGTCATCATAGTCAAGGCCAATAGCAATGTTTGCACATGGCTTATTCTTCTCATGATACTGTCCGACCAGTTCAGATGCATTTCTGAAAGATTTCATCTTTACTTCATTCTTTTTTAACTTCTCCCTTAACACTGCTTCAATTTCATTTGCACACTTGAGCTTGTTCTTGAGATAATCATTTTCTTGTTTTAAAGCTTCAAGCTCAACCAACAACAATTCAGTTTCTTGCTTCTCACTCTCGAGCTTCTCATTTATCTTTTTTAATCTGTTAACTTCTTCATTAGCAGCAACCATGCTTGTGTGAATATAAACATTTATGTGCTCATCTTTTCAATAGTTTCCTTGTATTGATCCACATTTAAATCAATAGTGGTAAGAGTTGGTGTTTGTACTTTTAATGAGGATGATTCACCTTGCTCCAAAACCATTAGAGCATAGTTTCCAACTTCCTCATCTTCCTCATTATCTGAATCATCCTAACTCTTTCCCTCCGTAATGTAAGCTTTCCTTTGTTGTTTTTTTAGAAGAGCTTCATACTTTGCTTCCAATTTAAAATAAGCTTTGTCTTTCTTTACCTTCTTGGGTTTCCTGTATTCTATAGCAAAGTGGCCTAGTTCATCAAAATTGAAGAACCTTATATTAGATCTGTCAACAGATCTAGTTTTGTAACCACCCTTGCAATCAGAATTGTACTTCCCTTTCTCTTTCCACCTATTTTCTTTGTTGAAAGATTGTCAATTAATCCTGAGGTACCTTGGCTTCTTTACTCTAATGTTAGAGAATTTTCTAACTAAATAGGTCATTGATTGATCTAGCTCATCCAGTTCTTCAAGAGTGTCGAACTCATCCTTTTCCAACTCTAGTATGACTTGCTCCTGTGAATCAATTGTTCTCTGCTCACTTGTTGAGGCAACTGGAATATGAGGTCTTGGTTCATCATTAGATGTTTGACCTTCATTTACTATTAAAGCACTTGAGCCATCTACAATATGTCCTTGGCCAGATCTTAATGATTTCCTTTGAATCATCTCTAGTTTATATGTTTTGAGAATTCCATATAGAACTTCTAGAGTTATTCTGCTCAAGTCTCTCCCTTCCCTGATTGCTGAGATTTTCTGTTCCAAATGATCAGGGAGAGTAACCAAGAACTTTAGATTCACCTCTTCAGCTTCATAGTATTTGTCATGAAGCTGCAAGTCATTTATCAGCTTATTGAATCTTTCAAACACATCAGTAATGCTTTCCTTAGGCTTAGCCATGAAACCCTCATACTGTGAAATCAGTATCCTTCTTTGATTAGATCTAACCTTCTCAGTTCCTTCACAGAGTATTTCAATCTTTTCCCATATTTGCTTGGCAATATCACAGTTAACAATATTGTTGTACATCACATTGTCAAGTGACTCAATAAATATCAATTGCAAGCTGCTATCCAGGGAGACTTTCTCCTTTTCAGGGTCAGAATACTCGGCTGGATCTTCAGGAGCATAATGAGCTAGTATGACCATGTCTCCATCTGTGGATTCCTCAACTCTTACCATAGGAATAAAGGGACCATTCTTGAGGATCTGAATGTAGAGTGGATTGGCCATCTTGATAAACATCATCATTTTCTTTTTCCAAAGAGTGTGGTTAGCTTTGTCAAAGGTAGGAATTTTGATGCTACTAATTTTCTGTGTATTCATTCTTCCAAGATTTTGAATCTGTTTACTTTCAGATTTTGCTCTGATACCACTTGTTAGATAATGAATCACACACAGAGAGGGGGGTTGAATGTGTTTTTCTGATTTTAGGCTTTTCTTGAAAGATAATGGTTGAACAAAGTAAACTAAATCTTGTATTGAAAAGTGTTCTTGTAGAATTTAAACTTTGCAGAAAAGAAAGAACACAGATCTTCAAAACTCACTTACTTTTATATTAAAATTAAGACTGTTTTGCTACAAAACTTCTAAGCTCTTTGATGTTAAAGAGCTCAGCTTCATCTTGAGAGTGTTAAAAGAATTTTGATCTAAATTGTTACAACTCACTAAAGGACCAGTGTTAACTTTATAACTTATTTAACTGCTGGTTTACACAGTGGATAATAAATATGCTATTAGCTTTTCTAAACTATCACTTGTCATTTCTATTTATAGAAAAGCAAATCTTCCATTTTTGGCTTAGCATATCTTTAGCATCTCGTGTTCACTTTAATCTTCCTCTGTCAGTTAATCTTTGCCATTGATCTTGCACACTCTTCAAGCTGCTTTTTGTAGACTTGTCAATCCAACTGTTGGATTGTTTGTTGATTGTTTATCTTGGATATTGAACTGATCTGCAATTCTGTACTTTGAGACTGTACCTCGAGATCTCCAGTTTAAATTAATAGAACACTTGACATCTCAATAAGTACATAGGCTTATCGAGATCTCTAGCACTCCATATTGATTTTGACTTGTAGAGGTCTTCAGCTTGTCGAAATCTCTAGTCTTCACATCTTCACTTTGACTTATCGATAGCTCAGAGTTCTCTACTGAATGTAGACTTGTCGATAACTCTGAGTTCTCTAGTGAAGGAATGACTTGTCGATATCTCCAATCTTCAGTTCTTCAATTTTTCTTGTCAATATCTTCCTGAGTTCTCTAGTACCTTTCCTAACTTTTCCACTCTGAATTCATTCATTTCTTCTATCCCGGTGGATATTGCTCATCCATCGAGTAGTGATTGTATCCCGACGGATGTGCCTAACAGCAGTCATCCGTCGCCTAGCCAAACTACTATCTCAATGGATGTTCCTCATCCATCGGTACTCTCTGCAACTTGAATGACTTCTCGATAAGCCATTCTAGAGTTCTCGAATGACTTCTCTATAATATTAAATCTGTGACTTGTAGAGATCTTGACTTAGAGTATTTTTCTCCAAACAGATATATTCAACTCCAAGCTTCTTCAAAATTCTTCTGAGGCATGATCTTCTTGATTTTCTTCCAGATAGAATCTTTAGGCTTAATACTGTTTCAGAAAAAGGCTCCAGTCTGCTCCTTTGTAACACCCCCAAATCTGGGGTCGGGGATTCGGGTTGTCATGAGTTCCATTTCCCTTAATAACACTTAACCTTAATAAACAACCAACTACTGCGTACTGTGACCCCACAATATACACACACACACACACCACAAGTTATAGTCTCAGAGATGAATACCAAAAATAACACAAGTCATTTTATTCCACAATTATAAACTGTTAAACCTTAAAAGGGTTTCTGAATAAATTTACATTTCTTTGCCATTATTACAATTCATATAGATACATAAGTCTGGTACATCAGAAGTTGAAAGCCTAGCCTATTGGTAATTCCTACCTCAGCTACGGCGGCATCAACGCCTACAGGAAACTGCGGAACGTTTCCTATCCGCTCGCGAATTGGGAGCTTGATTATGTTCATCTTGTCTATCTATTGTTGTGTGATAAAAGAAGAAAGCAAGGGTGAGCAACAAGCCCACCGAAATAATATGTATAATAATTAACAATACATGAGCATTCTCATAGTACTCAAGAAAGTCTTGTTTAAGAAGAAATGAACCAAGTTGATATCTTAACGCGACCAAGTCGCAAAATATTCAGTATATACATACATATATACTTTTTACAATCTTTGAAATCCTCTGACATGTATAATATACACAGAGTTCCAGTTTATAACTGTATAAATATATCGTTGCAAGGTGATCTCATATATCTAACCTTATCTCAATGTTTTTCTGAAAATCTTTGATATGCATAAGATAATCATTTACTAGATATAAGTTTAAAAGATGAAGTTACAAGATACTCCAATATACTTATATCTTTTCCAAATACTACTTGAACTACCACCGTTCAAGTTATAATTAGTTTCAAAAGTTCATCACACTAATGAGACTACAAGATAAGACTTGAATAGATTCAATCTTTGAAATATCATTATAAATAATGAAGTTACGAGATACTTCATTAAGTCCTGATATATATATACACACCTATATATATATATACATTTCATACACTCCTTGAAAACCTCTGTTATGAAAATTATAAACAGAGTTGTAATATCCAATGAATTTGGAAAGGAGAAAACCTTGGCATAAACCTGATATCTTGCTGATCAGGCAAAGATACCAATAAGTAACCTTTTCTACTAGTAGATGGACGAATTCCCCACTGGTCATCACCCTGGCCGTAATAGGACCTATGTTGGACTGCCACTCAGCCACTTACGCATTGATGGACTCCCACTGAGCCACTTACACTTTCATGGACGCCCGTTGAGCCCATGTTGCTTATGCCGACTCAAATAGATGAACTTACTTCCCGAACTATGGGCAAGTAATCAAGATGTTTTCTCAAAACAGCAACCTCGTTGCGAATGTAAAATACACCACTGAGCTGGATCCCTCAGGTTTTGAGCGAGTATTTAAATCCCCTTTGAAAGGAAGATCTTAAATATAAAAATGAGTTTTGGGATCCGCTCTAACTTTTAAAAATCATTTTGAAGACTCGAAACATTTTTAAGAATGTTTGGAGTACTGCTGATTTATTAAAATAAATCAGTCCCAATATATTAGAAAATATCTGAATATTATTATTTAAATAATATTTCCAAAAAGGATAATCTCTATAAAAATAATCGAAGTAGAAGTGTTAAAACTCATACTTGAAATGGGTATTAAATAACCAAAGATATACTTATACGAAAGTACTATCTTTATTTGAATAATCAAAAATAAGTTTGATTATCGAAACATTATTCTTTAATAAAATAAAGAATATTACTTAGTAAATAATCGGAGTCATAAGTCCTCAAATGAATATTCAAAGTAATATTCATTAATAAAATAAATGGAGTCATATGTCCTCGAATAAATATTCAAAGTAATATTCATTAATAAAATAAACAGAGTCATATGTCCTCGAATGAATATTCAAACTAATATTCATTAAATAAAATAAAGTTATCGAATAAACCTTTTTCGATTAATAGTTTTGAAAACTATATCAATATATATATATATAAATATATATATATATATATATTATACTCGGAAACATCGACTCCCGGTTTAGAAAAATGTTCACCTTTGGGTCCCCTATACTAAGGGTATACGCAACTACTGTTTATCTCTAGCATAGGTATTATGCAACTATAAGATTGAAATCAACAGATAGATAACCAGATTATGAAACAGACATGCATATATATATATATACCATCTCAGCATGCTTCAATATATCACAAAATTTGCTAATTAACCAACATGCATCTATCACAAGATAATGCATATACATATATACATCACCACAACAGTATAACAGGTAGAAAACTTGCCTGAGCGCTCCCGGATAGACTTAAGCTTAGAGTGGGTCCGATCCCCGGTCGCTTAAGAAACTAGACTTTAACCAATTGAACCCTAACGTTCGCTTATGGTCACTCCTACGCTTAGCGAATCACCTAAGTTGTTCGAGTACCCTCGGCTCCACCATTTTTAATAAATTAACCATTAAGAGTTTTAAGGCGATTCTTTCGCGAGTACCTTACCAACTGCCTAATCCACTTAACATAATTGTTTCATATCCCAATTAGTAATTTAAAGTCCTTAACCAAGATTTCAAAGGCGAGGGGTAATGGTTGGTTCGTGAAACGCCGTTACTTAAAATGGTCGTTTCTCCTAAACCGTACATCGGATTCAAACGAACCACATATCAAAACGAAGCTCGTAACATGAACTATCTAATCATGGCAATGGTCAAAACCTAACAGTGAGTCCTCGGGTCCTGATTGTTAAGAACAAAACAGTCTAAAGAAAATCGGACATTACGACGGCTATGTTTACGCGATTACCAATTTTTATCCTACTCTAAATCAACCACCAATCAACCACAATTCAACCATACAACCAAACTCCATACTTACAATGCCCCAACAGCCCCAACAACTCAATATTTCCAAATTTATACTACTTCCCAATCATGAACTAAAAGCTTACATAAGTTCTTTAACTAATCAACAAGATTTACAACTCCAAACACATCACAAAACCAACACATCTCTAAATACACCATAATCAAGCTTCTCATGAACCATTCCAAACACAAAAACTCTAAATATACAAAAGTAGGGCTAGGGTATGAGATTATACCTTCCTTGGTGAGTAAAAGTAACTAAGGAGCTTGGAATCACCCTTGAAAGTCCTTACCAAAGCTTAATCTAAACAAAAACTCAAGAACAAAATTTCAAGTAATTGAAAAACACTATTCACCAAGAACTTTGATGAATTGATTAGCTATGTTAAACATGGAATCTTGAGCTTAAAATTATGGCTCATCTAAGTTATGAATTATGGAAGCTAAAGAAACAAACCTCTTGAATTATGAAGGTGTGTAGCTTGATTTTTGAAATTTTCCTTTGCTTTTCATGGAAAAGCCGAGAGCAATAGATGGGGGAAGAAGAGAAATGAGTTTGTTTTGGTTGCTTTTGATTTTGGTGTTTGTGAAATGAATACTTGGTGGAGATTGCTTTGATAAAGTGATGATATCACTTGGATGACCTCACCTCCAAGCCACATGTCTTTCCCTTAAGGTTTGATGATGTCACCTTCTCTTTTAACCACTTGTTTTAGCTTTTCTTGGAAGCTTCCTTCCCATTCTACTTGTATGTGCTTGTCCCTTGGTCGTTTATTTGTTTTTCGGTTCGCTTAACTCTGTTCTCTTTCGTTGTTTGAGGGATCACATCCGGGATCTTAGTACTTGGGTTCCCCTAAATCTTTCTCAATATCTTATAATCCTTTAATGATCCTCTCTTATAATCCTTGAATTTAAATCCCTTTAACCATGTTACCTTATACTCAGTTCTTTCGGTATCTGGTGGATTTTTGGGAAAAAAATCAAAGTGTTTGAATTTGGATTCTGACGATCTTTACATACACTTATATATCAAATAGAGTACTAATAAGATCTCAGAATAACAATAAAAGAACCCCTACATAGTGTGGCATGAAAAGTTTTCTTATTCAGCAATATCAGCAAAAACACTATTCATAAGGGTTTCAAAAATTCCAAAAATTGGGGTTATTACAGTCTCCCCTCCTTAAAAGGATTCCATCCCGGAATCGGATAGAAAATAAATAGGGATGCTCTCTTAGCATTGCACTTTCTAACTCTCAAGTCAATTTTCCCACATTGTGGTTCTACCATCAAACTCTGACTAGTTTGATAACCCTTCTCCCAAGCACTTGTTCCTTTTTAACCTATAACCTTTCCCGATTGCTCCATATAGGTTACGTCTGGTTGCATGTCTATGCGCTCATATACCCCTATTTGTCTGGCATCCGAATTATACTTCCTTAACATTGATACGTGAAACACGTTATGAACTTGCTACATGTTCGGGGGTAGGGATAGCTCATATGCTAACTTCCCAATACTTCTTAATATATCCAAGGGTCCAACAATTCGTGGGCTTAGCTTTCCTTTCCTTCCGAACCTCATCCATCCTTTCCAAGGGAATACCTATGACTGCACTAGGTCCCCTACTTCCTATTCCTTGTCCTTTCGTGTCAAATCAACATACTTCTTATGTCCATCTTGGGCTACTACCAGCCGTCCTCTGATTAGATCTATTATATCCCTGGTCCCTTGGACTACTGCAGGTCCGAGCATCTTGCGCTCTATAACTTCATCCTAACATAAGGGAGATCGACATTGTCTTCCCTCAAGGATCTCATAAGGCGATATCTCGATACTGACATACGATCTGTTATCGTAAGAAAATTCAATCCGTGTTTAAGTGATCATTCTGAATTCTTTCAAGTCTATTGTACAGACTCTCATTATCTCATCTAGATCTACAACTTTTGCTTCTCAATACGCACTCTTTTCCAGTTCGTAATCATTACTACCTTTCATACCAAATTTTATACTGATTACACTTTTGCTTGTTAGCGTTCTATAACCTTTTAATAATCGCGTCAACCTTAGTATCACGAACGCGTTAGAATCAGAATACCACCATACTTAGTATCACTTCATCTCTAGCTACCTCCATCTTCGAAAGCTTGGTCCTTTGTATAGAAGTAAAAGAATTTATTGAGAGATCACTATGATCATGAACACTTGTTCTATTGCATAGTTAGTACAGAAGGTGGCCAGCCTTTAGTACTTGACAAGCAATTAAACAACATGTGGTATCCTACTAGGCTTTTATCACACAGATAGGTAGTCATTCGGCAATACCTCCCTTTCTGGAAGGGTTGTTCTTCTCAGCTTATATGAAATGAACAGGAGAGAAAAGAACGAATTGAAGAGAATTGTATATATATAAAAATATACTGCCACAAAATATCTGGCTTGGAATCTACCTCTGAACTATAGAGGTTTATCATAGGAGAACAAAACATATATGTATATCAATCAACATCAAGTATTATAGCATCGTATTTCACATGCCTAAATATTTTATTTTTATATTTCTATTCTGTCCATCATTCTATGGACCCATGCTCTTGCTCGAGCTTATACACAATCACCTTTGAAACTCCCTCGACATCGAAAATCGAATGTGGGATCTCATTCTAGACATCATCGTTATTAGAATTCAATGCTTGCATCGCAACCTTCCTCGTATAGTAATACGACTCTCTATTCATAAGAAGGAATAAGTATATCATTGGTAAAGGTTCGGCTTCGTCGGTCTTATCATTAATAACTTATACATCACCACGACCTGATTAGTGGTACTCAATCTCAACATCCATTACAATACAACTCTCACGGTTGTAATCGGCTCATTATTCAAAGAGTCGTTGATGCATTACTATAGTCCACCACGGACCTACTATAGTCATTCGTTTCCTTGAATCTTAATATTTAATCATACGGAGTCCATTCATGTCGTATCGAAATCTTCTAGAGAGGAAACATAATCGCCATTCCATGATTCATGAAGAACACTCCAGATCCTGACGTACATATAACATGAAGCAGATAAAATTGCAGAAGAATTTAAATGAAAGCAACGATAGCAGGTTAATACCATTATTAACCATATGTCTTTATTAGGAGACATGAAGCTCAAAGGTTCATTTAGTCCTTTCGTAACATGGTCCTGGCTTATCTTATGATATGACCCTCTAAGATAGATAGCCCGCTCACGGTGATTACAAAAATTAATCTTTACCCAACTACTATCACGGTTGAGTATCGCACAATCATCAGAAGGAATGTCAATCTTCCACACCATAATACAACCTTCACGGCCTTAACCATTATCACTATATTCCTCTGGCACGAGCGCCTATAATTGTCCTCTTACACTTAAAGTGTCGGGCACCTCTTTGGCCTTTCTTGATAGTAATATTTCCTTACAATCAATGTCATTTTAACCACCTTCACTAAATTTTCTACCTCATTTATAATCACTGTTTGTGTGAAGATGTTTTCCTTAAAATCTGATGAGTAAAAAAATATCACCATTTTTCCATAGGTTATTGCCTCAGTCTTTAGAGGTTAATCATTGTCACGACTGACTCTCGATCATACTTAGGACATCTTTTATCTTAGGTCCTAATTGCCCTGAACAATTTCGACCTTTACTGGTTCGATCCATACTTTCTCGTGGTTTAACACGTGCCCTACTTGGCATTATTATAATTATGTCACATTTCCTTTATCAAAATTTCTATTCTTGAGAACTTTGAATATACCTTTCTCCTTGTAAAACGTCTAAGGTTATCCTTAAATCCTTCATCATGTACACCCTAGGAACAGGGCATATCAAAATACCATTTACTAATACTAGACCCATTGTCTATGTACTTCTGAAAAATTTCTTTACTGATCTTTAAAGGTTGTTTCTACCTTGATCCTTTCCAATTCATACTGTCAAAACTCATGCTGTCCCTATTAAGGGTAGAATGCCAACCTTTATGCATTCCCCTAGGATTCATCTCAAGTTATCGAAGTTATATCCTTAATTCCACCTTTAAAAAGGTACTTGCATCCTTCCATGGATAAATCAAGTCATATATCCTTGATAGATTATCTTATTCATCATTCCCACATCGATAGTCTATACCTAATTTCATAATAGCATCCTTATTCAAATTGAGGTCAATCAATATGGCCTCCAAAAGATAACAATGGTTATCCGCTTTTCTTTCCTGATTTGGTAATGATAATATGGATGTTCTGGAAAATATTGGTCATGTTCAACGTGAACACCTTCTTAATAAATCCTCATTTTCTTTTGTTGTTTATCTCAACAGTCATCTCAATGTCGGGATATCTTTCATACCTGGCGTCTCCCTTTCTGGGTATCAAGCCACCGGTCTTACACTTCACATTCTTGAAGGTCACTTCCTTCATCCAATTTTCCTAATTTCTTACATCCTTGTCTCCTCAGTCTATCCGCGTCTCATTATTTATCCTTCGAACTATCTCAAGGTTTCCTCGAATCCTCCCAACTTACAGGGGATAAAATATATGTATCTCTTATGCCTTCAACCATCAATTTTAACTCATGGTGAATCATCCTCATCCTGACGATCATATTTTTTTCTCTTTCTATTACTACGAGTCTTTAGGGATTCCTCATACCCGACTCCCTTATCATTCCTCAAACTCTATTGCCTTTATGCTCCTTTCCACTTCAGTTTCTTTTTATTTTCCTTTCTATTACAATCATTTCATGTACCCACTAATCATTGACTTCAAACATCACGTCGTTCTAGGATTCTGGTCCTCCAGATGAATCTTGACAACTTTTACAATCTTAGATTCATAATTCATCATATTCGTCCGCCTTTGTTCTGGCTCTTAAAGCTTTTACACTATCTCCATAACCTTGGAATTTACTTTCTCGAAAAAAAATTTGACTGAACTTTAATCAGTTTATCATAACCTCCTGCTCCGTGCCTTTCTTGGTCTTTCACCAGTGGGTGGTCTCTCTCTTAGGAGGGTAAGTGACAAAAACAGTCTTTTGTGATTCGTCAATCACTTAGAATCTCAAATGATTCCTGTATTTCCTTTAGCTAGGCTCTTGCCTCGACTAGGTCAGCTTGTTCCTTGGAACTCTGAGAGCTTAGCGACTTAAAGAACCTGAAAGAATTTCTCACCGCATTGTTTCCTCAGGGTGGTGGTTGGGGATAATAGTCTAAGTTCTGTCTACAAAGGTCCATAATTTGTCGTATAGGAGTACCGTCTCGGGTCCCTTTTCCTTACTCGACTCCCGTTTCCTTAGTCTGAACGTTCCCTCATTCTCCCCATAATTGGGGTCATCCTACATGTTTTAAATCCTCATTTTCCACTCCATTATGTTATGGGTTCCTTCTATCTTGATGGCGACCTCCCTGACTGTCACGTTCAGGGTTTGCTCTAAATCTTATTCCTCAAACTAGCTTTCATCTAAGATTTCATCTTTAAGCTCTTGAATATTTGGAACCCAAATTCTGTAGGAATACCTCATTATTCCCTTATCATCTTTCTCGGTATTAACCTCTTATCTATTTGTTGGCTCTCTACCTTCATTCATCACTTTTTCTGGCATAATATGTTCTTTTCCAATAATTCGGGTTGTATTGCAATCTCAAACAGCTTTTCGGTACCGACTCCGGTTACCTTCACTTCTATTTCCATTTTCTCAAAATCTCTTATCAACTCTCCCAAAGACATTATCATCTTCAGTCTCTCCTTTACACTAAGGGCATTAGCCACCATTTTGGCTTTCCCTGGATGATAAAGAATCTCATAATCGTAATCCTTGTTTAGCTCTAATCACCTCCTCTGGCGCATATTGAGCTCTTCCAGCGTGAAATGTACTAGAGCACTTATGGCTAATGTAAATCTCGCACTTCTCTCCATACAAGTAGTGCCTCAAATCTTTAGCGCAAAACTATTTCCACGAGCCTAAGCTCATGGGTGGGGATATCGAATTTTATATTCCCTTAATTGTCTTGATGCGTACGTGATTACCTTGTTGTGCTGTATAAGAAGCACCCTAATTCCTTATACGAAGCGTCACTACACATCCCAAAATCTCCTTTTCCACCCGGCAACGCCAACATAGGGGCCGTCACCAACCTTTGCTTCAGTTCTTAAAAGATTTTCTCGCATTTCTCTGTCCATTCAAACTTTTCAGTCTTACGAGTAAGTCACGTTAAAGGGCTACTATCTTTACAAACTTGAACAAACCTCCGGTAGTGACCGGCCAATCCTACCTCTGGTAGTTCCCTAACCATGGTCATCAATTCCTCAGTGGTCCTTTATTCATTCTTGTCAGGATCCTCCACGGGATCCTCCCCAGCAACAATCCCTTCTAGGACAACATCCTCAACCGCTACATCCTCAATATGAACATCATCCGGTCCTGCGTTAGGACGCTCTATCGGATCCACAATCCGATCTCCAATTAGTAATACAACATCATCGCGTTGTTGCTCCTCAACCTCAGGGTTCGGAGTCCCGCTACCATATACGATAACGAACTACGCTTCTATCACGATATTTATAAGGGTTCCCATAAGGGTTTTAATTGTAAGTACTACGCTAGGTAGTCCGACTATGAACTTGGCAAGAGTTCTTATTATCTTAGTGAACTTATTATCTTAACGCCACATCATCTTTGAGGTTTATAACGCTTGGCTCTGATACCATTTCTGTAACACCCCCAAATCTGGGGTCGGGGATTCGGGTTGTCACGAGTTCCATTTCCCTTAATAGCACTTAACCTTAATAAACAACCAACTACTGCGTACTGTGACCCCACAATACACACACACACACCACAAGTTATAGTCTCAGAGGTGAATACCAAAAATAACACAAGTCATTTTATTCCACAATTATTAACTGTTAAACCTTAAAAGGGTTTCTGAATAAATTTACATTTCTTTGCCATTATTACAATTCATATAGATACATAAGTCTGGTACATCAGAAGTTGAAAGCCTAGCCTATTGGTAATTCCTACCCAAGCTACGGCGGCATCAACGCCTACAGGAAACTGCGGAACGTTTCCTATCCGCTCACGAATTGGGAGCTTGATTATGTTCATCTTGTCTATCTATTGTTGTGTGATGAAAGAAGAAAGCAAGGGTGAGCAACAAGCCCACCGAAATAATATGTATAATAATTAACAATACATGAGCATTCTCATAGTACTCAAGAAAGTCTTGGTTAAGAAGAAATGAACCAAGTTGATATCTTAACGCGACCAAGTCGCAAAATATTCAGTATATACGTACATATATACTTTTTACAATCATTGAAATCCTCTGACATATATAATATACACAGAGTTCCAGTTTATAACTGTATAAAAATATCATTGCAAGGTGATCTCATATATCTAACCTTGTCTCAATGTTTTTCTGAAAATCTTTGATATGCATAAGATAATCATTTACTAGATATAAGTTTAAAAGATGAAGTTACAAGATACTCCAATATACTTATATCTTTTCCGAATACTACTTGAACTACCACCGTTCAAGTTATAATTTGTTTCAAAAGTTCATCACACTGATGAGACTACAAGATAAGACTTGAATAGATTCAATCTTTGAAATATCATTATAAATAATGAAGTTACGAGATACTTCATTAAGTCCTGATATATATATATACACACCTATATATATATATACATTTCATACACTCCTTGAAAACCTCTGTTATGAAAATTATAAACAGAGTTGTAATATCCAATGAATTTGGAAAGGAGAAAACCTTGGCATAAACCTGATATCTTGCTGATCAGGCAAAGATACCAATAAGTAACCTTTTCTACTAGTAGATGGACGAATTCCCCACTGGTCATCACCCTGGCCGTAATAGGACCTATGTTGGACTGCCACTCAGCCACTTACGCATTGATGGACTCCCACTGAGCCATTTACACTTTCATGGACGTCCGCTGAGCCCATGTTGCTTATGCCAACTCAAATAAATGAACTTAATTCCCGAACTATGGGCAAGTAATCAAGATGTTTTCTCAAAACAGCAACCTCGTTGCGAATGTAAAATACACCACTGAGCTGGATCCCTCAGGTTTTGAGCGAGTATTTAAATCCCCTGCGAAAGGAAGATCTTAAATATAAAAATGAGTTTTGGGATCCGCTCTAACTTTTAAAAATCATTTTGAAGACTCGAAACATTTTTAAGAATGTTTGGAGTACTGCTGATTTATTAAAATAAATCAGTCCCAATATATTAGAAAATATCTGAATATTATTATTTAAATAATATTCCCAAAAAGGATAATCTCTATAAAAATAATCGAAGTAGAAGTGTTAAAACTCATACTTGAAATGGGTATTAAATAACCAAAGATATACTTATACGAAAGTACTATCTTTATTTGAATAATCAAAAATAAGTTTAATTATCGAAACATTATTCTTTAATAAAATAAAGAATATTACTTAGTAAATAATCGAAGTCAAAAGTCCTCAAATGAATATTCAAAGTAATATTCATTAATAAAATAAACGGAGTCATATGTCCTCGAATGAATATTCAAAGTAACATTCATTAATAAAATAAACGGAGTCATATGTCCTCGAATGAATATTCAAACTAATATTCATTAAATAAAATAAAGTTATCGAATAAACCTTTTTCGATTAATAGTTTTGAAAACTATATCAATATATATATATATAAATATATATATATATATATATATTATACTCGGGAACATCGACTGCCGGTTTAGAAAAATGTTCACCTCTGCTTATCTCTAGCATAGGTATTATGCAACTGTAAGCATTGAAATCAACCAATAGATAACCAGATTATGAAACAGACATGCATATATATATACCATCTCAGCATGCTTCAATATATCGCAAAATTTGCTAATTAACCAACATGCATCTATCACAAGATAATGCATATACATATATACATCACCACAACAGTATGACAGGTAGAAAACTTGCCTGAGCGCTCCCGGATAGACTTAAGCTTAGAGTGGGTCCGATAACCTATGAACAACAACATAAGTTGGAATTAAACTCCGCTCGCTTAAGAAACTAGACTTTAACCAATTGAACCCTAACGTTCGCTTATGGTCACTCCTACGCTTAACGAATCACCTAAGTCGTTCGAGTACCCTCGGCTCCACCATTTTTAATAAATTAACCATTAAGAGTTTTAAGGCGATTCTTTCGCGAGTACCTTACCAACTGCCTAATCCACTTAACATAATTGTTTCATATCCCAATTAGTCATTTAAAGTCCTTAACCAAGGTTTCAAAGTAAGGCGAGGGGTAATGGTTCGTTCGCGAAACGCCGTTACTTAAAACGGTCGTTTCTCCTAAACCGTACATCGGATTCAAACGAACCACATATCAAAACGAAGCTCGTAACATGAACTATCTAATCATGGCAATGGTCAAAACGTAACAGTTAGTCCTCGGGTCCTGATTGTTAAGAACAAAACAGTCTAAAGAAAATCGGACATTACGACGGCTATATTTACGCGATTACCAATTTTTATCCTACTCTAAATCAACCACCAATCAACCACAATTCAACCATACAACCAAACTCCATACTTACAATGCCCCAACAGCCCCAACAACTCAATATTTCCAAATTTATACTACTTCCCAATCATGAACTAAAAGCTTACATAAGTTTTTTAACTAATCAACAAGATTTACAACTCCAAACACATCACAAAACCAACACATCTCTAAATACACCATAATCAAGCTTCTCATGAACCATTCCAAACACAAAAACTCTAAATATACAAAAGTAGGGCTAGGGTATGAGATTATACCTTCCTTGGTGAGTAAAAGTAACTAAGGAGCTTGGAATCACCCTTGAAAGTCCTTACCAAAGCTTAATCTAAACAAAAACTCAAGAACAAAATTTCAAGTACTTGAAAAACACTATTCACCAAGAACTTTGATGAATTGATTAGCTATGTTAAACATGGAATCTTGAGCTTAAAGTTATGGCTCATCTAAGTTATGAATTATGGAAGCTAAAGAAACAAACCTCTTGAATTATGAAGGTGTGTAGCTTGATTTTTGAAATTTTCCTTTGCTTTTCATGGAAAAGCCGAGAGCAATAGATGGGGGAAGAAGAGAAATGAGTTTGTTTTGGTTGATTTTGATTTTGGTGTTTGTGAAATGAATACTTGGTGGAGATTGCTTTGATAAAGTGATGATATCACTTGGATGACCTCACCTCCAAGCCACATGTCTTTCCCTTAAGGTTTGATGATGTCACCTTCTCTTTTAACCACTTGTTTTAGCTTTTCTTGGAAGCTTCCTTCCCATTCTACTTGTATGTGCTTGTCCCTTGGTCGTTTATTTGTTTTTCGGTTCGCTTAACTCTGTTCTCTTTCGTTGTTTGAGGGATCACATCCGGGATCTTATTACTTGGGTTCGCCTAAATCTTTCTCAATATCTTATAATCCTTTAATGATCCTCTCTTATAATCCTTGAATTTAAATCCTTTTAACCCTGTTACCTTATACTCAGTTCTTTCGGTATCTGGTGGATTTTCGGGAAAAAATCAAAGTGTTTGAATTTGGATTCTGACGATCTTTACATACACTTATATATCATATAGAGTACTAATAAGATCTCAGAATAACAATAAAAGAACCACTACATAGTGTGGCATGAAAAGTTTTTTTATTCAGCAATATCAGCAAAAACACTATTCATAAGGGTTTCAAAAATTCCAAAAATTGGGGTTATTACATCCTTTGCATTTTTATAGACTCTAAGTGTTACAAGTACAAAATACAAATTTAGATAACAATAAAACTTACTTAGGGTTGACAAATTGTCTTATTCTTGTTAAAGTATAGGCATGTCTTTTACAACAATTATTGACTTGCCTAATGTGATTGATAATGATTTCACTAGCTTCACCCTTTGATCTAAGAAAATATGTCCATGAGAACTTGGAAAAATCATCTACAATCACTAGGCAATACCTCTTCTTAGAAATTGACGATACATTAATTGGTCCATATAAATCCATATGCAGTAGTTGTAATGGTTCATCAATTATTGATTCAAACTTCCCTTTGAATGATATCTTCATTTGCTTTCCTTTCTGACAAGCATCACACAGTCCATCATTTGAAAATTCAACTTGAGGAATGCCTCTAACAAGGTATCTCCTGACTAATTTATTCATTGTCTTGAAATTCAAATGTGATAGCTTCTTGTGCCATAGCCAACTTTCATCTTGACTTGCTTTGTTGGAAAGGCAAGTGATTGAATCTGCATTTATTGAGTTGAAATCAGCTAAGTACACATTTTGTTTTCATACTCTAGTAAGAACCGCTTTGTTGTCCTTTTTGCAGGTTACAACACAGGCTTCAGAATTAAAGGTAACTGAGTTACCTTTGTCACATAGTTGGCTGACACTCAATAGATTATGTTTGAGTCCATCAACTACTGCAACTTCATCAATGATGACATTCCCTTTTGAAATCAAGCCATATAACATAGTATATCCTTTGTTGTCATCTCCAAAGTTAATGCCAGGGCCAGCTCTTTCCTTGAACTCTGTGAGCATGGTAGAATCTCTAGTCATATGCCTTGAGCATCCACTTTCCATATACCATAGATTCTTTATGTTTCCCTACACATATGCAAACCAAATCAATTTGATTTTAGTACCCAAGTTCCCTTGGGTCCCGCCTTGTTAGCTTTCTTTTTAGTTTTCTTGGACTTTCCACCACTAGACTCAGGTAATTTAAGATCAACCTTTATCTTGGGGGTAGATCTTTGAAAACCATGATTAGTTTGAGATTCATCAAGCATATTATTATTAACATGATATGGCATAGATTGTGTAAATATGTTATTCCGGATATGCATGCTATATTGCATTTGTGGTATATTGAATGCAACAAAATAAGGATTTTGTGTAAATGGCATATTAGCAATATGTGCAAGTGAATTCTGTGGTGGCATAATAGGCATGGTTGTCATAGGCATGTTAGGCAAAGAAAGAGGTGTAGACATGGGTGAATTCATAACAGACTTACAATTAGTAGACAAATAATTAACACTACCATATTTCACACATATTTTTCTAGGTGCATACTTATCAACTATGTAGTTGTTATGTTTGTTAATCTCTAATTTCCCATTCTTGTTTGTTTTCCTTTTTTATTCTGCTTTGATCTCAATCTTTTCCAACATTTCATTCAATTGCTTCATTGACAGATGCTCTATATTCACTTTCCCCGCATCCATGGTTTTACTTGATTCTCCTGAGACAAAATTTTTGATAATGAACCATAGTTCTCATTAAGCTTTGCTAGCTTTCCTTTACTGATAGTCATTTTTCTCTGTCAACGGATGAGTATCATCTTTCAACGGATGAGCTTTGTCTTTCAACGGATAAGCTTCATCATCCGTTGATAGACCATCAACTAACTCTTGGTCTAGTATCTTATTGTCCTTCTTCCAGGTTGCTTCACAAAATGACTCAATACATTGAACTTTGACAATCTGTGAACTAACATTCCTAGAAGATTTCTAGGCTTTAATGACTTCTTGCTCACATTCAAGCCGCATTTTCAGAATGTCCTCTTTCTTCAAAGTCTCAGTTAACTCATCTTTAGCAAATTTAAACTGAATTTTCAATTTCTCAAACTCAATGAATTGAGTTTCTAACACAACATTTCTATCACTCAAGAACTGATAATTCTCTTTAATTCTAGTATTTTCTTTAGTGAGTGATTTAAGTGTGACACGTAATGATATAATTTAATAGACATATCATTAATATCATCATTGCATTCATCTTTAGTGAGCTGTGAAAGATTTATAGTGATCACCTGGTTGATGGATGATCTAACTTCTGTTTCATCTGACTTGGCCATTAGAGCTAGGTTGATATATGTTACGTCACACACACTGTAGAAGGGGGTTGAATACAGTGTATACTACAATCAAATCGAATTAAGAACACAAGTATGAAACACAGAATAATCTTATTAATAAAACAGTATTGCAATGAAATTGTTCTCTCTCAGTGATGAACAAATATCACGAGAGCTGCTAGGGTTATAATGAATAATATTCTCGATTAAGATAACACATATAGTGTAAACCCTATGTTGTGTTTATATAGACACACAGTTACAAGATAATCTTCTAATTGATATCAAATATAAGTCTGCATCCTAAAAGATATCAATTAGTTATCTTTTCCTCCAAGTCTTCTATTCTTCATAGAATTCTTCTCCATACATATCTCTTCTTATTTTAGTCTTGATCTTCTTTCCTTTCAAACAGCCGCCTTCCTTATCTGAATGTCTTCTTAAGTCCTGATATTATCTTCTGATAAATATCTTTTGATATCTTAAGTTCTGATAACTTAAGTTCTGATATCTTAAGTTCTGACTTCAGTATAAGTACTGATTTCCAGTTAAGTCCTGATTTGTCCTATTAGTCAAGATCTGAAAACTAAACACAAATTACTATTAGACATGACATCACAAATATATATAACAATCTCCCCCAACTTGTAAATTAACATAATATACAAGCTCAATAGATATTTGATGATGTCAAAAATATTAAGTACAAATGCATATAAGAATTTGACTAGATAACTACAACTCACAATCCTTGTAGCTTTTACCATCCTTAAAGTCTGATATCAGCTTTAGCCTGTATATCCTCCAGAATTTAACAGTTATAGTCCTTGACTTGGCTTTAGTGTGTGATCTCTCGAATATCAGGAGTTGTTCTGAGATAGTTCTTCAAAAGAGTTCTCTCAGCATATTCAAGTTCATTCTGCATCCTCATTTTTGCATCTTTAAGTTCAGCTGTATCTTCTTCTGTCTGAAAGATAGCAGCCCTGAGATCATTAATCTTTGTTTTCCTTATTTCCTGATCCAGTTTGATCAGATAAGCTTTGTCAGACTCCAGATTAAATTACAGTCCCTTAATACCCAAAAATGTAGTGATCTTAGCGGTATTAGGCTTCATCTCAACTAGTTCTCCATTGTGAGCTCTGTACTTAGGATAGTTGGTCTGTCAGACTTTACAGATAAAAGTTTCTTTTGCCTTTGAATATTAGATTTTAAGTAACTGGCAGCACCAACTGTTGATCTGTTCTTCACTTGAAGTAGAAATAGCACATGTTGCAATTCTTCAAAATACTTCAAACGAATAGCATCCTTTCTTATCTGGAATACCCTCCCATCTGTCATGAAGTATAGCATGATATCTTCTTTTAACACAGAGTGGTAGACCATTTGTACAGACTCCAATTGATTTAGTCTTTCCGGAGTTGTCCATACTCCTAGTTCAGAAAGAGATGTAGGATCTAAGGTAGAATTGTTTACTCTTCTCTCATCAGCATTACCCAGTCCTGTTTTATCTCTAGCTTCCTTCCCTTAAAGTAATCTACCCTTAAAAACATTTGTTGAAGTCTTCATTGGTTGAGCAGATTGTTGAGCTTTAGTAAACCCAGGTAGTAGAATTTTTGAAGGTTTAACATGAGCAATGTCAGAGGTTTCCTTTCCTTTATCTTCTGATATCAAGAAAACTTGAGCTCTGTTAGAGGTTGCTTGCTTCATTTTAATATTAGAATTTACTAAGTCCCGATCTTAAATAACATGAGCTTTGTCAGAGGTTGTTTGAATATTCTTCTTCTTCTTCAAAATCAGACTAGTATCTTCATCAGAATTTACTTGTTCATCCATGGTTGGCAGATAGATTTTTACAGAATCATCAACTTTAGCTTTGCCCTTGAACCTTGGATCTACCTCTACTTGTGATTTGGCTTTGGATTCAAATTTAGTTGCCTCAGAGTCTGTCTTCTCTTTAATCACAATGCCCTTAGGCTTTGGAGGTTTCTTTGCAGTAATAGAAGCTTTAGACTTGGATTTGACATTTTCTGCTTTAAGTCTGGCTTCTTCTTCCTTCATACTTTCAAAGTCCATTCCTGAATTGTCTTTGAGAAATAGTCTTTTTGAAATTTCTTCATCCAGCTTCTGTATCTTGGGGTCTTGATAGTAGACTGTTGTTTCCTTCCCCTTGAGCTTTAGTGCCTGCATAAACTTCTGTGTTCTTGACTTGCACCTTGTATCAGAACATCAGGCTTAGTCAGAACTTGTTTATCAGAACTTATTCTTCTATCAGCATTAGAGCTTGATCTCTGTGTAGAAGTTCTTGCTTTCTTGGATGAAGAGTCTTTGCCTTGACCATGACCTCTACCCTTTTCAGAGTTTCCCTGGTCATCATTTCCATCATCCTTTTTCTTCAGTGCTAAATCAATAGAGCATTTGGACTTAACCACATTCTCCCCCTTTTTGGCATCATCAGGTAGTAGGAGAGAGAGAGAGAAGTAGTTCTACTGAAGATTGGATTTCATTTAGTTGAACTTGTTGAGAAGCTTGATTCTTTAGTACTTTAGTAATCTGAGCTTGCTGTTTCTCCTAAGCTTTCTCAATAGCCTCAACTCTGTTAAAAGTAGGCTTGAAAAACCTTGTCTTGTCGAATTTGACATTCATGTCTTGATGAATCAGTGTTTCTTGAATTTTGTTCGCCTTGGCTTGAGTTATTGAGTGTTGACCTTGAAGGTTCCTGGTACTCAATGCAGTAACTCTGAGCTGTGCTTTGAAGTCATCATTCACCAGCATCTCATCAGCTTTAGCCAGGTGATCAGCAAGAATATTTGCAGTAGGAATAAAATCAACTTTATTCCACTCCTTGATCCATTCCTTTCCTCTATTAGTTTCACTCCAAGGTACTGGTGCATCCTCTCTAACAAAGTTCTTGATTAAATCAGCTTTTCCTAGAACTTGTTGAGGTGCATGTCCTGAAGGACCAGCTGCATCAGCATATAGATTTGTAGCAGCTTCACCAGTAGTGTCAACATTTGCAGCATCAGAACTTACAGAGTCTACAGAATCATCATCCTCTGATAAAATGATAGTGTGTGAGGCTATAAAGGTTTCAAAGTCATCCTCTAAGTGCTGATCTGCTAGTAAATTCTGATCAACATCCAAATTCTGATGTTCACCTAATATCAGATCTTCATCATCTAGATTCAGAAGAGGTGTTGTTGGAATATCTGCATTGAAATCAACATCTAAAATTGGTGTTGTTGGTGGAGTATGTTGAAAAATGGTTGGAGCTTCCAAGTACAGAACCTCAGGCACATTCAAGTTGTGAATATCTATTTCAGTACTTGTACCTGGATTATCAGCATGTACTGGAGAGTGAATAGGAGACACAGGAGTGTAGGCATTGGTGATGTAGCATTCTCTGGCTCTTGAATTGGAGATTATGGAGGTGTAGATTCAGTGGCTTCAACAAATTCTGGTTGTGTAGATGGAAGGGATTCAATCACATTTGGCTCATTTGGGATCAGAGATTCCTGATCCCCTTCCTTAGCTGCGGCTTCCACATCCTCTGAATCTGACTCAACTATGTCCCTGTTAGCTCTTTGTTTCTTCAATCTCTTCAAGGGTGGAGAGACTTTGAGAGCTTTGTCATCAGAATTTATCTTTCTAAGCCTTTTGAGGGGCCTAGAACTCCCAGTTTCCTTTATTTTCTGAGGAGACACTTCCTCAGCTGCTTCCACATCCTCTGAATCTGACTCAACTATGTCCCTGTTAGCTCTTTGTTTCTTCAATCTCTTCAAGGGTGGAGAGACTTTGGGAGCTTTGTCATCAGAATTTATCTTTCTAATCCTTTTGAGGGGCCTAGAACTCCCAGTTTCCTTTGTTTTCTGAGGAGACACTTCCTCAGCTGCTTCAGCAACAGGTTCTGATGGTTGAACCTGTGCTTCATCATCAGATTCGTCTCTCAGAATCATCTTCCTTCTCTTTTGTTGTGTCTGAGGTACAGTCTTTGTCCTCTTTGCTCTAGAAGAAGAAGGCTTCATAGGAGTAGGTGCTGATTACTGAGGTTGCTGTGGTTGATTAGTGTTGAATTCTGATGGTTGTTGTATGTTGGTGGGTTGGACATCAGGATATAAAGGTGTATAGGTTTCTGGATCAGCATTTACCAAGACTTGTTTTACTGATTGAGGGATTTGTAAAGGTCTCAACACATTTTTCTTGTTATTAGTATTTAACAGGTCATTAAAGGCCCTTTTTGCAAGCTTAAAGGGTAAAATTGAATCACTGGCTAGTTGGGGTTCATCAGCACAACAGAAACTATATATAAGCTGACAGAATCTAGCAAAATATACTACATTCCTATCTTCTGTCATCCCATCCCCTATAAAACCTAGCACAACACTTGCATAATCAAAATGAGTTTGATTGATAAGAGCATACCCGATTTGCTGTCTCAGAATGGGAATAGCATCAAAGTTGGAGCATTTATTTGCGAATGCCTTGGTGATGCAGTCAAAGAAATAACTACATTCCTTTCTGATATATGGTCTTTTTAGTTGACCTAGCTTTCCCAAGCTTTGCTCATAGCCCAGACTGGCCATAAGCTACTGTAAAACAGGCTCCTCCACTGTTGAGAATGTACGGTCTTCAGGTAAATGGAGAGCTTTACGAACAGTCGATTTAGTAACCACATACTCGACATCTCCTGATATGAAAATTATGCTTGGAGAACCAGCAGCACCACCATCATCGTATAACCCAGTTCGCCAGAACGTCAGCACTTGTTTGCCAGAAATAGATTGAGGTTGAGTCAGAGCGTACCCAATCTCACTACGAGCTAAGAAATCTTGTACAAAGTGCAGATCTGATGGAGCATCATCCTTGTTAAGGATTGCAGAATAGTTGTTTGGTACGAACTTTGCTCCATTAACGATTAAATTCTTGGGTGCCATCGAAAATAAGTGAGAAAGAAGAGTGCCTAAAAGGTGTTTGATAAAATGTCTGTACAGAAAACCGTCAGAGAGAGATTAGGAGAAAAGAGAGAGAGGATAGAAAGAAATGTTAATAAAAGATTTTAAAATCTTTTATCTCTTTTACTTATACACTCCACTTGACAGCAGTTATTGAGAAGTGGAACAGATGTTACACCTGTCAGCCATGCAACAGTTAAGAAAAAAGTTAATGGGCACGGGAAATAAGTAATGATTACTATGCACATGCAGTTTTTTAAAAAAAACGGTTCCCACTAAAAAAATGATTATTACTGTCTTTATCTCACTTAAACCAATATTCTGATAAAATATAACCGTTCAAGTATTGACCTAAAAATAAATCAACGAAATAAATACTGCCACGTCAGCATCAGAACTTGATTATTATCAGAATTTAAAAGTCATCAGAATATGGCTCCTTTACTCAAAAAATGAATGTTTGTTTCCGTAATTCTTCACACAAATACTTATATGGTTTCCTCAGAAGTTAATCATCAGAACTTCCATCAGAACTTGTCCTCAGAATTTATGCAACTGACACTTAAACTGTTCATCTAAAACAACATTGATCTCCACAGTAATTTTCATCATTCATATGGAGTGTAAGTGTATGCTTTAAGCTAAATATCATACAAAGAGTAAAGTATGATTCACTTCAATACATCTTAGAAATAAGGCATAACTAAGAACTTTGCTTAAAATCTTGTCATTAGTCTGAAGTCTGCTATAGAATGAGTTCATGCATGAGTCCACCTCAACTGTTTTGTGCTCATTTTATGCATCTTTTGAAATTTCTTTTTACAGTGGCTTCTCATTGTAAGTGATTCACGACTGCTTATCATAATTTATGCTATTATCAGAGTATTTCTCCAGTAATCAGAGAATGTGAAAAGTCACCAAGAAAATTTTATTTTGCTTTTCTAATGCATATTACTTAATACCAGCAATGCACTTGGGTCTTCCCTTCCACATACATTGTTCTCTAGATCTCAAAGGAGTACCTGATATTTATTTCTTTTCTTTTTCTTTTCGTAAGTGAGGCTTATCAGCACTTAGTACATCCATAAGATTTACCAACATCAGAACTTAACAGATAAGAAGCACTATTCTAGTTTTTGACTTAGTAATAAGATACACAAAGTAAACCTAACCAAGCTCAATATCAGAATTTGCTTGTGTTAAAAGATTTCCACATAAACAATTACTTCAAACATGGAATCATTAGAATATTAGAGATTACTAGGTCATCATCTAGCACAGTTATCCTCATTAGATTGAATGGTCACAGAAACATTCATATCACTATCAGAGTTTAGAAATTCACATCAGACAATAATCAGCACTTAAGTAAATTTCAATTTAAGCACAGATTACATAAAGATAGTAAAATCTGTAAATACTGATCATAAAGTCTGATGTATCAGAACATAAACTAAGCAGATTTAAAGAAAGAACCTGAAACCATTCCAAGTTCATTTACCAATCTTGTAAAAGTAGCTTCACATAGTGATTTTGTGAAGATATCTGCTAGTTTTTGATCTGTTGGAACAAAATGCAATTCCACTGTACCTTCCATCACATGTTCCCTTATGAAGTGGTACCTAATGCTGATGTGCTTTGTCATTGAGTGTTAAACTGGATTACCTGTCATAGAAATAGCACTTTGATTATCACAGTAAATAGGGATTTTAGAAAATTCTAACCCATAATCCAGTAACTGATTCTTCATCCAAAGAATATGTGCACAACAGCTTCCTGCAGCAATGTACTCTGCCTCTGCAGTTGATGTGGAAATTGACTTTGTTTCTTGTTAAACCAAGAAACTAATCTGCCTCCAAGAAATTGGCAGCTTCCACTTGTGCTTTTCCTGTCAATTTTGCACCCTGCAAAATCTGCATCTGAGTAACCTATTAGTTTAAAGTCGTATTCCCTAGGATACCACAATCCTAGATCAGTTGTACCCTTAAGGTACTTGAAAATTCTTTTCACAGCTGTTAAGTGAGGTTCTCTTGGATCTGCTTGAAATCTTGCACAAAGACAGGTAGAATACATGATATCAGGTCTACTTGCAGTTAGATAGAGTAGTGAGCCAATCATACCTCTGTAATCAGTAATATCTAGTGATGTACCAGTATCCTTATCCAATTTTGTTGTAGTGGCCATAGGAGTGGATGCACTTGAACAGTCTTGCATTCCAAATTTCTTCAACAAGTTTCTGGTGTACTTAGATTGACAAATAAAAGTTCCTTCTTTATTCTGCTTGACTTGAAGGCCCAGAAAATAGCTAAGTTCTCCCATCATACTCATTTGATATCTTGACTGCATTAGTTTGGCAAACCTTTTACAAAGTCTGTCATTTGTAGAACCAAAAATGATATCATCAACATATATCTGCACCAAAAGTAAGTCCTTTCCATGGTTGAGATAGAATAAGGTTTTATCAATAATCCCTCTATTAAATCCACTTTCCAGAAGAAATTGATCTAATGTCTCATACCATGCTCTTGGAGCTTGCTTAAGGCCATAAAGTGCTTTATCAAGTCTGTAGATATGATTAGGAAATTTTAAATCTACAAAACCTGGAGGTTGTTCAACATAAACTTCTTCTTCCAATTCTTCATTAAGAAAAACACTTTTTACATCCATTTGAAAGACTGTAAACTTTTTGTGAGAAGCATTAGCAAAAAATATCCTAATGGCTTCCAATCTAGCAATTGGTGCAAATGTTTCATCATAATCAATTCCCTCCTGTTGAGAATATCCTTTTGCAACCAGCCTTGCTTTATTCCTTGTAATTATGCCATCACTATCAGCATCTTGAAGAGCTTCTTTCACTTTCTTTGGTTCAGCCTGATAAAGAAAAGAATGATAGAGACATTCATTTGATGTTGTTGTTCTAGTTCTAATACCTGCTTCAGGATCTCCAATAATCAAGTCAGGTGTATGTGCTTTAGTCCACTTCCTTGCAGATGGAAGGTGATCTCTAGAACTGGATGCTCCCCCATGATCCATGTTGTCTCCATCAACATTTTCTGATGCTCCCCCTGAAATTATGCTCTCTGAGTTGGATCCTTCAGAATTTGAGTGTCCATGATTATCAGAACTTGGCCCATCAGAACTTGATGAATCAGAATTTGAGTTTCCAGAATTATCAGAACTTGGCCCATCAGAACTTGATGAATCAGAACTTGAAAAGCCTGTTCTAGGTTCTGATGCTTCTTGAGATGTGGTTGGATCTTCAATATGCTCCCCCTGCACAGGTGCATTTTCCTTTGGCGTAGTCACCACAGTTTCAATAACATCAGAGTTTAACCCATCAGAATTTGCAGTATCAGGATTTAGACTATCAAAATTTACAGAATCAGAATTTAAAACTTTATTCTCAAATCTCAGCTGATCATGATCATTGAAATCTTCAAGTCCAGTAATCTTCTTATCATCAAAAGAGACATTGATAGATTCCATGACTACCCTTGTTCTTAAATTGTAGACTCTGAAGGCTTTTGTGGAAAGTGGATATCCAACAAAAATTCCTTCATCAGCTTTTAGATCAAATTTGGATTGCTGTTCAGGATGAGTCTTAAGAACAAAACACTTGCATCCAAATACATGAAAATACTTCAGATTTGGATTCTTTTTCTTCACCATCTCATATGGTGTCTTTCCATGCTTGTTGATAAGTGTTGCATTATGAGTAAAACAAGCAGCCTGCACAGATTCGGCCCAAAAGTACGTTGGTAACTTTGCTTCATCAAGCATAGTTCGTGCAGCTTCAATAAGAGTTTTATTCTTTCTTTCAACAACTCCATTTTGCTGTGGAGTTCCAGGAGCAGAAAATTCCTGCTTTATTCCATAGTCTTTGCAGAACTCTTCTATAATCATATTCTTGAACTCAGTGCTATTATCACTTCTTATGATTTTCACAGTGTCTTTGACCAACTTATCCAGTTGTTTGACATGATCAATCAAGATAGATGCAGTTTCATTTTTTGTGTGCAAGAAATACACCCATGTGTATCTGGTAAACTCATCTACTATGACCATAGCATATTTCTTATTTGCAATAGACATGACATTCACTGGACCAAATAGATCAACATATAGTAGGTGATAAGGCTCAAGAATAAAAGATTCAGTCTTTCTCTTGAATGAAGATTTTCTTTGTTTTGCCTTTTGACATGAATCACAAAGGCCATCAGGAGCAAATACTGATTTTGGCAGTCCTCTCACAAGATCTTTCTTGACTAGTTCATTTAAATTGTTGAAATTTAGATGAGAGAGTTTCTTGTGCCAATCCCAGCTTTCTTCAATTGATGCTCTGCTTAACAGACAGATTGCAGAACCATCAGAACTTTTTGAAAGCTTGGCTTCATAAATGTTGCCATGCCTGTATCCCTTCAGAACAACTTTGCCCGTAGATTTGCTTACAACTTCACAGTGTTCTTCAAAGAAATCCACATGATAACCTCTATCACATATTTGACTAACACTCAGCAGATTGTGTTTGAGTCCTGAGACAAGAGCTACTTTTTCAATGAAAACATTCCCAAGATTGATATTGCCATATCCCGGAGTTTTTCCCATGTTGCCATCTCCATAAGAAACTCCTAAGGCAGCTTTATCCACAAAGTCTGATAGCAGGGCTTTATTTCCAGTCATATGTCCTGAACATCCACTATCAAGAACTAGGATGTTCTTCCTATTGCCTTGCAATAACAAAGACCACTAATGATTAGTTTTAAGGACCCAGACTTGCTTGGATCCTTTGGCCTTATTAAGTTTGTTAACATTTGCAGCAGATTTAACATCAGAGTTTATGTCAACATTTTTCTTATCAGAATTTACAGAATCAGACTTTGCATCAGAATTTACACTAGAAGGGATAATGCTAACTTTCTTTAAAGAAGGTTTTATTTGATAATAATCATAGTACAAACTATGATATTCCTTACAAGTATAAATGGAATGCCATAAACTACCACAATGAAAACAAGGATTTTGTGGCTTAAACCTAACAGACTGACTTTTAACTCCTGGCTTAGAAGTTAGGAGTTTATATTCTTATTCTTCCTACAAAAAAAAGCCAGATGGTTAGAATTTCCACAGTTATAGCATTTCTTTCTAGGAGCATTAGGAACATGCATATTATTATTGCTTTTATTCACACCTTCCTTTCCATTCCTATTTTTCCTAGATGGTTTTACCTTGTTTACATTCTTAATCTCTTTCAGCTTATACTTAAGCTGCTTCTTTGTCATTAAGCCTATGTAAACTTCAGCTGGTTTATCCTGTTTTAGTTTGTCAGAAGTTGACTCTGCCTTAACTTCTGTCTCAATATCTTTCATCTTTTCAGAATCAGACTTTATAGTTTTAGCTAAAAACTTAACAGGATTTACCTTTGGCTTATTAGTCTGTTTAACAATAATAGGCTTAATTTTTCAGTTCCTGTTTCACTTTTATCATCTCCATAACCTAAGCCCTCTTTCCAGTTTTCACTACTTAGTAAATTCTGAGTTGTTATGCCAGATTTAGTCCAAGTCCTGATAATCTCTCTTTCCTTTTCTAACTTAGTTTTTAGAGATTGATTCAATTTTAACACTTCATCTCTAACGTAAAAAGCATCATCTCTTTCTTTCTGAGTTTGATGAAACAAAACTAACTCCTTTTCTAATAGTCATTCCTTTTCTTAAAAGCCAGATTTTCAGAAGTTAACTTATCACATGTTAAATTCTGATCTCTATAGCTAATGAATATGGTTTTAAAATAAGATCTCAACTCAGTAATATCATCAGTATGAAAAGTATAAGTTGTTTGAGGTACCTTTAACTCAGCAGCTTCAAAACTGCTATCAGCATTTGCCATCAAGGCATAGTTCACCTAATTTTCAGAATCTGAAGTGCCTGTCCAGCTTTTCTTCTTTGTGACAAGTGCCTTGCCTTTGTCACTTTTTCCTTTCGTGCAATCAGGAGATATGTGGCATTTCTCACCATAATTGTAGCATTTAACATTTGAGTAATCTCCTATATCAGACTTTCCTGCTTTACCTTCAGATTTTCTGAATCCCTTGTTATCAGAACTTCCACTTTTCCTGGAAAACTTCTTTCCCCTTCTGAATTTCCTGTAAGCTATCTTTGTGATACCCTTCACCATAAGAGCACACAATTTCATCATCTCTTCATCAGCATCCATCTCAGATAGACTTTCAGTTTCTGAATCCTCATCATCATCAAAACTTGATAAATCTGGATCAGACTTTGTGATGAGAGCCTTTCCTTTGCCTTTCTTTGAGACAGCCACTTTGGGGGATTCCTCCTCAGCCTTAAAAGCAATTGTTCTTGACTTTCTCACATGCCTCTTGCTTCTTTGATCAATCTCAAGTTCATGAGTTTTGAGCATACTATAAATTTCATTAAGAGTAGTTTCATCAAGAGCATAGTTGTCTCTTATAGTAGTTGCCTTCAAATCCCAACTTTCAGGAAGAGCTAAAAGGGATTTAAGATTTGTATCTTCAAGATCATATTCCTTATCCACCAGTTACAGATCATTCAAGAGTTTGACAAATCTATCATATAAACCAGTTAATGACTCATCAGGTTTTGAGTCAAAGTGCTCATACTCTTGAGTGAGTATAGTCCTTCTATTCTTCTTAGTTGCATCAGTTCCCTAGCATCTTGTCTCCAAGGCATCCCATATCTCCTTTGCAGTCTTGCATTTAATTACCCTGTTTGACATGACATTATCAATGGCACTATACAGCAAATGCCTTACCTTTGCATCCTTGGCAATAGATGAGATATCTTCAGTTGTATATTCACTTTTCTCCTTTGGTATAGTCTGTGCTGGCTGATCTGCAACTACAACAGAGAGTTTGGTTGGCTTATGTGGTCCTTCATTAATTCTGTCAAGGTATTCTGGATCTGTAGCTTCTAGAAATATAGTCATCCTCACTTTCCATATGGGATACTCAGAAGGTTTCAGTATGGGAACCCTAATAGTCTCATATCGATTATGGATTTGAGTCTTTGGAGTTTCTTCAGTTTTGGTGGGCTTGGTTGGAGTTTGTTCTTCTTCAGACATGATTGTTTTGGATCTTTACTGTATATGTGTTAACAAATTTGGCTCTGATACCACTTGTTAGGTCACACACACTATAGAAGGGGTTGAATACAGTGTATACTACAATCAAATCGAATTAAGAACACAAGTATGAAACACAGAATAATTTTATTAATAAAATAGTATTGCAATGAAAACTTTCTCTCTCAGTGATGAACAAATATCACGAGAGCTGCTAGGGTTACAATGAATAATATTCTCAATTAAGATAAAACATATAGTTTAAACCCTATGTTGTGTTTATATAGACACACAGTTACAAGATAATCTTCTAATTGATATCGAATATAAGTCTGCATCCTAAAATATATCAATTATTTATCTTTTCCTCCAAGTCTTCTATTCTTAATAGAATTCTTCTCCATGCATATCTCTTCTTATTTTAGTCTTGATCTTCTTTCCTTTCAATCAGCCGCCTTCCTTATCTGAATGTCTTCTTAAGTCCTGATATTATTTTCTGATAAATATCTTCTGATATCTTAAGTTCTGATAACTTAAGTTCTGAGATCTTAAGTTTTGACTTCAGTATAAGTACTGATTTCCAGTTAAGTCCTGATTTGTCCTATTAGTCAAGATCTGAAAACTAAACACAAATCACTATTAGACATGACATCATAAATATATCTAACAACATAGTTCATGTCTTCATCTGCATCCTCTCCATCAACTACCCAGTCATTTTCTTAAGTAATGAAGGCCTTCTCCTTTTGTTTGAGTAACTTAAAATATTTCTTCTTATAATCCACAGGCTCGAACCTTTTCTTTTGAGAGTTTGGCTTTCTACACTCATCTATAAAATGACCATTCATCCCACATTTGAAACATTTGAATTTAGTTTTATCAACCATGTTTCTGTTGGATTTTGTAGCTCCAAACTTTTTCTTGAATTAGAGATTTGTAAACTTCTTGATAGAAAGGCCAGATGATCATTAACATCATCCATGTCATCTTGGCTAGGACAATCATCATCTTCAGCCATCAGCCCTTTCCCTTGCTCAAGTCAGATCTGCATTTAAAAATATTGTTGTTTGATGCAGCTTTAACAACTTCAACTTTCAACTCTACCACTCTTTCTTGTTCGGCTACCGGTGCCACTGATCCACCTTTTTTTCTTCTCTTTTATATCAATTCATCCTGTTCCATTTCAGGCTCATATGTCTTTAGAATTACATACAGTCTCTCAAGAGTAAAATCTTTGTACTCTTGTGAATTTCTAAGAGAGACTGTCATTGGCTTTCATTCTTTTGGTAAAGACCTCAGGAATTTTAGGTTGAAATCCTTGGTTTGGTAGACCCTCCCATACAACTTTAGACCATTCAGTAATTTTTGAAATCTACTGAAAATGTCACTCACTGACTCACCATGTTCAAAGTGAAAATGGTCATATTGTTGTATGAGAAGTTGCATCTTGTTTTTTCTTACTTGCGCAGTTCCATCACATAGCACTTGAACAGTGTCCCGGACATCTTTAGCAGTTTTACAGTTTATGATATTGTCAAACATGTCTTGATCAAGAGCATTGAACAAAATGTTCATGGCTTTCTTGTATTTCTGAATTGCTTCAATGTCTTCAGTCCATTCTGACTTTAGCTTTGGGACAGTTTGCTTATTTCCAGTTGCATCTTCAACATCTGTTACAACCCTTCTAGGAATATGAGGTCCATTCTCTATGCACTTGACATAGCTTTCATCTTGAGAGAGTAGATGAAAGTGCATCTTCACTTTACAGTGATGAAAGTTGTCTTTGTCCAGAATTGGAATCTTCACTCCAACATCCGTTATGCTCATGTTGTTTGATTTCTTTGATCTTTAAATTCTTCGTGTATTTAGAGATTGCTCTGATACCAATTATTATTCTCTAACAATATAACAACAGAATTATAGAAGGGGAGTTGAATGGAATTCTGGTTTCTGTTTGTTTTAATGAAAAATTCTTTCTTAAATACATAACTGTGTTTGAATATTTAAGATTGCGGATTATGATTATAAAGTATTCAATCACACAAAGTAAATAAACAAGTGTTTAAAAACTTTCTGGTAGATTTGTATTTCCACCAGAGATGTATATATTGAGAAAATCTCTATGATGCAAGAATACACACAGATGCTTACAAGTATTACAACTTTGAACTTGAGAGTGCTAGAAGATACATCTTACAAAGACTCTCTAATTCCTTGTAATTTTTAGTTCTAAAAAAAATTCTACACTTGGTTTATATATCACCAAGTTACATGTGCAATATGACAAAAATATTCCTATCACCTAAGTCCAATTCACATGTTTCTTTATTTCTCTGTCCAATGTAATCCAAGTTAGATACATCTTTAAACGAGCTTATCTTGCATGGAAATGGAAATACTTCATTTTCTTCTAACACCTGCAATCAAGCTGCCATATTCCTTTTGTGCACTATCAATCTGTGTGACTTTGTCAGCTTCTGTCAAGTCCCTTTCAACTACTATCTTTGTTGATTATCCGTTAAAGCTTCATAGGTGTTATTCGTTGACACTATATTGGTGTCAAGATTTTTTGATAATATCAGTTGATGGCTTTATCTATTTATCCGTTGATGGATTGACTAGCTTATCCGTTGAGGGCATATCAGTTATTCGTTGAAGCTTGTAGAATCATCCATTGAAGTTTTGTAGATTAGCAGTTGAAGTTATTTTCATAGCAGTTGATACTCTTTCACTTATGCAAAATTACAAGGCACTTTATATTTACAATTAACTAAACTATTTTACATATCTTTCTAGTAATCAACATGACTTAGAAACTACTAAAAACTACTAACTCCCCCAACTATGCTAGTGTACAAAATGTGCTACATACTTATTCATATTAGCTACTCCTTCAACGGATAGATAACTGTGGTTATATGTTGAAGGCTACAGATGTGTTATCCGTTGACACTTAATTAATCTACTTAGGTGTTTGGTGAATTATCATGAAGACTATAATATATTCCTAACAGTATTCATATAATTTTGAAAAATTTATTTATATATATATATATATATATCATGTACTTTCATTTCGTGTCGTTTACCTAAGTGTAAACCCAAAACTGACACTAAATTCATCCGTGTACTTTCATGTTCATGCACTTTCGTGTTCGTGTACCAAAAATATCAAACCAAACATGTTATATTCAGGTCATTTTCATGTCATGTTATCATGCCGTGTACGAATTTTCCGGATCTACTAGATATGACACTTGTTCTCATATCAGGAATAGGGTAAAGGTAAGTTCTAAATTTCTTCAACATGAAGTTAGTGACATTTAGACTCACATTTGCATGATTCTTTGCAATTAGTGAGACAAATAGAATTTTGGACATTTGTTTGTAAATGCCTATTGATTTCTATCTATACCTTCTAACATATGTATGTCATTAACTTTTTATTTATAGTAGACAAAATAAACCTTGGGAAGAAAACTTCCTTACCATTGTTTACCAATGGCATAGTGAGCCTAGTGCTTAGCTCCTCCAAGATCAAGCTTCCAACATTAAGATATCTGTTGTAGGCCATTGAATGCACCAGTTTTTGGACCACACTGGAGATGTTATCATAACCAGTCTTCCTGCATGTAAATGACCTTACAATTGAATCAAAAACAAAGGACCACTCCCTTCTCAGATTCTTCTTGTTGAGCCTAGCCACGTCTATCTTTTCACTGTAGTTGATGAAGTCCATGAATTTAGCCAACTCTTGAATGGTAGGAGCCTCAACCAAATTATATGTAGGAATGCCCAGAGCTTTGTTGATGTTATTAGTATTGAACTAGATAGCCATACCCCTGATTGTGTAATTAACCACCACGGAAACTACTTGATTATCATGAATAATGGTGTTCATGATAATGGACGCATTGTATGACTGCAATGTTCCATAAATAATTTAGAATATCCAAGTAGAGCACTGGGTTTGCAGTTAGGGCTGCTGAATTAGCCATAAACTTCACAAAGCACTTAAAGTTATCTGGTGCTTTAGTTGGATCAACAAAAGCTAATAAGTTGGTTCCATCCTTGAGGATAACAGCCCTCATGTTGTTAGCATCCATTGAAGAGTTTAGGTTTTAGTGGGTAAGTATTTTGAGAGAAAGAAAGCTTGCAACGGTTGAGAATGGTGAAAAATCGCAGAAACTAGGTCAATTGAGATTTTGAAAGCGGAAAGAGGGGTTATGTTAAGATGTCTGGTTATTTATAGGGTAGAGATGTGACTTATCAACAAGAGAAGAATGAACGGTTGAAAATTTCTTGTAGAGAAGTCACATGACCTATAGAGAACTCATATCGAGATGTCACTATCCTGACTCTTAACGAGAACTAGATAGTGACAAAAATACCCAGTTTTTCCTTTTTAGACTAATTTATTCTAATTTATATTGAATAAATCAATATAAAATTAGAATTGATTATATATCAAAGTATTTTACTCAAATAATTTATTAAATTAAATTATTTCAGTTCTGAGTTATTGAGAAGTCTAAAATTTAAACTGTAGAGATCTCTATATTGATGAGTATATCGAGATCTCCAAAATACATGCCGACAAGTCATAAAAAGACTTATCGAGAAGTCCATCGTGAAGTCATTAAAAAGACTTATCAAGAAATTTATTGAGAAGTCAGAAAATGACTTATCGAGAAGTCATTTAGACTTATTGAGAACTCAGTTCTCTACATATTTTTTA
Organism: Apium graveolens; assembly: GCF_009905375.1. Classification (NCBI taxonomy): domain Eukaryota; kingdom Viridiplantae; phylum Streptophyta; class Magnoliopsida; order Apiales; family Apiaceae; genus Apium; species Apium graveolens. Next base: position 228,609,206 of record NC_133652.1, read on the forward strand.
TCTTACTTAAATCTGTCATATATTAATTTCACATATTGATGATGTGAACTACCATTTAGACAGTTTTTCTTAGAATTAGAAAAATTTCAAGTTGATTTCATTTGAAGAATACAAATACAGAGAATTCTGAAATATTTATAGATCATATTCCAGTTAATTCCTAATTGAATCAAATTTATTTTGATTAATCGGGAATTATTCTGTTGTAACATGCTAGCCGAGTTCTTGCCTATAGGATAAAGAGTTTAGCATACCAATTTTACTTACAAGTCTAATGAAAATTGTTTCATCCAAAGGTTTAGTGAAAATATCAGCTAACTATTTTTCGTTTGGAACAAAAACAAGCTCAATAGTACCATTAATAGCATGATCTATAATAAAATGGTACCTTACATCAATGTGCTTAGTTCTAGAATGATTAACTGGATTAGAAACAATAGATATTGCACTAGTAGTGTCACAGATGATTGGAATCTTTTGTAACACTAGGTCATAGTCCATTAGTTGATTTCTAATCCAATACACTTGACCACAACAACTTCCAGCAGCTATATATTATGCCTCAACTGTGAAAGTTGACACAGATCGTTGTTTCTTACTAGACCATGATACAATTCTTTGACCAAAGAATTGACAACTTCCACTTGTACTTTTTCTATCTACTCTGCATCCAGCAAAATCTGCAATCGTGTATCCAACAACTTCAAAATTAGTTCCTTTAGGATACCAAAATCCCAAGTTTGGTGTTCCCTTTAAATATATAAAAATCCTCTTGACAGCCATTAAGTGTGATTCTTTAGGATTTGCTTAAAATCTAGCACACTGACATGTAAAAAACATGATGTATGGTTTACTTGCAGTTAAATAAAGCAAAGATCCAATCATTCCGCTATAGCTTAAGATGTTTATACTTTTTTCCTTCTTATCTTCATCCAATTTGGTAGCTTTAGACATTGGGGTTGATGCATGTGAGCAGTCAAACATTCCAAATTTCTTCAAAAGATCTTTGACATACTTGGTTTGACTGATAAAGATTCCATCACTTCTTTGGCTAACTTGGAGGCCAAGAAAGTAACTGTTGTGCAATACATGCCTGTATAATAACAAAACTAAGTCACATTGACAACCCTAAGATTAAGTTGTATGATAATCTAAATCTATATTTTGTATTTCTTGAGTCTGTAAAAATGATTAGTAGATTAGACTGCAGGATTTTTTTGCCAACAGTATCAAGCTAAAGAATAAAATCTGGAAGAAGATCAAGTCATGATCATGCCTCAGAGAAAAGATGTGGAAGCTTAGAGTTGAATAAAGTTGTTCTATAAAAAATATTCTAAATCAAGATATCGACAAGTCACTGATCAATTTATATCGAGAAGTCATTCGAGAAATCCAAAATGACTTGTAGGGAAGCTCAAAGTGACTTATAGAGAAGTCTCAGAGATATCGACAAGTCAAATGCATGTAGAGATCTTAGAGATATCGACAAGTCAAATGAAGATGTAGAGAACTGGAGAACTGGAGATATCGACAAGTCACTCTACATATCGAGAACTCAGACATCTTGATAAGTCATTAACATATAACGAGAACTCAGACATCTCGATAAGTCATCATCGTATATCGAGAAATCAAACATCTCGATAAGTCATCATCATATGTTGAGAACTCGAACATATCGATAAGTCACTTCAGTTATCGAGATGTCATTACTCTATAGAACCAAAAAAAAGATCTTGACACACTTTCTCAAATTCAGAATATAAACAAGTGCAAGATTCAAGATTATCAGTCAACAAACAATTCATATACTAGATTAGAAAGTCTACAAAGCAGCTTGAAGAATACAAGATCAAGAGTCAATATTAACTGGATAAAGGGTGGTCACACACCTGCAAGATTCTGCACATATTTTCTAACATTGGAAAAGGAAATAGATAAGGTTGTTTTAGAAAATAGTTTCGTACATTTTAGTGCAAGTTTTGTAAACCGGTGCTGCTAGTCTATAAAGCATGCACGGGTCCTTAGTTCACAAGTAACAAAATAGATCTAGATTTTCTCGTATTCTCTCAAGATTGAAGCTGAGTTCTTAGTTTCTTAAGAACACAGATTTATAGCAAGACAACTTGATTAATACAATTAAGTGAGTTTTTGATATAATTCTCTCAATATCTAACAAGTAGTATCCGAGCAAAATCTGAAAGTAAACAGATAAAGATCTCGGAAGAATGAGTGCTCAAAAGATAAGTAGCATCAAGATATCAGCCTTTAACAAAGCCAACTACACACCGTGGAAAAAGAAGATGATGTTGTTTATAAGAATGGCCAATCCCATGTATATTCAAATTCTCAAGAATGGACCTTTCATCCCTATGGAAAGAGTTCCTGAGTCCACTAATGGAGATATGGTCATACCAGCTCACTTTGCTCCTAAAGACCCTGCAACATCCACAGACTCTGAAAAGGAAAAGGTTTCTCTGGACAGTGGCTTGCAGTAAATACTGATTGAATCACTTGACAATGTAATATACAATAATATTGTCAACCGTGACACAACCAAATAAATTTGGGAGAAGATTGAAATTTTGTGTGAGGGTACAGAGGAAGTCAGGTCAAATCAAAGGAGAATACTGGTGTCTCAGTATGAGGGATTCATGGCTAGACCTAAAGAAGGAATTACTAAAGTTTTTGAAAGATTCAACAAATTGATTAATGACTTGCAACTACATGAAAAATTCTATGAAGTTGAGGAGGTTAACCTAAAATTTTTTCTTACCCTTCCTGACCATCTAGAACAGAAAATATCTGCTATTATAGAAGTAAGAGACTTGAGCCGAATGACATTGGAGGTCCTATATGGGATTTTGAAAATATATGAGCTTGAGATGCTATAAAGAAAGTCATTGAAGGCAAACCAAGGACATGTAGTGGATGGATCTAGTGCAATACAATGCTTGAAGAGGAACAAGAAGCTCAAACTCCAGTCACTCATGTTGTCGAGCAAAAGAATAATGAACCCCTTAAACAAGTTATATTGGAGCTAGAAGAGGATGAATACTACACCCTTGATGAACTAGATGAGATGGATCAATCCATGGCTTACCTTGCTTAAAAAGTTTCTAATATTAGAGTGAAAAAGCCAAAGTACTTCAAGAGCAAGGGAAAAACCTCAAATAACAATAACTGGAAAAAAAACTCAATACAACTCAGGTGGCAAAGGTGGCTACAAAACTGAATCTGTTGACAGATCAAAAATAAGGTGCTACAACGGTGATGAATTGGGCCACTTTGCAACTGAGTTTAGAAATCCAAAGAAAATGAAGAAGGATAAAGCTTACCTGGAGTTAAAAGCAAAGTATGATGCTCTCTTGAAGAAACAACAGGGAAAGGCTTACATAGCTGAAGGTAACAGTTGGGATGACACTGATGAAGATGATGATAATGAAGAATTTGGAAACTATGCACTCATGGCTTTAGAGAAAGGAGAATCATCTTCATCAAAATCACAGGTACCAACTGTAACCACAATTGATTTAAATATAAGCCAATATAAAGAAACTGTTGAAAAGATGAGTGTAGAGATGTTTCACATTCACACAAGCACGGTAGAAGCTACCGAGGAAATTAGTAGACTGTCAAAAAATAATGAGAAGCTTTAGATTGAAAAGTAAGAATTGGAGTTGCAGCTTGTTGGGCTTGAAACTGGCAAGCAAGAAAATGATTATCTGAAAAACAAGCTCAAGTGTGCAATTGAAATTGAAGCAGTGCTGAGGAAAAAATTGGAAAAGAATGAAGTAAAATTGAAGTCCTGTAAGAATACATCTCAGTTGGTTGGACAATACCAGGAGAAAAAAAAATCATGTGCCAATATAGCTATTGGTTTGAACCGAAACAAGAAAAATGAATGTGGCAAAGGAAAAGAAATTGCAGATCAAGATGTCCTAGCTGTGCTACGAAAAGTAAATGCACCTTTGTTAAAGGCATGTGAGGTTAATTCAGTTAGGTTGAATTGGTCATCGGGCAAGAACTTGCAGATGAAGACAGTGAAAAGAAAGATGCAGAAACCACTCCTACAAAGGAAACTGAAAAGGAACTAACAGTCAATCAAGTTATCAAGACACCAACCAAGGAGGTAAAAACTGAGAATGCTGGTAAAAAGAAAAAAAACAGGAATGGGAAGATAGGTGTAAATAAGAGTAACAACTATGCATGTGTTGCAGATACTCCAAGAAAGAAATGTCAAAAATGTGGCTCAACAAACCATCTAACTCACCTTTGTAAAAAGGCTGTTAGTGAGCCAAAAGTAGGAGCATGCAAATACAATGAGGCAGTGGTTGAGGATCCCTATTCATTTTGTGACAGATTCGACTGCATTCTTTGCAATATGAAAGTAATGACAAGATTTCATGAATTGAGAGTAGATCTCAAAGAAGTTAATCTTGAATCTACAACTAAAAAGGTAAATACAAATCAATCAATAAACACTATTCTTTTTTAATCATCAAATTTTACTTATGCTACTTCAATGAAAAAGAAGAAAGTACCAAACACTGCTTGGTAGCTAAACACACTTAATCCTCATTGTGTACAGGGCAAGATGAAGAGAGCCATATGGATCATTGACAGTGGATGCTCCAGACATATGATAGGTGATAAGGCCCTGCTATCACAATTTGAGGAGATGGATGACCATTGGTGACTTTTGGAGATAACAGCAAAGGATTCATAATGGGATATGACAAACTAGTTTCAGGAAATATTATCATAGAAGATGTAGCATTGGTTGATGGACTTGAAGTAAATCTTCTAAGTGTCAGCCAATTTAATGGCAAGGGATTCAGGTGAATTTTGAAAAAGAAGACTACTCAGTTGTCAGCAAAAAGACTAGTGAAACTGCTCTGAAAGGAGTAAGAAAAGGAAGCTTGTTTGTTGCAGACTTAAGTTGAGTAAATAAGGATGGAATTTGTTGCTTCTATACTAAGGCATCTATTAAGCAAAGCAAGTTGTGGCACAAGAAACTCTCTCACCTAAACTACAAAGAAATTAATACCTTGGTGAAAAAGGAATTAGTGAGAGACATGCCAAATTTGGAATTTGCTCAAGATGAAGTTTGTGAGGCTTATCAGAAAGGCAAAATGAAGAGGTCCAGTCACAAAAGCAAAAATGTGAATTCCATAAGTGCACATTTATAAATCATTCACATGGACATGTTTGGACCAGTTAATGTCTTATCTATTTCTAGAAAGAAATATGCACTGGTGATGGTGGATGACTACTCAAAGTATACATAAGTAAAGTTTATGCATTCAAGGGATGAAACTCCACACATTATTATTGAACACATAAAAAAAGTTGAAAAATAGGCTGAAGAGCAAAACTGTGTAAAAAGATTGAGAAGTGTTAATGGCACAAAATTCATAAATGCAATATTGAGTGAATTCTGCAAAGACGAAGTCATTGTTCAAGAGTTTTCAGCTGCAAGAACACCTTAAAAAAAGTTGTGGTTGAGAGGAAAAATAGAACTCTAGTTGAAGCTGCCAGAACAATGCTGCAAGATGCCAATCTGCCAACAAGTTTTTGGGAAGAAGCTGTGAATATTGCATGCTATACTCAAAACAGATTTTTGATCAACAAAAACCATGGCAAATAACCTTACTCAATTTTATCATAAAGAAATCCTATTGTGAAGCATCTACATGTGTTGGGAAGCAAATGCTTTGTGCTCAAAGACAACTCTGAATATGTGGAAAAATTTGACTCTAAGGTTTTTGAAGAAATTTTTCTGGGATATTCATTGGAAAGAACTGCCTACGGAGTTTATGTGCTTGAACATAAGAAAATTATGGAAAGTATAGATGTGACCTTTGATGATAACAAGTGTTTAGGCTTGGAACAAAATGGGTGTATAGGAACAAGATGGATGAAAATGGAATTATGACAAGAAACAAAGCAGGACTGGTTGTTAAAGGCTACTCATAAGAAGAAGAAATTGCCTATGATGAAACTTTTGCTCCAGTTGCAAGACTTGAAGCAATAAGAATCTTCCTTGCATTTGCTGTACACTCAAATTTCAAGGTATACCAACTGGATGTGAAGTGTGCATTCCTCAATGGTGAATTAGAAGATGAAGTCTATGTGAAACAACCACCTAGCTTTGAAGATCCAGAATTTCCAGACTTTGTTTATAAATTGTTGAAACCTCTCTATGGTTTAAAGCAAGCACCTAGAGCATGGTATGACACACTATCAGAATTATTGATCAACCATAGATTTACTAGAGAAACTATTGATAAGACTATATTCTACAAGAAGCATGGTGATGATATTATCCTAGTTCAAATTTATGTGGATGATATCATTTTTGGTTTTAATAATGAGAAGTTGTGTCAAAGATTTTTAAGACTCATGCAGAGTGTATATGAGATGAGCATGATAGGAGAGCTTAGTTACTTCCTTGGGCTTCAAGTTAGTCAAAGAAGTGATGGCATCTTCATCAGTCAAACCAAATATGTTAAGGATTTATTGAAAAAGTTTGGAATGGTTGACTGTTCACCTGCATCTACACCAATGTCTACAGCTACCAATTTGGATGAAGATAAGAAAGGAAAAAATATAGAGATATCTAGCTATAGAGAAATGATTGGATTTTTGCTATACTTAACTGCTAGTAGACCAGACATTATGTTTGCAACATGTTTGTGTGCTAGATTTCAAGAAAATCCCAAAGAATCACATTTGATGGCAATAAAGAGAATTTTTAGATATTTAAAGGGAAAAACAAACTTGGGATTATGGTATCCTAAGGGAACTGGTTTTGAAGATGTTGGATACACAGATGCAGATTTTCCTGGATGCGGGGTGGGCAAGAAGAGTACTAGTGGAAGTTATCAATTTTTTGGACAAAGACTTGTATCTTGGAATAGTAAGAAATAGCAATCTGTGTCAAATTTTACAGCAGAAGCTGAATATATAGCTGTAGAAAGTTGTTGTGCTCAAGTACTTTGGATTAGAAATCAACTAATGGAGTATGCCCTAGTGTTACACAAAATTCCTATCATGTGTGACAATACTAGTGCCATATCTATTGTTGCTAATCCAGTTTATCATTCTAGAACTAAGCACATTGATGTAAGGTACCATTTTATTATAGAACATGCTGCAAATAGTACCATTAAGCTTATTTTTGTTCCAACTGAAAAACAGTTAGCTGACATTTTCACTAAACCTTTGGATGTAGCAACTTTCACAAGTCTTGCAAGTAAAATTGGTTATAATCTACACTATTGTTATCCATATAATAATCAAGTTTAATAACCTCATCAATGAGACTAATATCAATTAAAACACAAGTAAGAAAATGGGAGAAGCCTTTCATGTAGACTACATATTTACCCTCCCTATTGTCTATATAAAACAAACACACAACCTTGTCTCTCATTATATCTAATAAAATCCTACGCACACACATATATTAATCAAAATCAAAATTTCTGCTACAAAAATGAGAGCCCCACGCTTCCATTTTGAATCACTTTATTTTTCATTTGGGTAGTCACATGAAAAAAATCCCACAATAGATATTGTTAGGTAATGAATACAACACAAGGGTGAATGTGTTTTGGATTATTTTTAAGCTTTTTGAACTGTTATGGATGGTGAACAAAGTAATATAACTGTAGAGATAATATGTTTTAGTCAGGAATAATAAAACATGCACATGAACACATTATCTTTCAAAACTCACTTAATTTTATATTAAAATCAAGTATGTCTTGCTACAAATTTCTGGGTTATTTGTTGATAAAGAACTCAGCTTCTCTCTTGAGAGTTACAAGATTTTCTAGATCTATTTTTGTTACAACTAAAACAAAGCATCCAGTGTTTACTTTATAGAAAAGTAAACACATGTTCTACACAACATGCAATAGCATGTACTAAACCCTTTAAGTTAACTAAAACTTTCTATTTCTGGCTTAGTATATCATTGCAAATCGTGTATGTCTCTGACTTTACTTTGTCAATTAATCTTGCCAAGATTATCTTGGCCTTTGATCTTGTACTCTTCAAGCTGTTTTTTGTAGACTTTTCAAATTAGTGATTGATTTGTTTGTTGATTGATAATATTGGATCTTTAACTAGTCTGCATCTTGTACTTTGAGTTTCATATCGAGATCTCCAGTTTGCTATATAGAGAACTCGACATCTCGATAAGTATAACGACTTATCGAGATCTCATATTACTCTGTAGTTGTTTTGACTTATCGAAGTCTCTGAGTTCTCTATAAGAGAATTAGGCTTATAGAGGTCTCCAATCTTCATGTCTTCATTTTTTCTTATCGATATCTCTGAGTTCTCTAGTGCAAAAATGACTTGTCAATATCTCGGAGATCTCTAGTGATATTTTGACTTATCGAAATCTCTGAGATCTCTAATGATAATTTTACTTGTCGATATCTCTGAAATCTCTAATGATAATTTGACTTGTCGATATCTCCAATCTTCATGTCTATATTTTGGCTTGTCGATATCTCTGAGACTTTTCTATAAGCTTTTCTTGACTTCTCGATAAGTCATTCTGGATTTCTTGAATGACTTCTCTATAAGACTTAATCTGTGACTTGTAGATTTCTTGACTTAGAATTTTTTTCCTAAAACAGATTAATTCAACTCTAAGCTTCTGCACACTTTCTCTGAGGCATGATCTTCATGATCTTCTTCCAGAGTTTATTCTTAGGCTTGAGACTGTTTACAGAAAAATACTCCAGTCTAATCTATTTACACTTTTACAGACTTAAGTGATACAATACAAAATACAAACTTAGATTATCATACAACTTACTTTGGGCTGTCAGTTTGACTTAGTCTTATTATAGTTCAGGCATGTCTTGCACAACAATCTCCCCCAATTTATGAGAAGATTGCTTATCACAAATTTATGCATGTTAACAAGACTAACCCCAAGCTAAAATGAACAATAAAATTTTACATAAAAATTGACAGAAATACAACATTTATACATTAGATGATTTCTTGAGTTTGACATATACATACATCAGACAAATGTCTCATCTCATGTTTCTTCTCTAATGAGGCCCTTCAAGTGTACAAGTATTTCCAGTTCCTCTATGATTAGTATCCCTCTTAAAGCTTCTACAATTTTGAGCTTGTCATGTAATGAATAACCACTCAATAAATCAATCCTAAATCTTGAGAGTCCGCCAACTTTGACATTTAGAAATTGTCTATCCTTAGTAACTCTGCTCATCCCTTTTGCCTTGAGATCTTCAGATTTTTGAATGTACATTTCTATCTCCTCATCATACTTTATATTCCTCTCCTCACTTTCAGCCTTATTTCTTGCTCTTCTTTCTTCTCTTTCTACCAACCATTCAGCCAAAACATATCTCCATGCCTTGGTTGCAGTATCCTTATGCTTCAGTAAGCTTATCACTCTTTTGATCTCTGTGGGTGAAAAAGTGTTCATTAAGTTGCTGCCAAGAAATGTGATGGATCCATCCTGATAGTAGGTTCTTACTTCCCTTAGTGTTACAACCTAGACTCTGACCATTTCTTCAACTAATTATTGAAAGTAGTCTTTATCTGAGATGCACTAGTTTAGAGGTAGAAAATCACTTTGATTGAAGCAGTTCCAGATGACCCTCTTAGTTACTTGCATGTTCTTTGGTTTTCTTCCAACAGACTTAAAATTAATTTTGGTTGGTGGCTTAACAAAATATCGGTTTGAGATTTTCTTTAGAGATGTTTGGCATGAGGTGATTGGTATTTCAGAAGGGTGTTAGTTGTTTGTTTATACAAGAGTTTTGGCTTTAAGATTTGAGGTGGTTTAGTATTTGAGTTTGTTGGCTTAGAGGATTGAGCTTGGTTGATTTGGATTGGTAGGAATTGTTTATATGGTTCTGAGCCATCTTTTCATTTCTTCCTTCTCCTTTCTTCTCCTCTTTTCTTGTCATCACCTTTCTTCTCATATTGCTTCCTGTCATTGCTGCCTGTTGCTCTTGAAGATTGACTTGGATTTGAGCTAGAAGTTTTTTGCTTATCATGCTTCTGCTCATCATCATCCTTGTCATCTTTTGAGTTGTTGATTTTTAGATTTGGCAACATAGTATCAGCATTCTGTAGATACCTTTTCAGAATCATTATCATCTCCACATCCTCATCTTTCTTATTCCTTTGGTACTTTAGATCAGACTAAAGAGTCGTGATCAGCCTCATGTTTGATTTTACACAGTTTCTGGGAATAATGAGATGTTTGCATTCTTTGGTTCTTGGACAGATGTAGGCCACCCCTTTTTTGGATATAGACAAGCTTTAGGAAAAAGCTGTTATTTGTGCATTTTTGAGCTCTATTAGCAGTTGGGTGTCCTCTGGAATAACTAGATTTACTTTTCAAATATTATGCCCAGCTCAGATGCTCTTAAGGTTTTGAGATTTGGAAGAGACACCTGGAGACATCTGTCCACACCACCATCATTGATATTTACAACAATCCTTTTCTCCAAATAATTAACAATTTTCACAACCACCACCCTAATGAAGTTTATGTTCTTGGCCAATGCTCTTTTGTAAGTGATGTAGTTGTTTTGAAGAGACATCCTCAGGACTACAAGAAGTTCACTGAATTCTTGATCTTGATTTGGTCCTTCTGCAGCCTTATTGAGTTTGTCTTTTCCCCCATCTTTGAATGATTGAGCTTGTGAAGAACTTTGGCCATGCTGAGTTGATGTGATAGGCTCCTTAGATTTACCAGCATCCTTGGATTATTGAATCCTATCTTCTATCTCCCTGTTAATCTTGGAAACAGGCATGAGTAGGGGAGTTGGTATTTCTGGCCTTACAGCTTCAGGAAATGGTATCTTGAGCTTCCCCATGATGGCTCCCAAAGTCATAGAATTCTGCATTTGGAGGTGCTTATGAGAGTCCACCAGGGTTTGGATGTCTGTTTGTTGACTCTGCACCAAGGAAGTGAGAGCATGTACTTGTACACTAAGTGAGTCATTTGAAGTTTGGAGAGAAGACACTTGTTGTTGAAGTTCTTGAATTTGAATGTTAGATGAGGATTGATATGTGGAGGAAGTAGAGACCCCAAAAGTATCATGCACAGCTATCTTAATTTCTTCCATGACCAAGGCTGAAGGAGTGTATCTTCTAGAGTACATCTGATCCAGCTTCAGTCTTGAGTCATTGGAGTGAGTGATATGGTTTTGAACTTGGTTATGCAGGGCTACAAATCAGGTTCTTAGATTTTTGACACTAGATTCCACTCCACTTAGATCAAACCTTGTCATTTGATCAACAAAGATTGTGAATTTATTCTTGTTCTCTGTCTGTGAAGGAATGATTTGTTCATCTTTTCTCTAACCATCTTCATTATCTTGTCCTGATGCCCGGTTAAAGTAATTTGAAGTGCTTTTCCAAAGTTGTGGAAAGCTTTGATGTAACACCCCAAATCCGGGGTCACGATTTGGTGCACTAAATAATTTTTTTTATATAATATAAAATAATATACAATGACCCCTTAATTTCGGATCATTTACAGGTTATGGTATGAAACAAGAATATAACATTCTAAAATTTACAACAACTGAAACACAAGTCTAAATACCTTTGTACTAATTCCCTTGTCTTATCCTTATAGCATCTTCATCTTCTTGCAGCTGTGAAGTTTTCTACTTCTGCTGTCTATTAAAAGTTATTCACTTTAATCCTCATTCGAAACTGAAAGAAATAAGAATTCACAAAGCAAGAGTGAGCCAAAGATGCCCATCAAGTATCATTATAGGTTTCCATGAATTATATCAAAGAAACTTCTGGAAATAATCTTTAAATGACTAAAAAACACCTTTATTTATTTGAAACAGTTGAGCGAATAAAACATCGGCCCTCATTGGCCTTTAATCATAAATCAAAAGTGACGAGCAATTCCCAGATTCATCTCATGAATCAGGGTTTTGTCCGGTTTTGTAATCATAAAACTTTTCAAGAAGGAATGTGTTAATGGCGATCAACAATAAATTAGACTAGACACTAGAACCAACATATACACTATAACCTGCTGATCAGTCAGGATATAGTGCGGATCTATACCCAACTGCATAGACCCACCAACATATAGGGTACCCAGGCACTATGGTCTAATAATCAAGGGTCCAGCCATCCCTGGCCTTTATGGTCCAGCTCATTCCTGGCCCTCATCATAACCATCTAGTCTGCAGAGTATTTTGATGTCAAATCACTTTGATTTCAAAATATCCCGATTCAGGGTTCACAAATAACCCGAAATAATGGGTATTTGCTCAAGAAATCAATCGATAATCTAGGAAGAAGATCAAAAAGGTACTTGCATAAACAAGAGTAATAGTAGTGAAATACAAAAACATTTAACTATTCCGAACTTAGAATAAGAATGAAGAAATATTTGCAGTATTTTAGAAGAAAGTTTAGGAATACTTGCTTGGTATACGCCCTGCTTCAGGTATTTCACAGCTCCCTATCTCCAGCTTGATTCGTCGTCTGGATGTTGTTTCTATCAAAGTGAGATATTCATTTACTTTGATTCTCATCGCAATCATACCTCGGAGTGGGACCACGTAGCCCTTATCGTCTACCCATACGATTTTATCTGACTCGTATATACATTATTTAGCATTTAGGACTCAAGTACTCACATAAATCATATAGCACATAAGGCACATAATACACATAGCACATAGCAGCTAGGTTTTATGACTCAACACACTTAAAAACATAATAAAACACATAAATCATCTTTATTAAGATATAATACAAATGTAATTTCTCAATCTTTACATTTGATTTGAGCTTTGTATACTTCATTTACTGCATCATAAACTTCCTGTGGAGATAAGGATCTGGCATTGCTTCCCAAGATGGTTAGATACTCCTCTCTGAGTTGAGTTAACACAACATCCATTTCAATTGAGAATTCCTTGTCAGCCATGCATCACAGTTTACATCCTGACCATCTTCATCAATAATTTTAGCCTATTTTTCTTCAACATTTGTCTGGTAGTATAACATGATGGTCTGGTAGTCCTGATTTGACATGTTGGATGTGAGAAGCTGCTGTGATATTTGTGCAAGGCCAACAAGTTGATCAACCATTAGATCATCAATTGTTGAAGGTTGAGATGCAGCTTCTTTTAGCCATTGGGATATGAGGTGAGGTTTTTGTGGTTGAGAGGTGGAAGATTGATTGGTTAGCTGTGAAGGAGATATGGTAATAGAACCACCTGTGACAGGAGTCATAGTTTGACTCATAGTTTGCATTGTGGTTATGACAGTGTGTTGTTCTCCACTTGTGGTGGGAACCTCCAGTTGAATTGGAGGGGATTTAGCTAGGTTATTGTCATGTGCACTGTTAAGTGGCATTTATGACACTTATTTATGTTCTAATAAGCTTTGAGTTGGTGTATTTGTAATCAAGTTATTTGTGTTTTAACGTGTTTTCAAGTGTTTTTACATTTCAGGCTTTGCTTCGTGAATCAGGTGAATTAGCATTATTTTGATGCTAATATGGTGTTTAGGATGTATTGGAATAAAACCTTGGAAGATTGGCTCGAAGCTGCAAGAAATAAAGAAGAAGGAAAAAATAATTTTTGGCAGAAGGCAGGCGCGCCCGCGCTGGTGTTGCGCGCGCCCGCGCTGGTGTTGCGCGCGCCCGCACCGATAGCGCAGAAAGGCAGCGCGGCCGCATTGGTGAAGCGCGCGGCCGCGCTGGGTCGGGATATTAAAATCCTGATTCTTTTATAATTCAAATTGTTGGACTCCTAGGATGCATGGACTACTATATAAGCATAACTTAGGTCATTTTTCAGGATATATTCAGAGTTATCAAGACATCAAGGAGGGAGAAGACGGCAAGAGACCTTTTGGCACAATTCAACAAGGGCGAAGATGAACTAGTTTATTCTTGTGAATCTTTGTTTTGAGTTATAATTTGGATGTTTGTTTCTTGTTTTGCTGAACCTATATTCTTGATTGTACTTTGGTTTATTTATTCGTATAAAGACTACATTTGCTATATCATGTTTTCATTGGAACCCACGTTGGCGATGAGTTCGATTATGGGCTAATCGTTATCGTGGGGTTCTAGCGGATTTATTTATGGAGTTCTTTAGTTAAATTGTTTGATGCCTTACTGTGTGGTGATTGTATGATATCCTAGTATTGGTTGTGCGTATTCGTCTTATGAGCGTCGCGAACTTATAAGATAGTGTGTTAATTCTTAATGAAGCGAAAGTGAATTTAAGGATTTAGAACTTACCATGCTAGCATAGGTTCATGTATTGATATGCATGATTCGTAGGTAATTTTAACCATCTTACTTGCCCTATGTAATCAAGATAGATAACTTGTGCTTAAACAGTTTTGTTGTCAAATTCTATAGACATATAGGGTCTAAATATAATTGGTGCCTATTCAGCTTTTATCTCTTTTGTGGATGTCTGGTAGAATGGTACTCGTGCAACGAAAGTTGGCGTTTATCAGTTTCGTGTTGTCTGATTAGTGGCATCACCATTGCATGCTAAGGTTGAGGATAATAAGGCTATTGAATGAAGTATTTAATGAAGTTAGAATCCCATGTATGTCATATATATTAATTCAATCAATCTTATTCTCGTAGTTATAATAGTTAGCGTAATTCTTAGTTATAAATATCCTCACTTATTATCGTCTTAGCATTGAATAATAACTATACATTGTTGCTTAGGTGCATGAATTAAATAGTTAACCAATATAGTCTCTGTGGGAACGAACTAGAAAAGATTCTATACTACTTGCGAACTCGTATACTTGCGTGTAATATTAGCGCGTGTTTAGCGACTAACAAGTTTTTAGCACTGCTGCCGGGGACTACAGTGTTAATTACTAGTTTATGTGCTTTCCATCAGTGGTCGTTAAAGTTCATTGACTCGGACATTGTTACTTATTTATTTCCTTATATTATTTCAGGTGATCTAGCGAGGGTGTATGCATACGCGTTCGCGTACTCATAAGAGAACACTGGATAAAGCCGAAGAAGGACTTGTTGTAATTCGCAGGGAAGTTTTTGAGGAAGAAAAGAAGGTAGAAGAAGAAGAGAAAGTTAAAGAGCCAATTATAGTAGCTATGGGTGATCAAGCAGAAAATCCAAAGGCTTTGATGGACTATTCTAAGCCAAAGATTAATGACATTCAGTCTAGCATCATTAGACCAGCCATCACGACTAAAAATTTTGAGATCAACTCTAGCACGATCCAGATGATACAGAACTCAGTTCAGTTTGGGGGTTCTCCTACCGAGGACCCCAACATGCACATCAGGGATTTCATCGAGAACTGCGACACTTTCAAGTTCAATGGTGTAACTGAAGATGCTATCAAGCTGCGACTCTTCTCATTCTCTTTGAGGGACAAAGCTAAGTGCTGGTTACACTCTCTACCGGTAGGGTCTATCACAACTTTGGAAGATCTTGCTCAAAAGTTTCTCACTAAACTTTTTCCCATGGCGAAGACTATAGCAATCAGGAATGCTCTTACCCAGTTCGCGCAGCAAACTGGAGAATCTCTGTGTGAGGCTTGGGATCGATATAAGGAGATGCTAAGAAAGTTCCCACACCATGGCATGCCTGATTGGATAATTATCTACTATTTCTACAATGGATTGGGTCCTACTTCTAGGCCCATGCTTGAAGCAGCATCAGGAGGAGCCTTGTGGGCCAAGAGCTACGATGAAGCTTATGAACTTATTGAACTGATGGATGCTAATGAGTACCAGAATCCTTCCCAGAGACTGACACAGGGAAAAGTAGCAGGAATTCTGGAGTTGGATGCAGCAACTTCTATAGCTGCCCAACTTAAGGCTTTGACAATGAAGATGGACACTTTGGCTAATTATGGAGTTAATCAAATTACTAGTGTATGTGAGCTTTGTGCTGATGCCCATGAGACTGATTAGTGTGTAATTTCTAATGAATCAGCCCAGTTCGTGAGCAACTTCCAGCGATCACAGCAATCTGTGCCAGCCACCTATCATCCTAACAATCGCAATCATCCTAATTTCAGTTGGAGCAATGCTCAGAATACGGTCCAACAGCCTTATCAACAGGTATCCAGCTAAGTAGTACAACCCCCCTGGGTTTCAGCAACCGCAGTATGCACCAAAACAACAACTCTAGCTGCAACAACCTAATGAAAAATCTGAATTATAGGAGTTGAAGCTTTTGTGCAAGAGTCAAGTTGTTTCTATCAAGACCTTGGAAAATCAAATTGGCACAATTGCCAATGCCTTGCTAAATCATCAACCTGGTACATTGCCTAGTGACACTGAAGTACCAGGAAAGAAGGAAGCTAAGGAGCAGGTAAAGGCAATTACTTTGAGGTCTGGGAAGGTTGCAAATCCCGATCACACTCAAGAGTTGACTGAAGAAGCTGGGGTTGAGGAAGAAGCAAAGCAACAGGATGAAGAAGTGGAACCAAGGAAGACTACTATTGAGCACACTCTGCCTGAGGGTAATACAGGGGAGAAACAGATTTATCCTCCACCGCCTTTTCCTAAGAGGCTGCAGAAGAAAAAACTGGATAAGCAATTCGAGAAGTTTCTGGAGGTGTTCAAGAAACTTCATATCAACATACTTTTCGCCGAGGCTCTCAAGTAGATGCCTGGTTATGCAAATTTTATGAAAGGTATTCTCTCTCGGAAGGTGAAGCTAGATGATTTAGAGACTGTCACTCTCACGGAGGAATGCAGTGTTGTGCTGCTGTAGAAGTTGCCTCCAAAGCTTAAAGATCCAGGAAGCTTCACTATTCCATGTACTATTGGAAAATTGTCTTTTGACAGATGCTTATGTGACTTGGGAGCTAGCATCAATCTGATGCCCTTATCAATCTTCAAGCAACTGTAATTACCTGATCCCAAACCAACTTATATGACCTTGCAGTTGGCCGACCGTTCTATTACATATCCGAGAGATATTGTGGAGGATGTCTTGGTCAAGGTGGATAAACTCATCTTCCCTGCTAATTTCGTCATTCTTGATTTCGAGGAGGATAAGAAGATTCCCGTAATCTTGGGAAGGCCCTTCTTGGCAACTAGCTGGACCTTGATTGATGTGCAGAAGGGTGAGCTTATAATGCGAGTGTTGGATCAGGATGTGACTTTCAATGTGTTCAATGCTATGAAATTTCCTACTGATAATGAGGAGTGCTTAAAAGTCGAGTTGGTCGACTCCTTGGTCACATCGGAACTTGATCAAATGCTAAGGTCTGATGCCTTAGAAAAAGCCTTGTTGGGAAATTCAGACAGCGAAGATGACGAAGGAGATGAGCAATTGCAATATTTGAATGTGTCTCCCTGGAAGAGGAAGATAGATATGCCTTTTGAATCTCTTGGAATGGAAGAATTGAGCAAAGCTCCTAAATGCCTCAAGCCTTCCATTGAGGAAGCTCCTACTCTTGAGCTTAAGCCTTTACCGGAACATTTGAGGTATGCTTTTTTAGGTGATGCATCTACTATGCCTGTTATTATTGCATCTGACCTTTCCGGTAATGATGAGGAAAAGCTTTTGAGAATTCTAAGAGAGTTCAAATCGGCAATTAGATGGATAATAGCAGATATCAAGGGAATCAACCCTTCTTACTGCATCCATAAAATTCTACTAGAAGAAGGTAGCAAGCCCATAGTCGAGCAGCAAAGAAGACTTAATCCAATCATGAAGGAAGTAGTAAAGAAGGAAATTCTGAAGTGGCTAGATGCAGGGATCATTTATCCTGTCTCTGATAGTTCATGGGTAAGCCCTGTTCAATGTGTACCAACGAAAGGTGGTATTACTGTGGTAGCAAATGAGAAGAATGAGCTTATTCCTACACAGACAGTCACGGGGTGGAGAGTCTGTATGGACTATAGGAAGCTAAAGAAGGCCACTAGGAAGGATCACTTTCTCTTGCTCTTCATTGATCAGATGCTTGACAGGTTGGCTGGTCATGAGTACTATTGTCTTCTGGATGGTTATTCGGGGTATAATCAGATTTGTATCGCTCCAAAAGATCAAGAGAAAACTACCTTCACTTGTCCATTCGGTATGTTCGCCTTTAGACGAGTTTCTTTTGGTCTGTGTGGTGCACCAGCCACATTTCAACGATGTATGATGGCCATCTTTTCTGACATGATTGGCCAGAATGTGGAAGTGTTCATGGATGACTTCTCAGTCTTTGGCGATTCTTTTGATGAATACTTGCAAAATCTTGGACACGTTCTCAAGAGGTGCGTTGAGACCAATTTAGTTATCAATTGGGAGAAATGTCACTTTATGGTGCGTCAAGATATAATTCTCAGGCACAAGGTTTCTAGTAAGGGTCTTGAGGTGGATAAGGCCAAGGTGGGTGTCATTGAGAATCTTCCCCCACCTATTTCTGTTAAGGGAAACCGCAATTTTCTTGGTCACGCGGGTTTCTACAGGCATTTCATCAAAGACTTCTCAAAAATTTCAAAGCCATTGTGCAGTTTACTAGAGAAAGATGTCCCTTTCAAGTTTGATGACGAGTGTCTTGCGACTTTTAAGACATTAAAGAAGAGTCTAATCTCGGCACCACTCATAACAGAACCTGATTGGAATGAGCCTTTTGAGATGATGTGCGATGCAAGTGATTATGCAGTTGGAGCAGTTCTTGGGCAGAGGAAGAACAATATATTTCATGTATTCTATTACATAAGTAAGACTCTAAATGGTGCTCAACTAAATTACACTACTACGGAGAAAGAACTTTTGGCTATTGTCTATGGTTTTGAGAAATTTCGATCTTATCTACTTGGGACTAAGGTGACAGTTTTCACTGATCATGCCGCCATTCGATATCTAATCTCGAAGAAGGACTCGAAGCTTAGATTGATTAGATGGGTTATTTTGCTCCAAGAATTTGAATTAGAGATCAAGGATAGAAAAGGAACTGAAAATTAAGTCGCTGATCATCTCTCGCATTTAGAGAATCCTAATGCTACTTCATTGGATAAGACCTTGATAAATGAGTCGTTTCCCGACGAGCAGCTGTTTGGAGTGCAAGAAGAAGAACTGTGGTTTGCAGACATTGTGAACTACCTTGTGAGTAACATCATGCCTCTCGACTTATCTTATGCTCAAAGGAAGAAGTTTCTACATGAAGTGAAGTGGTATATGTGGGATGAGCCGTTTCTTTTTTGCCAAGGAGCTGACCAAATCATCAGGAGATGTATTCCTTATAGCGAAACGGGGGGGATCTTGCTAGATTGCCACTCAACGGCTTATGAGGGACATTATGGTCGAGAAAAGACAGCAGCTCATGTTCTTCAAGCAGGTTTCTTTTGGCCAACATTGTTTAAAGATGTGCATCAGTTCATTTTGAAATGTGATCATTGTTAACGTGTGGGTAATATGTCTAAAAAGGATGAGATGCCTCTTAATGTGCTTCTCGAGGTTGAGGTCTTCGATGTTTGGGGAATTGACTTCATGGGGCCATTCGTCTCGTCTTGCAACAATTAGTATATCATGTTGGCGGTTGATTATGTGTCGAAATGGGTTGAAGTTAAGGTATTTCCAACAAACGATGCGAAAGTGGTGCTTAATTTTCTTCACAAGCAAATATTCACAAGGTTTGGAACTCCAAGAGTCATAATCAGTGATGAGGGGTCGCATTTTTGCAACCGCAAGTTCACTGCTATGATGAAAAGGTACAATATGAATCATCACATTGCTACGGCTTATCATCCTCAAATGAATGGTCAAGCTGAGGTATCTAACAGAGAGATCAAGCGCATTCTAGAGAAGGTTGTGTGTCCATCAAGGAAAGATTGGTCTTTGAAGCTTGATGAAGCTGTTTGGGCGTATTGAACAGCATATAAGACTCTATTGGGAATGTCGCCGTTTCAGTTGGTTTATGGTAAGGGGTGTCATTTGCCAGTGGAGCTCGAGCATAAAGCTTATTAGGCTTTGAAGAAATTGAATCTGGATTTGGATGCGGCTGGAAAGAAGTGGATGCTTCAGTTGAATGAACTTGACGAGTTTCGACTTCAAGCTTATGAGAACAACAAAATGTACAAGGAGAAAGTCAAGAGATGGCATGATTGGGGTCTAGTGCTCAAGAAATTTGTGCCAGGGAAACAAGTTCTTTTATTCAACTCTCGTCTCCGTCTTTTTCCTGGAAAGTTGAAGTCAAGATGGTCAGGGCCCTACATAATCAAAACTGTGTTTCCGAATGGAGCAGTGGAAATTTTTGAGAATGATCTGGCCCAAGCATTCAAGGTGAATGGTCAACGGTTGAAGCATTACTATAGTGACACGGCAAATCGCGAGGTGGTTAGTGTCATTTTATTGTCCACTTGATCTCAAGATTCTACGTCGAGCTAGCGACATAAAAGAAGCGCTTCTTGGGAGGCAACCCAAGTTTGTTGTACATTACATTAGTAGGAAGAGGAAGCAAGAAAAAAAAGAGAAAACACAAAAAAATCAGAAAAATAAAAAAATTTGAGGCCAAGTACAGAAGCTGGGCACGCCCGCCCTGGCCAAGCGCGCGGCCGTGCCATTTTTCCATTAACCAAGCGCGCCTGCGCTGCCCTAGCACGCGGCCGCGCCGGTTTTCCAGAATTTGAGCACGCCCACGCTGTCCTAGTGCACGGCCGCGCCGAATCCCTGTTCAGAAAAAAATAAAAATAGCAGTTTTATTAGAGAAAATCGGGATTTTAATTCCAAAATCAATTCTAACCCGATTTTTACTCTTCCACATCCCATAATTCCCTCTTCTAATCAATTCCATCATTCCCACGATTCCCATAATCAATTCCCACTTCTATTCCTTATCAAATTCACACCCCTCCACCTATAAATACATACACTTGCATACATCTTCTCCACCTATTCACAAACTCTCAAACACAAATTCTCTCTAAACACTTAAGCTTTTATTCTTTCTTTTTTAATTCCGATGGCACCCAAAAACAAGAGAACTCAAGTTGGAAACAGCACCACTGACTCTTCATCTGCGGGTGGTGTGAGGCCCAGATTTTCTACTCCTGGGGCTGAAGAGGAGTACACAAGGCTTCTCTTGAAGCCTATAGCTAAGGAGGGGGGTTTTGCCATCAGGGAGCGATGGTAAGCTTTTGGAGATGATCCTTGAGATGGGCTGGGTTCCTTTTTGTGAGGCTCCCACTGCTATGCCCGTGAGTGTTGTGCGGGAGTTTTACGCCAATGCAAAGGTGGAGAAGAATGGTTTCACGGTGGTGAGAGGGATGACTGTTGAGTATAGTGCAGAGGCTATCAGGAGGGTGATTAAGCAGCCTGCGAGGAAGGTGGGTCAGGACACATGGAATGATAAAACGCCGGAGGACTTTGATTTGGATCTTATTGCTGCTACTCTCTGTGTGCCTGAGACTCATTGGAAGTTCAAGAGGGGCACTACTGATTACTCCACATTCCCTGCTTCATGCATGAACAGGTATGCACGTGCTTGGAACTCTTTTATTTGTGCTAACATCATGCCATCTTCGCATGTGCATGAGATTACGGTGGAGCATGCTCATCTGTTGTGGGGGATTTTACAGGGTGATTACATTGATTTGGGGATGGTGATATTTCAGGGGATCCTGAGGTTTTTGAGAGGAGGTACTACTGGGGCTATTCTTTATGCATCCATTGTGACGAAGTTGTGCGTGCCAGTTGGTGTTCATTGGCCAATACATGAGCAGCTTCAGATTTCCATTGCTTCTATTGACAGTTCTACGCTGCACAGCATGGTCGAGTGGTATGGAGGGAAGCCCGATCCTAAGGGGCTTGGTTACTCTTATGCTCATCTGCTATGTGGTGTGCCTATGGAGGCAGCTACGGCAGGAGGTTCTCAGCATGTCCGGCGAGCAACTTGGAGGGCTCAGTATGGAGAAGAGGCTGGACCGTCAGGATTGCGGCGGCAGTAGCAGCAGCAGGAGGCAGCAGGAGCATAGATGGGAGCTGGTTTTAGTTCGACACAGTATAGGCGTCTTGCGAGGAGGATGGATGCGACGCACGACATCCACAGTTGTTTTGCACGCGATCTCACCCAGGCACTTGGGACTGCATTTAGAGCCACCGGAGTTGACATTCAGTGGCCAGTTTTTGGTGAGGACTCCGTGTATCCGCCTCCGGACACGCCTGACACTCCACCCGTTGAGGGTGAGGATTCTGATTCACAGTAGGTATGCCTGATTCCTTACTATTACCTTCACTGAGGATAGTGAATATTTTAAGTTTGGGGTAGTAGTTAAAGAAATATGTGTGTGTGAGTCTCATATAGTTTGCATGTTCATGTTAGTTTTATTTCATATAGTTGCATATATTTTGCCATGTAGTTTTTTTTAGTTTTATGATAATTGTTTATGTAGTTTCATGTATTTGCATTATATTATGATTCCCTTAGATAATTTTTCCGATTAATTGGTGATATTGATGCTAGTGTAGCGATGTCGTATTTAGTAATGTTGAGTCTTATTTGGTTAATTTGCATGGTAGAGACATTCGATTTCACTAAGTCTTATAGGTTGCTACAGTGTTAGATCATGGTCATGATTTGTTTAATGGTCAAGATTTAATCGCTCGTTTATATTTAGAATTTAGGGTATTCACTTAATAATAAAAGACATGGATATTTAGAAATTGGATTTCATTGCTAGTTGTATGGCTAGGTGTCAAATGGCTAGTAGTCGGCTCATATTTTTATGAGTAGTCTAGGGTTGAATGAGATGGAGCAAAACGCACTCATTCAGAAATTGTTGAAAAAAAAGGAAAAAAAAATAAGTGTTATGTATAATTGATCACGAGTGGGCTCTTTAGTACTCAAGTTATTAAGTTCTTAGGGGACTTTGTGCCTAGTGACCTAAGGCTTCTATATTCTGGGATCCGCTAACCTAACGCTTGCTACATGGGTGCTATTGTATAAGTATTTTGTGGACCTCACTCATTGCACGATCAAA
This sequence comes from Apium graveolens, assembly GCF_009905375.1. NCBI lineage: Eukaryota > Viridiplantae > Streptophyta > Magnoliopsida > Apiales > Apiaceae > Apium > Apium graveolens. Next base: position 228,632,195 of record NC_133652.1, read on the forward strand.
TAAGCATATTTGTGTTGTTATGAATAAAAGCATGAATCCATGTTAACATCGATATAAGAATTGAAGTGTTATAAGTTATTTTGAGTCTAGCTTTTATTCTATTTATAAACTTGTGATTGTTTTGATAAGTAGTGAGTTATGATTGTCGATCTAGTTGCGATAGTATATCTATAAGCATTTGCACACACGCACGTCTCTGGTGTGTAGATTCATTTGTGAGATTTGATGGATCTTTATGCGAATAATTGCATTTGCTGAGGTGTTGCTAGTTTATTGGTTTAATTATTCTTTGGGGATCGTTGCATTCATATAAGTTACATTTATGTATTTTTATTTCTTGTTTTTTGAGTCTGTTTATGCTTGAGGACAAGCATCGATTCAAGTTTGGGGGTGTGTTAAGTGGCATTTATGACACTTATTTATGCTCTAATAAGCTTTGAGTTGGTGTATTTGTACTCAAGTTAGTTGTGTTTTAACGTGTTTTTAAGTGTTTTTACATTTCAGGCTTTACTTCGTGAATCAGGTGAATTAGCATTGTTTTGATGCTAATATGGTGTTTAGGATGTGTTGGAATAAAAGCTTGGAAGATTGGCTCGAAGCTGCAAGAAATAAAGAAGAAGGAAAAAATAATTTTTGGCAGAAGGAAGGCGCGCCTGCGCTGGTGTTGCGTGTGGCCGCGCCGGGAGTGCAGAAAGGCAGCGCGCCCGCGCTGGTGAAGCACGCGGCCACGCTGGGTCGGGATATTAAAATCCTGATTCTTTTATAATTTAAATTGCTGGACTCCTTGGATGCATGGACTGCTATATAAGCATAACTTAGATCATTTTTCAGGATATATTCAGAGTTATCAAGACATTAAGGAAGGAGAAGACGGCAAGAGACCTTTTAGCACAATTCAACAAAGGCAAAGACGAAGTAGTTTATTCTTGTGAATCTTTGTTTTGAGTTGTAATTTGGATGCTTGTTTCTTGTTTTGCTGAACCTATATTCTTGATTGTAGTTTGGTTTATTTATTCGTATAAAGACTATGTTTGCTATATCATGTTTTTATTGGAACCCACGTTGGCAATGAGTTCGATTATGGGCTAATCGTTATCGTGGGGTTCTTTATGGATTTCTTTAGTTAAATTGTTTGATGCCTTATTGTGTGGTGATTGTATGATATCCTAGTATTGGTTGTGCGTATTCGTCTTATGAGCGTCGCGAACTTATAAGATAGTTTGTTAATTCTTAATGAAGCGAAAGTGAATTTAAGGATTTAGAACTTACCATGCTAGCATAGGTTCATGTATTGATATGCATGATTCGTAGGTAATTTTAACCATCTTACTTTTCCTATGTAATCAAGATAGATAACTTGTGCTTAAACCGTTATGTTGTCAAATTCTATAGACATATAGGGTCTCAATCTAATTGGTGCATATTCAGCTTCTATCTCTTTTGTGGATGTCTAGTAGAATGGTACTTGTGCAACAAAAGTTGGCATTTATCAGTTTCGTGTTGTCTGATTAGTGTCATCACCATTGCATGCTAAGGTTGAGAATAATAAGGCTATTGAATGAAGTATTTAATGAAGTTAGAATCATATGTCTGTCATATATATTAATTCAATCAATCTTATTCTCGTAGTTATAATAGTTAGCGTAATTCTTAGTTATAAATATCCTCACTTATTATCGTCTTAGCATTGAATAATAACTAAACATTATTGCTTAGGTGCATGAATTAAATAGTTGACCAATACATTCTCTGTGGGAATGAACTAGAAAAGATTTTATACTACTTGCGAACTCGTATACTTGCGTATAATATTAGCGCGTGTTTAGCGACTAACATGCACCAGCCTCAAACCCTTGTGCTTCTTGCAAAGCACTGTCACATGAATGTGATGTTCTTGCCTCTCCCATAGCAGGGTCATTGGCAACTAAAGCTTCAATTGTTAGTTCAATTTCAGCTAGGGTTTTGAGGGGAGTTATTCCTGTAACAGGAACCTCTAATGGAATTGGAAAGGATTTAGATAGCTCCCCTTCAGGAGTACTACCCTCAAACCTAACACCATGTGAAGGCTGATTTGCACATGAAGGTGCATTAGTAACCACCATGGGATCTTCAGTGAAAACTGATGAATCCCTCATATTTGTGATGGTGTCATCAAGGTCTACCCCAACTAGTAGCCTCTCACTATCTAAATTTGATGTCTGGGTGGTGAGCAAGGTTTCTTGAACCAAGTCACTTGAGTGAGATCGCACTTGAGAATTAGATTTAGGTGTTGTGTAGGAAGAAGAAATTTTAGAGATAAGAATTTATTGATCAGAAGTGAGTGTTGGCAGCTCCCCCTGAATAAGTGAGGGAGCTTCAAGGGATGTGCTCTCCTTGTGTGTGCCACCTTATTTCTCCTTCCATACACTTGAATTGATTCAAGTGATGGTTGTGTAGACTCATTACATGGTGCACTAGGAAGAGTGCTCTTTTCAATATAGACACCCTGTCGAGAGGATGATTCTAGAATCTGTTTTTGTCCCTATTTTACAACTACATCTTATTGAGAGGATGCAGAGGTAGCTTGAGTGGTCATCTCTAAGTTTTTAGCCTTATTTGGTTTCTTGACCAGGGTTGACTCTATCTGTATGTCATCCTCACCACTCTCATTGATAATTGGTAGGGGTGCATGCTTTCTCTTCTTTTTACTCACTTCACCCTTTTGAGAGGATGAAGTGGTTGGTTTCCTAGCAGTTACTGGTATAGAAGAAGGGGTCTCAATATTGGAAGGTCCTTGTTGGTGTTCCCGTGTTTGTGCTTCCATAGGTTCAGGGACCATTACTGTACTAGAATGACTTGTACTAGACCTCATGTCAGGCATAGGATAGGGATAAGTCCTAAATTTCTCCAACATGAATGGAGTTAATTTAAGACCCACCTGCACCTTATTCTTTGTAGATAGTGATCCAAATAGAATTTTGGACACTTGCTTCCAATTTCCTATTAGTGAACTATCTACACCATTTATCATATGTATGTCATTTACTTTATAGTTTAAAGCAGACATAATGAATCTAGGAAGAAAAATTTCCTTACCTCTTGATGTTAATGGCATTGTTAGCCTGGTGCTCAATTCCTCCAAAATGTATTGTCCTACATTTATTTGTTTGTTGTGAGCTATTGAGTAGACCAGCTTCTGGACAACACTTGAAATGTTGTCAAACTTTGACTTTATGCATGTGAAAGCCCTGATTACCGAATCAAAGAGAAAAGACCATTCCTTCCTCAGGTTCTTTCTGTTCATGCTTTCCAGAATAATCCTTTCAGAATAATTGATGAAGTCCATGAATTTATAAAGCTCGTCCTGAGTTGGAACCTCCACCAGCTTGTCCGTAGGTATGCCCAAAGCCATATTGACATCATTCTCAGATATCTCCACCTTTTGGCCCTTGAATGTACAATTTATCACTATTAATGCTGCTTGATTCTCATGCACCACTATTCTTGTCACTGCTATATTCCAAAAATCCCCTAAAACATCCAAGTAAAGTACAGGATTAGCAGTAAGAGCTCCCACAAAGTATGTTTTACACAGAAATTTCATAAAGCTTTTGAAAGCTTCAGGAGCTTGATTTGCATCCAGAATTATAAGAAAGTTGGTTTCTTTTGGGATAAAGGGTACTTTGATGCCATTGAGAAGAGTATGAAGTTTAGCGGGTAAGAAAAATTGAAGAGAAAGAGTTCGAAATGAGAGAGAAATCGGTTTAGATTTGAAAATTCTAGGTCACTTAGAGTTCTTGAAGGTGTAAGTATGTGTATATCGAGATGTCTGAGTATTTATAATAAAAGCAAATGACTTATCGAGAACTCAAAGATAAACGTTTGGAATTTGCTTATCGAGAAGTTATTTTGAAAAGAGAATTACATATCAAGAAGTCATTTTAATTTACTCTATTAGAGAACTAAAAATGACTTGTCGAGATGTCAAATAAATACTCAGTTTGTCTGAAATGGACTGATTTGTTTCTAACTTTTATTTGAATGAATCAAAATAAAATCAGAATAATTTTGTCAAAAGTATTTTGCCAAGATAATTTATTAAATTAAATTATCTCAATTCTGAGTTATTTATAAGTCTAAAATTATACTTTTAGAGAACTCTCTGAGTTAACACTTATAGAGAACTCTACAATGACTTATTGATAAGTCATAATAAAGCTTATCGAGAAGTAAGAAAATTGACTTGTCGAGAACTCACTCGAGAAGTCTTAAAATGACTTGTCGATAAGTCAATTAGACTTATCGAGAATTCAGTTCTCTATATACTTTTGATCACTTTGATTTTGCCTTGTGCTAATTTTACATATTGAAAATACAAATCAACATTTAGACAGTTTTCTTAGAGTTGAAAAATTCCAAGCTAAATTTTGAATATTGAAAAATAACTATGCAAAGATTTCTGAAATATTTATAATTCAAATTCCAGTTAATTTCCAACTAAATCAAATTAATTTGATTTACTAGAAACTAATCTGCTGCAGAATATTAGCTGAGTTCTTGCCTTAGGATGAAGATTTTAACATACTAATTTTACCTACAAGTCTAGTGAAAGTTGCTTCATCCAAAGATTTAGTAAAAATGTCAGCTAATTATTTCTCTGTTGGAACAAAAATGAGCTCAATGGTACCATTTGCAGCATGTTCTCTAATAATAATGGTAACTTACATCAATGTGCTTAATTCTAGAATGATAAACTGGATTAGCCACAATAGATATAGCACTAGTATTGGAATTTTGTGTAACACTAGGCCTTAATCCATTAGCTAATTTCTAATCCAAAGCACTTGAGCACAGCAACTTCCAGCAGCTATATATTCAGCCTCAGCTGTGAAAGTTGACAAAGATTGTTGTTTCTTGCTATACCAGGATACAAGTCTTTGTCCAAGAAACTGGAAGCTTCCACTAGTGCTCTTTTTGTCAACCCTGCATCCAGCAAAATCTGCATCCGTGTATCCAACAGCTTCAAAACCAGTTCCCTTAGGATACCATAATCCCAAGTTTGGAGTCCCCTTCAAGTATCTGAAAATTCCTTTTCACAACCATCAAATGTGATTCTTTTAGATTGGCTTGAAATCTTGCACATAAACATGTTGCAAACATGATGTCTGGTCTACTTGCAGTTAAGTACAACAAAGATCCAATCATTCCTCTATAGCTTGGGATATCTACACTCTTGTCCTTTTTATCTTCATCCAACTTTGTAGCTGTAGACATATGTGTAGATGCAGGTGAACAATCAATCATACCAAACTTTTTCAATAAATCTTTGACATAATTAGTTTGGCTGATGAAGATTCCATCACTTATTTGACCGACTTGAAGTCCAAGAAAGTAACTTAATTCCCCGACCATACTCATTTCATATTCACTCTGCATAATCTTAGAGAATCTTTGACAAAGCTTTTCATTTGTAGTACCAAAAATGATATCATCCACATAAATCTGAACTAGGACCATATCACCACCATGTAGTTTGTAGAAGAGTGTCTTGTCTATTGTTCCTCTAGTGAATCCATGTTTAAGTATAAAATCTGAAAATGTGACATACCAGGCTCTAGATGCTTGTTTTAGTCCATAGAGAGCCTTGAGCAACTTGTATATAAAGTTTGGAAATTCTGCATCTTCAAATCCAGGTGGTTGTTGCACATAAACTTCTTCTTCCAACTCACCATTAAGGAAAGCACTCTTGACACATATTTGATGTACTTTAAAATTTGAACATGCGGAAAATGCAAGAAAAATCCTTATTACTTCAAGTCTTGCAACAAGAGCAAAAGTTTCATCATAATCAATTCCTTCCTCCTGTGAGTAGCCTTTTGTAACCAACCTTGCTTTATTTCTGGTGACAATTCCATTTTCATCCATCTTGTTCCTGTACACCCACTTTGTTCCAATTATACTTATGTGCTTTGGTGCAGGAACCAACTCCCAAACTTTGTTTCTTTCTAACTGATTTAGCTCCTCTTACATAACAGATATCCAATCAGGATCAAGTAGAGTTTCTTCAGTTTTCTTTGGCTCAACTTGTGAAAGAAAACATGTAACACCCCCAGATCCGGGGTCGGGAATCCGGGTCGTCACGGTCTTTCTTTCCATAAATATCACTTAACTTAATTAAAAATAAATAACCTCATACTGTGACCCCACAGCAACACACACTACAACACGTTATAGTCTCACAGATGAAATTGAAATAAGTACAAGTCCTTGAATCCATAAATTAAAAGTTATTACAACCCAAAATGATTACTTAATAAGTTTACAGTTAGTTGCCATTATCCAACACAAGTTATAATTATACATAATTGATTCCCAAAAGTAGAATGCCTGGCCTACAGATAGATCTACCTCTGTAGCTATGGCAGCTATGATATCAATGGGAAGATGCGAGACGCTTCCCACGCTCTTGTGTTGGGTCTTCTTGAGTCTGGCCATCCTTCCTAACTATTGTTGTGTGATGAAAAAATGAAGCAAGAGTGAGCATTACAGCTCGCAATATAATATATAGTTTAATCAATAATGCAAGTATCTAAATAGATAACTTACTGGAAATCTTTATCAAGTGTAAGATAACTACTTACTGGATATAAGCTTAAAGGAAGATGAAGTTACCAAATACTTCAATATACTTATATCATTTTAGAAAACTACTTGAACTATCACTGCTCAAAGTATAATAAGTTTTCAAAGATTCATCACATAGATGAGACTTCAACATAAGACTTGAATAGATCCAATTTTTGAAATATCATTTAAAAGAAATGAAGTTACGAGATACTTCATTTATTTCCCGATATATATATATATATACCTATATTTATCTCTCATACTTTCCATGAAAACCTCTGTCATGAAAAGTATAAACAGAGTTGTAACATCCAATGAATTTGGAAAGAAGAGAATTTTGGCATAAACCCGATATCTTGCTGATCAGGCAAAGATACCAATTAAGTAACCTTTTCTACTAGTAGATGGATGAATCATCCACCGGTCATCACCCTGGCCGCATTAGGACCTTGTGCTGGACCGCCACCCGGCCTCTTATGCGTTGATGGACTGCCACCTAGCCACTTACACTTTGATAGACCGTACCCCGGCCTGTCGCTTATGCCGACTCAATTAGATGGACTTACCTCCCGAACATTGGGCAAGTAATCAATTTCTTTTATCAAAACCACAACCTGGTTGCGAATATAAAATAAACCACAGAGCCGGATCCCTCGGAATTTTGAGAGAGTATTTAAATCCCCTTTGAAAGGAAGATCTTAAATTTGAAAACGAGTTTTGGGATCTGCTCTAACTTTTAAAATCATTTTGAAGACTCGAAAACATTTTAAAGAATGTTTAGAGTAATGATGATTTAATAAAATAATTCAGTCCCGATACGTTAGAAAATATCTGAATATTATTATTTAAATAATATTCCCCTAAGGATAATCTTTATAAAAATAATTGAAGTAGAAGTTTTAAAAACTCATACCTGAAACGAATAATAAATAACAAAAGATATACTTATACGAAAGTACGATCTTTATTTGAATAATCGAAAATAAGTTTGATTATTTCAAAACTGTCGAATATACCTTATTCGATTAATAGTTATAGAAAACTATATATATATATATATTTATAAATATATATATATATATATATACTCGGGAACATCGACTCCCGGTTTAGAAAAATGTTCACCTTCAGGTCCCCTATACTAAGGGTATACGCAACTACTGCTTATCTCTAGCATAGGTATTATGCAGTTTATAAGTATTTGAATTGATAATAGAATATCAAGATTACGAAATAGACATGCATATATATCATATCAACATGCTCCAATATATCGCAAGATTTGCTAATAACAATCATGCACTTATCACAAGATAATGCATATACATATTTACATCACAACAACATTATAACGGGTAGAAAACTTGCCTGAGCGACTGGGGGTGGTAAAAGGCCTGGGGCAAGTCTGGTAACCTACAAACAACATATAAGTTGGAATTAAACCACGGTCGCTTAAGAAACTAGACTTTAACCAATTGGACCCTAACGTTCGCTTTTGTGCTTAATGATTCACATAAATCGCTCGAGTACCCTCGGATCCACCATTTTTATAAAATTAACCGTTTAACTTTTTAAGGCGACTCTTTCGCGAATACTCTATCAACTGACCAACTAATCTTACATAATTTTTTCGTACTCCAATTAGTCATTTAAGGCTCTTAATCAAGGTTTCAAAGTAAAACGAGGGGTAATGGTTCGCTCGTGAAACGCCGTTACTTAAAATGGTCGTTTATCCTAAACCGTACATCGGATTCAAAGGAACCACATATCAAAACGAAGCTTACGACACGATCTAGCTAAACATGGAAAAGTTACATATTATTCAGTTAGCTTTCTGTCCCGAACACTAAAAACAAGCAGTTGAATGAAAACGGGCTTTACGACGGCTATGTTTATGCGATTACCAATGTTTAAACTACTCCAATCAACCACAAACCAACTCATAACCACCAATACAACCAAACTTCATCCAAACCCTACTACATCAGTCCATAACCTCATGATTTTTCCAACTCATTCAATCACAAACAAGAGGTACTAACTATACTTAAGGTTCATTAACCAATAACCAAGATTCATAACTCAAAATCACTACAAATCCAACCAAACCCTAAACAAAAAAGAATCATGCTTCTCATAAACTATATTAATCAAAACCAATCCTAAATACTCAAAGTAAAGCTAGGGTATGAGGTTTTACCTTCCTTGGTGAGTAGAAGTAACTAAGAAGCTTGAAATAGCCCTTGAAAGTCCTTACCAAAGCTAAATCTAACCAAAAACATAAGATCAAATAATTTAAAATTCTTGAAAACACTATTCACTCTCTTCTTCAATGATTTATTGAAAAAGATTGTGAAGGAATTGGAAGCTTAAACTCCTAGGATATACTTATCTAATCATAGGGAAGCTTGCATAATTACCTTGGATTTGATTATGAAGTGAAGCTTAGAGTTTGCAATTTCTTCTTCCTTGAAAATGAAGAAGCCGAGAGCTTTGTTCTTTGAAACAAAGTCAACTTCTAGTTTTTTTGTGTTATGATATTTTGCTTGGTTGCTTTCCTTTTGGCTTGGAAAATTTTAGATTTTTACCATGGTAACTTTTACTTGGCTAGTAATCATCTAACAAAATAACCTTACTTGTCATGCTTATGTCATCATGATTGTGTCATCTTTTAACATATGTCTTCTCCTTGTGGTGTGATGATATCATCATCCACTGACCTCTTTGATTAACCCTTAATTACTTGGCTAATGACCGTTTATCTGTTATACGGTTCGCTTAACTTTCGTTCTCGTTTGTCGTTTGAGGGATCATACACGGGATCTTATTACTTGGGTTCCCCTAAACCTTTCTCAATATTTTATATTCCTTTTATAATCCTCTCTTATAATCCTTGAATTTAAATCTTTTAATCATGTTACCTTACGGTATATGGTGGATTTTCGGGAAAAATCAAAGTGTTCGAATTTGGATTCTGACGATCTTTACATACACTCATATACTTTATGGAGTACTAATAAGATCTTAGAATATCAATAAAAGAACTCCTACATAGTGTGGCATGAAAAATTTCCTTAATCAGCATAATCAGCAAAATCACTATTCATAAGGATTACAAAAATTCCAAAATTTTTGGGGTTATTACAAAACATGCATGTAGACATTCATTTGCAGTTGCACTTCTAATCCTTACTCCAGCAGCTGGATCACCAATAATTGCTTCTCTAGTGTGACTTCTATCCCACTTTCTGGTGTGAGTTTGTTGACTTGAGTTTTTTGTATTTTCTTCACCATTAGCATGACTTTCAGAACCTTCCTCTCCTTCTCCCCCTGAGTTTGTGCTATCAAATTCAGGTACATGAGATGAGCTTATATTCTCATAATTCACTTGTTCACTTGACTCTTCATCTATTCTGTGATTTGTGTTGACTTCAGCTTCATTATTAGAATCACTATCAATGTTGAGATTTTCAAACTTTAGTGCTTCAGCTTCATTATCACTAAGGCATTCCAAGCCTGGACATTTGTCATCATCAAAAGTAACATATGTTCTTTTCATGATCTTCTTTTGTTCAATCACATAGACTTTGTATGCAGTTCTTTCCAATGAATATCCCAGAAAAATTGCCTCAAAAACTTTAGAGTCAAATTTTCCCATATATTCAGAGTTGTCCTTCAACACATAGCACTTGCTTCCAAACACATGAAGATGCTTCACAGTAGGCTTTCTTTTTGACAGGATGGAGTACGGTGACTTTCCAAGATTCTTGTTAATGAGATATCTATTTTGAGTGTAGCATGCAGTGTTCACAGCTTCTTCCCAAAAACTTTTTGGCAACTTTGCATCTTGTAGCATTGTTCTAGCAGCCTCTAATAGTGTTCTATTCTTTATCTCAGCTACCCCATTTTGTTGAGGTGTTCTAGTAGCTAAGAATTCTTGAAAAATGCCCTTGTCTTTGCAGAATTCAGTTAAGGTTGCATTCCTGAATTCTGTTCCATTGTCACTCCTCAATCTTTTCACACAGTTCTGATCTTCAGCCTGCTTTTCAACCTTCTTAATGTGTTCAATTATGATGTGTGGAGTTTCATCTTTAGAGTGCATAAATTCTACCCATGTATATCTTGAGTAGTCATCCACCATCACAAGTGCATATCTTTTTCTTGAAATTACCTGGACATTAACTGGTCCAAATAAGTCCATGTGAATAAGTAGTAAAGGTGCACTTATAGAATTCACATTTTTACTCTTGTGACTTGATCTTTTCATTATTCCTTTTTGACAAGCATCACAGACTTCATCTTGAGCAAATTTCAGATTAGGCATGTCTCTCACTAACTCCTTTTTGACTATAGTATTGATTGCCTTGAAATTCAAGTGAGATAGCTTCTTATGCCATAGTTTGCTTTGCTCTACAGATGCATTGGTATAGAAGCAATAAATTTCATCCTCGTTTGCTGAGTCCGAGTCTGTAACAAATAAGCTTCCTTTTCTTGCTCCTTTTAGAGCAACTTCGCCAGTCTTTTTGCTGATTAAAATGCATTCTCCTTTGTCAATTGAGACCTTGAATCCTTTGTCTACAAATTGACTAACACTAAAGAGATTCAATTCAAGACCAACTACCAGTGCTACATCTTCAATAACAATATTTCCAGAAATCAATTTGTCATATCCCATTGTGAAACCTTTGCTATTGTCTCCAAAAGTCACTAATGGGCCAGCCTTCACCTTAAACTGTGATAGCAGGGTCATATCACCTGTCATATGTCTCTGTCTATGATCCATATGACTTTCTTTCATTTTCCCTGCACACAATAAGTTTAGGTGTGTTTAGCAACCAAAGCAGTGTTGGGTACTATTCTCTTGTTAACAGATTTGATAGAGGTAGAGATTTATGACTCATAAAGAATAGAATTCATTGAATGATGTGCATTTTCATTTTTAGTTGAAGACTCAATATTGATTTCCTTAAGATTAACTCTCATCTTATGGCAACTTGTCATTACTTTTATGTTGCAAGGTATGCAATCAATCTTGTCACGGAATGTGTAGGATCTTCAGTTTTTGCTTCATTGTATTTGCATGCACCCACTCTTGGCTTACTAACAACCTTTTTACAAAGGTGAGTTAGATGATTTACAGTGCCGCTTATTTGACATTATTTTATTAGAGCATCTACAACATAAGCAAAATTGTTGCTCTAGTTTATCCCAATCTTCCTATTTCTATTCTTCTTTTTCTTTCTTGCATCTTCAGTTTTTACTTCGTTGACAGGTGTCTTGGAATCTTGGTTGACCATGGGCTTCTTTTCATCTTTGGAAGTTAGAATTATTTTTACATTTTGTTTCTTATTGTCTTCATCAGCAATTTCTTGCTTTATGATCAATTTTTCTTCACTGAATCTACTTCACATACTTTGAACATAGGTGCACCAACCTTTCTCAGCATAGCTGGGACATCTTCATTTTCTATTGCCTTTCCTTTACCACCTAAATCTTTCTTGTTACTATTAAAAGCATCATAATCAAGACCAATAGCTATGTTAGCACATGGTTTGTTCTTCTCATGGTACTGACCAATCAACTCAGATGCATTCCTGAATAATTTCAGTTTCACCTCATTCTTTTCAATCTTCTCTCTTAACACAGCTTCAATCTCATTAGCACACTTCAACTTATTTTTTAAATATTCATTTTCTTACTTGACTGACTCAAGCTCCACAAGCAGTAGATCCATCTTTTTCTTCTCACTCTCAAGCTTCTCATTAGCTTTTGTTAGCCGACTAACTTCCTCAGTAGTTGCAACTAAGCTAGTGTGTATATGGAACATCTCCACACTCATCTTTTCCATAGTCTCCTTATATTGACTGGCATTTAAATCAATAGTGGTTAGAGTTGGTACCTTTGATTTTGAAGTGGATGCTTCTCCATGCTCAAAAGCCATAAGTGCATAGTTTCCAACCTCTTCATCCTCATCATCAACATCAGTATCATCCCAACTCTTTCCTTCTACAATATAAGCTTTTCCAGACTGCTTCTTCAAGAGAGCTTCATACTTTGCTTCCAGTTCCAAGTAAGCTTTGTCCTTCTTCACCTTTTTAGGCTTTTTGCATTCAGTAGCAAAGTGACCCAACTCATCACAATTGAAGCACCTTATCTTTGATCTGTCCATGAATCTTGTTTTGTAGCCACCTTTGCTAGCTGAATTATATTGAGCTTTTGGTTTCCAATTGTTGCTGTTGGAAGATTGTCATTTGCTTTTGAAAAATTTTGGCTTCTCGACTCTTATGTTAGAAAATTTCCTAGCCAAGTAAGCCATGGATTCATCCATTTCATCTCGCTCATCTAGGGTGTAATATTCATCTTCCTCCACCTCCAACACAACTTGCTTCTGAGGTCCTTTGTTCTTTTGTTCCATAGCTTGAACAACTGGAACTTGATAATCTTGCCCATCTTCACTTTATTCTCTGTCATTCATAATCAAAGCACTTGAACCATCAACAGCATGATCATGGCATGCTTTCAATAACTTTCTTTGCAGCATTTCAAGTTCATAAGTTTTCAAGATTCCATAAAGAACTTCCAAAGTCATTGTGCTTAAATCTCTTCCTTCTCTAATAGCTGATATTTTTTGTTCAAGATGGTCAGGAAGAGCTAGCAGGAACTTTAGGTTAACCTCCTCGGCTTCATAATATTTATCATGTAGCTGCAAGTCATTTATCAATTTATTGTACCTTTCAAAAACTTCAGTGATTCCTTCTTTTGGTTTGGCCATAAATCCCTCATACTGAAAAACCACAATCCTCCTTTGGTTTGACCTAACTTCCTCTGTTCCTTCACATAAGATCTCTATTTTCTCCCAGATCTATTTGGTTGTGTCACAGTTGACAATGTTATTGTACATTACATTATCAAGTGACTCTATCAAGATCAGCTGCAAGCCACTATCCAGAGAGACTTTTTCTTTTTCAGGTTCAGTATATTCTGAAGGATCTTTAGGAGCATAATGTGCTGAAATGACCATGTCTCCATCTGTAGATTCTTCAACTCTTACAATAGGGGTGAAAGGCCCATTCTTGAGGATCTGAATGTATAATGGGTTGGCCATCCTGATGAACAATATCATTTTCTTTTCCCATAGTGTGTAGTTAGATCTGTCGAAGGTAGATATTTTGATACTGTTAAGCTTCTGGGTATTCATTCTTCCAAGATCTTTAATCTGTTTGCTTTCAGATTTTGCTCTGATAGCACTTGTTAGATAATGAATATAACACATAGGAGGTTGAATGTGTTTTAATTTATTTTTAAGCTTTTTGAATTGTTATGGATGGTGAACAAAGTAATCTAACTATGGAGATAATATGTTTAAATCAAGAATAATAAAACATGCACATGAATACACTATCTTTCAAAACTCACTTTATTTTATATTAAAATCAAGTATGTCTTGCTACAAATTTCTGGGTTCTTTGTTGATAAAGAACTCAGCTTCTCTCTTAAGAGTTACAAGATTTTCTAGATCTATTTTTGTTACAACTAAAACAAAGCATCCAGTATTTACTTTATAGAATAGTAAACATGGGTTTTACACGGCATGTAATAGCATGTACTAAACCCTACTTTAAGTTAACTAAAACTTTCTATTTCTAGCTTAGTATATTTTTACAAATCGTGCATGTCTGTGACTTTACTTTGTCAGTTAATCTTGGCCTTTGACATTGTACTCTTCAAGTTGCTTTTTGTAGACTTTTCAAATCAGTGATTGATTTTTTTGTTGATTGATAATCTTGGATCTTTAACTGGTCTGCATCTTGTACTTTGAGTTTCATAATGAGATCTCCAATTTGCTATATAGAGAACTTGACATCTCGATAAGTATAATGACTTATCGAGATCTCTTATTTCTCTATAGTTGTTTTGACTTATCGAAGTCTCTGAGTTCTCTATAAGAGAATTAGGCTTGTTGAGGTCTCCAATCTTCATGTCTTCATTTTGGCTTACCGATATCTCTTAGTTCTCTGGTGCAGAAATGACTTGTCGATATCTCAGAGATCTCTAGTGATATTTTGACTAATCGATATCTCTGAGATCTCTAATGATAATTTGACTTTTCAATATCTCTGAGATCTCTAATGATAATCTGACTTGTCGATATCTCCAATCTTCATGTCTTCATTTTGGCTTGTCGATATCTCTGAGACTTCTCTATAAGCTTTTCTTGACTTCTCGATAAGTCACTCTGGAATTCTCGAATGACTTATCTATAAGACTTAACCTGTGACTTATAGATTTCTTACCTTAGAATGTTTTTCCTAAAATAGATTTATTCAACTTCAAGCTTTTTCACACTTTCTCTGAGGCATAATCTTCATAATCTTCTTCCAGAGTTTATTCTTAGGCTTGAGACTATTTATAGAGAAATACTCCAGTCTAATCTATTTACACTTTTACAGACTTAAGTTATACAATACAAAATACAAACGTAGATTATCATACAACTTGCTTAGGGCAGTCAATTTGACTTAGTCTTGATATAGTACATGCATGTCTTGCACAACAGATGTCCACACTTAAGTGAATATATTTCAAACATCTCTCACTTACGATATAAACAAACAGTCATTCAATATTATTAACCCTTTAATGAAAAAATAGCTATAATTAGAAAGTAAAGTCGAATATGAAAATTTTAACAAACACTTACATCTTCGATCCAAATGATAGCAAGTCCAGTACAATCAAAATCTATAATTGCCCCAGCACATGGTAAGCTAGAAAGGTATCTATTCTCATAATTATTTTCACATTCTCCTGTTGAAGAGTTTGAATGTGATGAAGTGGGGTTGGATGGGAAGGTTATTGCAGAGTCTGAAGGTGCGGAGATGGTAAGAGGATGAGAAATATGGAAGGTTGGGGGCGCCGCCTTGCTTCATCATTGGAGAAAATTTAGGAGTATTTATGCCATTTCTAGAGAGCTATGGATGTAAGAGTGTGAGAGAATGTGATAGAAATGAAAAAGTGGGCTTGAAAGAAAATATAGTATGTCTTATTTTTTCATTGGTAGTAGACTAAACCAATCCCACAGCTTTAACATAAAACCTACTGAGTTTATAAATATTTTTTTATTAATTTCTTTTTGATGAAAAAAGCTTTCATTGAACTAGTTGGTAATACTAGATCACTGATGGGTGGGTGCAGTAGTGTGCATTGTATGTACTGTGCAACATGGTACATGTAGTTTCAAAAATTCAATGTTGTGCAAGACATGCCTGTATAATAACAAGACTAAGTCACATTGACAACCCTGATATTTAGTTGGTTGATACTCAATCTTGTATTTTGTATTGTATTACTTGACTGTAAAAAGGTTAGAAGATTAGACTGGAGTATTTTTCTGTAAACTGAGTAAGGCTAAGAATAAACTCTGGAAGAAGATCAAGCCATTATTGTAACGCCCTATAAATCCCGGGTCTAGATCTAGGGGTTACTTGCTAATCACCATTACCGACTTGTATAACAAATATGCAAATATCTATCTAACCCTTTTAATTCTATCCAGGATCTTTTAAGGTTGAGGTATGAAAATAAGAACAACACATTATCTCTATTACAAACCCAAATATAAAATCTCATAGAACTCTCTTTATTACAAAGCATTATCTAAATAAGTTTTAAGTTAAATTCATTTTATTCCAAACACACACCACTTCTATATACACTACACCTGCTCAGGTGGCTCAAAGCTCTCTTTTTTTATCAGGATTACCACTCTTGGTATTAGAGGATCCCGCTTCATGACACGCTTCTTTATCACGCGATTCTGAATAGGTTTCATTCTCTTTCTTGACTGAAAACAAACAAAGTGAATAATAACAAAAAGGGTGAGCCATAATTTGCTCAGCAAGTCCATAATATATAAATAGTACTATAAGAAATCTAAATAAAACGGTAATCTGAATGTATCGATAACTATGTATTTCTACAAAAGGAGAATGAAGGCCACTATCGGTGATTATCAATAAACTAGACTATACACAAGTTCGCACCCATATCCTGTTGATCAGTCAGGATACAATGCAGATATATACCTCTATGTATAGATCCATTTGGGTACCCAGGCTCTACGGCCCAAAACATGGATCTGGTTAATTCCCGGTCCATAGGATCAGGTTTATACTTGATCCTCATCATCACCATCCAGTCCACGGATGAGCAATCGGAACAATCGGTGTGTTTTGATCTATCCCGATATCGGAATATATCAGGATAAGTATAATGTGTATTCTATTGGAATGTGAATAGAGTATTCATTATATCAAGAGAAATCAGGAATCGAAATGAGATATAAACAAAAGAACAATAATTGTGTATCAATGTAAGTGAACAAGAATTATCAATGTTTACTGAATTGAGAATCTGATTAGAAGAAAACAATTTACTATTCTGGATTTAGAATAGGGGAAAAACTTGCCTGTTACGCGCTTTATCGTAAATATATCACTGTTTTCTAACACTGGTAGAATCCGCCTTGTTGGCTTCGTCTCTATCAAAGAAAGGTGTTCATTTAGTTGACACGTATCTTAATCGCGTCTCAAACCAACTTCATGTAGCCCTTATCGTCTACCTGTACGCTTACAATTGACTCGTATAATAATTACTAGCAATTAGGACTCTATTAACCACATAATTCACAGAGCATATAAGTTACATAGTCATTCTAGGTTTAAAATATTTTTAGAATCGAAATCGGATCAATATTCGCATTATTGAACAATATCTAGCTCGTTTCCTTATTCTCGAAATTTGTTGGACTCGTCTCTATAATTAATAAGGTCTATAAGTAAATAAATATCGAAAGCCGACTCTTTTCCAAAAGAAATTAAGGTTTGAAACTATTTTTATTGAAAATAGATCATTTTTCGGAGTCGAAGGGCTTTCATTTCAATTAAATCGGATAAACGGTTCAATTATTATTAAATAAATAAGGATAAATCAATTTATTATTCAATATAATTAATTATTCAAAATAATTAAACCTAAAATATATTTTAAATAATTATTTGGGAAAAATTAGAATTAAAAATGTTTTTTCCATAATTTTTGGAATTAAAATGAATTTATTATGAATTATTGAAAATAAGATAATTAATCATTCTTAAATAATAATTAAATAATAATTAAATAAATAATAATTAAATAATTAATTAATTTCGAATTTTAGAAAATATTTTAGATTTATTTATAAAATAAATAAATCAATTAAATTAATTAATTAATTTATAAAATAAATAAAACTCATTTTTTTTATAATTTATACAAATAGAAGAAAAAAGAAAATTTAAAAACAATTTTTTAAAATAGGTTTTGGGTTAAAATGGATCAAAATCGGGTCTTGATCCGGGTCAACGGGTCAGGAAGATCATCCCGTGTCGGGATGAACTTGCCAGAATCAACCCAGTATCCAGCGAGTCCTCGTGCTCCCGTGATGCTCCGTTCTTTACCAAAAGAATATCGTTTGATACGGTTTTCAATCCCAAACCATTCCTCATCACTTTCCCAGTCTATTTCTGGCAATTACTAGCCGTAATCACCCCGGAATCATCATTTCCAGCCAAACTCGAACAAACTCCGGCCAACACCTAATTTTTCAGATTTGTACATCAAAATTCATGTTCTATAGCTTAAAATAAAGCTTATAACGTATACAATCAAACCCCTATGCTCAATCATACCTCGGGTATCTCTAAAATCAAAAATGATTAAACATAAAAATCACATAAACCCTAGAATTCGAATTACACTAATTAGCTATCGTTTGATGATATAGCTTACATGAATCGATTGTAAACAACTATATGAAGCTATTTAAATCATCAATTTCATCATATAATCCCAGAATCAAAAAGACCCAAAATCAGACATGAACCCTAGAATTTAAAATCGAAAAACAACGAATCAAATCATGAAATTGATTGCATAAACTGAAAGAACAACTCAAAACCTTCGATTTGAGTACTTACATCAACAGATTTGATGCTTAGAATTTTGTAATTTTCTGATTTTTTTTATAATTAAATTATAAATAAATAATAATAATTAGGCTATTTATAGTAGTAAAAATAATACTCCTAATTAAAATTAAGGCCCTAATTATACATCTAATAAAATTAATTGGCCCTTAATTAATAATTTTTTAGTATTAATTTTTAATTTTTAATATTAAATATATACAATATATATGTCAAAATTTCCCAAAAATTTTGAATAATTAAAAAATACAAAAAAATGGTATAATTGAAAGTCCCATAATTTTATAAAAAAAATATGATTTTTGTGGGGCTTTTGACACCTGAAAGGGCCTGAAAAAGTCATTTTTCGTGAAACGAGAAAATTTCTAAAATAACTGGATGTTCAGAAACGCTATGGTACAATCCATACTAGGCAAAATTAGGCCAATTATTTTATTTGAAATATCATCTATTAAAACAAAGTTCGGGTCATATAACTTTTGATAAGAAAGCTTTTAACACGAAATAAAATCCCCGATAAATACCCGTAAAATACCATGACGACACAGAACACACATGGCACATAACTGCTAGGATTTTATGACTAAATGTTAGTCCCTAACAATGCAACAAGAATTACAGAAGGGGGTTGAATGGAATTTTTGAACCTTTTTGTTTTTAAAAAAAATATAAAATATTATATCTTAATAATATATAAGTGTTTGATTTGCAAAGTGCGGAATAAGAAGTTAGTAAAATCAAAACACAAGTAATTAAAAACACAAGTCTTTAAAAACTTTTTGGTGGATTTGACTGTATCCACCAGAGATATATATTATATCAAGAGAACTCTGTGTAGCAAGATTAGCTCACAGCTGCTTACAAATATGAACAACTAAGTTTACAGAGAAATGCTAAGGATGCAGCTTACAATTGTTTCTCTAAGATAATGTTCTTAGTCTTGTTCTTGTTGTTCTATTTGCTACTTCTTGCTTTATATATCACCAAGATTACAAAGTAATAAGACAAGATAATAAAACAAAACCTATCAAGTCTAATACTATGCTGCTTCATTACTCTATTCCAGCATCTTTGAATATCTTCATAATAGCATGAAAATGGCAATGCTTCTTTGTTCTCTAAAACCCAGTTGAATAGGCTTCCACATTCCTTTTGCATACACTCGACGCATGTGACTGTGTTATCACTGTCAACAGATGTTTGAATTGATTATCCGTCGGGTACATGATTATCCGTCGGGTTGCCTTGTTGATCATCCGTCGAGTGGCATTGTTGTTTATCCGTCGGGTAGCTATCTGGCACTTGACTTCATTTCATTTATGCAGAATTACAAGACATCATCTATGTACAATTAATCAACCTATTCTGCATATCTAATTAAAGTCAACATGACTTGAGAGCTACTACAGAATCTAAACAAGGTGTATGCAGAAATGTGCTATAGACTCATTATTACACAAGCTACTCACTCGATGGATAATAAATCATCATCCGTCGGGACTATATTGAGTCATCTGTCGGGACTATATTCCTTATCCGTCGAGTACTACATTTTTCATTAAGTAAAATCTACTAAGATGTTTTTTTAATGAAATCATCAAGTTCACAACATATCCACAACAATCTCCCCCAATTTATGTCTACTGGAATTGTAGCCATAAATTAAGAGAAACTTGATGATAACAAAACACCTTAAAAATAGAACTTTAAAAGTAAGTAGATAAAACGGTAAAGTGCTTCAAATAACAAAATGCACAAAGATTAGCTCACAGTCATTTTCAAGGTGCTCCTCTAGCCTGAGCAGATTAATCTAATTCCTTGAAGATCTGGATCTCTTTCCAAGCTTTTTGTTGTTTTCTTCTATCTGATTTTGGAGATATCTGTGGAATTCCAGTTCATCAGATTCTGAGAGATTTAGCTTTTCTTGCATTTCCAAAAGAGTCTCATTGCTAGAGATGCTCAATTGGTCTTCTAATCTGAAAAATCTTCTAACTCCTTTGTCATCCATGAATTCCATCAGCCAGTAGGACCTCAGATGCACTCTACTCCCTGTGTAAGGAATAGTTAGAGTCTTTGGGAGTGCATCTTTAGCTCTAATACTCCTCAGTTCTTCAATCTTCTTTAGAACAAGTATTCTTGCAGTTACATTGAATCCAAAGTTCTTCTTGAATGATGAATAAACCTTTATCAGCACAGATTGGCTTTCTTGAAGGATCCTGTGAAGTGGCCATTGAATCTCATTTCCTCCCTTGTACTTGAAAATAAACCTTTCAGGTAGATTCCTGTAGACATCAATCCCTCTAACTTCTTCCAGTTCATCTAGATAGAGGTTTAGATCAGAGAATTCCTTGATGTCACATAAGTACATGTAATCTCCCTTGTTGACTTTGGATTGAGCTTTGGTTAGAGATTTGGATTTGAGAGGTGACAGCTTCACTTTCTTGACTGCTCTTGACTTTATTCTCTTTGGCTTGTTAACGATTGGCAAATTGAAGTCAGGAATTGGTAGACTTTCCCAGTCTATTGGTTCATCCTTAGGCACAATAGGTTCACCATGAATGTTCCTGTAAGGATCCACCACCTTAATGTCTTCAAATACCACTAAGGGTTTTGATGCTTGAGTTGTAGTTGGAATGGATTCCTTGGGAAAATGATCCTCCAATTCCTTACCAACAAAGTTCAATTTCCTTTTGGTTCTTTTGACTAATTCCTTGTATCTGTGAGATTTCTTCTGTTGTGATTCAACTTGCTTCTTCGCATCTTGAGATTCAGTGACTTCAGATGGCTGAGTAGGAATTTGTTGTGTTGGTTTCACAGCTTGTAGCTTGGCCAAGATAGCAGTTTGCTCTTTCTTTTGTTTAACCTTTTTAGCATCTAGAGCAGCTTGCTTCTTTTTTTGCTTCAATCTTGCCTTCTCTTCTCTCTTTGCTTCAGCAAATTGAGGATGTCCAGCCACCACACAAATTTCTTTACCATTTCTGAAAACTTTAGCAATTCTCATTTTCAAAGTTGAATTAGCTGGATCCTTGTAGAAGGCAATGGATCTTGACAACAGTTTCTTCTCATCAGGCTTTGGTGTCTCATACATTATATCCAAAGGGTTCTTTAGTGATGATTTTGGATAGTTCACCCTTGGCTTCAAAGGTACTTCAGCCTTTGGAGATTTGATGCAGGATGGCTGTCCTCTTTCCAGATAGTTCATGCTCATTTCATTCACATAGATTTTCCTGAATTGAGAGTGACGAATGGATGACTTTTCTGGCTTCTTTGCTAGCCCAAATTTCTTTTGAATATCCTCATCAATTTTCTCCCATTTGATTGGATTCAACTGCTCCTTTTCAGCTGCTTTCAAAGTAGTTGCTGCTTCCTTTATCAGATCAATATTATCCTTAGCTGGTGGCTTTGAGATAGTAATTGTAGGCACAGTTACTTTTCTAACTTGAATGTTGAGCACTTTTTGCTCCCCCTCACTCCTAGAACTCTCTTTCTCCCCCTTTTTGTTATCATCAAGCTGAGTAGAGGAGGAGGTTTGTGCAGCCACCAGTTTCTGAAGCAAGTCTGTTTGTTGAGCTTGGTGTAGATGAATTGTTGTAAGAGATGCTTCCATTGCTATCATTCTTGTATCCAAGGCATCTATCTTTGTGGCAAGATTAAAATTTTTCCTGAGTTGTCTCTTAATGTCAAGCATTGTAGTTTCTGGAAGTTTAGAGTCCATCTTGTCAGAAATGGCCTTTTTCATCTCATCAATATCACCTTTGATAGTGTTGACATCTTGAGCATGTTGAAAACCTTGGATTTGTGTAGTTGCAGAGAAGTAAGATGTGCTTGAAGGAGCTTTTTGGTGCTGGCATTTGTGGTGGTTTGAAGAGCAGAATTTGTCTGATTTATGAGTTGAATCAGGGTTGTATTGAAGTAGTGTTCATCGCATTGCTTTAAAAATGCCCAAGATGGCATGCCTGATCTTGAACTAGAGCCTACTTCTCCCTCTATGTCCAATGGCTCTTCTTCACTATCTCCACCTTCACCTCCAAAGAATTCTTCTGAACCATCAGTCTCATAATCAACATCACCAGCTGTAGAAGGCAAAGCTACAGCTGTGATGGCATCCTTAGCTCTTTGCATGGACTGTGTGGTGTGCACCAAGTTTAGCATCCTTTCTGCATTGTCATTGCCCTGTCCAGCTAGAAGTTGGTAGGCTGGAACAGGGTGAGTAAATGTCTCAGCATCTAAGGAGGTGGAATCTATAACAGCTTGAGTTTGCTGAGATAATCCCTCCCTATCTGCATCATGGACATTCATTAACTCACTTACAATAATATCCACCCTTATATCTTCAGTACATGCTTTTCTCTCATTTTCTCTCTTTTCTTGCATCAATGTCTCACCTTGGCTCGCCACCCTCACACCCTCACCTTCACCATCTAAGGTGGGACTCCCCACACTCTCTTTTGCCAATCCTGAAGAACTGGATTGCATATTTTCACTATTTTCCTCTCCTTTTTCCTGGGAGCAACCCAGACTCTCACTCAGTTCACTCCCTTCCCTCAATCCCAGGAGTGATTGTACTACCACTAAGTCTTATGAACTTGAGATAATTGATGAAATTTAAAGTTGTGTAGAGACACTCGACAGATAAGGGATATCTGTCGGGTTAGCAGTTTGACTATCTGACGGATAACTGCTGTTAAGCTTATCCGTCGGGATACAGTCACTACTCGACGGATAGCAGTATCCGTCGAGTGAGTAGAAATGAATGTGTTTGGAGTGGAAACTATTGTGGATTCTGTGCAGATTAATGAGAATTTTGGCACAGATGTCTCAACAGTTCCTGAAAGAATTGGCAAGTGAGCCAACAAATCATCCAAAAGATGATGCTCACTTGCACTAGATTTTGGCTTCCCCAATAGAGTTAAAGAAGGGGAATCAGGAATTGATGTGTTGATCATATCCACATCCAGAGAGTTTTTGGTTGTGACTCCACATTTATTGGAGCCACATCAAACTGACTTTGAAAAGGTGCAGTGACTGTGTCTTCAGCACCAGTTTGCACAGTGTGTGAACCCTGTGCATCCCCAAGGGTTTTTGGTTTCTTCTTTCTAGTATAGGTTTGTGGTGAGCTTGTGTCCCTTACCTTTTTGGCATGTGCTCTTGGCTGAGAGCTTTATTCAATAGTCACATCCTTTTGGGAGGATGCAACTAGCAATGAGCTTATGTCCTTATTAAGCACTGCAGTTTGTTGGGAAACTGCAGTATGGCTAGGCTGGGAAATACTCACCTCTCCAACCTTATCCTTAAGGTTTATTTGATGTTCACCATGTCCCTCACCTTTCTTACCCACCTTCACACTCCCCTCTTTTGGTTTGGTGGATTTTGCAACTGGCATCTTTTGAGAGATACCAGAGGGGGCTTTCTTTGACTTGGATTTAGAAATTTTTGATGGTTTGGTAGCTTGGGTAGACAACTGTTGGGTCATTGACATAATTGCCAGAGCTACACTATAAGGCAAAGAATTTTATGAGGCTGGAAGAGTAGTGACAGTTGAACTTACCTCCATAACAGGAAAATAGAAGAGTGGCACCTCTTTGTGATGGTTTTCCCTGTTCAAATCTGCAATAATCCTTCTCTCTTGAACCCAACAATCTAATTTGATGGTTGGGTTCTCAAGCACAATATCCTCAGAGAGGTGGTTAGCAATCATCATTAAAAATCTAGCATAATAAACATTTTTACCCCTCTTATTTAACTCCCCTAACTTAAACCCCAACTCAATTATGATAAGATCAATAAAGTTGAAAAATTTATCGGTAACAAGCATGTAAAGCATGTTAAGCATAGAGATATTGACAGAATCAAAATTACTGATTTTACCAGAAAAGACCTTGGTAACTACATCACACAGATAACTCCATTCCTTTCTAAGACCCAACCTCCTAATTTCACTTAATTTAGAAGTAGAGAGTGCATAGTTCATGGAGTTAAGCATGTTAATATTGGCAGTGTCTGTGTGTGGTGAAGTTACAGTATTATCAGAAATCTTGAAACATGCTTTAACAATATCACTATTAACACAGAATTCCTTACCTTTAATAATGAAAGTGATAGTCTTATCAGCTGAGTTGTATGTATCAGTTGTCCATATCTCTTCAACAACCTCACAGTAGATGGTGGGTGATTCCAGCATGGCATAGTTAAGTTTGCAGTTCTTCACAAAATCCATCATCTTGTGGTAGTCACCAGACTGTTGAATCCCTTTGTTCACAAGAGCAGTGAAGTTGTTCTTCTCATAAATAAATCCAGTTTGAGACATTATCTTGATGACAGGTGCCATTGTTAGAGAGTAAAAACTTACAGAGAGAGAGTAAGTGCTTTTGAGAAAGAAAGAAATTAGGGCAGATGATTTGAGAATGATAAAAGAAAAGTAATGAAAATGAATTAAGCTTACTGTCAAAAATAATAAAGTAAAATAAAGTAACCAATAAGAATTGCCCAAAGTAGCCGTTTAAAAAAAATAAACTTTAAAAATTCCATCAATTATCCGTCGTGTTATGCTTACAAACTGTAAGTGCACTCGATGGATAATGTTCAGAGAATCAACGGCTAAGAATAAGACAATTCGACGGATGAGGATAAATCAGTTATCCGTCGAGTCATAAAATATTCCAGAAAAGTAATTGATTTTATTAACAAAAAGTATACCGACGGATGATCAAACTCGATGGATAGTGATCATCCGTCGAGATGTAAATTTTGACTTAGCCAAAATTTCATCCATGACTGAAAAATCAATTAAATTTCTGGCTGCATTACAACTTGCAAATAATCTATAAAGATTCAAGAGTAATTTAGCATACCTAACTCACTTACCAACCTTGAAAAGGTGGATTCATCCAAAGGCTTGGTAAATACATCTGCAAGCTACTTTTCACTTGGAACAAAATGTAGTTCCACAGTACCATTCATTACATGTTCCCTTATGAAGTGGTACTTGATGTCTATGTGCTTTGTCCTTGAATGTTGTACTGGATTTTCAGTGATGGCAATTGCACTTGTGTTATCACAGAAAATGGGAATCCTTTCAACTTGCAAACCATAGTCTAGAAATTGGTTTTTCATCCAAAAAATATGTGCACAGCAACTGCCAGTAGCAATATATTCAGCTTCAGCTGTAGAAGTAAAAACTGAATTTTGCTTTTTACTGAACCAGGACACAAGCTTGTTTCCTAGAAATTGACAGGTTCATGTTGTACTTTTTCTATCAATTCTACAACCTACATAATCTGCATCTGAATAACCAGTTAGATCAAAACCAGAATCTCTAGGGAACCAAATGCCAAGTTCTGGTGTTCCCTTGAGATATCTGAAAATTCTCTTAATAGCTACTAAGTGAGATTCTTTAGGATCAGCCTGAAATCTAGCACACAAACATGTAGCAAACATTATATTTGGCCTACTAGCTGTTAAGTACAGAAGTGAGCCAACCATGCCCCTATAACTTGAAATATCCACAGACTTTTCAGTAGTGTTTAATTCAAGCTTAGTTGCAGTGGCCATGGGAGTTTTTGCAGATGTGCAATCCAATAGATCAAACTTCTTTAAAAGATCATAAATATATTTAGTTTGACTAATGAATATTCCATCACTAACTTGCTTAACTTGCAAACCAAGAAAGTAAGTTAGTTCTCCCATCATACTCATTGCATACTTACTTTGCTCAATTTGGAAAACCAATTACAAAGTTTTTCATCTGTAGAGCCAAAAATAATGTCATCTACATAAATTTGAACAAGTATACTAGAGCCATTAATATCTCTAAAGAAAAGAGTTTTATCTACAGTACCTCTAGTGAAGTGATTCTCTAAAAGAAACTTTGACAAAGTATCATACCAGGCTCTAGGTGCTTGCTTCAGTCCATAAAGTGCTTTCAAAAGATAGTAAACATATTCTGGAAAGTTTGGATCTTCAAAACCAGGAGGCTGACTGACATAGACTTCCTCCTCTAAATCTCCATTCAGAAAGGCACTTTTGACATCCATTTGATAGACTTTAAAATTGGCATGGGCTGCATAGGCTAAGAAGATTCTGATGGCTTCAAGTCTTGCAACAGGAGCAAATGTTTCATCAAAATCTATTCCTTCTTGTTGACAATAGCCCTTAGCAACCAATCTAGCTTTTTTCCTGACTACTATGCGATTTTCATCCATCTTGTTTCTGAAAACCCATTTGGTGTCTATTGGATTATTTCCTTTAGGCTTGGGCACCAGCTTCCATACCTTATTCCTCTCAAATTGGTTTAGCTCCCCCTGCATAGCTAAAATCCAATTAGGATCCAACAAAGCTTCTTCTACCTTCTTTGGTTCTTCCTTAGAAAGAAAGCTGCTATATAGATATTCTTCTTGAGTTGCTCTCCTTGTTTGAACTCTAGAAGATACATCACCAATGATGAGCTCAAAGGGATGATCCTTTGTCCATTTCCTTTGTTGAGGTAGATTAGCTCTAGATGAAAAGGTCTCATTGTTGTCTTGATGTGTGATTGAGTTTAGATTATTAGAAACTCCCCCTGAGTTAATGGATCTTTGATTTGAGAAAGGGGAACTTTCTGTAAGTGATCTATTCTAACCTCCAGCTTCTTTTGATGACCCGACGGATCGTGAATTTTGAGTATCGACGGATGAAGTTGGTTGTCTCCCGACGGATAAAGCAGATTATCTCCCGACGGATGAAGCATTATGCAACTCGACAGATGTTGAATTTTGTGCTTCATTGGTAGTGGATTTTTCTAGCATTATCCTTTGATACTGTTTCTTGATCACTTTCATCATCACTGTCATCACTAACCATCTCCACATTGTCAAATTTGAGGCTCTCATGGTAATCTCCATCTTGCAGTCTTTCAATCTTTTTATCATCAAACACAACATGTATTGATTCCACACCAATGTTGGTTCTTAGATTGTAGACTCTATATGCTTTACCAACAGCATATCCAACAAAAATTCCTCCATCTACTTTAGCATCAAACTTCCCATTCTGATCAGTTTTATTTCTCAAGATATAACATTTGCAGCCAAAGACATGAAGAAAATTTAGAGTTGGCTTCTTGTTCTTGAACAATTGATAGGGAGTCATGCATTTTGCTTGATTAACCAGAGAAATATTCTGAGTGTAGCATGCAGAATTTACAGCTTCAGCCCATAAATATGTTGGTAACTTACACTCTTCAAGCATTGTCCTTGCAGCTTTAATAAGTGATCCGTTCTTCATTTCTACTACTCCATTTTGTTGTGGAGTTCTTGCTACAGAAAACTCATACAAAATCCCATTTTCTTCACAAAATACTATCATGACAGAATTCTTGAACTCAGTTCCATTGTCACTCCTGATTCTTCTAACTTTGAAATCAGGATGATTATTGACTTGCTTTATATGATTGATGATGATTTCACTAGCCTCATCTTTAGGCTTTAGGAAATAAGTCCAAGAGAACTTTGAGAAATCATCTACAATTACTAGGCAAAATCTTTTCATTGAGATGGACAACACATTGACTGGTCCAAACAAATCCATGTGTAGCAGTTGCAAAGGTTCTTCAATTATTGAATCAAGCTTCTTTCTGAATGATGCTTTGATCTGCTTTCCTTTTTGGCAGGCATCACACAATCCATCCTTAGAAAACTCCACTTGAGGAATACCTCTAACCAGTTCTTTCTTTACAAGATCATTCATGGTCTTGAAGTTTAAATGGGATAGCTTCTTGTGCCATAACCAACTTTCATCCTGACTTGCTTTGCTGAGAAGATAAGTAACAGATTCTGCATTTGATGAGTTGAAGTCAGCTAGGTACACATTTCCTTTTCTCACTCCAGTAAGAACCACTTTGTTGCTCCTTTTGTTTGTCACAACACAGGCTTCAGAGTTGAAGTTTACTGAATTGCCTTTATCACATAGCTGGCTGATACTCAACAAATTGTGCTTGAGACCATCCATTAAGGCAACCTCCTCAATGATGACATTGTCTTTTGAAATCAAGCCATATTCCACAGTATAACCCTTGATGTCATCTCTAAAAGTAATACTTGGGCCAGCTCTCTCCTTGAACTCTGTGAGCAGGGTAGAATCACCAGTCATGTGTCTTGAACAGCCACTATCCAAGTACCATAGATTCTTTATATTTCCCTGCACATATCAAAATCAAATCAAGTTGATTTTGGTACCCAAGTTTCCTTGGGTCCTGCCTTGTTAGCTTTTTTTTCTGTTTCTTATGTTTGATCTCATTTGACTTGGGGATATCAGATTCATCCTTAGTCATTTGAGTTGGACCTTTGAAACCATTCATTACAGCAGAATTATCATGCATATTTTGATTAAAAGGAAATGGCATGCTACTAGTAAACATGTTATTCCAGTAAGGCATGCTAAATGGCATTTGTGGCATACTAAATGCAGCATAGTAAGGATTAGGTGCAAATGGCATATTAGAAAACTGTGCATTCATATTCTGTGTAGACATAGCATTCATAGGCATAGAAGGCATGGCATTTATGTTGGGAAAATGAGGTGGCATGGATATGGAAGTAGGCATGGCAGTTTTGCAATTAACAGACAAATGATTTACACTACCACACTTGACACAGATTTTTCTAGGAGCATATTTATCAGGTTTGTAGTTGTTATGCTTGTTAATTCCTACTTTACCATTTCTATTATTTTTCTTTTTAGCCTCTATTTTAACCTCAATCTTTTCCAGTCTGTCACTCAATTGCTTGACAGTCATATGACCAACATTAGCCTTTTTCTCCTTCTTCACTTGACTGGATTCTCCTGGAACAAAATTCTTGGAAACTGATCCATATTTCTTATTTAACTTGGCCAGTTTGGATTTACTCATAGGTTTGCTCGCAGTCGACGGATGAGGATTTATATCACTCGACGGATAACCCTTTTTGTTATTTGACGGATGACCCTCATCATCCATCGAGTCTACATCTGTTAGCAGTCCTTCAACCAAATTGGATTCCAGCTTCTCCTTATTCTTCTTTCAGGCTGCATCACAAAAGGACTCAATACCTTGAACTTTGGTGATTTGAGCATGAACACCTCTAGATGTTTTCCATGCCTTAATCACCTTCTATTCTCGTTCAAGATGCTTCTTCAAGATCTCTTCTTTCTTCAAGGACTCGGTTAATTCATCCTTAGCAATTTTACACTCAATTCTCAATTTTTCAAATTCAATGAACTGGGACTCTAGCACATTATTCCTCTCACTTAAAAATAAATTGTTTTCTTTGATTTTAGCATTTCCCTTAGTAAGAGACTTAAGTGTAACACGCAAATGATATAATTCTGTAGACATGTCATTTATTGCATCATTACACTCAGCTTTAGATAAATATGCAAGGTTAGTGGTGATTACCTGATAAGTTAAAGAACTTGTCTCTGTTTCATCAGACTTGGCCATTAGGGCTTGATTGACATAGCTGACATCTTCATCCTCATCCAAACCATCTGCTGCCCAGTCATTTTCTTGTGTAATAAAAGCCCTTTCCTTTTGTTTGAGCAACTCAAAGTATTTCTGTTTATAATCCAAAGGCTCAAACTTCTTTTTGCTGGAATCTGACTTTCTACACTCACTGGCAAAGTGCCCTGCTAAGCCACATTTGAAACATTTGAATTTTGATTTATCCACCATGTTTCTATTTGGCTTAGCTGCTCCAAAGTTCTTCTTGAACTTGAGCTTGGAAAATCTTCTGGAAAGAAATGCAAGATGTTCATCAATATCCTCCATATCATCTTGGCTCAAAGAATCTTCATTTTCTGCTACCATCCCCTTGCCCTTATTTTCACAGACCTTTGAAGTTGATTCAACAGCTTCCATCTTCATCTCCTTCTCTTTCTCTAACTCAGCAACTAGTGCAATGGATCCTCCTTTCTTCTTTCCTCTCTCCATCCTCTCATCATGCTCTATTTCAAGCTCATAAGTTTTTAGGATGCCATACAGTCTCTCCAAAGTAAACTCCTTGTAATCTTGAGAGTTTCTCAATGAGACTGTCATAGGTTTCCATTCCTTTGGAAGAGATCTAAGGAACTTAAGATTGGAGTCTTTTGTCTGATAGACCCTTCCATGCAACTTCAGAGCATTTAGTAGTTTTTAAAATCTACTAAAAATGTCAGTGAGAGACTCACTATCTTTACTATGAAAGTGCTCATATTTTTGAATTAGCAGCTGCATCTTATTTTCCCTGACTTTTTCAGTGCCATCACAGATAATCTGTATTGTATCCCAAACTTCCTTGAAAGTTTTGTAATTGATGATGTTGTCAAACATGTCACCATCAACTCCATTGAACAGAATATTCATGGCCTTCTTATCCTTTCTGACTTATTCAATATCAGCTTCTGACCATTCATGCCTTGGCTTGGGAACTGATGGCTCATTTCTAGTTGCAGCTCTCATTGGTACATGAGGGCCTCTCTCTATGCAATCTACTTAAGCCTCATCTTGAAAAAGTAAGTGAAGATGCATTTTTACCTTCCAGTGATGGTAATTATCTTTGTCCAGAAAAGGAATCTTGACTCCTACATCATTCTTGTTCATCTTGTTGTTTGTTGTAATCTTTAAACTCTTTGTTCTTTAAGAGCTTGCTCTGATACCAATTGTTAGTCCCTAACAATGCAACAAGAATTACAAAAGTGGGGTTGAATGGAATTCTTGAACCTTTTTGTTTTTAAAAAAATATAAAATGTTCTATCTTAATAATATATAAGTGTTTGATTTGCAAAGTGCTGAATAACAAGTTAGTAAAATCAAAATACATGTAATTAACAACACAAGTCTTTAAAAACTTTCGGGTGAATTTGAATGTATCCACCAGAGATATATACTATATCAAGAGAACTCTGTGTAGCAAGATTAGCTCACAGTTGTTTACAAATATGAACAACTAAGTTTACAGAGAAATGCTAAGGATGCAGCTTACAATTATTTCTCTGAGATAATGTTCTTAGTCTTGTTCTTGTTGTTCTATTTGCTACTTCTTGCTTTATATATCACCAAGATTATATAGTAATAAGACAAGATAATTAAACAAAACCTATCAAGTCCAATACTATGCTGCTTCATTAATCTATTCCAGCATCTTCGAATATCTTCATAATAGCATGGAAATGGCAATGCTTCTTTGTTCTCTAAAACCCAGTTGAATAGGCTTCCACATTCCTTTTGCATACACTCGACGCATGTGACTGTGTTGTCACTGTCAACAGATGTTTGAATTGATTATCCATCGGGTACATGATTATCCGTCGGGTTGCCTTGTTGATCATCCGTCGAGTGGCATTATTGTTTATCCGTCGGGTAGCTATCTGGCATTTGACTTCATTTCATTTATGCATAATTACAAGACATCATCTATGTACAATTAATTAACCTATTCTGCATATCTAATTAAAGTCAACATGACTTGAGAGCTACTACAGAATCTAAACAAGGTGTATGCAGAAATGTGCTACAGACTCACTATTACACAAGCTACTCACTCGATGGATAATAAATCATCATTCGTCGGGACTATATTGAGTCATCCGTCGGGACTATATTCCTTATCCGTCGAGTGCTATATTTTTCACTAAGTAAAATCTACTAAGGTGTTTTGTTAATGAAATCATCAAGTTCACAAATATCCAAAACACTAAATACACTTAATAACATAATAAAACACATAATTTATCTTTATGGTAATTTCCCAGTTGTTACATCCTTCCCCTTAATAGGATTATGTCCTCAGAATCTCGCTAAGAAAATAATTGGGGGTATTTTTCTAACATTTCACTCTCAAGTTCCCAGGTTGACTCTTCAACCATAAGGTTTCTCCACAAAACTCATACTAAAGGTACAGACTTATTTCTCAATACTCTCTCCTGTCGATCTAGAATTCTTATTGGTTGTTTTATATAAGACAAGTCAGCTTGAATCTCTATCGGCTCATATTATATTACATGCCTCAAATTAGGATTATATCTCTTAAGAATTGAAATATGGAACACATTATGAATATGCTGCATATGAGGCATTAAGGCTAACTCGTACGCAATCTTTCAGACTTTCTTCAAGATTTCAAATGGACCAACATATCGTGGCTTCAGTTTACACTTGTTGCCAAATCTGGTTAATCCTTTCCATGGCAATACTTTTAATAACACGTGCTCCCCTTATTGGTAATCTATATCCTTCCTAGTTTGATCTGCATATTTACGTTGTCGATTTTGCGCTGCTTCTAGTCTCTTCTGGATAAGCTCTACTTTTTCCTTGGTTTGCTGATTCAGTTCTGGACCTAAAATTTTACTTTCACCAACTTCATCCCAATACACAACTGATCTGCACTTTCTTCCGTATAAAACTTCATAAGGTGGCATTCCAATACTTGCATGATAGCTGTTGTTGTAAGAAAATTCCTCTAACGGAAAATGCTCATCCCAACTACCTTCAAAGTATATTGCACATACACGTAGCATATCTTTAATTATTTGGATCGTTCTTTCATTTTGCCCGTCCGTTTGCGGATGAAAAGCGGTGCTCATATTCAATTTGGTGCCTAAGCATTCCTGAAACTGTCTCTAGTATCTTGAATTAAAATGTGGGTTTCGATCAGATACAATGGATACAGGAACTCCATGTCGCATCACGATTTCCTTGAGATAACCCAGATTGCATCATAATTTGCTCTGGTTCTTGGAAGTCCTACCACAAAAACCATCGCTAAATGTTCCCATTTCCATTCTGGAATATCCAGTGGTTGTAGTAATCCACTTGGACGTTGTTGATCTGCATTGACTCGTTGGCATGTAAAGCATTTACTCACCCATTCTGCTATTTCCTTCTTCATGCCTGGCCACCAAAAGTTTTCGTTTAAATCTCGATACATCTTTGTGCTTCCTGGATGAATGGAATATCTTGAGTTGTGAGCGTCCCGTAATATTTCTTCTTTCAATTCTAGCACATTAGGAACCCAGATTCTTGATGAAAATCATAGAATTCCCTTATCATCTTTCTGACTTGTAATTTCCTCTCATGTTAGACTGTCGTCTTCTTGACTCATTACTTTCTCTTGGCATCTTCGGCTATTTTCCAACAGTTCAGGTTGAAATGTCATTGCATAATTCATTTCAGTGGATTCTTATGGAATACAAACTTCAATTTCCAATTTATCAAATTCTCTAGCCAATTCTTCTGTAAAAGTTAACATATTCAATCTTTCCTTCTGACTTAACGCATCTGCTATGACGTTTGCTTTTCCTGGATGATAGATGATTGTAACATCATAATCCTTGATCAATTCTAGCCATCATCGTTGTCTCATATTGAGTTTCTTCCATGTAAAAATATACTTTAGACTTTTATGATTCGTGTAAATCTCACACTGCTCGCCGTAAAGATAATGTCTCCAACGTTTCAGTACGAATATGATCACGGCTAATTCCGGATCATGCGTAGGATATTTCTGTTCATGAGGTTTTAGTTGCCTAAAATCATATGCAATTACGTTACTGTGATGCATTAATACACATCCAAGTCCTCGGTAGGAAGCATCGCTGTAAATAACAAAATCTCCTTGCTCGTCTGGTAGCACAAGTACAGGTGCGGAGACTAGTCGGTTCTTCAATTCACGAAAACTTTCTTCACATTTTTCATCCCATACGAACTTTTCATTCTTTCGAGTCAACTTGGTTAATGGCGTAGCTATTTTCGCAAAATCTTTAATAAATCTTCTGTAATAACCTACCAATCCCAAGAAACTTCTGATTTTCGTCGGTGTCTTTAGTCTATCCCAATTCAATACATCTTCAATCTTTGTTGGATCGACTTTGATTCCTTCAATACTGATTATGTGGTCTAAAAATTGTACTTCTCTTAACCAGAACTCGCATTTCGAGAACTTCGCATAAATCTGTTCTTTTCTTAAGATTTTTAAAGCAATCCTTAAATGCTCGGCATGTTCTTCTTCAGTCTTCGAGTAGATCAAGATGTCATCAATAAATACAATCACAAATTTGTCCAAGTATCTCTTGAATACCCTATTCATCAAATCCATGAATGCTTCTGGTGCATTAGTTAAACCAAATGCCATTACGAGGAACTCATAATGTCCATATCTGGTACATAAAGCAGTCTTGGGAATATATGCGGCCTTGATCTTCAGTTGATGGTATCCTAGCCTTAAATCTATCTTAGAAAACCATGCGGCTCCTTTTAACTGATCAACCAAATCATTGATCCGTGATAAATGATACTTATTTATGATAGTTAACTTATTCAATTCACGATAATCATTACGTAATCGCATACTGTTGTCTTTCTTTTTCACAAACAATATCGGTGCACCCCATGGGGATACACTTGGTCTTATAATTCATTTATCCAGGAAACACATTCACCCCCCCCCGGTGTTACATTTCATAGCATTCAACATCTAACAGTAAATTAGCTCTCCCATCATGCTCATCTCATATTTACTCTGCATGAGTTTTGAGAATCTTTGACACAGCTTTTTATTATAAGAACCGAAGATGATATCATCCACATAGATTTAAACTAGGATGATGTCATTACCATGTTGCTTGTAGAATAGAGTCTTGTTAGTTGTGCCTCTAGTGAATCCATGTTTGAGTAGAAATTCTGATAGAGTGTCATACTATGCTCTTGGTGCTTGCTGAAAGAGATGTGTCCTAAGTCCAATCATGTACGATGATTTAGGAATAACTTTTATGTAATCTGTTTTGATTTCATTGATATTAATAAAAGACTTGTTTTGGTCTTATTGCGGGCTTTATCTATTTAAGTGTTTAAATAAGATATACCATAGTTTAGAGTAAAGTTTTTTATGGATTATGATGAGATCATAATAATGAGACCTAAAAGATGATAACTCTGAAC
The DNA here is from genome assembly GCF_009905375.1 of Apium graveolens. Lineage (NCBI taxonomy): Eukaryota > Viridiplantae > Streptophyta > Magnoliopsida > Apiales > Apiaceae > Apium > Apium graveolens. The sequence continues at coordinate 228,667,754 of NC_133652.1, forward strand.
TTAAATATTTCCAGGTCGTAGGATTACTAACTAGTAATTAGTAATCCGCAAAGATCGGTACATACTATGCTTGCTTCATTATGAAGGATGTCTGTTCTCATAGACATTTGTGTGGTGACACTATAGCTAGTATGTAGGTGCTTATTATAGAATAAGTTCACTGAACATGACTCACACAGCTGAACAATTGATGGAGTTCACTCACGTATCAGCAGATGTTCACATAGTGATAGTTGTACAAGTATCCTTAGACTTGATATCATCAAAGTCATCTTGTGTACACTGAACTATACTTTGGTTTAGTTCTTAGTCTCCAGGGACAATAATAAGGGCTCTACTGGGTGTAGGAATTTGTACACGAAGATAGTGTATGACCAATAAAGGATCTACCCCTTCCAGTGAAAGGAAGAGAATATTCAATGTTGATCCACTTATGCTAGTTCAGCAATCTCTGGCCAGAGTGAATGAAATTAGAAAGGAGTTTCTAATTCACATTAGAACTAAGCATAGTAAATGGGAAAGCATATGATTAAATAAGATAGGCTTGACACGAGTTCCATGCCTTGTATTTAAATCATGACATTGCAGGGTAGAAGGAATTAATTGTATGGTAACTATTCACTGAATAGGTTCTTGGTATTCTAAGCAGTGAATTCATATTATCCGTATAGTCGCGATATGCTGAGAAGTATCCCTCATGATGTAGAATAAACATGATTAATTTATTAATTAATCATATTTAATAAATTAGAGAATTTATATAAATAATGATAAAATAGTTTTATTATTATTTATTTCTACTATCGGCTTAATATTGAACCTATAGGGTCACACCAGAAAAGAGAATGATTTAATGGTGGAGAAATTAATCAATAATGGCTGGTAATTATTTATTTGTGAAATAAATAATTAATTAGCAAATTTAATAATTGATTAAATGAGATTTGATTAATTATAAATTAATTAAGAAAAGTTCTTAATATTATTAATTAAGAATTTAATTTTGGAAATTAAATCAAGTGAGAGAATTATTTTTTTAAAGTGTTTAGAAAAGGGATTAATGATTAAAAGGTGTTTTAATTATTAGTTAATTGGTTAATAAGAATAATCAATTAAAGGGTTAATAATAATAATATTTTATGGGAAAATTTTCAGCTGAAAATTTTGCCTATAAATATACTATTATAAACCCTATTTGGCTCAACCCAAATAAAAACTATAATTCTAAAGTAGAAAACAAAGGGAGGCAACTAATTCTCTCAACCTCTTCCTCCCTCCATTATTTTGATCTCTTGGTGGATACCGGTGGGGTGCTTCATAATTAAGGAGCAGCTGCTAAGGATCTCCGTTCATCGTTCTTGGATCGCTATTAAAGGTTAGTAATCGATCCCTCGATTTATTCACGATTTGTATGCGTATTATATGGATTTTATATCAAGAAAATGTTTTACCATGCTTCTGTGATGTATAAAATCCTACAATGGTATCAGAGCATAGGCTGTATGCATATAGATATGTGATAAAAATTTCAGAATTTTATGATCTTGTATGAATTTATTATGATTTTTGCAAGTTATATCATGGATTAATTATGATTGATTAGAAATTGTTTCTTGACTGTAGATCTGGGTTCTACAAGTGTTGTAGATCGTCTGGGTATTTTTTTCATAATTTTCTGATGTGTGGATTAATTATTATGATTTTTTGAAGTTGTTTTAATTAAAATTCGTAATTAAATATGTATATATATGTGTAATGTGTTATGTATATATATATATATATGTTATATCCTGATGTAATCAATAAAAGGTGGGTGGCACGGCGTTCTAAAAAGCGGCGGCGGCGGCTGTTAAAAAAAAGGCAGAAGCTGACAGGCGCAGGAGAGAAAGGAACAGGCGCGTACGGCGCACGCGGGGAAGGGGGTGTCGCGCATTCCGGGAATGCGTTACACCCTGTGGCGCATTCACGGAATGCGTTACACCTTTTAATGGCTTAAAAGGGTTGTAACGCAATACCGGAATGCGTTACAGGGCTTGTAACGCGTTCCTGTAATGCGTTACAGCCCATCTGTTTTTTTTTAAATTTGATTTTTGGGAGTTTCGTAACTCCGTTTTGGGCGTGCAATATATCGTTGGATTCGTTTTTCCAAGACGGATCTAATGGAGTGGTCAAATGTTTTTTATATAAAAGTTTTGAACTGTTTATATTCCCGAAAGTGTTTTAAAGCATGTTTTAATTGTTTTAATTGCTTTTAAATGCTATAATAAATTCATACATCATTATATCAATGTGTGACATGATATTTCTTGCATGCTTACTTGTTTATTTATTTTTATATATGAGATATATGCATATGTTTACCATGCGATGATAGATTTAGGTGAACTTAAATCAATATAAGGCGTGCTCTAGCAAATCTAGAATAGAAATCATTTTTTGCCTTAAGAATAATATTATGAATACAATCATGAGATTCTTGTGTTTATGAAACACGTAATTAAATATGAATTTTCAATATTGAGAGAAAGGATGATTCTGTCAAAAGCATATTTCTATCTGTAAGAAAGGGGTATTAAGTGACGCCTCTTGACACTGCTCCCCCCGATCTGGGAATCATCTGATTATCGATTATTGATTTGAAATATTTAATTTAAAAGGAAGAATCTCTTTATAATATGATTATGATTGTAACATAATATAATCCCTCTAAAATTAAATAATATCAAGTAGTAATTGGCTAATGACACAACGGGCTTGTGTCGGTCAAAGCCTTCCAACATGGTAGAAAGTAGTTCTTATTTTTAAATCATTGTCGTTTCGTGCTACAGCCGAGGGCTTTGATTTCGAAACAAGAAATACGTGTCTATTACATAGAGATGTGTACATTGAATTAGAATCTAAAGGTCGTTACGTGTTGCAGCCGTGGGCCGTTGGAGACTGATTCAATTGTACGAAATGTTGGGTTAGACTTGACTTAGAATATTGAGTTTGTCGTGCTACAGCCTGAAAGTGTTTGTCCTAAATCCAATCATGTATGATGAGTTAGGAAGAACTTTCTAGTATTCCTATTTGATTTCATTTTGAATTAATAAAAGACTTGTTATATTTATATGGGCTTTATCTATTTAAAGTGTATTAAATAAGATGTTCCATAGTTTAGAGTAAAGCTTCTAGAATTATAATGAGATTATAATAGTGAGATCTAGAAGATGACAACTCTGGACTTAAACAGTTCCTGATCATAGGATAACTAATTGGATGTTAGTGGATCCGCAAAGATTGGTACATACTATGCTTGCTCCCTTCAGGAGGATGTCTGTTCTCATAGGTATTTGTGTGGTGACACTATAGCTAGTATGTAGGTGCTTATTAGGGAATAAGTTCACTGAACATGACTCGATAAGTTGAACAACTAATGGAGATTACTCACGTGTCAATAGCTATTCACTAAGTGATAGTTGTACAGGTGTCCTTAGACTTGAGATCGTTAAAGGTATCTTATATATAATGAATTGTGCTTTGGTTTAGTCCTTAGTCTCAAGGACATCCATTAGGTCTATTCTGGGCATAGGGATTTGTGTATAGAGATAGTTAAAGTCAATAGAGGATCTACCCCTTCCAGTATAGGAAGAGAATATCCTATGTTATTCTTAATATGCGAGTTCTGGAATCTCTGGCCAGAGTGTATGAAATTAGAAAGGAGTTTCTAATTTGCATTAATATGAACTTTGCATTATGAATAAGAAATCATATGATTAAATTTGATAGGCCTGACACAAGATCCATGCCTTGTATTTATTCGGGATATTATAAGGGTAGAAGGAATTCATTGTACGGTAACTAGTCACTGACAGGTTCTTGATATTTTAAGAAGTGAATTCATATTATCCGGATAGTCGCGATATGTTGAGAAGCATCACTCACGATGTAGAATAAATATAATTAATCAGTTAATTATATTTAGTGAATTTTAGTATTCATGTAAATAATTAATAAAAGTTTATTATTATTTATTTCTACTACTGGCATAATATTGAACCTACAGCGTCACACCATAAAAGAATATTTTCTTTGATGAAATAATGAGAGAGAGAATTATTTTCTAAATAGTTAAGAAAAATAAATAATGATTAAAATAGTTTTAATTATTATTAAAGCATTTTTATGAAGATAAAATGTGGGGTTTAATATATATAAAGATATATTATAAAACCCTAGGAGAGCCCTATAAATAGAATGAGATGGCTCATTCTATTCACACAATTTTGGTTATGTGAAAACCCTAGCCTACATCTTCTTCTTCTCTCTCTCTCTCCCAAAAACTCCATTTTTATAAAAGCTCCGTTTTATAAAAAGGTTCATCGAAGAGGATCGTTCTTGGTGGATACCGGTAGAGTGCTTCACACACTGAGGAGCAACTGCTAGCACTCCAATTTTATAAAGCTTCGATTCACGAGGTATGGTTTCGATTCCTCAGTTTTTCCCTTTTATACGTTTTTCTATATGTGCGGTATATGATTTTTACGGAATAAATTGTTGTTTCACGCTTCCGCTCATCCGTAAATTCCTTCACAGCCGTGACTCAATTATTCAAGAGGCTAAAGTTTTATTAGGAAATAACATAAGATGTAATTTACAAGAGTTGTCTGCCTATTGAAGATCACATGACGTTTCGTGCTACAGCCGAGGTTGTGTGATGGAATGTAGGATCCCTATTCCCACTAGCATTATGAATGCTTAATTTTTCACTTAAGGGGGTTATATAATTTAGATAAACTAGTGGGAGCCACTTATGAATAAAGACCCGATTCATATAGTGTTTTGAAATACAATTGAATATTTGCTAAGTGTTGTTATATGTTCATCATTTACAGATTTACTATATACGTTATGTCTTCTGCACTATCACTCCGGAGTATACTAGATGCTCACAAGTTGACTGGTCCTAATTTTGCTGACTGGCTTCAAAACTTGAGAATTGTTCTCAGAGTTTAGAAGCTGGAATATGTGCTTGACTCACCTAAGCCTACTGAACCTGCTAGCGATGCACATAATGATGAACATGTTGTGTATCGTAAGTGGATAGATGATGCAAATATTGCTCAATGCATCATGCTAGCTTCCATGAATATTGAGCTACAGAAGCAGCATGAGCATATAGATGATCACACTATCCTTATGCATCTACAAGAATTGTATGATGTGGCAGGGAGGACAGCTCGATATGAGATATCGAAGGAGCTGTTCAGTTGTAGGATGTCTGAGGGATCATCTATGAATGACCATGTACTTAAGATGATCAATTTGATTGAACGTCTTGGACAACTTGGTTTTGCCATGGATGGAGAGCTGAGCCAAGACTTGGTCTTGCAATCACTTCCGGGTTCATTCTCGCAGTTTGTTGTGAACTTTCACATGAATAAGCTGGATGTCAGCCTGGCTGAACTCCACAACATGTTGAAGACTACGGAATCGAATTTTCGCCCTAAGAAGAGTTCTGTTCTTCTAATTGGTGAAGGTTCCAATCCTAAGAAAAGGAAGAAGAACCCTTCCAAGAAGAAGAAAGTAGGTGAGAAAAAGCCGGTTCCGCCAAAAGCTGAAGACCCCAAGAGCAAAGCTGTTTGCTTTCACTGTAACAAAGTGGGGCACTGGAAGAGGAACTGCAAGGTTTACCTTGCAGAATTGAAGAAGAAGAAGGGTAGTGAGACTACCGTTTCTGTTTCATGTATGTTCATAATTGAATTGAATATGTCATTAAATCAAATTTCTACTTGGGTATTAGATACCGCCTATGGTTCTCATATTTGCAATTCATTGCAGGGGCTAAGGAGAAGTAGGACTCTTGAAGAAGAGGAGGTGATTCTACGAATGGGAAATGGAGCAAGAGTTGCTGCTGAAGCTGTAGGATCATTTTATTTACATATGCCTACGGGCAAGACTATTGTTTTAAATAATTGTTATTTTGTTCAATCGATTGCGAGGAATATTATTTCTATTCCCATGTTAGACTTGGCTGGATTTTCATTTGTTATTCAGAATAATAAATGTTCAATTCTTAGAGATAACGTTCTTTATGGAAGTGGTATTTTAAACAATGGTCTATATGTATATGACGTAGAGCATAATTTACTACAAATTGAACATACTAATAAAAGAAAAAGGGATGATGAAAATCTCACTTTCTTGTGGCACTGCAGACTTGGTCATATTAGTGAAAATAGACTGTGGACATTGCATAAGGAAGGGTTACTTGACCCCTTTGATTTTGAATCATATCCTACATGCGAGTCCTGTCTATTGGGTAAAATGACCAAATCTCCATTTAGTGGACATGGAGAGAGGGCTGCAGATTTACTAGGATTGGTACACACAGATGTATGTGGACCAATGTCTACGCAAGCCATGGGTGGATTTTCATACTTCATTACTTTCATAGATGATCGATCTAGATTCGGATATGTGTATTTGATGAAACACAAGTCTGAAGCCTTTGAAAAGTTCAAAGAATATAAGTATGAAGTGGAGAAACAAACCAAACATAGTATTATAACTCTTCAATCAGATCGAGGTGGTGAATACTTGAATGGAGAGTTTCTATCTTATCTCAAAGAAAATGGTATAGTCTCCCAGTGGACTCCTCCATATACTCCACAGCTGAATGGTGTATTTGAAAGGAGAAAAGTGACTTTGTTAGACATGGTTCGGTCCATGATAAGCTATACGAATCTTCCAGTATTCCTGTGGGGTTTTGCATTGGAAACCTCAGCATATTTACTGAATAAGGTGCCTTCCAAATCTGTTCCTCAAACTCCATATGAGATATGGAAAGAAAGGAAACTGAGTCTTAAACACGTTAAGATTTGGGGATGTCCGGCTTATGTCAAGAAAGTTGACCCAGATAAGCTGGAATCTCGATCTCGTAAAATGTAATTTTGTGGGATATCCTAAAGAGACTTTAGGGTATTACTTTTACACCGATCATAGGGTGTTTGTCTCCAGACATGCTACCTTCTTGGAAAAGCAGTTTATCCTTGAAGGAAACAGTGGGAGCAAGATTGAACTTGATGAAGTTCAAGAAGTACAAACTACTATGGTTCAAGTGGAAACACCTATTCAGACTGAACAACCTTCTGTGGAACAGCCCATTCGTAGGACAGGGAGAGTGTCTCGCCAACCTGAGAGGTATTATGTCCTTGTCATTGAGAATGACAATGAGTTGTCAGTCAATGATGATGACGACCCTATGACCTATAATGAGGCTATGAGTAGTGTTGACTCAGAGAAATGGCAAAGTGCCATGAAATCCGAACTGGAATCTATATATACCAACCAAGTATGGACTTTGGTTGAAGCACCTGAGGGTGTGAAGCCTATTGAGTGCAAATGGGTATACAAAAGAAAGATTGGAGCAGATGGCCAGGTGGAGACCTATAAGGCCAGGCTCGTGGCAAAAGGATTCAAACAAAGGAAAGGGATTGACTTTGATGAAACTTTTTCACCTGTAGCCCTGTTAAAATCAATTCGGATTTTGCTTGCGATTGCTGCTTACTACGACTATGAGATCTGGCAAATGGACGTGAAAACGGCCTTCCTCAATGGGAAACTTGAAGAGGAAGTGTATATGACACATCCAGAGGGTTTTCTTTCCAAGGGAAATGAACACCTAGTGTGTAAGCTGCTGCGAACCATATATGGTTTAAAGCAAGCTTCTCGTAGATGGAACATCCATTTTGATGAGACAATCAAAGAGTTTGGTTTTATCAAAAATATAGATGAACCATGTGTCTACAAGAAGGTTAGTGGGAGCGCGGTGACATTTCTTGTATTGTATGTGGATGACATACTTCTTATAGGAAATGATATACCGATACTGCAATCAGTCAAAGTGTGGCTATCGAAGAACTTCACTATGAAGGAATTGGGACAAGCATCCTACATTCTCGGTATGAAGATCTATAGGAATAGATCTAGAAGAATGATAGGCCTTACCCAGGGTACATACATCTAGAAAGTGCTTAAAAGGTTTAGCATGGAAAACTCCAAAAGTGGTCTTATACCGATGAGCCATGGAGTGTCCCTTTCCGAAAAAATGTCTCCTAAGACACCTGAGGAAAGAGAACGTATGAGTAAGATTCCCTATGCTTAAGCAATAGGATCTATCATGTACGCGATGTTATGTACTAGGCCTGATGTTGCTTATTCAATAAGTGTGATGAGCAGATATCAGTCCGATCCATGTGAAGACCACTGAAAAGCAGTGAAGAATATCCTTAAGTACTTGCGAAAGACTAAGGATATTTTTCTTATTTTTGGTGGTGAATCTGAGTTGAAAATAGAGGGTTATACTGACTCTAGTTTTCAATCAGAAAGTGATGATAGCAAATCTATGTCAGGGTACGTGTTTACTCTGAATGGTGGTGTGATTAATTGGAAGAGTTCCAAATAGTCTACAACGGCTGACTCCACAGCGGAAGCAGAATATATAGCTGCAAGTGAGGCTGCAAAAGAAGCCGTTTGGATGAGGAAATTTGTTTCTGAGTTGGGAGTTGTTCCTAGCATTGAGGAGCCTATTGTGTTGTATTGTGATAACAACGCAGCAATAGCACAAGCTAAGGAACCAAGATCTCATAAGAATTCCAAGCATGTCTTGCGGCGCTTTCATCTGATTAGGGAGATTGTTGAAAGAGGAGATGTCAACGTCAAGAGAGTTGACGCACATAACAACATAGCAGACCCTTTAACAAAGCCACTTTCTCAAAGTTACTTTGATCGTCATAAAGACAAGATGGGTATTAGATACCAGAGTGATTGGCTTTAGTACAAGTGGGAGATTGAAAGAGATGTGTCCTAAGTCCAATCATGTATGATAATTTAGGAATAACTTTTATGTAATCTATTTTGATTTCATTGATATTAATAAAAGACTTGTTTTGGTCTTATTGCGGGCTTTATCTATTTAAGTGTTTAAATAAGATATACCATAGTTTAGAGAAATGTTTTTTTATGGATTATGATGAGATCATAATAATGAGACCTAAAAGATGATAACTCTGAACTTAAATATTTCCTGGTCATAGGATTACTAACTAGTAATTAGTAATCCACAAAGATCGGTACATACTATGCTTGCTTCATTATGAAGGATGTCTGTTCTCATAGACATTTGTGTGGTGACACTATAGCTAGTATGTAGGTGCTTATTATAGAATAAGTTCACTGAACATGACTCACACAGCTGAACAATTGATGGAGTTCACTCACGTGTCAGTAAATGTTCACATAGTGATAGTTGTACAAGTATCCTTAGACTTGAGATCATCATAGTCATCTTGTGTACACTGAACTATACTTTGGTTTAGTTCTTAGTCTCCAGGGATAATAATAAGGGCTCTACTGGGTGTAGGAATTTGTACACGAAGATAGTGTATGACCAATAAAGGATCTACCCCTTCCAGTGAAAGGAAGAGAATGTTCAATGCTGATCCACTTATGCTAGTTCAGGAATCTCTGGCCAGAGTGAATGAAATTAAAAAGGAGTTTCTAATTCACATTAGAACTAAGCATAGTAAATGGAAAAGCATATGATTAAATAAGATAGGCTTGACACGAGTTCCATGCCTTGTATTTAAATCATGACATTGCAGGGTAGAAAGAATTAATTGTACGGTAACTATTCACTGAATAGGTTCTTGGTATTCTAAGCAGTGAATTCATATTATCCGTATAGTCGCGATATGCTGAGAAGTATCCCTCATGATGTAGAATAAACATGATTAATTTATTAATTAATCATATTTAATAAATTAGAGAATTTATATAAATAATGATAAAATAGTTTTATTATTATTTATTTCTACTACCGGCTTAATATTGAACCTATAGGGTCACACCAGAAAAGAGAATGAATTAATGGTGGAGGAATTAATTAATAATGGCTGGTAATTATTTATTTGTGAAATAAATAATTAATTAGCAAATTTAATAATTGATTAAATGAGATTTAATTAATTATAAATTAACTAAGAAAAGTTCTTAATATTATTAATTAAGAATTTAATTTTGGAAATTAAATCAAGTGAGAGAATTATTTTTCTAAAGTGTTTAGAAAGGGGGTTAATGATTAAAAGGTATTTTAATTATTAGTTAATTGGTTAATAAGAATAATCAATTAAAGGGTTAATAATAATAATATTTTATGGGAAAATTTTCAGCTGAAAATTTTGCCTATAAATATACTATTATAAACCCTATTTGCCTCAACCCAAATAAAAAAACCCTAATTCTAAAGTAGAAAACAAAGGGAGGCAACTAATTCTCTCAACCTCTTCCTCCCTCCATTATCTTGATCTCTTGGTGGATACCGGTGGAGTGCTTCACAATTGAGGAGCAGCTGCTAGGGATCTCCGTTCATCGTTCTTGGATCGCTATTAAAGGTTAGTAATCGATCCCTCGATTTATTCACGATTTGTATGTGTATTATATGGATTTTATATCAAGAAAATGTTTTACCATGCTTCTGTGATGTATAAAATCCTACACTTGCTTCAATCCTTAGAGAGCCTTTAAAAGTTTTTAAATAAAGTAAGGAAATTCTGGATCTTCAAAGCCATGTGACTGTTTCACATAGACTTCTTCTTCTAATTCACCATTAAGGAATGCACTTTTCACATCCATTTGATGTACCTTAAAATTGGAATTTATAGAAAATTCAAGGAAAATTCTTATTGCTTCAAGCCTTGCAACTAGAGAAAAAGTTTCATCATATTCAACTCCTTCTTCTTGTGAGTAGCCTTTGGCGACCAGTCTTGCTCTGTTTCTTGTCACAATTCTATTTTCATCTATTTTGTTCCTATACGTCCATTTTTAATAATGCTTATGTTTCTTGATAAAGGAACCAATTCCCAAACTTTATTTCTTTCAAAGTGATTTAGCTCTTCTTGTATAGTAGTTATCCAATCACGGTCAAGAAGAGCTTTCTCAGTCTTCCTAGGCTCAATTTGAGACAGAAGCATGTGTGCAAGCATTCATTTGCAGTGGCACTTCTAGTCCTCACTCCAGCATTAGGATCACAAATTATTGTATCTCTTGTGTGACTTATATCCCATTTTCTGGTGTGAAGATTTTGTTGACTAGAAATATCCTCAGTTTCTTCATTATTGGCATGACTTGCAGAGCCGTTATCTCCTTCTCCCCCTGAGTTTGTGCCATCAAATTTAAGTGTGCTTCTTTTTTGAGATGAATTCTCATTGTCAGAATTCATTGGTTCACTTGTTTCTTCCTCCATTGTATTGTTTGTGTTGACTTCGGCTTCATCTTCATAATCACTGTCAATATTGAGATTTTTAAATTTCAAAGTTTCGGCTTCATTTTCATCAAGGCATTCCAAGCCTGGATAATTGTCATCATCAAATGTCACATTTGTACTCTCCATTATTTTCTTCTGCTCTAGCATATAGACTCTATATGCGGTCTTCTCCAATAAATATCCACGAAAGATAGCTTCAAATACTTTGTAGTCAAATTTTCTAATATATTCAGAGTTGTCTTTCAGTACAAAGCACTTACTTCCAAACACATAAAGATGCTTAACAGTAGGCTTCCTTTTTGAAAAAATTGAGTTGAGTGACTTGCCAATGTTATTGTTTAGTAAATATATGTTCTGAGTGTAACATGTTGTGTTAATAACTTCTTCTTAAAAACTGGTTGTCATTTTGGCATCTTGCAGCATTGTCCTTGCAGCCTCAACTAGAGTTCTATTTTTCCTTTCAACCACACCATTTTTTCGAGGTGTTATTGCAACTGAGAACTCTTGAACATTACCTTTATCTTTGTAAAATTCACTTAAAATGGAATTCCTGAATTCTATACCATTATCACTCCTCAATATTTTGAAAGAAATTTTAATCTTCAACCTGCTTCTCAATTTTCTTTATGTGTTCAATAATGATGTGTGGAGTTTCATCTTTTGAATGCATAAATTTCACCCAAGTGTATCTTGAGTAGTGATCCATAATCACCAAAACATACTTCTTTCTGGATATCGACATGACATTTATAGGTCCAAATAAATTTATGTGGATAAGCTGTAGTGGAGCACTAATGGAATCAAAACTTTGCTTTTGTGACTGGACCTCTTCATTTTTCCTTTTTGATAAGCTTCACAAACTTCATTTTGTTCAAATTCCAAAGATGGCATGTCTCTCAATTTCTCTTTTTACTAGAGTATTAACTGCTTTATAGTTTAGGTGAGAGAGCTTCTTGTGCTAGAGTTTGCTTTATTCACTAGATGTCTTGGTGTGGAAGCAACATATTATGTCCGTGTTTGATGAGTTCATGTCTGTAACAAACAGGCTTACCTTCCTTACTCTTTTCAGAGCAACTTCGCCAGTTTTATTTCTTGTGATTGAGCAATCTTCTTTGTCAAAAATAACCTTAAAACATTTTTTTGTAAATTGACTGACACTGAGAAGATTCACTTCAAGACCTGCAACTAGTGCTACATCTTCAATGACAATATTTCCATGAATCAACTTGCCATATGCCATTGTGAATCCCTTGATGTTGTCTCCAAAGGTCACCAAAGGGACAACCATCTCCTTAAACTATGATAGCAGGTATCTATCACCTGTCATATGTCCGGAACATCCACTGTCAATGATCCATATGACTTTATTATTGTTGCCCTGCATACAATGAGGTTTAAGTGTATTTATCTACCCAAGCAGTGTTGGGAACTTTCTTCTTTTTTATAGAGTTAGTAGAAGTTGAACTTGAACATTCATAAGAAATAGCATACTTAGTTAGATCAGCATTTTCTTCTTTGATCACATATCTAAAGTTAACTTCTTTTAGATACTTTCAAAACTTATGACAACTGGTCATAACTTTCATGTTGCATGGAATGTAATCAAACTTATCACAGAAAAAATAGGGGTCCTCTATTTATGCTTTATTGTATTTGCAAGCTTCATACTTTGGCTCAATAACAACCTTTTTACAAAGGTGAGTTAGATGATTTTTTGAGCCATATCTTTGACACTGCTTTTTGAGAGCATCTGCAATATAGGCATAATTATTGCTTTTGTTGACACCTATCTTTCCATTTCTGTTCTTTTTCTTCTTTCCAATGTTCTTAATCTCATTTATTGGTGTCTTGACAGTTGGACTCACTATAGGCTTTTTCTCAAATTCAGTGTTGAGAGGGAATTTTGCATCCTCCTTTTTTTATCTTCATTTGCAAGCTCTTGCTTGATGACAAGCTCTACCTCACTGAAATTTACTTCACAAGCTTTGAATAAGGGTGCATTCACCTTTTTATGCCCCACAGGAACATCTTGGTTCACCCTTTCCTTTCCCATGTCAATATTGCTTTTATTGTGAGATGTAACACCCTCATAGTCCAAACCAATAGCTATGTTAGCACATGTTTTATTCTTTTCATGGTATTGACCAACCAGTTAAGATGCATTTTTGAATGATTTGAGCTTCAGTTCATTATTCTCAACTTTTTCTCTCAAAACAACTTTTATTTCCTCTGCACACTTCAGCTTGTTCTTGAGGTATTCATTTTCTTGTCTAACTGCTTCTAGACTAACAAGTTGAAGTTCTAGTCCTTGTTTTTCAATCTCAAGTTTTTTATTCTCTTTTGAAAGCCTACTCACTTCCTCAGTAGCTGCCACCATGCTTGTATAAATATGGAACATTTCTACACTCATCTTTACAATAGTTTCCTTATATTGTGTAGTATTTAAATCAATGGTGGTTAGGATAGGTACCTCGAACCTAGATACAGATGACTCTCCTTGCCCCAATGCCATGAGAGCATAGTTTTCATATTCTTCACCATCATCTGTGTCATCCCAACTGTTACCTTCAGTAATATAAGCTTTTCCTTGTTATTTTCTCAAAAGTGATTCATACTTTGCTTCAAGCTCCAAATAAGCCTTATCTTTCTTCACCTTCTTTGGCTTCCTGCATTCTATGGCAAAGTGACCAAGTGACTAAGCTCCAAATAAGCCACCTTTTCCATTGCATTTGTCTCAGTTTTTCCTTTCCAGTTGTTGTTGTAGGATGTTTGGCCTTTACCCTTGAAATATCTAGGCTTTTTGACTCTGATATTTAAAAAAAAAATTGCTAGATAAGCCATAGATTGGTCCATTTCATCCAGTTCATCAAGAGTATAGTACCCATCCTCTTCCAACTCTAAAATTACTTGTTTTTTATGTTCCTTGTTTTTCTGCTCAACAGCTTGAATAACTTGAGTCTGGGGTTCAATTTCATTTCCAGTCATTTTCATGTCATTTGCTATCAAGGCACTTGATACATCCACAACATGCCCTTGACTCACTTTTATTGACTTTCTTTGCATCATTTCCAGCTCATAGGTTTTGAGAATATCATATAAAACCTCCAAAGTTATTCTCCCTAGATCTATTCCTTCTCTTATTGCAGAGATCTTTTATTCCATGTGGTCAGGTAGAGTGAGCGAGAATTTTGTGTTCTTGAAAATAAGAACTCGGCTACTTCTCTTGAGAGAATACAAGATTTTCTAGATCTGTTTGTTACAACTAAATAAAGGATTCGTGACATGCTTTATAGATCAACATGCACAGTTTATATAACTTGCACTAAAATAGACTAGCACATTTATAAAGCTACTTTGTCTATTTCCATTTCTAGTGTTATCATATATGTGCAGAATCTACCAGGTATGTGACCCTCCTTTGTCTAGCTCATCTTGGCCCTTGATCTTGTATTCTTCAAGCTACATTTGTAGGCTTTCCAATTCGGTGATAGAAGTGTTTATTGACTGATAATCTTGGATTTTCAAGTTGTTTGTATTCTGAATTATAAGGTTGTTTGTCAAGATCTTTTTTGTTGTGACATGGTTTTTGACTTGTCGAGGTCTCTAGTTCTCTACAAGTAGAATGACTTTTAGACATCTCCAGTTCTCTACATAAGCTTTTTGACTTGTCAATATCTCTAGTTCTCTACATGAGGATTTGACTTGTCGATATCTCTAGTTTTCTACATGAAGATTTAACTTGACGATATCTCTAGTTCTCTATATGAAGATTTGACTTGTCGATATCTTTGGTTCTCTACATGGACTTTTTGACTTGTCGATATCTTCAGTTCTCTACATGCAGATAAACTTGTCGATATCTCTTGGGACTTCTCCATAAGTCATTTTAGACTTCTCGACATACTTCTCGATATTCCTTGATCTGTGACTTGTCGATATCTGACTTAGAACATTTTTCCTAGAAAAACATTTTTCAACTCCAAACTTCTATACTTTTCTCTGAGGCATGATCAGAATTAATCTTCTACCAGTGTTTATTCCTTAGTTTAATGGTTGTGCATAGAAAAATCCTCCAGTCTAATCTACTTAGCATTTTTACAGAGTCAAGAAATATAATTACAGAATAAAATTAGATTATCATACAACTTATCATTAGAGTTGTCAAGATGACTTAGTTTTGTTATGTACAGGCATGTCTTGCACAACACTTTGATTCTTAGAGAGCCTGGAAACTTAACATGAATTGGTGAAAATGTGAAGCTAGAAGATCTACAAAAGATTGTATATGTCCAAATTGTGCTTGATATGTTTGATAAAAAAAAGTCAAAGGAGAAGATGCTCTACTTTCTTGAATCAGGACCAAGGTTGAGGATTTCACAAGAACGGATACAGGATAAACCATGGAAAGAGTTGAAATATCTAGTCATGCTGCTAAAAGTCAATAACTCTATAATTGTCAGATGGTATGAATATCTGAATAGCTTGTTATATAGAAAGCAGAGAGGAATGATCAACAAATCTAAATATATTCCAAAGTACATAACTGAAGATGGATCAATTGTTGATATGCCTTAGGAGGAGCTCGGGTAGCTATATATGTTGGAGTTAAAGTTCTCACTTTTAACCCAAATGGAAAGAAGGTTGGATTTCTTGAGCTAGATGATTTATCAGTTAGCAGATCTAAACTTCATGACCTCAGGGCAACTATCTATCAAAATGATGAATCTACTCAAGAGCTGAAGGATATCAAACAGAGAATGGAGATGTACTTGAATGTAGCTGAGAAAAACTTTCTCGGAAAATTCTTTGATGGGGCTACTGGATATGCCAAGATTTAAGACTGAATAATAAAGTCTGATGCACTGACTGTAAGACTATATACTTGTGTGTATTTTTGCTTTTAGATAGTTTTGACATCATCAAATAAAAACTTTTAGATATTTTCATAATACACAAGTTGGGGGAGACTGTTAGATATAATTTGATGATATCAGAGTTTACTATCAGAGTTTACCATCAGAATTTACTACTGGTAGATATCAGAGTTTATCATGCTTATCAGTATTTGATAGATCGGAGTTTATTATCAATATTTGTCTATCAGTATCTGTCAAAGCTGGATTCTGGGAAGTAATTGATTTTATCGAGAAGACTTGATTTGTAGAGATATGTCGGTATAAGACTTTGATTAATTGTAGCAATCAATAGTTGGATATGTATTAGGCTTCCTTATTCATGTATATCATATCAACTAGATTGATTATGTAACTGTGTAGTATATAAGTACGGATTAGGTTAATATTATATGTGTCGATTATTGTTATATCATTCTGTGTAATCTAGCAGCTTTCAAGGATATTTGTTCATCCTTTGAGAGAGTTTTGTAATCAGTTTTTATTCATCAATACAAAAACTATTACTATACTTCGAGTTTTATTTCGAATTGATTGTCAATACTGTATACAACCCCTCTATAGTATACTAAAAGACCTAACAAAGACCTAATGTTTCTGGAGTGTGCTTCAGATTTTACTTGGGAGAGGTGTGTTTGGTTTCAGATTTTAGAGTTTATTTTTATGTTGGGGAAATTGATAAGATCAGAGAGACTCTCTGAGTATGCTCCAATTCTGTTATTCCCACTTCCCTTATGGTTATATGTTCTATAGATCTTTCTTGAGATAATCTATCAATTTTATGTCCTGAATGCTCAATATTGTGATTGCATCGGGTTTGTTGTCATTTGGAGGCAGTGGTTTAGCATTTTTCCTTTTATAGGCATAAGTAGATTTTTCTAGGGTATATAAGTGTTTTTTTCAAGTAATAACGTGATGACACAATTTTAGATTTTGCTTCAACTTTATGTTAATGTAATTTTTCTCTGAAAATAACATTTTCCTATCTGTAATGTACTTGTAGAACCATGTCATCAGAGACCCCAGTTATTCACTCATGAAAACCTTTACCACCTCAGGCAAATTGCTGAGAACCTTACACCAATCTCGGATAAAAAGATGTTGCATCCGTTCATCGAACTTACAAACGGGCAGGTTGAACTTAAAAATTAACTCGTTAAATAAGTAATCGTGTAAGTAGTTTTCTAGTCATCCCTGAAGTACAAGGAAAGCAAAAGTCTGTTATGAATATAATAACATTCATCTTATGCCAAATCAAAAGTTAAAATAATTAGAAGCTCAATTAACAGAACGAGGACGTGTTTATTGCAACTTACTAACATCGTAATGTTCGATATTAAACAATTTTATCATTTCAAATCTGTGTCACACCAAAGTCAATGACAATAGCAAAAGAAACTATAACAAATTTTATAAAGGAAAAGAAAGAATCTTGTGGTGTGGGTGCCAATGTAAGGTTCTTAAAATTCTATGGACAATTGAATATGGTTTTCAGAATTGGTAAGAACATTACATCTTGAGCATGTTCAGGTAAAAAGTTTCGTTAAATCTACACACCGGCAAGAAATAATAATTTTTTGAACCCTAAGACAACACGGTAGTTCCTAAGCGGTTAATATGTATCGATCAGCGGTTAATATGTATCCATTAGCGGATTATTAGGAAACTTTATTCTTTTGTGGTTGTTGAAGGAATTCTAGTCTACCTAGAGTCGCAGTCTGATAATTGAGGTATCAGCCAATATTTCGGGGACTGTTGGTATACATTCCACTTTTGGTGAAATCATACTACTGAAGAAAGAAAATGGTGAGTTTAACATTCCAGAAACTAGTGAGGTTTATAAATGACAGAATTCCTCCATTATGTTTCTCATATTTATTTTTCACCTCCCAATAAAACACAAATATATGTAGTTACAATGTATAACTTTTCTTTAGAAATTGCAAACAAACAATAATGTTGAGGGTTCGTTAATGTATCATGTTTAAATTACAGGGTTGTATTAATATAAGAAGGGCAGCTTAGGGTGAATAATTGAATGTGTGTCAGAGATCAAAGTTAAAACTAACAAAGGCAGTTAAGAAAACACAAATTAATAGATATAATAAAATAAACTATATATATAAGATATAGAGGGAATAGAGAAAGCTAGAGAGAAGAGATCATCGTTTATTCATATATAAAACTCATGTGCATACACTGATTAATATAGGCCAATAAATTGATAAGTTACATCACTGAAAAGCCAAAAGTTAAAACATATGAAAGGCCAAAAATTGGGATATCTAAAAGTCAAGAAGTTTCTAAAGAGTCATACATATATTTAATAACACTCCCCCTTGGATGACTCGTACAAACATCATGCCTCGTTAAAACCTTACTAGGAAAAATCCTGTGGGAAAAACCCTAGTGAAGGAAAAAGAGTAAATGAGTTGTACTAAAAATGATTGAATAATAAATATCTCCCCCTCATTGTAATAAGACAAGTGACGTCAGTATAAATCTCGAAATCTGCGCATTCCAATCTGATATACTAACTTCTCGAAAGTACTTGTTGGAAGTGCTTTGGTGAAATCTACTGGATTATCGCAAGAACGAATTTGAGAAACATTGATCTCTCCTCTTTGTTGAAGTTCATGAGTAAAGAAGAACTTCGGGCCTATATGTTTCGTCATGTCACCTTTGATGTAGCCCTCTCTAGTTTGTGTTATACAAGCTTCATTGTCTTCATATACAGTAGTTGGAATGTGTTTGTTCACTACAATACCACATGATTCTCGTACATGGTGGAAAAGAGATCTTAACCATACACATTATCGTCTTGCCTCATGAAGAGCTAGTAATTCAGCATGATTAGAGGAAGTTGCTGCAAGAGTCTGTTTTATAGATCGCCAAGATATTGCAGTATCTCCATATGTGAATATGTAACCTGTTTATGATCTTCCTTTGTGAGGATCAGACCGATATCGTGCATCTACATAACCAACTAATTCCACTTTTGAGTCTTTAGAATAAAACAAACCCATGTCCATTTTTCCACGAAGATATCTAAATATTTGTTTCACGCTAATCCAATGTCTTCGAGTTGGAGCAGAACTATGTCTTGCCAATAGGTTAACTAGAAAATGCAATATCAGGACGTGTACAATTGGCAAGGGTACATTAGTGCTCCAATGGCACTAAGATATGGTACTTATAGACCAAGAAGTTCTTCTCCCTTTTCTCTTGGGCGAAATGGATCCTTATGCTTTTCTAGTGAACGCACCACCATAGGTGTACTCACAGGATATGCTTTGTCCATTATAAAATGTTTAAGGATCTTTTCGATATAAGCTGACTGATGGAAAAAGATTCCTTTAGATAAATGTTCAACTTGAAAACCAAGACAAAGTTTTGTTCTATATAAGTCTTTCATTTCAAATTCTCTTTTCAAATATTCAGTCGTCTCATGAAGTTCATTTGGAGTCCCAATGATGTTTAAATCATCAACATAAACTGCAATGATTGTAAACCCCATTCTTGTCCTTTTAATAAAAATCCATGGAAAAATTACATTATTGATATATCCATCTTTCAATAGATACTCACTGAGACGATTATACCATATGCGACCCGATTATTTCAACCCGTACAATGATCTTCGCAATTTGATCGAGTAAATCTCTCGGGGTCTTGAACCACATGCTTCGGGCATCTTCAAACCATCGGGAATTTTTATATAAATGTCATTATCAAGTGATCCATATAAATAGGCAGTCACAATATCTATTAAATTCATTTGGAGCCCTTCTAGATTTGATAAACTTAGTAAGAATCTGAATGTTGTTGCATTAGTGACCGGTGAATAAGTCTCTTCGTAATCAATTCCCGGTCTTTGTGAGAAACCTTATGCAACAAGTCGTGCTTTGTATCTCACAACCTCATTTTTCTCATTTTTTTTCACACAAATACCCATCTATAACCGATGGGTTTTATACATGCAGGTGTTTGGATAATTGGTCCAAAAACTTGACATTTTTCAAGAGATTTTAATTTAGTCTCAATTGGATCTTTCCATTTTGGCCAATCATTTCTTCTTTTACATTCATAGATTGATCTAGGTTCATGATCCTTTATTTCCTCAATAATATCAAGAGCCACTGCATATGAAAATACATCATCCATAACAATTTCTTTTATGTTCCACCTCTTCCCTGAAATCACATAATTTGTAGAGATCTCTTCGTTGTCAACGATTTCAGATGTTTGATCATTTTTTGAAGACGTCTCTTCATTGATCAATTATATTTTTTTACACTGATATCATTTGATGTGCCAGCTTCTTTGTTTAGTTTCCTTGTCTTTCTTGGATTTTTATCCTTGGATCCAACAGGTCTACCACGCTTCTGGCGTGCTTTAGACTCATTTTCTAGCATGTTTTTATTCTCTTCATCAGGAAGTTTAATTTACAAGGAACATTAATTGTTGGTATATGTGACTTTGTCACTGTCTTGACATCAGTGAATTTTCCAGGCAGTCTATTTGCCACTTCTTGTAGGTGGATAATATTTTGAACTTCAAGTTCGCTTTGATTTGTTCGAGGATTATAATGAGACATATGGACTGCATTCCACAAAATTTCTTGTCTTTTTTTCTCAGATTTTGTCTAATCTCCCCCTAATGCAGGAAAAACTGTCTCATTAAATTGGCAGTCGGCAAACCTTGCCTTAAAAAAATCACCAGTCATGGGCTCCAAATATTTAATGATTGAGGGAGAATCAAATCCAATATATACCCCTAATCTTCTTTGGGGTCCCATTTTTGTTCATTGGGGAGGAGATATTGGAACATAAACTGCATAACCAAAAACTCTTAAATGAGAGATATTTGGTTCTTTACCATTTACAAGTTGTATAGGGGAATATTGATGATAAGAAGTCTGTCTTAACCGAACTAAAGAAGCTGCGTGTAATATCACATGTCCCCATGCAGAACTTGGTAAATTTGTTTTCATGAGTAAAAGTCTAGCAATCAGTTGGAGCCTCTTAATGAAAGATTCTGCTAGACCATTTTGAGTGTGCACATGAGCAATAGAATGTTCTATTTCAATCCCAATCGACATACAATAATCTTTGAAACTTTGGGATGAAAATTCTCCCGCATTGTCCAATTTAATTTTCTTTATATTATGATCAGGGAATTCTGCTCTCAATCGAATTATTTGAGCAAGTAGTTATGCAAATGCAATGTTTTGAGTGGACAATAAACTGACATGCGACCATCGTGTTGATGCATCGATAAGTACCATAAAGTATTGAAATGGCCCACTTGATGGGGTGATAGGTCCACATATATCTCCCTGAATACGTTCCAAATAATTTGGACATTCAATTGCAACTTTTACAGGAGATGGTTTAGTTATTAATTTTCCTTGAAAACAAGCAACACAATCTTGTTCTTCAAAGGATGACCATTTATATTTTCTATAATTCTTCGCATCATTGTTGACCCTGGATGGCCTAGACGATCATGTCATATAAGAAAATTTTCCGGGTCTCTTAATTTTTGGTTCATCATCATGTATGACTCAACTGGATTTATAAAGGTATTGTATAATCCAGATTTATATGATGGGAGCTTTTCAATTATTTTCTTCCTCCCCGAGACTATTGACGTTATGCATAAATATTCATCGCCATTTTCATTTGTCATCTCAATATGGTAGCCATTGCAACGTATATCCTTAAAACTCAATTGGTTTCGTTTAGATCGGGTAGAAAACATTACATTCTCAATAAATAAATGTGTACCATTAGGTAACACTATATTTGCTCTTCCGAAACCTTCAATAAAATCTGATGCACCCGAAATTGTGTTTACATTAGCCTTAGCTAATATGAGATTCAAAAAATATTCTTTATTCCTGAGAATTGTATGTGTTGTTGCATTATCCACCAAACAAAATGATTCCTCATTTTTTGTAACACATAATGAGAGGCTACTGGCCATATTTCTTCACAAAGCAAATATATTAATAAAAATTATAAAAAGATAATATCTCAAACATTTCATTTACGATAAAATAAGGAAAATTACATAGCAAATATAAAGTAAAACCAATGACTTAAGAGTTCAAACATAAATATTTAAATATTTAAATAAACAAAGCAAGGTCTTTAATATATGATTTAATCGCCACTGCTAGATGTAGCCATCTCCACATTTTCATCTTCAAAGAAATCACCAACCTCCATGTGAGTGAGGTCCGAAGGATCAACTTGATCTCCACCTCCAAGATGTGCTTCAAGATGAGAAATTCACAAAGGATCATTTTGTTCGGTGAAATTAGTTTTAACATTTTTTAAGGAGGCCAGATAAAGATCAACAAGATGCTTGGAGGTACGACAGGTACGACTTCAATGACCTTTCATTCCAAAATGATGAAAACACTCTCCAACCTTTTATCTATCTTATTTCCTTTGGATTTTTCCTCATTTTTTGTCCACTTCTGGTGGTGAGATTTCTTTTTAAATTTTGAGTAATTTTGGTGAGTATATCCTCGACCATGTCCAAAACCACGTCCACGACCACTACCTCGACCATATCCACGCCCACGACCACGTCCACAGTCAAACTTCTTATTTTTTCCATATTCATTACTTGTCACAACATTCGCTTTAGGGAATGGTGTTGAACCAGTTGGACAAGATTGATGGTTCTTCATCAAGAGTTTGTTATTTTGTTCAGCAAGAAGTAGGCATAAAATAAGTTCAGACTATTTTTCAAAACCTCTTTCACGATATTGCTGCTGCATGAGCATATCATTGGCATGGAAAGTAGAGAATATCTTTTCCAACATATCTTTTACAGTGATACTCTCACCACATAGTTTTAGTTGAGAGGTAATTTTAAACATTGCAGAGTTATATTCGCTCACACTTTTGTAGTCTTGCAAACGCAAGTGCAACCAGTCATAATGAGCCTTAGGGAGTTGTTGTGGATAAAAAACTAAGGTTATTACTTGCTGTATTTAATACTAAGATTCGGGAGCTCAAGGCCTTTAATGGCTGCTCTCGTGTTTCGTGACTCAATCTGCCTTTACGAGATGCCTACGTATCTCTATGAATTAGAGAATCAAGCCAAAAAACGTCGTTCTGATTGGTGGGGGTGAGACCCCTTATATAGATGTTGGGAGTCCTTGAATTGGACTTGGTATAGGAGACTTGGTGGACAAGTCTCATAATTAGAATGGACTTTGGAGTCCTAGATAGTAGGAAACTGATTCCTTATCCTTTTAGGTCCCCTTGAGGCTAATCTCCAAGGATTTATATCCTTATCGGGACTCTTTTCAACATCTGATTTGTCCCTTATTAATTAATTACAAAATTAATTAATAATCAGGGCTTTTGGGCCTTTTTTATTCCATCAGGCCTGATCTGGTCCATCAGGCTTAACCTTTCTGGTCTGAGTATCATATATCTTTTTATTGGGCCTAGCAGCCCACAGCTTATACAATTAATGCAGTAAATAAATTATACAAGCATAATTTATTTATCCCTATCATTTGCCCCCCAACTTTTGGGAAATATTGATTAGGTTTCGCAGAAGTTAAGTCTATTCGTTCCCTTACAGGGTTTCATTTTTCCGTAAAGTGTGGAGCGACCTACACATTTACAACGATTTTTCCTTTATTTCTGGATTTTTCCCTAATTTTCTGGGATTTATCCTTAATTTCTGGATTTTTCCCTAATTTTCTGGAATTTTCTGGGATTTTTCCTTATTTTATGGAATTTTTCTGGGATTTTTCCTTATTTTCTGGAATTTTCCCTATTTTCTGGATTCTTCAAATTTCCAGCCCTTTTTTCGACCAGGATCCTAGTCGAAATTTCGACCTGGATCCTAGTCGAAAATAGGGGCCAGCCTTGCCATCCTAGTCGAAGGAATTCGACTAGGATCCACGACCTGGAATTCGACCAGGATCCTAGTCGAAATTTCGACCTGGATCTAGGACCTGGAATTCGACCAGGATCCTAGTCGAAATTTCGACCTGGATCTAGGACCTGGAATTCGACCAGGATCCTAGTCGAAAATTCGACCTGGATCTAGGTCGAAAATTCCACCCTTTTTTTTTTTTAGCTTCTTGTCATGAGCCTATCGACTAGGATTTCGACTAGGATTCTAGTCGATATTTCGACCTGAATCCTGTTCGAAAATTCTTTGATTTTCTTGCTTCCTGGTCGAAGGATTTCGACTAGGATCCACGACCTGGAATTCGACCAGGATCCTAGTCGAACTTTGACCTGGGTTTTTAATCCCCATTTTTTGAAAGATGCTTGGTTTATTCGACTTCATTCCTGGTCGAAGCTTCGACCTCAATTCAGTCCCGTTATTCCAGCTATTTTCGGGTGTCTGCTCGAAAGATTTCGGGCAGGATTCACGACCTGGAATTCGACCTGGATTCTGGTCTTTTTTACCAGTTATTTTCGGGTGTCTGCTCGAAAGATTTCGGGCAGGATTCACGACCTGGATTTCGACCTGGTTCCTGGTCTTTTTTACCCGTTATTTTCGGGTGTCTGCTCGAAAGATTTCGGGCAGGATTCACGACCTGGATTTCGACCTGGTTCCTGGTCTTTCACTAGCCTTCTTTATTTAGCTTTAATTTAGGGTATTGTATTTTCCAAATCCTAATTGGATTTGGGCCTGGCCTTTTTGTTGGGCCTTTTAAATTTTACTGAGCCTCTATTATTGGGCTTTTCCAAATCTTATTGGGCCTCTTTTATTGGGCCTTTTCAAAATCTTATTGGGCCTCTTTTATTGATCTGGGCTTAATACACCCTGTTTAGAATGCTCTAGAATTCCTAGGAATATTCTGGAATATTCTTTTTTCTGGGCTTTTTCCTATGGGCCTTTGTCCTCAATGGGCTTTTCGTCCCTTCAACTTCCTTTTCCTCTTATATAAAGGAATGAGGAAAGGCTATTACTCCTCACTTTCTCATTTCTTAGTTTTCTTCTTCATCTTCCTGCTAAGATTCTCAGAGGGATAACAGCAAGTCGGAGCTCAAAGCCTTTTTCAGGAGCGCTTCTTCAGGTTAGATTCCTCCCTTTGCTTTTCGTGTCTATTTTTCCATTGTGTGCCACTTTAAGATAGCCTATTTACGTGCCCCTTACTTTTTTCAGATGGCTGACAAAAGAATGACCCATTTGGCCAAGATGAACGTGGCTAGAAAGTCCAACGATTTTCCTATTCGATCGAGGTATACTTCCTTAATCGACATGATCAACACTCGAGGGGACGAGTATCCGTCTGATGTGCATCTGGACGCGCACGATCATATCAGTGCTTTACGGGATCCCAAGGAGCTGGAAAAGTTAAGCAGCTGCTTCAAAATCAAGGAGCCTTTTAAGCTGGTTCTTGCGGGTCCGGCCGACAGGGCCTGTCAGTGGAAGAAGGACGCGCTATGCGTCTATAGGGATACTCTAAGGGCAGGTATTAGGCTCCCTTTTCATCCATTCATTCCTTTGCTACTGGCTGATGTGGGCATCAGCCCTTGCCAACTTCCCCCTAATTCCTGGAGGTTGATTCTGTGCTATCTGTCGCAATGCGCCAAGCACAACGTCCCCACATCTGTTGCTGTCTTCAGGAAGATTTTTCAGTTCAAAAACAGCCCTGATAAAAGTCCGGGTTGGGTTTCTATCAACCAGCGCCCCACTATCCCCCATATCGTGAATAGGAAGTCCATCCCTGACAACAACTTGGGGTGGAAAAAAGATTTTTTGTTTGTTATTTGGGAAGGTGGAGATTGGGGCTCCCTGTTTCGATCATCCTTTGGGTTGGCCGTGGACGGGAGCCCGAATGACATATCTTTGTCTGAGGAGGAGGCTAGAGGTTTCAACCTCCTTACGCAAGACAACGGCACTTCCCATTGTTGGGACCTTATCCGGGAGACCGTCCTGGTAGAACGCGGCCTTTCGCCCGTTAATAAGAAAAGTAAGTTCCCTTTCTTATCTCCTTTATTTCCTGCACTTTTATTTCATTGATTTTCAACTGACTTTGTTTGTTGCAGTGGCTGAGAAGATTGAGGAGGCTACCAAGCCGAAGGACCTGGAGACAACCAGGATGAAGAGGGCCGGGAAGATCTTCAAGGACCCTCGACTGGGTGACCGCTTCCCGGAGTTCCTTCTTCAGGCAACGGAGCCAGATGAGGAAGGCCCCAGCCAAGTTCTGCGCACCAAGCAGAGGCCAGGTGCCTATTTTCAACCTGCTTGGGGGATCCGGGGCAAGGACTCAATTGTGGGAAGCACGGCGCTGTCCAAGGAATGGTCTAAGCATTCCATTTCCCCGGTGGATTATCAAGATTTTGTCCTTCAACAGGACTTGGAGGGGAATGAGCTATTTGGAGCCCAAGCTCTGGCGACGGTACGTACTTTACTTATGCCTTTTACAAGTCTCTTTTCTTTCTTTTCTAAACCTTTGTTGTTTTCTCTTGCAGGCTAACGCCCATTTTCAAGGGGCAATTCACCAGGCCAAGGCTTGGAAGGTTGGCCTGGAAGATGCCAACAAGAATTTGGAGGAGGCCAACCAAAAAATTGAGGCCCTTGAAGCTCAATTGGCCTCTTCCACTTCTGACTTGGAGACGGCCCGGGCTGAAAATGTCATCTTGAAGGCGCAGAAGGAAAAAGCCTTTGATGGCTGGATGGACACTCAAGAATTCAAAGACTTGATGGTGGAGCATGACGCCCTTCTTCATCCTGTTAGCTATAAGGAAGGCTGGGACGCTGCTGTGGAGGCCATCCAGGATGAGTTTCTCGAGGTCCTTGAGCAGTCGCCCTTTCCTTGCCCAGTGCGGGTTCCAGAGCTTGGAGGTGTTACTGAAAAGCTTGCTGGCATGATCAAGGATGGAGAGGAGGAAGATTCCTCCGAGGAGGAGTTCGAGCCTGTCGCTAAGAAGGCCAGGGTGGAAGAATCTCCCAAAGCAGCGCCTCAACAGCCATCATCTCCTGCAGAGGGAACTTCTACAGGGACTTCGGAGGGGACGACCGAGACGTCCGAAGAAACGACTGAAACTTCCGAAGAGACTTTGGATAGTGGTTCTGAGGAATCTCAGCCTTCCAAGGCCTAGCTTTTTGTGTATCTTCTCTTTGAACTTTATTTATATCAGAACTTGTTACCCTTCGGGGTTATGTTTTATACGTTGCTTTTCTTGCCTTTTTTTTGTTTTAACTTTACAATCTTAATATGCATTTGAACCTTAAACATCCTTGGATTGAAATAATTTCAAGCTCTTTAATATGAAGTCTGGTTTTTCAAAACCTTACACAGCATGGGTTCGACCCTAATCAACAATAACTAGACAATGTAAATTCTACTGGAATATAAAATCCTACGCAAGCAAAGCTTCATGGTGCTTTTAAACCTACTTGTCAATGACAAGTGAGAATCGTACTTCACCTATCTTACACGTAGTAAACCTTCAGGTTTTGTGTGTGCCAGGTCCTCGGGACTTCAAAACCTTCCATAGTTTCCAGCTTGTAGGTTCCTCTACCCTGAACGCTCTTGACTCTGTACGGCCCTTCCCAATTCGGGGCAAGCTTTCCTTTCTGTCCAACACCAGAAGCCTCTATTTTTCTCAAGACTAGATCTCCTTGTTTAAAAAATCTCTCTTTAACCCTTAGGTTGTAATAGAATGAAGCCTTTTTCTGATATTCTACTATCTTTGCATGTGCCTCATCTCGCACTTCATCAATTAGATCCAGGGCTAACCTCTGCCCTTCCTCATTTTCTACAGCATTGAAAGTCTGAATCCTTGGAGAGGAATGCGATATCTCCACGGGAACTACTGCTTCTGCCCCATATGCCAACATGAAAGGAGTTGCTCCTGTCGTGACTCTACAGGTAGTCCTATAGGCCCATAATATTGGAAGTATCTCATCCACCCAATTATTTCTTGACTTCTCGATCCTCTTTTTTAGTCCATCCAGGATTATCCGATTTGCTACCTCTGCTTGCCCATTGGCTTGCGGGTGAGCCACAGAGGTGAATCGTAACTCAATTTCATTTTCTTCACAATACTTCTTGAATTCCTCATTGTTGAATTGTGTTCCATTGTCAGTGACGAGGATACGGGGAATTCCATATCGGCACATAATGTTTTCCCACAGGAATTGTGCAACCTGCTTAGTTGTGATTTTGGCCAAGGGTTTGGCTTCGATCCACTTGGTGAAATAATCAATGGCTACAATCAGAAATTTCCTTTATGCCGTGGCCATAGGAAAAGGCCCTAGAATATCCATCCCCCACATGGCAAAGGGAATAGGCGAGTTGATAGAGGTCAGCATCTCGGGGGGTTGTCTAACAACTGGTGCATGCTTCTGACAGCGATCACACTTCTTCACATATTCTTTGGCATCATCCATCATTTCTGGCCAATAGAAGCCTAAACGAGTTATCTTATGAGCCAAGGCCCTGCCCCCCAAGTGTTGTCCACAAATACCTTCATGCACTTCTTCAAGAGCCAAGCGTGCCTCATCGGGCCTGAGACACCTCAAGTAGGGAACCATGAAAGATCTTTTGTAAAGAATCCCATCTATCAAAGAGTACCTTAGTGCCCGAACAGTTAACTTTCGTGCTTTAGTTGCATCACTTGGCAACCAACCGGTCTGAATGTGAGCCTTGATGGGATCAATCCATGACGTCCCCAAGCCTATGGGAGCCAGCAGCTTAACATCTATGCTTCGTGTCTTCAAAACACGGAAATACACACTTCCTGAACTTTCTTCAATCTCAGACGAAGCGAACTTTGATAGCGCATCTGCCTTAACATTTTCTTCCCTTGGAATGTGTTCAACATGGCACTCATTAAATTGGGTCATCACAGCCCTTACTAGGCGGACATACTTAGCCATCGTATCATCCCTTGCCTCAAATTCTCCCTTTACCTGGGATATGATCAGCTTCGAGTCTCCACGGACCTTTAAGTTTTTGACTCTAAGTGTCCCAGCTAGACCAAGGCCAGCTATCAGGGCTTCATACTCTGCCTCATTGTTTGTGGTTGGAAAATCTAGCTTCATAGCATACTCAATTAAGAACCCATCAGGGCTTTGCAAAACCAACCCTGCTCCACTGGAATTTGTTTTTGATGCTCCATCAAAATAGAGAACCCAATATTCTTTCTCCTTGTCATTCTTCTCCCTGTCCCCATTGTCGACTCCCTTGTCTTGAGGTATGGTATCTTCCTGCCCCCCGACTTCTTGGTTGGGTATGGTACATTCCACCACAAAGTCAGCTAGTGCCTGGGCTTTTATGGCCGTACGTGGCTTATACTTGAGATCGAACTCTCCCAACTCTATTGCCCACTTAATCAGTCTCCCACTTGCCTTGGGACTGTGAATGATATTTCTCAGTGGCTGATTTGTTAGCACTTCAATTTGGTGAGCTTGAAAATAAGGACGCAGCTTTCTTGAAGCCATTACCAAGGCTAAGGCGAATTTCTCAATGGCTGAATAATTCAACTCAGCACCATGCAAAATTTTGCTGACATAGTATACGGGTTTCTGGACTTTCAGTTCCTCCTTAACCAACACCGCGCTCAAGGCGCTCTCTGAAACAGCCAAGTACAAGAATAAAACTTCATTCAGAACTGGCTTGGCCAACAACGGGGCCTGGCCCATATACTTCTTTAACTCTTCAAATGCCTTCTGATTTTCCTCACTCCATACAAAGTCTTTGATGTTCTTTAGTGACTTGAAAAATGACAAGCACTTGTCTCCTGACTTGGAGATGAATCGTCCTAACGCAGCAACCCTTCCTGTGAGCTTCTGAACATCCTTGACAGTTTTGGGGGGTTCCATGTCCAGGATTGCCTTTATTTTATCGGGGTTTGCCTCAATTCCCCTCTTCGAGACCATCAATCCCAAGAATTTTCCAGATCCTACTCCGAAAGCACACTTCGTCGGATTCAACATCATCTTATGGTACCTCAGGACCTCAAAAGCTTCCCTTAAATGGGCTATATGATCAGTCTTCACTAGACTCTTGACTAACATGTCATCAACATAGACTTCCATAGTCTTACCAATAAGATCCTTAAAAATTCTATTCACCTACCTTTGATAGGTGGCTCTTGCATTCTTGAGACCAAACGCCATAACAAGATAACAATAAACACCAAAGTCAGTGATAAATGATACCTTTGGAATGTCATCCTTATGCATTTTGATCTGGTTGTATCCGCTAAACCCATCCATGAAACTCAGCATCTCATGTCCAGCGGTGGCATCAATTAAAGTATCAATTCTAGGCAGCGGAAAACAGTCTTTGGGGCATGCATCATTCAGATCGGTAAAGTCTATACATATCCTCCACTTTCCATTAGCCTTCTTCACCATTACAGGGTTTGCTAACCACTCCGGAAATTGAATCTCCTCAATGAAACCAGCCTCTAAGAGCTTTTCCACTTCCTGCTTTATAGCCTCTTGTCTTTCCGGGGCAAAATTTCTTTTCTTTTGTTTCACTGTCTTCCGGCTTGGATCTACGTTTAGCTTGTGAGTAATTAACTCCGGGTCTATGCCTGGCATATCAGCTGCTGACCATGCAAACACATCACTATTTTCTTGCAAAAATTTCACTAACTTCCCTCTAAGGGGCTCCTCTAATGTGGCTCCAATGAAAGTCATCCTCTCAGGATTCTCGGGGTCTAAAGGAACCGAAACCAATTCTTCTGCTGGCCTTCCTCTATTCTCATCATTTTCTCGAACATCCATATCTTCAATAGGAAGAACCTGCCCCCCGACTCCATCTGCCCTCAAAGAGGCCACATAACAGCTTCTAGTCATTTTTTGATCTCCTCTCTCTTCTCCAATCCCGTTTCGGGTGGGAAACTTCATGACTGAATGGTAGGAAGAGGGGACTGCCTTGAAGGCATGTATCCCTGTTCTCCCCATGATAGCATTATAAGTTGAACTAGCCTTTACCACCACGAAATCCAGCATCTGCGTTGCTTTCCTTGGCTCTGTACCTATGGTGGTTGGCAATTTGATTATCCCTTCCACAGGACATTCTACTCCAGCAAATCCATATATCGGCATGTCGGTTGGTGTCAACTGGGAGTCGTTATACCCCATACTTAGAAAGGTGTCGTGGAGCAAGATATCCACAGAAGCACCATTATCCACAAGGACCCTCTTAACCGGGCTATTTCCTATTATTGGTGTTATGACCAGCGGGTCGTCATGGGGAAACTTCACACCCTCTAGGTCGGAATCATCAAAAGCCAATGTTACTTCTGTCCTGGCCCTCTTCGGAGCTTCTCCAACAATATGCATAACCTCTCTAGTATATGCCTTTCTGGAATTTTTGGACAATCCAGCAGCAGTTGGACCTCCAAAGATCGTGTTTATCACAGGCCCTCGAGGTCTCGGCCCTCCATAAATGGTGTTTATAACTGGTCCTCTAGGCTGGGGGTTTCGCCCCTGATCGTCTTGGTCCCTCCTACGATCTTCAAAGTTCTTCCTTCCATTATTATTTCTGTCCCCTCCATCTCCAGTATACTTGTTCAATCTTCCTTTTCGAATCAAAAACTCAATTTCATCTTTCAATTGCCTACACTCATCGGTGTCATGGCCAACATCTTTGTGAAACCTGCAATACTTGCCCTTATCTAGCTTGGCGGGATCAGCCTTCAAGGGCTTAGGCCAGCGAATATCTCTGTCTTTCTCAATCTCCATCAAAATCTGACTTCTGGGAGCATTCAGCTTAGCGTATTCAGTGAACTTTTGCCCAGGTCCTCCCTTCTTGGGGGTTGAATCAGGGTTTTGTTCGGTTCTAGGATATTTGTCCTTAGCAATATACTCCAAATCAGTTTTTCGTTTCTTGCCTCCAGTGGGCTCATTACTTACTACGGTCTTCCTCATACTTTCTTCAACCTTGATATACTTCCCTGCCCTCTCTTGGAGCTGCAACATGCTCTCAGGGGGTCGTTTGGCCAAAGACATCTTGAAAAACTCATCCCTAGTTCCTTGTTGCAGTGCTATCATGGCTACCTTATCATCAAGGTCTGGGACTTTTAAAGCCTCCTTTGTAAAACGATTCAGGTAATCTCTTAAGGATTCCTTAGCTCCCTGCACAAGACTCATAAGAGATGCTGAACTTTTCTCATGGACTCTTCCACTGATGAATTGCTTAATAAAAGCCTGACTTAATTCTCTGAACGATCCAATAGAATTTGGGGGTAGGCGACTGTACCATCTTTGAGCCATACCCGACAGGGTTTGAGGGAAGGCCCGACATTTTATAGCATCATTCACGGGTTGCAACAGCAGTGTATTAGAGAATGTCCTAACATGATTAGCGTGGTCTCCCGTGCCATCATAGGCTTTGATAGTGGGCATCTTGAATTTCCTTGAGATATGGGCATTCATTATCTCTTCTGTGAAGGGTGGAGTTGGATCATCAGGATCTCCAAGGGGAAGGAGATTGCTTGGATCAGTTCTTGGGACAGCAGCCCTTCTTCTTACCGGACCATCCAGGTCTATGATAGGAGGAGGATTTCTCCCCCTAGGAGGTATGTGGGGTCTGGTGGCTTGGTGAGCCTCCAAATCACGCCTCAGCCTTTGGATTTCAGCCTCATGAGCCCTGATCCTTTCCTGCACTTCTTGGGGATTCGCCCCTGGGGTGCTTTGGGGGCGTTGCCTTCCATCGGCCATTGGCTCTTTTCCAGGATGCCTCCTTCTCGGGGCCACTTCATCATCCGAAGATTCGGAGTCTCTCTCAGTGTATGGACCAGAAAATTCCCGATCCTCAGGGATAGGATCCAAACCTCGTATATAGGGGGCGACCGCCCTCGTGCTTCGCTTCGCCCAGCATATCCGCTTCCTACAACCTCAGGGTGAAGGGGCATCCCATAAGGGGGGTTAGTAGTAACAATAGTTGAATATTCATATCCGACGGGTCGAGAATTCACAGGTATATGTATTTGTTGAACTTGAGGATTCGTACCTTGAATAGTCGGGGGAGTTGTCCCTTGTGGCTGAGGTTGAGTTGCCCCTGTCTGGGCTTCCCCCTGAGTAGATGCATAAGTTGAATGGGGAGGAACCTCCACGGTTGATGAAATCACCTGGGTTGTCTCTGATGGTGTTCCTTCCTCTAGAGCTCCAATTGTTCTCCGTGTTCTCGCCATGGTTGTTGTTGCTTTTCCCACAGACGGCGCCAAATGTTGTGGATAAAAAACTAAGGTTATTACTTGCTGTATTTAATACTAAGATTCGGGAGCTCAAGGCCTTTAATGGCTGCTCTCGTGTTTCGTGACTCAATCTGCCTTTACGAGATGCCTACGTATCTCTATGAATTAGAGAATCAAGCCAAAAAACGTCGTTCTGATTGGTGGGGGTGAGACCCCTTATATAGATGTTGGGAGTCCTTGAATTGGACTTGGTATAGGAGACTTGGTGGGCAAGTCTCATAATTAGAATGGACTTTGGAGTCCTAGATAGTGTGAAACTGATTCCTTATCCTTTTAGGTCCCCTTGAGGCTAATCTCCAAGGATTTATATCCTTATCGGGACTCTTTTCAACATCTGATTTGTCCCTTATTAATTAATTATGAAATTAATTAATAATCAGGGCTTTTGGGCCTTTTTTATTCCATCAGGCCTGATCTGGTCCATCAGGCTTAACCTTTCTGGTCTGAGTATCATATATCTTTTTATTGGGCCTAGCAGCCCACAGCTTGTACAATTAATGCAGTAAATAAATTATACAAGCATAATTTATTTATCCCTATCAGGAGTATCACTGTATTCTGGTGGTCGTATCTATTTTTTAGATCCTTCCAAAGAGTTGACGGATCATTCACAGTCAAGTACTCAGTTTTAAAATCTTCGTGGAGATGATGACGAAGAAATATCATGGCTTTTGCCTTGTCTTGTTGAGAGGTTGTATTCACTTCTTTTATGGTGTCACCAAGACCCATAGCATTTAGACGGATTTTAACATCAAGAATCCATGTCAAGTAATTTTTTCCAGTAATGTCAAGAGTGTTGAACTCGAGCTTTGTTAAATTTGAAATTACAAAAACTACTATAAAGATGAATAAAATAAATGATTTATAAAACAAATAGAATTAAAAGATAAACTTTCAAGTTCTTATTATAAAGCACAAAATTACAGATAAAGCATATGATCAAATAATAAGATATATTAAAGTTAAGGTTCACCGAATAAAATATCATGATAATGAATAAAAATAAAGCATGGCGTAAAAAAAAGTTACCAGGTACAAAATGAATGAATTTGAACTAGAATGTTTAGTATAGTCAAAACAAAAAGATAAGAAAATTAAAGTATAAACAAGAAGACCTAATCCTTCAGTTAGATCTAAATTAATATAAATGAAGTCTCATACAAATTTTTGTGATTTTATAATAAATTAAATATATATTTTTTAACAAGGAATTAAAAGGTTATGTTACTAATATAGTTTTATGGTACTCCTTTTTTTTCTTTAATATATATAGAAAAAGGTATATTATTTTACTCAAAATTATAACACATCATGTCATTTTATAATATTAAGCATGTTATATACAAAAGTAAACACGTAATTAACAAGATGCATTATAAATTATTTTGACATTACATATCACAAAATGTTATCAACACTCATATGCAGAGTGGAACACTTTACATAGAATATGTGTAAATGATTATAATATACACACTCATTGTCAAGTATGTTACACATAAATAACATCTACACAACACAGAACAGTTAACTGCAAAATATGAACTAATGAGCACAAAACAATCACTCACACTATATAACGAGGGTAGCACTGAAAGTTTGTAAATACCACACAAAAAAATATAATACATAAATGGAAGAGTAAAATGTGAGTATGTTTAAATTTGGTTAAAGTTATATTTGCATGCGAGAAAGTTAGTAGGGGTTAGCATGCACGAAAAATTATTATCTACAACACAACTAAATAAACAGAAGACGACTTACAAACACATCTTAAATTCAAGTTGCCTCAATTTATATGTGTATCAACAGCAGCAATAAAAGTATGTCAGGATAAGACACACACAATGGACATAATAAGTAACTAGCACGGGTGCCCGCTTCGCGGGGCGTAAATTTTTAAAAAATTTAAGAAAATCATCAACTGATCATCCGTAAAATTCATGATATTCTAACAACTTGCAAAATGAAATAACGTTTACATAGCATGATTAGATATCACATAGCATAAACCATTCCAACAAACATAGCGATCCCCTTTTTAAAGTAACAAAACCACTAACTAAATTAAAAATACCCATTTCTTAACCAGATGTTCATTACTGAAGGCTCATCACGCTGCTAGCAGGTGACTGGAACTTCAACTGAGACATTCCATCCAAGTGATATGAAGACCCTGATGCCTGCATGTAAACATTTTAAATTAGCTGCCCAATTTTAAAAGCTGTATCTTTTGAAAACAGGAAAATACACAGAACAAACCTGCGACGTTAGCCGGCAATCAGAGTCATGAGGTTGTTCCAGATGGCCATTTGGATCAATAAAGCCCTTGCAAATATTTATAACCCAGTATATTGTAGCTTTGTTAACCACATTGATTTCCTTTATCAGCAGCTTAACAGTGTATTTTTGTTTAGTCAAGCTCTTGAACACCAAAGGAAAATCTTCTTCCTCAGTACTCTAAATGTAAACAGCAACACCATCACAAAACATATCAGAAGGTTGTATAGCTTATAACGAAAGTAAGGGCACTAACCTACTTTAGAAGCTGCATAGCCCTCATTCCAAGAAGGGTACGAATTTATTGGTCACCAAGTAAGAGTTCGACCGCACCAGTGTCATCAGATGCCACAGCAATAACTTTGTACCTGCATAATCTCACATTCATAGTATACTCAAAGGCAAAGATATAATCACTATAAATAGATAATTAGGATGTAAATGCACCTGTTATCAGGAAACGGAACTATCCGGTTACAACTACCACAACACCATACATCCCGAGCCAGTTCGACCTCATCACCACAACCAGTGCAAACAGTAGTGTACCATGAACCTGTTTCTTCTATGTACTTAATGTGCAGATGCGCACAAACCTGTCTCTGGCACATAGTTTGCGTATGTAAGCTAAACACAAGAATATAATAAAGAAAATGAGCTGAGATTACCATAATATACTCTGGACCAAGGTCCTTTATAGTCGCAGCACTCAGCAGCTCAACTTTCCCATGCCTATCAGCAGCATACATTTGTTCCTTAAAGCCTACCTAATCAAGCCTAACCAATGCAGGTAATCAGTACTGGAGCAAGTAAACGCGCATCACAATAATCCCGCAAGTTAGTCACTCGCTTGCGTCTCAACTGCACCACACTATAATGATTGTAGTTGAGGTAACACTGAGTTCCTCCAACACTTGATAGATCAACTTCTCCTATATAAGCATGATCACAAAATAATCAGGAATATGTGTAAAAAAATAAACCATTTTATGAAAGATACACTGTCTTAGTCTCACCATTCCACAATCCAACCCTACTACTTGCTATTATTAAGATTGCTGGTCTTTCCTTAAGTTCATTCATCTCCTGATCAAAGTTCTCAGCACAAGCATCCCAAAACGTAACATTGATAGATGACCTACATTCAATAGAACCAAACAATTATATATGATAAAACTCCCCTGGACAATAACTAATCATGACAGATGCAAGGAAGAAATAATCCTAAAAGTATCTTACTTTCCATCAGTTATAACCAGCTTCACCTGTCTCTGTGCATCCCCATGTTTGTTCACCAAAGTGGCCAAAGGTTCATACTGCTTTATTATTCCAACAATATCTGCAGAAAATGAAAGAATCATATCAAGATCATAACAAAACCAGTATACTATAAAATGCAATAAGTCATATATAAACTCATCAACCTACCAAGTATGTTATCTGTTTGCTTAGTTCGTAAAGCTCGGAATGGTCATAGAAATTAAAAGCATTGTTCTCAATACTATTTTCATCACCATCAATAGCCTTTATCCGAGTCTCAGATGAAAATATCAACTGCACATCACTCCTCAAGCAACGAAACTTGTCATCAATCTTATACCTCTGGACCTGGAATATCTGTATAACGTAGCATCTTCCAAGCACCAACTTATCATCCAGGAGATCAGAACAGTTTCCCGGGACAAAAGCATGTATCCTGTCATTCTTTTAGGCATAACAAAATATATTATTTCCGTTTAAGCACACAATATTTCAAACTAATTGTCATAAGAAGAAAAGATTACATACCATATTATCAAGAAAGATAATGTTGAAGCTTTTAAACACAACACCAAGCTTTGTTACTCCTTTCCAATACCTGACAACTCTTACTTTTATTCTGCAATCAGAGTTCCCAACTTTCAAGCTCGATAGCTGAGTGTACATGTTCCTAGGCATATTTGTTTTGGTATAACGTAGCAAGACTTGGTACTATAACATATATAGCCAAGCCTCATATAATGCAACCTGCCTTATCAATAAAGCAGTTAAAGTATGCTAGGCAGATTATTTACTACATGAGCTACCAAAAGACAGGATGTTAACTTGATTTGATAATGGCAATCACTTCTAACCATAAACTAATATTAAGCAACAATAAATATAATTATATATCATAAGTACATATGAGATATAAATAAAGCTGCATTAAAATTAAATCTCTCAAAGATACTTCAACATACATATTCTAAATAATATATAAAAATACATAAAGTTCATTTAGATACGTAACATACAAAGGTCCAAATCGACCAAAAATACGCAACATACATATGATCTTAGACATACTTAGATACGCAACCATATCACTCAAACTAAAAGTACCACTGTATTCATTCCTTACCAATCTTGCTGAGTGAATTATTATAATAACTGGATGCTCATCAGCAGCATAGTAAAGGGATTCAAAAGCCTAGGCTAATTCATCCGAAAAGCGAACCCTGACTCCAGATTTGTCTCACAAGAAAAATCAGTCCAACACACATTAGAAGGAAAGCAACAAATAATATGAAACAAATACTGAAAGGAATATGTCCTAAGTCCAATCATGAATTAGGATTTAGGAATAACTTCCTGTGTAATCTGCTTTGATTTCATTGATATTAATAAAAGACTTGTTTTGTTTTTATTACGGGCTCTATCTATTTAAGTGTTTAAATAAGATATACCATAGTTTAGAGTAAATCTTTTTATGGATTATGATGAGATCATAATAGTGAGACCTAAAAGATGATAACTCTAAACTTAAATAGATCCTGATCATAGGATTACTAACTGGTAATTAATAATCCGTAAAGATCGGTACATACTATGATTACTTCATTATGAAGGATGTCTGTTCTCATAGACATTTGTGTGGTGACACTATAGCTAGTATGTAGGTGCTTATTATAGAATAAGTTCACTGAACATGACTCGCACAGCTGAACAACTGATGGAGTTCACTCACGTGTCAGCAGTTGTTCATATAGTGATAGTTGTACAAGTATCCTTAGACTTGAGGTCATCATAGTCATCTTGTGTACACTGAACTATGCTTTGGTCTAGTTCTTAGTCTCCAGGGACAATTATTAGGGCTCTACTGGGTATACGAATTTGTACACGAAGATAGTGTATGATCAATAAAGGATCTACCCCTTCCAGTGAAGGAAGCGAATGTTCAAGGCTGATCCACTTATGCTAGTTCAGGAATCTCTGGCCAGAGTGAATGAAATTAGAAAGGAGTTTCTAATTTGCATAGAACTAAGCATAGTAAATGGTAAGCAAGTGATTGAATTAGATAGGCTTGACACGAGATCCATGCCATGTATTTAATCGGGACATTGAAGGGTAAAAGGAGTTTATTGTACGGTAACTATTCACAGAATAGGTTCTTGGTATTCTAAGCAGTGAATTCATATTATCCGGATAGTCGCGATATGCTGAGAAGTATCCCTCACGATGTAGAATAAATGTGATTAATTAATTAATCATATTTAATAAATTAGAGAATTTATATAAATAATGATAAAATAGTTTTATTATTATTTATTTCTACTACCGGCTTAATATTGAACCTACAGGGTCACACCATAAAAAGAGAATGATTTAATGGTGGAGGAATTAATTAATAATGGCTAAATAATTATTTATTTGTGAAATAAATAATTAATTGGTAAATTTAATAATTGATTAAATGAGATTTAATTAATTATAAATTAATTAAGAAAAGTTCTTAATATTATTAATTAAGGATTTAATTTTTGGAAATTAAATCAAGAGAGAGAATTATTTCTAAAGTGTTTAGAAAAAGGATTAATAATTAAAAGGTGTTTTAATTATTAATGAGAATAATAAATGGGATAATAATAATAATATTTATGGGAAAATTTCAGCTGAAAATTTTGCCTATAAATATACTATTATAGACCCTATTTTTATTCGAACCCCAAAACCCAAAAAGTTTGGAAAACCCAATTCTCTCCACCTCCTTCCTCCTCCTTAACATCGTTTTCTTGGTGGATACCGGTGGAGTGCTTCACACTTGAGGAGCAACTGCTAAGGATCTCTGATCGTAGTCTCCGAATTATATTAAAGGTTAGTAATCGATCCCTCGAATTTTTATTCATGATCTGTATGCTTTTATTTGGATTTTATATGTGCGAAAGTGTTTTCCTATGCCTCCGCTGCGATTAAAATCCAACATTGGTATCAGAGCATAGGTTGTATGCATATAGATCTGTGGTAAAAATTTCAGAATTTTACGTGCTTGTATGAATTAATTATGATTTTTACGAGTTATATCATGGATTAATTTTGTCTGATGAGAAACCGTTTCTCAGAATAATTTTGAATGTTGATCTGGGTTCTACAAGTGTTGTAGATCGTCTAGGTATTTTTTTAATAATTTTATGATGTATAGATTTTTTATTATGAATTTTTGAAGTTCTTGTAATTAAATTCGTAATTAAATAAGTAAATATATGTATATATAGTATATATATATATATGTTTATTTTTCTTGTCTATATAATCTGTTAGGGTTCTACTGTTGAATGCACGGGAGAAAGAAGAGTACAGAGACAGTCAGGTACGGTTGCACGCTAGTCGAGGAGGAAAGCGGCGGCGTTTCGCAGAAAAGAAAAAAAAAATAAAGGGGGTGTCGCGCATTCCGGGAATGCGTTACACCCTGTGGCGCATTCACGGAATGCGTTACACCTTTTAATTGGTTAAAAGGGTTGTAACGCATCACCGGAATGCGTTACAGGGCTTGTAACGCGTTCCTGTGGGCTTGTAACGCGTTCCTGTAATGCGTTACAGCCCGACTGTCCACATTAAAATTGATTTTCTGGGAGTTTCGTAACTCCGTTTTAGGCGTGCAATATACCGTTGGATTCGTTTTTCCGAGACGGATCTAATGGAGTTATCAATTTTAGTTTATATAAAAGTTTTGAACTGTTTATATTTCCGAAAGTGTTTTAAAGCTGTTTTTAACTGTTTTATTTGCTTTTAAATGCTTCATGTGATACATAGAGATGTATAATGCTTAGACTAATGTGCTAGATGATATAACATGCCTACCTTGATGTTTATTCATGTTGATATATGTGATATATGCTTAGTTTATCATGCGATGATAGATTTAGGTGAACTTAAATGAACATAAGGTGTTTGTTAGACAACCTAGTATAGTGAAATTGTTTCATAACCTTAAGAATAATATTATGAATACAATCATAAGATTCTTGTGTTTATGAAACACGTAATTGAATATGAATTTTTGATATGAGAGAAAGGATGATTCTGTCAACAACAGATTTCTATCTGTAAGAAAGGGTTATTAAGTGACGCCTCTTGACAATGCTCCATCCGATCTGGGAATCATCTGATTATTGATTATTGATTTGAAATATTTAATTTAAAAGGAAGAATTTATTTATAATATGATTATGATTGTAACGTAATATAATCCCTCTAAAATTAAATAATATCAAGTAGTAATTGGCCAATGATACAACGGGCTTGTGTCGGTCATAGCCTTCCAACATGATAGAAAGTAGTTCTTATTTTTAAATCATTGTCATTTCGTGCCACAGCCGAGGGCTTTGATTTTGAAATAAGAAATACTTGTCTATTACATAGAGATGTGTACATTGAATAAGAATCTAAAGGTCGTTACGTGCCACAGCCGTGGGCCTTTGGGGACTGATTCAATTGTACGGAATGTTGGGTTAGACTTGACTTAGAATATTGAGTTTGTCGTGCCACAGCCGTGACTCAATTATTCAAGAGGCTAAAGTTTGATTAGGGAATAACATTAGATGTAATTGACAAGAGTTGTCTGCCTATTGAACATTACATGGCGTTTTGTGCCACAGCCGGGGTTGTGTAATGGAATGTAGGATCCCTATTCCCACTAGCATTATGAATGCTTATTTTTCACGTAGGGGGTTGAATAAATTAGATAAACTAGTGGGAGCCACTTATGAATAAAGACCTGATTCATATAGTGTTTTAAAATGAAATCGAATATTTGCTAAGTTTTGTTATGTGTTTATCATTTACAGATTTACTTTGTACGTTATGTCTTCTGCACTATCACTCAGGAGCATACTGGATGCACACAAATTGACTGGTCCTAATTATGCTGACTGGCTTCGAAACTTGAGAATTGTTCTCAGGATTGAGAAGCTGGAATACGTGATTGACTCACCTAAGCCTACTGAACCTGCTAGTGATGCACATAATGATGAACATGTTATGTATCGTAAGTGGATAGATGATGCAAATGTTGCTCAATGCATCATGTTAGCTTCCATGAACATTGAGCTACAGAAGCAACATGAGCATATGGATGCTCACACTATCCTAATGCATCTACAAGAGTTGTATGATGTGGCGGGGAGGACAGCTCGATATGAGATATCGAAGGAGTTGTTCGGTTGTAGGATGTCTGAGGGATCATCTGTGAATGACCATGTACTTAAGATGATCAATTTGATTGAACGTCTTGGACAACTTGGTTTTGCCATGGATGGGGAGCTTAGCCAAGACTTGGTCTTGCAATCGCTTCCGAGTTTGTTCTCGCAGTTTGTTGTGAACTTTCACATGAATAAGTTGGATGTCAGCCTGCCTGAACTCCACAACATGTTGAAGACTACGGAATCGAATTTTCCCCCTAAGAAGAGTTCTGTTCTTCTAATTGGTGAAGGTTCCAATCCTAAGAAAAGGAAGAGGAACTCTTCCAAGAAGAAGAAAGTAGGTGAGAAAACGCCGATTCCACCAAAAGCTGAAGACCCTAAGAGCAAAGTTGTTTATTTTCACTGTAACAAGGTGGGGCACTGGAAGAGGAACTGCAAGGTTTACCTTGCAGAATTGAAGAAGAAGGGTAGTGAGACTACCGCTTCTGATTCAGGTATGTTCATGATAGAAGTGAATATGTCATTAAATTAAATTTCTACTTGGGTATTAGATACCGCCTGTGGCTCTCAAATCTGCAATTTGTTGCAGGGACCAAGGAGAAGTAGGACTCTTGAGGAAGAGGAGGTGATTCTACTGATGGGAAATGGAGCAAGAGTTGATGCTGAAGATGTAGAATCATTTCATTTACATATGCCTACGGGCAAGACTATTGT
The DNA here is from genome assembly GCF_009905375.1 of Apium graveolens. Classification (NCBI taxonomy): domain Eukaryota; kingdom Viridiplantae; phylum Streptophyta; class Magnoliopsida; order Apiales; family Apiaceae; genus Apium; species Apium graveolens. Next base: position 228,710,622 of record NC_133652.1, read on the forward strand.
TTTAAATAATTGTTATTTTGTTCCCTCGATTGTGAGGAATATTATTCCCATATTAGACTTGGCTGGATTTTTATTTATTATTGAGAATAATGAATGTTCTATTCTTAGAGATAATATTCTTTATGGACGTGGTACTTTAAATAATGGTCTGTATATATGTGACATAATTTACTTCAGATTGAACAAACTAATAAAAGAAAAGGGATGATGAAAATCTCACTTCAAAGTGGCACTGCAGTCTCCATTTTGTAGACATGGAGAGAGGACTGCAAATTTGCTAGAAATGGTACACACAGATGTATGTGGACCAATGTCTAAGCAAGCCATGGATGGATTTTTATACTTCATTACTTTCATAGATGATAGATCTAGATTCGGATATGTGTTTGATGAAACACAAGTCTTAGGCCTTTGAAAAGTTTAAAGAATATAAGTATGAAGTGGAGAAATAAACCAAACATAGTATTATAATTCTTCGATTAGATCGAGGTGGTGAATACTTTAATGGAGTGCTTCTAGATTATCTCAAAGTAAATGGTATAGTCTCCCAGCGGACTCCTCCAGATTGGTATCTGAAAGGAGAAATCGAACTTTGTTAGACATAGTTCAGTCCATGATGAGCTATGCAAATCTTCCAGTATTCCTATGGGGTTATGCATTGGAAACCTCAGCATATTTACTGAATAAGGTGCCTTCCAAATCTGTTCCCAAACTCCGTATGAGATATGGAAAGAAAGGAAACCGAGTCTTAAACACGTTAAGATTTGGGGATGTCCAGCTTATGTCAAGTAAGTTGACCCAGATAAGCTGGAATATCGATCCGTAAAATGTAGTTTTGTGGGATATCCTAAAGAGACTTTAGGGTATTACTTTTACACCGATCATCGGGTGTTTGTCTCCAGACATGCTACCTTCTTGGAAAAGGAGTTTATCCTTGAAGGAAACAGTGGGAGCAAAATTGAACTTGATGAAGTTCAAGAAGCACAAAGTACTACGGATGAAGTGGAAACACCTGTTCTGACTGAACAACCTTTTATGGAACAGCCCATTCATAGATCAGGGAGAGTGTCTCGCCAACCTGAGAGGTAATATGGCCTTGTCATTGAGAATGACAATGAGTTGTCAATCATTGATGATGACGACCCTGTAACCTATAATGAGGCTATGAGTAGTGTTGACTCAGAGAAATGGCATAGTGCCATAAAATCCGGAATGGAATCTATGTATACGGTATACAAAAGATAGATTATAGCAGATGGCCAGGTGGAGACCTTTAAGGCCAGGCTTTTGGCAAAAGGATTCAAACAAAGGCAATGGATTGACTTTGATGAAACTTTTTACCTATAGCCCTGTTAAAATCAGTTCGGATTTTGCTTGCGATTGCTGCTTACTACAACAATGAGATCTGGCATATAGCCAGATGGTTTTCTTTCCAAGGGAAATGAAAGCCTAGTGTGTAAGCTACTGCGAACCATATGTGATTTAAAGCAAGCTTCTCGAAAGATGGAACATTCGTTTTGATGAGACAGTCAAAGAGTTTGATTTTATCAAAAACGTAGATGAACCATGCGTCTACAAAAGGGTTAGTGGGAGCGCGGTAACATTTCTTATATTGTATTGAATTAGAGTTGACACACATAACAACATAGCAGACCCACTCATAAAGCTACTTTATGAAAGTCAATTTGATCGTCATAAGGACAAGATGGATATTAGATACCAGAGTGATTGGCTTTAGTACAAGTGGGAGATTGAAAGGAATATGTCCTCAGTCCAATCATAAATTAGGATTTAGGAATAACTTCCTGTGTAATCTGCTTTGATTTCATTGATATTAATAAAAGACTTGTTTTGTTTTTATTACGGGCTCTATCTATTTAAGTGTTTAAATAAGATATACCATAGTTTAGAGTAAAGTTTTTAATGGATTATGATGAGATCATAATAGTGAGACCTAAAAGATGATAACTCTAAACTTAAATAGTTCCTGATCATAGGATTAATAACTGGTAATTAATAATCTGCAAAGATCGGTACATACTATGCTTGCTTCATTATGAAGGATGTCTGTTCTCATAGACATTTGTGTGGTGACACTATAGCTAGTATGTAGGTGCTTATTATAGAATAAGTTCACTGAACATGACTCGCACAGCTGAACAACTGATGGAGTTTACTCACGTGTCAGCAGTTGTTCACATAGTGATAGTTGTACAAGTATCCTTAGACTTGAGGTCATCATAGTCATCTTGTGTACACTGAACTATGCTTTGGTCTAGTTCTTAGTCTCCAGGGACAATTATTAGGGCTCTACTGGGTATAGAAATTTGTACACGAAGATAGTGTATGATCAATAAAGGATCTACCCCTTCCAGTGAAGGAAGCGAATGTTCAAGGCTGATCCACTTATGCTAGTTCAGGAATCTCTGGCCAGAGTGAATGAAATTAGAAAGGAGTTTCTAATTTGCATAGAACTAAGCATAGTAAATGGTAAGCAAGTGATTGAATTAGATAGGCTTGACACGAGATCCATGCCTTGTATTTAATCGTGATATTGAAGGGTAGAAGGAGTTTATTGTACGGTAACTATTCACTGAATAGGTTCTTGGTATTCTAAGCAGTGAATTCATATTATCCGAATAGTCGCGATATGCTGAGAAGTATCCCGCACGATGTAGAATAAATGTGATTAATTAATTAATCATATTTAATAAATTAGAGAATTTATATAAATAATGATAAAATAGTTTTATTATTATTTATTTCTACTACCGGCTTAATATTGAACCTACAGGGTCACACCATAAAAAGAGAATGATTTAATGGTGGAGGAATTAATTAATAATGGCTAAATAATTATTTATTTGTGAAATAAATAATTAATTGGCAAATTTAATAATTGATTAAATGAGATTTAATTAATTATAAATTAATTAAGAAAAGTTCTTAATATTATTAATTAAGAATTTAATTTTTGGAAATTAAATCAAGAGAGGGAATTATTTCTAAAGTGTTTAGAAAAATGATTAATAATTAAAAGGTGTTTTAATTATTAATGAGAATAATAAATGGGATAATAATAATATTTATGGGAAAATTTCAGCTGAAAATTTTGCCTATAAATATACTATTATAAACCCTATTTTTATTCGAACCCCAAAACCCAAAAAGTTTGGAAAACCCAATTCTCTCCACCTCCTTCCTCCTCCTTAACATCGTTTTCTTGGTGGATATCGGTGGAGTGCTTCACACTTGAGGAGCAACTGCTAAGGATCTCTGATCGTTGTCTCCGAATTATATTAAAGGTTAGTAATCGATCCCTCGAATTTTTATTCATGATTTGTATGCTTTTACTTGGATTTTATATGTGCGAAAGTATTTTGCCATGCCTCCGCTGCGATTAAAATCCAACAAATACTTACATAAAATCTGAAATGGTAAAGTCAAGGTAAAGCTGCTGCTCTTCTTTCCTATTAGTAATTGCCTGAACGAGTTTCACATTATCCACAATCCCAGCAACATCTGAAACAGAATAATATATTATCCCCACATAATACAAAATATCACAAAGTGTGATTACCTGACAGGACATTTTTTTGTACCAATCAAATAACTATCATACAGCTAAACTTCTCCAATACTGCTAAGATTTGTAAAGGAGCAAATATCTGAAGATATTAACCCCCAGGCATCTGGCAGAGGTAACACTTGAGTAGCAGCAGTAAGAACAATGTGCTTGTCTTCATTCATACACCAATATCTACCAATAAAAGGTTCCACAATGAAACCCTCTATTTTATAGTTTTTTCCCACCTCAAACAACTCTTCTGCATTAGCAACATCCTCACAATCAACCCAAAGACGCACACGCTTGTGCTAGAACATGCCAAATAGAAACTGGATTTAATAAAAAGCAAGTATAGATCGTAGAATATATAAACTCTATAAGGAAATAACACTTACGCATTCACCAATCACAATAAAATTGAATCCCTTAACGTTACCAAACAGATCATTGTTAGGCCATTTCCTTGCAACACGAACCATTACCACATAACAGCTTGAAAGGGTAATTTCCAGATCAACTAAATAATCATAATTTACCTCAAGAAACTGCACACTTGAATCAATGTTTTCCATCCCAAAAAAGAAGACAGACTTCTTACTTTATGAGGTGTGAATACCAATGCCTAGTGCAATATAAATAAGTAAAAGTAATATCCCCCAGCATACTTACTCAACATGTTGGACTTTAGGATGTAGCAGGATAATACATATCCACATAAATTTTGTCATATAACGAAATAAAAAATAAAAATATTACAGCATGATTAATAAAAGAACGGTCATCGTATTTATCCATCCACAGTTAACAATTGATCAACTGCACAGATTTGATCAACTGCAGAGATTGCAACAACCCTTTTTAAAATAAAAGATGTAAAGATGAAATTACAAAGAGAATCCCCACAATACATAAATTCTTTAACAGAATATCCTGACATAATAATAGAAATACAAATAGTTTACATTCTAAAAACATATCCATCCGAACAGAAAACAAAATAGTACATAATCCAAAATATAACACGCAAATCCGATCACGCAACACCATCAAAAGCATTCACCATCTTCATAAGCACCATTCAATTATTTAGCCTTCTTTTTCTGCACAATCAAAGTAGCAATCTCATCAAATACACAACAGCAACCAGGGTCATAATAGGCAGGATACAAAATAATTAACCTACCCTGTCACGTCTACTATCCGTCCCAATTTCACCATATTCATCAAATTGTACAACTGGTACACCTTTTCTAGACCTCACCTTACTGTTAGCAGATTTTGCAGTCGGCGGAGTCTGCACAGGAATCTGATGTATTTCCGATTCCTTGAACAAATAATTAAATTAAAAAATCATGATCAAAAGTATATAAACTTTTAAGACAGATATTTATTAAAATTAAATCCACACTAACTGACATATTATTATATGGCAGATTGTATAATTTTTATATTCAATACATTTATTGGCGAGTAAACATGCTGATCAACAGTTTCCTGTCCAGAGGGAGTAAACTGGCCCGATGAGTCAACGACATCTCCTATTTCTGTTGCTTCATACATAGTCGAACCATCTCTTATATTTTGTTCCGAAATTAGAATTGTCATTGAAAGGAATATGTCCTAAGTCCAATCATGTATGAGGATTTAGGAATAACTTTTATGTAATCTATTTTGATTTCATTGATATTAATAAAAGACTTGTTTTGTTTTTATTACGGGCTTTATCTATTTAAGTGTTTAAATAAGATATACCATAGTTTAGAGTAAAGCTTTTTATGGATTATGATGAGATCATAATAGTGAGACCTAAAAAGATGATAACTATAAACTTAAATAGTTCCTGGTCATAGGATTACTAACTGGTAATTAATAATCCGCAAAGATCGGTACATACTATGCTTGCTTCATTATGAAGGATGTCTATTCTCATAGACATTTGTGTGGTGACACTATAGCTAGTATGTAGGTGCTTATTATAGAATAAGTTCACTGAACATGACTCGCACAGCTGAACAACTGATGGAGTTCACTCACGTATCAGCAGTTGTTCACATAGTGATAGTTGTACTAGTATCCTTAGACTTGAGGTCATCATAGTCATCTTGTGTACACTGAACTATGCTTTGGTTTAGTTCTTAGTCTCCAGGGACAATTATTAGGGCTCTACTGGGTATAGGAATTTGTACACGAAGATAGTGTATGATCAATAAAGGATCTACCCCTTCCAGTGAAGGAAGCGAATGTTCAAGGCTGATCCACTTATGCTAGTTCAGGAATCTCTGGCCAGAGTAAATGAAATTAGGAAGGAGTTTCTAATTTGCATAGAACTACGCATAGTAAATGGTAAGCAAGTGATTGAATTAGATAGGCTTGACACGAGATCCATGCCTTGTATTTAATCGGGACATTGTAGGGTAGAAGGAGTTTATTGTACGGTAACTATTCACTGAATAGGTTCTTGGTATTCTAAGCAATGAATTCATATTATCCGGATAGTCGCGATATGCTGAGAAGTATCCCTCACGATGTAGAATAAATGTGATTAATTAATTAATCATATTTAATAAATTAGAGAATTTATATAAATAATGATAAAATAGTTTTATTATTATTTATTTCTACTACCGGCTTAATATTGAACCTACAGGGTCACACCATAAAAAGAGAATGATTTAATGGTGGAGGAATTAATTAATAATGGCTGATAATTATTTATTTATGAAATAAATAATTAATTGGCAAATTTAATAATTGATTAAATGAGATTTAATTAATTATAAATTGATTAAGAAAAGTTCTTAATATTATTAATTAAGGATTTAATTTTTGGAAATTAAATCAAGAGAGAGAATTATTTCTAAAGTGTTTAGAAAAAGGATTAATAATTAAAAGGTGTTTTAATTATTAATGAGAATAATAAATGGGATAATAATAATAATATTTATGAGAAAATTTTAGCTGAAAATTTTGCCTATAAATACACTATTATAGACCCTATTTTTATTGGAACCCGAGAACCCAAAAACCCAAAAAATTTGGAAAACCCAATTCTCTCCACCTCCTTCCTCCTCTTTAACATCGTTTTCTTGGTGGATACCGGTGGAGTGCTTCACACTTGAGGAGCAACTGCTAAGGATCTATGATCGTTGTCTCCGAATTATTTTAAAGGTTAGATTCGATCCCTCGAATTTTTATTCATGATCTGTATGTTTTTATTTGGATTTTATATGTGTAAAAAGTGTTTTACCATGCCCCCGCTGCATTAAAAATCCAACAATAGTATCAGAGCATAGGTTGTATGCATATAGATCTGTGGTAAAAATTTCAGAATTTTATGTGCTTGTATGAATTAATTATGATTTTTACAAGTTATATCATGGATTAATTTTGTCTGATGAGAAATCATTTCTCAGAATAATTTTGAATGTTGATCTGGGTTCTACAAGTGTTGTAGATCGTCTGGGTATTTTTTTCATAATTTTATGATGTATATATTTTTTATTATGAATTTTTGAAGTTCTTACAATTAAATTCGTAATTAAATAAATCATATATATATATATAAATTGTATGTATGTATATATTTTTGTATACCTGCTGTTGTTCTGTTACTACTGTCTGTGATGCACGTTGAAACAAGAGAAGACAGAGAAGTCTGACATGCACGGCGTTCGAGACAAGCAACGGCGGCTGCTCAAATAAAAAATATATATATATAGGGGTGTCACGCATTCCGGGAATGCGTTACACACCTGTGGCGCATTCGCGGAATGCGTTACACCTTTTAATTGGTTAAAAGGGTTGTAACGCATCACCGGAATGCGTTACAGGGCTTGTAACGCGTTCCTGTAATGCGTTACAGCCCGACTGTCCATATTAAAATTGATTTTCTGGGAGTTTCGTAACTCCGTTTTGGGCGTGCAATATATCGTTGGATTCGTTTTTCCGAGACGGATCTAATGGTGTGATCAAATTTAGTTTATATAAAAGTTTTGAACTATTTATATTTCCGAAAGTGTTTTGAAGCTATTTTTAACTGTTTTTAATTGCTTTTAAATGCTTCATGTGATACATAGAGATGTATAATGCTTAGACTAATGTGCTAGATGATATAACATGCCTACCTTGATGTTTATTCATGTTGATATATGTGATATATGCTTAGTTTATCATGCGATGATAGATTTAGGTGAACTTAAATGAACATAAGGCGTTTGTTAGACAACCTAGTATAGTGAAATTGTTTCATAACCTTAATAACAATATTATGAATACAATCATGAGATTCTTATGTTTGTGAAACACGTAATTGAATATAAATTTTCGATATGAGAGTAAGGATGATTCTGTCAACAACAGATTTCTATCTGTAAGAAAGGGTTATTAAGTGACGCCTCTTGACAATGCTCCACCCGATCTGGGAATCATCTGATTATTGATTATTGATTTGAAATATTTAATTTAAAAGGAAGAATTTCTTTATAATATGATTATGATTGTAACATAATATAATCCCTCTAAAATTAAATAATATCAAGTAGTAATTGGCCAATGACACAACGGGCTTGTGTCGGTCATAGCCTTCCAACATGATAGAAAGTAGTTCTTATTTTTGAATCATTGTCATTTCGTACCACAGCCGAGGGCTTTGATTTCGAAATAAGAAATACTTGTCTATTACATAGAGATGTGTACATTGAATAAGAATCTAAAGGTCGTTATGTGCCACAGCCGTGGGTCTTTGGGGACTGATTCAATTGTACGGAATGTTGGGTTAGACTTGACTTAGAATATTGAGTTTGTCGTGCCACAGCCGTGACTCAATTATTCAAGAGGCTAAAGTTTGATTAGGGAATAACATTAGATGTAATTGACAAGAGTTGTCTGCCTATTGAACATTATATGGCGTTTCGTGCCACAGCCGGGGTTGTGTAATGGAATGTAGGATCCCTATTCCCACTAGCATTGTGAATGCTTAATTTTTCATGTAGGGGGTTGAATAAATTAGATAAACTAGTGGGAACCACTTATGAATAAAGACCCGATTCATATAGTGTTTTAAAATGAAATCGATTATTTGCTAAGTGTTGTTATGTGATTATCATTTACAGATTTACTTTGTATGTTATGTCTTCTGCACTATCACTCAGGAGCATACTGGATGCTCACAAATTGACTGGTCCTAATTATGCTGACTGGCTTCGAAACTTGAGAATAGTTCTCAGAATTGAGAAGCTGGAATACGTGATTGACTCACCTAAGCCTACTAAACCTGCTAGTGATGCACATAATGATGAACATGTTATGTATCGTAAGTGGATAGATGATGAAAATGTTGCTCAATGCATCATGCTAGCTTCCATGAACATTGAGCTACAGAAGCAACATGAGCATATGGATGCTCACACTATCCTCATGTATCTACAAGAGTTGTATGATGTGGCGGGGAGGACAGCTCGATATGAGATATCGAAGGAGCTGTTCGGTTGTAGGATGTCTGAGGGATCATCTGTGAATGACCATGTACTTAAGATGATCAATTTGATTGAACGTCTTAAATAACTTGGTTTTGCCATGGATGGGGAGCTGAGCCAAGACTTGGTCTTGCAATCGCTTCCGAGTTCGTTCTCGCAGTTTGTTGTGAACTTTCACATGAATAAGTTGGATGTCAGCCTGCCTGAACTCCACAACATGTTGAAGACTGCGGAATCGAATTTTCCCCCTGAGAAGAGTTCTGTTCTTCTAATTGGTGAAGGTTCCAATCCTAAGAAAAGGAAGAGGAACTCTTCCAAGAAAAAGAAAGTAGGTGAGAAAACCCCGGTTCCACCAAAAGCTGAAGACCCCAAGAGCAAAGTTGTTTGCTTTCACTGTAACAAGGTGGGGCACTGGAAGAGGAACTGCAAGGTTTACCTTGCAGAATTGAAGAAGAAGAAGGGTAGTGAGACTACCGCTTCTGATTCAGGTATGTTCATGATAGAAGTGAATATGTCATTAAATCAAATTTCAACTTGGGTATTAGATACCTCTTGTGGTTCTCAAATCTGCAATTTGTTGCAGGGACCAAGGAGAAGTAAGACTCTTGAGGAAGAGGAGGTGATTCTACTGATGGGAAATGGAGCAAGAGTTGTTGCTGAAGATGTAGAATCATTTCATTTACATATGCCTACGGGCAAGACTATTATTTTAAATAATTGTTATTTTGTTCCCTCGGTTGTGAGGAATATTATTCCCATGTTAGACTTGGCTGGATTTTCATTTATTATTGAGAATAATGAATGTTCTATTCTTAGAGATAATATTCTTTATGGACGTGGTACTTTAAATAATGGTCTGTATATATGTGACATGATTTACTTCAGATTGAACAAACTAATAAAAGAAAAGGGATGATGAAAATCTCACTTCATTGTGGCACTGCAGTCTCCATTTAGTAGACATGGAGAGAGGGCTGCAAATTTGCTATGAATGGTACACACAGATGTATGTAGACCAATGTCTACGCAAGCAATGGGTGGATTTTCGTACTTCATTACTTTCATAGATGATAGATCTAGATTCGGATATGTGTTTGATGAAACACAAGTCTGAGGCCTTTGAAAAATTCAAAAAATATAAGTATGAAGTGGAGAAACAAACCAAACATAGTATTATAATTCTTCGATTAGATCGAGGTGGTGAATACTTGAAATGGAGAGTTTCTGGATTATCTCAAAGTAAATGGTATAGTCTCCCAGTGGACGTCTCCAGATTGGTATCTGAAAGGAGAAATCGAACTTTGTTAGACATAGTTTGGTCCATGATGAGTTATGCAAATCTTCCAGTATTCCTATGGGGTTATGCGTTGGAAACCTCAGCATATTTACTGAATAAGGTGCTTTCCAAATCCGTTCCTCAAACTTCATATGAGATATGGAAAAAGTAAACCGAGTCTTAAACACGTTAAGATTTGGGGATGTCCAGCTTATGTCAAGTAAGTTGACCCAGATAAGCTGGAATATCGATCCGTAAAATGTAGTTTTATGGGATATCCTAAAGAGACTTTTGGGTATTACTTTTACACCGATCATCGGGTGTTTGTCTCCAGACATGCTACCTTCTTGGAAAAGGAGTTTATCCTTGAAGGAAACAGTGGGAGCAAAATTGAACTTGATAAAGTTCAAGAAGCACAAACTACTACGGATCAAGTGGAAACACCTGTTCTGACTGAACAACCTTTTGTGGAACAGCCCATTCATAGATCAGGGAGAGTGTCTCGCCAACCTGAGAGGTAATATGGCCTTGTCATTGAGAATGACAATGAATTGTCGATCATTGATGATGACGACCCTGTAACCTATAATGAGGCTATGAGTAGTGTTGACTCAGAGAAATGGCATAGTGCCATAAAATCCAGAATGGAATCTATGTATACGGTATACAAAAGATAGATTATAGAAGATGGCCTGGTGGAGACCTATAAGGCCAGGCTTTTTGGAAAAGAATTCAGACAAAGGCAATGGATTGACTTTGATGAAACCTTTTACCTGTAGCCCTGTTAAATCAAGAGAGAGAATTATTTCTAAAGTGTTTAGAAAAAGGATTAATAATTAAAAGGTGTTTTAATTATTAATGAGAATAATAAATGGGATAATAATAATAATATTTATGGGAAAATTTCAGCTGAAAATTTTGCCTATAAATATACTATTATAGACCCTATTTTTATTCGAACCCCAAAACCCAAAAAGTTTGGAAAACCCAATTCTCTCCACCTCCTTCCTCCTACTTAACATCATTTTCTTGGTGGATATCGGTGGAGTGCTTCACACTTGAGGAGCAACTGCTAAGGATCTCTGATCGTTGTCTCCGAATTATATTAAAGGTTAGTAATCGATCCCTCGAATTTTTATTCATGATTTGTATGCTTTTATTTGGATTTTATATGTGCGAAAGTATTTTGCCATGCCTCCGCTGCGATTAAAATCCAATAAAGACTTACATAAAATCTGAAATGGTAAAGTCAAGGTAAAGCTGCTGCTCTTCTTTCCTATTAGTAATTGCCTGAACGAGTTTCACATTATCCACAATCCCAGCAACATCTGAAACAGAATAATATATCATCCCCACATAATACAAAATATCACAAAGTGTGATTACCTGATAGGACATTTTTTTGTACCAATCAAATAACTGTCATACAGCTCAACTTCTCCAATACTGCTGAGATTTGTAAAGGAGCAAATATCTGAAGATATTAACCCCCAGGCATCTGGCAGAGGTAACACTTGAGTAGCAGCAGTAAGAACAATGTGCTTGTCTTTATTCATACACCAATATCTACCAATAAAAGGTTCCACAATGAAACCCTCTACTTTATAGTTTTTTCCCACCTCAAACATATCTTCTGCATTAGCAACATCCTCACAATCTATCCAAAGACGCACACGCTTGTGCTAGAACATGCCAAATAGAAACTGGATTTAATAAAAAGCAAGTATAGATCGTAGAATATATAAACTCTATAAGGAAATAACACTTATGCATTCACCAATCACAATAAAATTGAATCCCTTAACGTTACCAAACAGATCATTGTTAGGCCATTTCCTTGCAACACGAACCATTACCACATAATAGCTCGAAAGGGTAATTTCCAGATCAACTAAATAATCATAATTTTTCTCAAGAAACTGCACACTTGAATCAATGTTTTCCATCCCAAAAAAGAAGACAGACTTCTTACTTTATGAGTTGTGAATACCAATGCCTAGTGCAATATAAATAAGCAAAAGTAATAGCCCCCAGCATGCTTACTCAACATGTTGGACTTTAGGATGTAGCAGGATAATACATATCCACATAAATTTTGTCATATAATGAAATAAAAAATAAAAATATTACAGCATGATTAATAAAAGAACGGCCATCTGATTTATCCATCCACAGTTAACAATTGATCAACTGCACAGATTTGATCAACTGCAGAGATTGCAACAACCCTTTTTAAAATAAAAGATACAAAGATGAAATTATAAAGAGAATCCCCACAATACATAAATTCTTTAACAGAATATCCTGACATAATAATAGAAATATAAATAGTTTACATTCTAAACACATATCCATCCGAACAGAAAACAAAATAGTACATAATCCAAAAGATAACACGCAAATCCGATCACGCAACACCATCAAAAGCATTCACCATCTTCATAAGCACCATTCAATTATTTACCCTTCTTTTTATGCACAATCATAGTAGCAATCTCATCAAATACACAACAGCAACCAGGGTCATAATAGGCAGGATACAAAATAATTAACCTACCCTGTCACGTCTACTATTCGTCCCAATTTCACCATATGCATCAAATTGTACAACTGGTACACCTTTTCTAGACCTCACCTTACTGTTAGCAGATTTTACAGTCGGCGGAGTCTGCACAGGAATCTGATGTATTTCCGATTTCTTGAACAAATAATTAAATTAAAAAATCATGATCAAAAGTATATAAACTTTTAAGACAGATATTTATTAAAATTAAATCCACACTAACTGGCATATTATTATATGGCAGATTGTATAATTTTTATATTCAATACATTCATTGGCGAGTAAACATGCTGATCAACAGTTTCCTGTCCAGAGGGAGTAAACTGGCCCGATGAGTCAACGACATCTCCTATTTCTGTTGCTTCATACACAGTCGAACCATCTCTTATATTTTGTTCCGAAATTAGAATTGTCATTGAAAGGAATATGTCCTAAGTTCAATCATGTATGAGGATTTAGGAATAACTTTTATGTAATCTATTTTGATTTCATTGATATTAATAAAAGACTTGTTTTATTTTTATTACGGGCTTTATCTATTTAAGTGTTTAAATAAGATATACCATAGTTTAGAGTAAAGCTTTTTATGGATTATGATGAGATCATAATAGTGAGACCTAAAAAGATGATAACTATAAACTTAAATAGTTCCTGGTCATAGGATTACTAACTGGTAATTAATAATCCGCAAAGATCGGTACATACTATGCTTGCTTCATTATGAAGGATGTCTGTTCTCATAGACATTTGTGTGGTGACACTATAGCTTGTATGTAGGTGCTTATTATAGAATAAGTTCACTGAACATGACTCGCACAGCTGAACAACTGATGGAGTTCACTCACGTGTCAGCAGTTGTTCACATAGTGATAGTTGTACAAGTATCCTTAGACTTGAGGTCATCATAGTCATCTTGTGTACACTGAACTATGCTTTGGTTTAGTTCTTAGTCTCCAGGGACAATTATTAGGGCTCTACTGGGTATAGGAATTTGTACACGAAGATAGTGTATGATCAATAAAGGATCTACCCCTTCCAGTGAAGGAAGCGAATGTTCAAGGCTGATCCACTTATGCTAGTTCAGGAATCTCTGGCTAGAGTAAATGAAATTAGAAAGGAGTTTCTAATTTGCATAGAACTACGCATAGTAAATGGTAAGCAAGTGATTGAATTAGATAGGCTTGACACGAGATCCATGCCTTGTATTTAATCGGGACATTGTAGGGTAGAAGGAGTTTATTTTACGGTAACTATTCACTGAATAGGTTCTTGGTATTCTAAGCAATGAATTCATATTATCCGGATAGTCGCGATATGCTGAGAAGTATCCCTCACGATGTAGAATAAATGTGATTAATTAATTAATTATATTTAATAAATTAGAGAATTTATATAAATAATGATAAAATAGTTTTATTATTATTTATTTCTACTACCGGCTTAATATTGAACCTACAGGGTCACACCATAAAAAGAGAATGATTTAATGGTGGAGGAATTAATTAATAATGGCTGATAATTATTTATTTATGAAATAAATAATTAATTGGCAAATTTAATAATTGATTAAATGAGATTTAATTAATTATAAATTGATTAAGAAAAGTTCTTAATATTATTAATTAAGGATTTAATTTTTGGAAATTAAATCAAGAGAGAGAATTATTTCTAAAGTGTTTAGAAAAAGGATTAATAATTAAAAGGTGTTTTAATTATTAATGAGAATAATAAATGGGATAATAATAATAATATTTATGGGAAAATTTCAGCTGAAAATTTTGCCTATAAATACACTATTATAGACCCTATTTTTATTGGAACCCTGGAAACCAAAAACCCAAAAAGTTTGGAAAACCCAATTCTCTCCACCTCCTTCCTCCTCTTTAACATCGTTTTCTTGGTGGATACCGGTGGAGTGCTTCACACTTGAGGAGCAACTGCTAAGAATCTCTGATCGTTGTCTCCGAATTATTTTAAAGGTTAGATTCGAACCCTCGAATTTTTATTCATGATCTGTATGCTTTTATTTGGATTTTATATGTGTAAAAAGTGTTTTACCATGCCCCCGCTGCGTTAAAAATCCAACAGTCATAACATATTTTTTCCGCTCAAACAGCTGCAGAAATGGTGGGAAAAAGTGCTCTCCTAATTCCTTCACCATAAGTTTAACGTCAACAGTTACATCACCACGAATATAAAATTGTATTACTATATAAGAATATAATCAATTCCAGTATTTAACCTCTTTCTCAGGAGAATATAAGTCCTCAACATTTTTTTGAGCAATCCTAACTACCGAAGAATGCGGCAGCACAATTGTAACTGATCCAGCTTGATCAGATCACAAAGCTTCCAAGCAAAAGCTGGCAAAGAAAATAATCAACACAAGGGTGGAAAAATAATCATTTACAAATTACACAGCCATAATTGTACCTTCTTCTTGGGTGAGGTATCAGTCTACTACATTTGTTACACTTGAACTTGTCTTCGGCAAAGTCAACAACACCTAGACAGCTAGTACATTTTATCACGTACCATTTCTTAACCCGATCCAATTTGTCTACCAAGAGCTCACAACAAACCTCCGTCTATATTAGGCAACAATATTTAAAAAGTAGTAAACAAACGCACAATATCAAAAGCTCAAACCAAAAAAATATAAGCCAACCTCAATATGCTCTTCCGTTAACTCGGCAATTTCTTTCAAATTCAGCATTGGGCCAATGAGCTCCTCCTCACCAATATCAACGTCAGATAGTTCATCATCCCTTAAAAAACAAAAATTAACAAAAAATAAAATCCAACAGAGTGTCATTACAAACACCTACTAAATACTTGTTTTTCATAAGGTCAACACAATAATGATCTGGATTGATAAAAATCCGCGTTGCAGGGTAGTTTGTGAGATGAGGCTTGCCTTTAACAATAAGTTTTCAAAACAATAAGAGAAATGTTATCCAAGAGAGTAAATGTAACGAAAGTATAAAATAGAGAAGTTACCTTCATAACGATTAACTTTAGCACAACAAATAACAACAACAACATCACCAGCACCAAGACGTTCCATGACTTTGTTTACAAACAACGCAAAAGCATCAAAGAGTGTTACTGGTACACTATTCCTGCATCAAATTACGGATATTACAATAAACCAAAAAAAATATAAAAAGCACCAATGCCAAGAATTCACTTACTTCCCATCAGCTAAATCAAACTTAAGCATGTGCTTTTCCTGGCTATTTTTATTCGACGTCATTATCGGCCTTCGGTTTTTCAGTATACCTACCATGTCTACACATGCACAAACTTAAAATATAATATTAAATAAAAAATAAAATAGGAATATTTTAAAGAGAGAATTCATACCCACTAAAAACCTATTGTCGCTAGCCAATTTCTCAATTTCAGACATATGAAATAGATCAAAAGCATATTTCTTAATCTGAAACCCTTCATCAGTATCACAGTGTATTTTAGTGTCTTTCGTGAAGTAAATATGTTTCTTGTTTCTTACAGGGCGATACGTCTCATCTCCAAGAAAGTCTTTAACTTTAAAATTTGATATGATGTAAATCCTCCCTTCTACCAAATCTTTCTCAATCCCAACACAACATTTAGCACTTGCATAGGCATGAATACGGGTGTTCTACCAAATAAAAAAAAATTACGCACAGAAATATACAGTGCATAAATAATGATTTAAAAGTATTAGTATAACTAACAGAGTCGTCTATTAGCAACATATTCATTCCCCAAAATTCCTGGGTTTGTCTGTTCATTGCCTTCCAAACAGCCTGAGCCCTGACGCGACATCTCCAGTTACAGCTTGTTAATTCCAAATCCGTTAAGCTATCATACTTATTAAGCTCCATAAATAGCAGCAGAATACAGGCTACATAATTAAGTAAACTGGAATAAGTATAGATGTTGTCGATATATCACCCTAATTAATGGCAAACATATCGAATTAAAGAGATCGGAAACTATACCTTTTAAACACAGATTGCTTGCTTCCCAACCACCACATTCAAAGCTCCGCTCTGCCTTTTTTGGGTATCAGATGAGAGTAAAGGAAGTTAGGTAAGACTGAATGTAAATAAAGAAAGTCAGGTAAGTAAATGATACTAAAAATATCAACAACATTACTGATTCTCGATATAAACGCCCACTACACTGAGCCAAACAATAAATTACAGTCAAATAAATATTCAAATATCGGTATAATATATTAAAATTTCCATTTTCCAATTAAAATAAACATAATATTTTAGCTACAAGAAATAATTTATATATTTTAATTAAAAATCAAATTTTAGTAACCAAATGGCAGTATTATAGACACCGGAAAACGGAATAGATTGGCAAATGTACCGATTTACGATTTAAAAAAAATCAGAGATTTATCGGAAGATTAGTTTGGAATAAAATCATGTGTACCTAATATGTTTTTTTTATAAAATATATAATAAAATTTATTATTAATATCATTATTTCTATATTATAAATCCAAAATTTATAGAGTTGTATACTTATCTATACTATATTATAATAAACGAAATATTAAAATTCTGGTAGTCGGTCGGTCAGTATTTGCTAAAATTACTTAATTACCCTTAATTATTCTAATTGTAATTATTGGGTCGATCAATTCTAATTCTAATTGATATTGAAGCTAACCTCATCTATTGATTTACCAATTTCAATTTTATTATTGTAACGAACTCTTTATCATTATAATATATATTAAATTCAACTTCCTCCACCAATTTATATTTTAATTCATATCGAGTTTTATATTTTTTCACTTCGGGCTAAATTAAATTTAAGCAACCCACAAATAATTATTAAGATTTAGTTGATATATTAGGTGATTCGGGTTAAGATAAAACAACAATACTATCAATCCTCCTAAAAAATTATACTAACAAACTTGGATAAACAAAATAATATATGTTATATATCCAGTATAAAAAAACACATTATACAATTGATTTAGACTAAGATAAAACTAAAATGAAAATACAATTTGACCAACAAAAATATATATACTAATTATTCAGTCTATAACAAAATTATTCTATCGACCTAGACTTTAAAAAAATTAAAATTAAACTAAAAATAATTAGTTTGATTTTATCAATGTATTGGGCATTAGGCTAAAATAGCACATAAGGACTATAAAATGACACTAAAAATAATTAGTTTGATTTTATTAAGCTATACAGCACATATTAAAAAAAGATTTATTTATGAATGGTCACAGTCACTACTAATAACTATAAACCACCGAGTACACAACTCTATTAAGGACATAATAAATAAAAGAGAAGTAATAGTCACCACTGTAACTACATATCCAACCTCTAACCCCCAATTTAACTTTGTTTCATAGCACAGAAGAGGTAAATTCCAAACCCTTGTACATTCATCCAACACATATACAGAGATATATATCAGCACTCAAATTTATTCTTTTCTTTGCCAAGAACAGGTACATAACAACACCAACATGAAAGGCACGCAAATCGTATCACTTCTTTCAGCTTCATCCTACAACAAAGGGGAAATGGTAAGTAACAAATGTTTTCCTACAATTAACCCTTTTAAATGGCATATTCGTTCATCCAATGTTAATCAAGAGTCGGTTTTCAATTAGACTGTCACGAGTAGTTTGTATCACTGGCACCTGGCTTGATTTGGTATTAGCATGATTTGAAATTAGAGATGCAACTGTATATACAATGCCCAATATTGCATGTAATGAAGCAAATTCATATGGCCTAAACTGGATGTAATAGTTACCACTAATGAAATATTGTTGCACGAACATCATACCGTCTTGAATAAAGAAAAAGTATAGAATAGTTATTTTGTAGTGACGTATAATTAGACGAAAGATACAATTTATGTTAAAAGTCAATTAGGAATAAGGTTATGACATAGGTATATAGAAAACACAATTTAGACCTGCTCATACTCGAACCGCCTTCACGAATAAACTGAAATCCACTTTGGTATCGTCTCATTTGCAGGACTCTAGCATTGTATGATCATTAGGATGGCAATATCTAATTTCTTCTGAGATTTAAACTTGTTAGGTTTGTTGTATTAGGACAAAATTAGATACAATTCGGGTCCCTGGTTGTCCAAGACATTGTAAAAAAAAATGGTTGACAATACTAAGCCAATTAAATTAGCGCATTTTTTAGTTCTTAAGCCCCAAGGAGAAATTTCCCAGAAGAAGATAGGCATTTGTTGCAGAATATATGACGTAACCACCTATTTATCATTGGCAGCCTAAGGACTGTTACTATGTAAAGCAGATAATACTGTTTTCCCAAATCCAACTATGTATACTTCCTTGTTCATTTTTGGAAGCTCATAAAATTTATGAAAATTTAAAACAAAACTATCGAGTCCAGTTATTATTAAATAATCTGAGAAAAAATAATAATGAGCACCTCCATATATTTTTATAAGTTAACATATAATGATTTTGCCTTTTTCTATTATTCACATGATTTTTCTAAATACACCCTGTCATTGCAGACCCTACCTGGGGAATTTTACTCTAAATACGGAAACAAAGTGTCACAAAACGTATTCCTACGTTGCCAAAATTCCGACACGTGGACTTGTTTCTTTCATAAGGAAAAAGCATGCATATCCAAATTAGGAGCCCTGATGGCATTCTACAACATCAGACCATACTCTGTCATCATGTTAAAAGAGAGAGACGATAGCCAATTCCATATGGAAATATTCAACAGCGATACAGTTGAAATCAACTATCCACTAAGACCAATTGCAAATATGAAGACAATATCAAGCACCAATGTCAAGCAATATGATCCAGCCAGCAGCGAGATTAAAAAAATGGCTGTTAATTTCTCCTACAACGCAATTGGCAACTCGAGAATGAGCTACAAACTTTATATAAAAAAGGAACACCTGCTACAATCTAACTGGACCGAGGTAATATATAAAGCTAAATACAGTCTACATTTAAATTAATGTTTTCAGTAGCAAATGTACTGATAAATACATTTACATTGTGACCACAAAATTATCTCAGGTGTTTTCCGAGGATGGCATATCAAAATTGCATCTAAACAAAGAAATATGCTGGATCAATCTTTCCCTGGACAAACAACATTGGATCATACAACTGAAATGGGTAAATGATAGAGTATTATGTGGAACAGAGTGGACAAAACTACTATCAGACTTAGATGTAAAGGAAGGAGATATCTGCATCATATCTCGCACAACAGCAGCCCGGAGTTTCAAGATCTCACTTACTGAAGCAGCCAACAATATCCAACACTATAAAGAAGGTAACCCATCAAATAAAATTACAAAATATAGGCCCCAAAATAGAAATATACTTCAATAACTATAACTTGATAAATATTTTACAATTGCGCAGTACATGCAAGTGGGATGTCAAACAGGAAATGTTTCAAAATTTTAACACAAGAAATGTTAGAGGAAGGCGCAATGGTAATAACTTATCCTCAATAAACCGTGTAATCATTAAATTTTATATCACCATTCAAATTTCAGTATTGTAATACAATATATTCGACAATACAGGAACTCCCAGAGAAATTCATCGAACGTCATGGTTCAATGCTCAGCGAGAGAATAACTATATACATGGGAAATGGCAGCCAACACGAAGCAAAATTTTCCGGTGAACAGAAATTTTGTATTCCCTCCACGACATCTTCCAAACCCACTCCATGAAGGAAAGCTTCTTCTTTTTCCTTGATTATGTTGGACCGTCAGGGCTGTACGCCGCCGTTTTCAACAATAATTGCACGAATATTTTGGATGCTAACGAAGTCAAAGCAAGGATGCCAGATATTCAAACACAATACCTACTCAACAACCTGGGAAACTCCACAGACAGCTCAGAAACCGAAGGTATACCTAACATAATTTAATTAATTTTACATTAGAAAATATAACAACTCAATTGACATCTCATTTTTCCTAACAAATACAACGCAGACATCATAGAAACAGTAAACATAATTTCATCAAATGAAGCAAGCCCAACAGAATTTCAAGACATCAATGAAGGTACAGCACATGAATACAGTAATCTCAGTCACACCTATATACGTTTAAATTATCATTTTTCCATGCCACAGACTACAGCGATGACACAATTGAACACGAACCAGAACCAGAACCAGAAGACCAAGAAGACGGCCTCTCATTCAACATCACTATAAAGCCATCATATTTGGATTTAAAGGAACACGGGGTGGTACTCATAACATACCAAGTTTTTTAATACTTACTCTTAATTCCAATACTTTAAGGTCAGATCAACTAATAAGTTGTTATCACCAGTACATTCCAACAGAGCTTCTCAATATATATGAGCCCTGGAAGCACAACGCAGTTGTTACACTGCTACATGGAGGAGGCAGCTGGAACATGAAAGTGCAGAGACTAAAAAATCAGTGTCGATTTGGAAATGGCTGGAGCTCTTTCGCAAGGGCCAACAACTTCACAACTGGACAGAGACTCCATTTCTTCTACCATGGAGACAAAACATTCATAGTTCTCTGAACAAAGAACAACACAAGACACTAATGTACTTTTGAGGATATTACGACGCTTAAATTATTGTTAAAGATATTACCGTCTTTCAATTATGTATGGCACCGTCTGTACTAGGAAACATTGTCCCAGACCTATTTTACGCTTGTGAACAGAATTGCAGTAAATCAAACCTATCCCATGCTTTTGAACAAAATTGCCTAAACACATTAAGTCGATATCCAATGTAATATGAGATTTTTCATGTAACACCAGCAAATTAGATATCAAACATGAGTACTAGACAATAATTTAATCACACACAAACAACAACAACAACAACAACAACAACAACGCAATATAGCCTTGCACACATATTAACCATCTTTCACAACTATAAAGAAAATATACAATCGAACTATAAACCAACAGCCAAATTATGCAGATGCAACAATACCTAAACCCCACACAATCAGCAGAATGCATGTTACATTCTTTACAGAAGTCTACAATGCAATATAGCCTTGCACTTATATTAATCTAAAAAAATATACAGACGCAAAATTTAAGCAAGACAAAACCATACACAAAGAACTATTTATCTAAAAAACTAACAACAACCACCACCTATACAACCTAAACACAGGGTAAATCATAAAAAACTTCTTTGTAAACCACATTCTTAGTTATATTCGTAGCACCACCCGTGTCATCATCAATAAAAATAGTCAGTCCACCAGGAGAAGTTATCCTACTAACAGCAACATAGTATTGTCCATGCGTAAAAACTGACTTGGCAGATACAAACTAACAGTATCCAAAGACTGGCCTTGCGACTTATTAATAGTCATTGCGTAGCGAACTTGAAGAGGTATTTGCTTACGAACAAGCTTGAAAGGCATCTTAGTGTCCGAAGGGAACAGTTCCATTCGCGGAATAAAATGCTTTGTCCCTACAAAGGAGCCACATATAACTTCACACTCCACACAAAATTTAAGACATTTGGTAACTATCATCCTCGTTCCATTACACAGCCCTAAAGTCTGGTTTAAATTATGCATAAGCATCACCACAACACCAACCTTGAGCTTCAAATCATGAGGCGGCATCCTCGTAACATTTAGAGAATTCAAGTATTCTACAGGGAACGCTACATTTAAATCCTCATCCGTCCCACCAAACTCCTCAGCAGAATCAACACTGACATACAAAATCGAATTACCTGGAACCATGTCAACAATAAGAGAATTCAAGTGCCCAACCGTCTAATTAGTAGGAGTCAGCACAACCCTCTTGCTCAAATATTCCGGATCACGGCAATTTTCCAAAAATCCAGGAAAAGTAATCGAGATCATATTTTCAATCGAATTTTCCATATTTAAATCACAGAATCGTGGAGGTATCAAGGTCCGATTTTCCTGGTACGGCATATCCGCAACCCTAGGGGGAAGAACATTTCCATTGCCAATATCCAGAACCCACTGCGCAAACCACTTTAAATCCTCCATCTCCAAATCAGTACTGCCCTGCCTAAGACGCATATTCTCAGTTAACACATAAATATTGCACAGCTGCCAAAGACGCGATCGTGTTATGCAGGCTGCAACAATATCCGCTCGAGAACCAAAAGTAATAACAGGAAGGATCTGTCGGAAATCACCCCCAAGCACAACAGTAATCCCACCGAATGGCATGTCAAACCGAGATGGATCCACAGCCTTCATAATATCCCTCAACGATCGATCCCAACATTCAAAAGCGAACCTATGCTGCATCGGGGCCTCATCCCATATTATAAGATCTGTTTGCTTGATCAACTGGGCAATATCCGAATCATGCGCAATGTTGCAAGTTGAAAATTCATCCAACATAATTGGAATCTTGAAACGGGAGTGAGCAGTCCTCCCTCCAGGCATCAAAGTCGCCGCTATTCCAGAGGACGCTACAGGCAACACAATTTTACCCTCAGAACGCAGCCTGGAAATAAGAGTCCTCCATAAAAAAGTTTTCCCACAACCTCCACTACCGTAAACAAAGAAGAGACCCCCCGACCCACCATGTACAGCACCCATCACAGCATCATACACACTCATTTGCTGTTCAGTACACACTTGCAACAATTTAGAGTATTCCTTCTCCATTTCAACAATGTTATAACTTGTTTCCTCTAAGATCAAATTATTAGTCCCGTTATTCAAATAAGTAGCAGGAGGCTGTGGCAACTGATCATATTTTTTCAAACATTTATCAATAGACCTAAGCAACTTATCAATTTCTACAAGAAAACAAATTTAAATTGGCACGCAACAAAATTAACCAGAAAATATAAAAACAAATAAACAACACAAACTTTACCTGCTAACGCATAAAACTGCAACTGCATGTCATTAAGAAGCAACGAAGAATTTTTAGAAATCTCACGGCGCGCCAACAAAATGTCATCAATCATACTCCTCCAATGTGTATCCCACAAAAGCCATAAATCAGTAACCTTACAATTAACTATGATATGCACAAACAGCTGCCGAATCTGAGGAGGCAACCCACCAGCAGCAGCCTGAGATAAGACCTCATGCCATTCCTTATCATCATCCAATAAGCCGTACTCCCTGCACGCATCCCGGAAAGTACTGAAACAAATGCCATTTACAGTCCGAATGGATTTAAACGAAGTAGGACCCCGAACTTTGGTAAGCAATAACCTTAAAAACCAGGGTTCTCCAGTACTATAATGAGCATAACAAAGACGCCCAATCTGCAGCCCTCGTTTTCTCGGAGTCCATCGCTGTTGACCATCATTCCAAACATAATACCTAGGTATCTCATCATACGTGTGCTCACACGCAGCAATGTCCTCAGAATTAAGCAAGAAAAAAGCTTTCAGTTTGCTTAGTTTGTATTTCTCCCTCGCAGCAACTTTATGCAAAGATTCATTTGCACGAAAAGTACATTTTTTGTCGCCTGGCAAGTGAAATGGAAGCCGCTCAACAGAAATACTCCGATGATGGATAGCAAATCCAAATATCCTATAAGCCGCTTCAGCACCACACAAGTACCGCCCATCAAAATACGCGTTAATCTTATCCTCACATTGGTCTCGTTCTTCTCCTCGCCAACACCTTTTCTTCTTATTCAGATATACGGTGGCACGGTCATGCCCTTTAAGACAATATTTAAATAAATATTTAAGGCTCCTTGCATGACAATAAATTTCAACATTCATATGACATTGATACTTGACCGGCAAATCCCGGCTATAAGGGACAACCCACTGATTATCCAAATCAGTCCCACGAACATGAACAACAACTCCTCGCCTACGCCGCATGTAGATTGGAAAACCACTCTCATCAAAAGTAGTTCTAGCACAGTATCTAATAAACATAGACATAATTTATTAATAGCAAAAGAGTAAAGTTGAACAGGGAAAAACAAAACAAACACTCACTTTTTTGGAAAATGACGTATACAGCGGAAATCTCTCATGCAAGGAGACTTCAAGTTTTCCAGCCCACAGGGGCCATGAATCATAAATTCTTTGACAGCCGCATAGCCAGCAGGATCCAATAAAGGGTCAGGAATCTCCGCAGACACGTACTTATCCACATTCAATTTTAAATTCTTTTTACAGCACTATCAAGCCATATTAACATATGGACATGAGGCAAACCTCATTTCTGAAACTCCACAATGTACATAACTGGTAAAGAACACGAATCAAACATAAAAAAAAGCCCCCGAAAAAAAACCAAAGCAATACCAAATATATTTATATCCCCAAATCATATACATCCATTACAAACACCAAAGTAAGCCTTACTCTTTATATCCGTCATTAACTGCTCAAGTTTTAACCTAAATAACCTGGAAACTATATCAGGACAATTAGCAGTTATACAACCAGGCACAAAGACCATCATCTTCTGAATCTCATCCCAAAACGGATTAGATGTCATGGTTAAAAATATATCAGGATGCCCAACATGCCGACACACAGCTAAAGCATCCTGGAAATTCTGCTGCATGTATCTCTTTGAACCAACAACTCCTGCAGGCAAGATAACCCCTTTACCCATATTCGAGGCATCAACATCACCCCTACGAACAGAATCACATATATGGCTGTAAAGTTCATTTCGTATAGTGGTCTGATGCGTCCTAAACCACCAAAGACGTGTCTGTTCAATGGTAGAAAAAGCATCCACCAAATACTGCTGAAATAAACGGCCACCAAGCCGAGGAGTAAGACCTGAAACAAAAATTACTATCAAAATTTAAAAAAAGAAATCACATGATAACAAAACAGCAGAAAATAACAGCTGGCACATACCATCCCACTGCCTAACCTGAAAAGAATAGGAATAGTAATCTTTCAACGATAAAAAACCACGAACTTTAGATGAACTATCAGCACTTTTTTGAGACCTGATTTTCGTATGGTAACCATCCTCACCCCAAGGAAATAATATTGGATACTGAAGAGCCATTAACTTTGGATGCACATAGGAAACACGCACCAAACCCTTTATCTTGTCATCGACCACAATATCACGTTCACCACATGTCTCCTCAGTATCACCAACCATTATTCCAGCCACCTCATCCGTACTTGAAAATGAGTTTCCCGACCACTCTCAGACCTAATGACCTTCAAAGTGATTTCCAAATCAATAATTTCATCACCTTCATAGCGATCACGTTGCTTCCTAAACTCACTAACCAATTCATTAGTGTCATCCAGCATCGTAATGAGACCCTGAACCACTGCCGCATCAACAGCTTCCCTATCCTCACCTGTGACCCAATGAAGGCGATTTTCAACCTCATTCACCGTGTCATACACATAGAGCTGACAAAATTTAGGAGTCCCGTCATCATCCGGTATTAGAGATCCAAAAACATGATGATTCTGTCCATTTAAACGGTAAACATAAGGTGCTCTACCATTGTTTACAGACCGATCAACATTACCCCCACTGGACGTAAAAGCAAACATCGCATTATACAGGCGTATCAACCTGTGAAACACAGGCCCTCGAATCTTGTCATCATACAAATCCATCAAATAGGCCGGAATGGGAGGAACAACAGGCAACCTCACAGCACCCTTCATACAACAAAGCGAAAATATCGGAACACCTTTAGTAACACTCTTATTAACCCTTTCCTCCTTCCACATACGAGCACCACAATATTTACACAATACCGAAGGAGCACCAAGCGAGGCATACCCCTCCGGAATAACACGCACTCGTCTGGTTGTTCGGCGCACAGAAGTAAACGAAACCATATCCACATCACCATCATCATCATCAGGAAAAAGAGCACCGTACTCACCCAAAACATCACTACAACCTGCACCATTTAAGTTCAAATGTTAGAACATAAATAATATAACCACGGTACATCAACAACCCTAAAAAAGAAAGGTAACCATCTACATCAGAACCATACAACTCATAATCTGAAGACTCAGAACCATCACTCCACAAAGCGTCATCAACAACATTGTCACCTACATCTCAGAAACACATACAAAATAAACACATAAGCACAAATAAACAAAACACTACCCATCCAAACTACAAATCCATACACACTAACAAAAACCCAACCTTCATTAAAATCATTATTGTCCTCAGAGAAAGGAAGTACATTCCCTGCAAATAACCTTTGATCCAAATAACCAATATCCCCTTCAGGAGCACGTTTCAAAACCTGTCGCGCACCAGAAACATTCATATCCAATGATCCAGATATATTTAAATTCCCACAACGCCAATCACGCTGATCAGTACCACCTACATTTAAAAAAAAAAGCCAATAAGCCAGAATACTCAACAACAACATTATAAAGAAAAGAAAAATAACAATGCATTTTAGATACGAAACATTATAAACCGCAAATAAAACCTCCCCCGGCTAACCCAAAAAACGACAACACACACTTACCAAGGCTACCTACCTAGAAGTACACTGGCAGTATCATGACCTACAATCCCGTTAGCCAATACCGGCGCAGCAACACCTGAATCAGAAACTACACAATAAAGACAACTGTATAAGATTAAACCATGGCAATCTCCAGTCCCGCATTACACAACCAAAGAGAATCCAAACCTAAAACCCGTCCGACATCACACGACCTTCTATCCAAAGGAGCACAAAAATCCAAAGCCCTACGAACCCTTCGGCACATATTTGTATTTCCTACATTCAACGACATAATACAATAAGTCAATATGCCTCAACTACATTTAACAACACAAGAAAGTAAATCAGAAAAATAACTGCTCAAAACAGGTACCAGAAACTATTATATATATATAATAAATAAAATATAAATATAACTAAACAAATCACAGAGTATAAAAATCACAAAATAATAATAAAGCCCCCGTACCTCCCCCCGCAACCTGACCCAACCCAGGAGGCAAAAATACGCCTCTACCCAGCAAAGGCAGTAAAAAACCATCCTCATAGGTATTAGAGTCAATAGAACCACCGATCAATTCATCAACCAACGCAGCAGGAGCAATAATAGGGTCACCACCTTCTAAAATAAAAAAAAGCAACAAATACAACAAACAAAATATAAACATAAAGAAGAATATAAGTCAAACAGCAGTTCAAAATATAAACAGAAAGCAGCGTGATCAAAATATACAACAACAAAGCATACAAAGACAATCTGAAAAAGCAGCTCACTCCCAAGAGACAACGCAGAAGAACCAAAACCAAAACCATCATCCCCCGACCCTAACACGTCCCTGAGCTCCCTCACACTCATCAACCTTGAAAGCTTCCTCAATCTCTGACCCTTCTTACCACCAACAATCATATCATCGGAAGTAAACAAACGTCCAGTCTCGTCATCATCCATACCAAACCTGCAAACAACCAAATACATAAAGAAACTAAACAAAAAGCAGGCAAAAGTATAAACAAAAGAAACATAAGCTCGCAATACCGAAAAAGGGGGAAAAAGAACAACAAAACAACCTCCGCCCTGCTTCCGGCAGCAATCACCAACGAACAACGACCCAGCTAACAAATTAAGCTCCAATCAACTATCAAAGAAAGGAGCCGAAGATAGCCGAAGATATAAAATTAGTATGTGGTGCTTAAGTAATGAAGATCAGCTTTATGTGGTGGCATGTGGTGGTTAAGCAATGAAGACCAGCTTATCCATAGGGCAGTGGCAAGACCCGTAATACACTGGAAAAACATGGCTGGAGCTGGAGTTTTTTATTTTACTATTCAACAGCAGTAAAAACCAACAGCAAACACTGTTGAAAATAGGGATCAGGAACTATAATTTAAATAGATAGCAAATAATGATTGATTACAACTTTTTACAAATTTACGGTAGAAACTTTAGCAGATTGATATCACAATTGCAAATCAAAGTGTTGGCTGACCTGTGTACCAAATTGAAAAACTTGCGTAACTCTTTCCGATTATTTCAACACAATAAGCTTCTGTAATACCCAAATGAAAACTCTCAAGCAAACCCTCAAGTATCGTGTTGATAACGTAATAGATATAATAAAATAAATTATTATGTAAGATATAGAGAGAAAAGAGAAAGTTAGAGAGAAGAAATCATCTTTTATTTATATATAAAACTCATGTGTTTTATATAGGCCAATGAATTGATAAGTTACATTACTGAAAAACCAAACGTTAAAACATATAAAAGGCCAAAAATTGGGATATCTAAAAGTCAAGAAGTTTCTAGAGAATCATACATATATTTCATAACCCAAATTCATTTCAAGATCAATATATGATTCAAAATTAGTTCAAAAGCCCTGCTTCTTCGTGTGCACATTTTGATTTGCAGCACAGAGGTCTCGTGCTCTAAATATTCATGCTCCATCTCCTCGTCAATTGCTCAATCTTGCTCACATTTGTCATCACATAAATATCTCTAAATACAAATATTAAATATATATTTGTATAGTTATTATCAAATTATATTATATAAAAATTTTGAATAAATTAATTTTTAAAATTTTTAAATTTTTATTCAATTTATATTTAAAAAATTATATAATATTTAGAAAAAATTGGTACATCGATTTAACCTACTACCAAAAAAAACAGATACAGATTGATCGATAGATAGATTACAATTTGATTTGATTGGTAGTAGAAATTTACAAAGTTACATTATTGAAACAAGTTCTGCATTGGGTCGGGTCAAAAAAACTACAAAATCACAAATTATATACCCGCCCTAATTAAAAAATTCCCTCCGCTCCTCTTTTCTCCGATCCGCTCCCGCTTCCGGTAAACTTTAAACTCAAGTTAACATCTTATATAACTTTGTTAAATTGTATATATACTCATGTAAGTCTCATTGGGGTTTATTACCTTTCGCACTACAATTCGAGTTTATGATAATCCCCCTTTATTTAATTTTAGTGGGTTTTATGTTGTCATTTCTATGAATTTTTTGTGTTATATTTTACTCCTATATGATTTGGTAGGTAATCTTTGACATTATTGCGTTGTTGTGCAGTTTCTGTAATTCTTTATGTCATGATAATTTTGTGTGATTGGACTTTGGAGTATACTATTGTTTTTGTTAACGAAATGCACAGAGACCTACTTTAGTAGTAGCGAGTTTTGCAGGAGTTTTTATTATAGTTTCTTTGGAATTTATAGAAAATGTATCATAGTTTGGACAGTTAGTTACTTGGGATTATGTTTGTTAGTTACAAGGGTACACGTATTTTCTGTGTAGTTGTCACTGGGAACTGAGTTGGTTCTATTATTAGTAAATAGGTGATGTTTAGAGAATTAATGGTAGTATTAGTACATTATACAGCTATTAGCTATGCAATTTTACTGTAAATTTAATTTCCAAGCAATGAATTTATGAATATGGTATCTTACAACCCTTTTGATGCTATTCCCCGCCTGATTTCGTCAAATTCATTGTGGAACTTGATCCTTAATCCTTGACTTGAAGCTTCTTACCATATTCTTAAAGAAAGAGTGATTTTCACACATCTCCAATTGAGCTTGTATTCTTTATTACTTGTGGGACTAGGGAGAGCGACAGGAATCTGGAATTTACATGTACAGCCGTCTTCTTATCACTCCCAGAGTTGTAGTATCTGATTGCAATCAGAAAGAATATATACTACTAAAAAATACACACAAGTAATAGGAAAGATATTAGGCATGTATATACATCCATCCCGATTAGGAAAATACATATTGTACAGCGTACAGATATACTTAAACATAACAACCCATTTGTATCTAAAACCCCGATCTGCCCATCACATCTCTTCTCTTCGTATTGGTTTCTTTAAAGGAACAGCTCCAGAGCGAAGAGGCTTTTTTTCATTTGTAAAACTGGTTTTATATGTTTAATTATTTTAATGTAAGCTACTTCTTCCCCCATTTTTATAATTTTATTTTGTTAGATTTATCAATAGCCTGCTCAGTTACTTTTTATAGTTCTAGTCTTCTGGACTTGGTGTTTATGGAGTTTGCTTAAGATTTTACTTTAGAGGGGTGTATTTGGTTTCAGATTTTAGAGTTTGTTTTTGTGTTGGGGAAATTGATGACATGAGAGAGGTTCTGAGTATGCTCCAATTCTTTAATTCCTGATTCCCGCAATGGCTTTTTCTTCTTTTTCCAATCACCCATAACTTAATTGCTTAAAATCTCTGAAATTTGAAACTGTTACTTTTAAAAATGAAAAAATGACAGTAAAGGCGAGTTTCAATGTAAATTACCAATGTGCAGGGTTTTATAAGAGGTTTACAGAAATTTATTTACTGATATGCTGGTGAATGCCTACTGCGATATACTCAGGATAAGTTTTTACAAATCAGCAGTACACGTTTTTCTTGTCATCATACTTCAGTATTAGTAAAAATCCTTTAAACTGTGTTGAGCATTTTGTAAGATTGTTCTTGACATTATTCTTGCTGTAAACAGTATATATCAATGTACTGTCTGAAGTGCATTCTGATAATTAGTCTGACACCCTTATGGTTATGTGTTCTATAGATCTTTCTTGGAATAGTCTATTAATTCCATGTCCCGAACACGCAATATCGTGGTTGCCTCAGGCTTGTTGGCATTTGCAGGTGGTGGTTTAGCATTTCCCTTTTATATGGCGTAAGTAAAATTTTCTAGGTATTCAAGTGTTCTTTATTCTACTCCCTCCATCCTCATTGGATTGTAAACATTGTTTAAATTATGTGAAGGGGAATTTGAACAATGTTAACAATCCAATGGGATGGAGGGAGTAGTAATAAATGTGATTATGACCATTTTAGTTTTTGCTTCATCTTTATGTTAATGTTTTTTCTTTACTTGCAGAACCAGGTCATCAAAGACCCCTGTGATCGACTCATCAAAGCCACTACCACCCCAGGCAACTTTTCGAGGACCTTATATCAACACTGGATCACGCGATGTTGGACCCGATCATCAAACTTACTCGAAAAAATAGCTTCATAATCCTCCCTGCATTAGAAGGCAAGCAAAAGTCCATAATGAAGATATAGAACCTTCATCTGATGCCAAATCTAAAGTTAAAATAATTGGAAGGTTAAGTATTTGAAATTTGTATCGTATAGAAATGTTTCATTACTTGCTTCTGTAGTTCTTCATTCTTGCAAAGAAGACAATGATGTTAAATAGGTATTTTGATTTTGGGGCAGTTTCCAACTTTACACTATATGAGGAAATGTTTGTTGCAACTTTAGTAATATGGTTCCGTCTAAACTTTCTTCCATTTGTAATTCCCTCTTGTGTAAATCATAGGAAACTAGAAACAGAGTACAGAATTGTGATAATTTGGGTTCAAATGAGAACATCAGTTATCCTTGACATGAAACATAAATGAAAATTGGTGGTTGACAATAAAGAAAACTGTAGCAATTGTTAAAATTTAAGGAATAAAGGTGTTAAATTCTGTAATGTGAAAAACTGAAAAATATTGAATACTAGGAAAACAAATGAAATGAGCGGCTTGAACAAATTTGCAAAAAGGAATTGGGAGTCGGGACTGGAACTCAATAGTAATTATGATTCAAAATTGTCATCCTCGGATACAGAAGCTTACGTGGCAAAAAACAGTTGGGTTAAAGTATGTGAAGATGAATTTGTCCGAAACAGCGGATGCTCCCACCCAATAAAACCAACCACCTTGAAACTTGCACGCAACCTTGTTCTTCTCCTTTGACTGACATAATATATACACACTCACACATTAATCAAAACATATATATATATATATATATTATACACCCCCTACATAAATAAAGCATACATACATAACAGAACAACTCATATTCATGGCCTCAATCTCATCATCACTCTTCTCAACTCCATCTTCCACTTTAATCTCCCCCGCTTGTCTACCACTCTTGTTCAACAGCAAAACCTCCTCCTCCTCCTCCTCATTTCTATCCAGAAAATTCATCTCTGGCCCACTTAGAGTAGCTTCTCCTACAACAGCATCAGCATCATCATCATCATCATCATCATCATCATCATCAATTCCCATCCAACAACAAAAACATTCACAAGATCCTCATACTAAGTTCTCATGGAGAGATCATTGGTACCCTGTCTCTCTTATTCAAGATCTAGACCCTTCTAGAGCTACCCCCTTTCAGCTTCTCAATCGTCATCTTGTTATTTGGTTTCACATCAATTCTTCTCAATGGCTTGTTTTCGATGACAACTGCCCTCATCGCCTTGCCCCTTTATCTGTATGTTCTTTTATTCATAATTTCATCTTGCATTATGGTTTATATCAGTCAACAAATGCTAATCATTTATGTTTTTTTTATTCAAATTAATTGTTGGTCTTTCACGGAAATAGTCTCCTCTACTCCAAGTAGGGTTAAGTGTTGTTTATGTATTGTCAATTATGAGGTCTTGATTGTGTTTACCTTCTGTTTTTTGGGTATTGTTTAGGAAGGAAGGATTGATGAGAATGGTGATTTGCAATGTTCCTACCATGGTTGGTCTTTTAATGCTTCCGGATCTTGTTCTAGGATCCCTCAGGCATCGTCTCAGGGGCCTGAAGCTCGAGCTGTTGGGTCACCCAAGGCTTGTGCCACCAGGTTTCCAACTATGGTATCTCAAGGTTTGCTCTTTGTTTGGCCTGATGAAAAAGGCTGGGAAAGAGCTAATGCCACCAAACCTCCAATGTAAGCATTCTAGTGTTTTTATTATATATAATTATGCTATTTGATAGTGATTTGTTAAGATGAAGTGTGGTGTACTATATTTTATTCATGTGCTGTTGGCTTTACTGGAATTGTTTATTAGGTTGCCTGCTGACTTTGATAAACCAGAGTTCTCAACTGTGACAATTCAGCGTGATTTGTTTTATGGCTACGATACCCTCATGGAGAATGTTTCGGATCCTTCCCACATAGATTTTGCACATCACAAGGTCAATCTAGTTATCTGATAATATTTTGAAGTGTGATTGTACTAGTTGAGAATAGACTTCTTAATTTCGTTACTTTCATGTATGGAGACAAATGCATCAACTTAGGTAGTGTAATTCTTTAACTTGAGTAGTTAGAAGCTATTACTGAATAAAAAAACTGAATACTATCAAACAGAATCTATTGACTATTATTTTAATCAACTTTTAGTTCACATGCAGTATTCACTTCCAATATTCACAATTAAATTATCAAAGCATGATGGAAATATGTGTGTACCATCCACGCATAATAGTGTATAAATATTAATAGCGCCTAGCGGACAGCCTAATGCTGAGGTCCCCTCTATTCATGTAAGCTTAATTGAATTGTTTTGATACAGATTTTTTTAGGTATTGGAGGTCCTTGAAACCCAAACCTAGTGCACTTGAGTCTATGTTTACATCTTAACTTGACATATAACTTAGAGCAATAACTTAGAGCAATTAGGTTTGGAGGCATATAAATTGTATCTAATTTCTTTGATTTAGAAATCTTTATTCACTTGTGTATTTCAAAATCATATCATATATATTATTTTGGTGAGATAGTGATGATTGATTTTAGCTTTAAATCACTGTGAAAGGGAAGGTTGAGTGAATCTTCGCAGGTTGAACAAGTATATTTATGTTTTGTTTATATCCTGTTATTTGAAAGTTTGACAGGGAATCTGAAATACATTTCTGTTATGTGTATCCATCCCGTGCAAACTCTCAAAATAAATTTTTGTATGGTCCTAGTAAATGGTTTAAGAGATGATTGTCTTTTGTCATTACTTTGGCTGTGTATCTTACTTGTTATTTGCTGGATCTCGACGTTTATATTTGTATACTAGTTTCATGAGTTGAATTGAATAGAGGATACTAAGGTAAGGAACCTTAGGATTTCACCGGATATCTATGTGTGCTCCTCAGATTTTCATTGGTTATTTGACCATTCCGTCATTTCTAATTCATACGCCTTCCATTTCATTTGAGAATGATGCAGTCTTGTTTTGCCTTTTTGAGTCGGTTTATTCAATTCTTAGTTTATTCAATTTTATCTAGTATTTCACATGTTTTTTTTGACAGGTTGTATTTCACATGTTAGTTTTGAAAAAACGTTGACATGGTATTCTTTTGGATTTTAGAATGAGTGAAGTTAACATGATTGTGGGCATATTTACTATATAAATGCAATTTTAGTGAAGTTACATATTGAGGTGTTTTTAAAGCTCAAAATTAGGAGTGGAACTTAACGTTTAAAAATCTCATAAAATAACTTAATGCAATTGTAGTACATATATGTAGTATGTGCCAAGCGGACAAGAAAAATTCATTTTAGGTAGATTTTCTGAAGGAATTGATTATATGACTTCAGAGTTCAGATAGACGAAGCAATTGATAAAATGAAATGTTATATAGTTGAATGTTGATATGCTAATAAACAAGTTGGAAGGCTTTTGCTATCTATGGGATTAGTGTTATAGAATCTATTTTATTAACAGGTGACAGGAAGGAGGGATAGAGCCAAACCGTTGCCATTTAAAATGGATTCTTCTGGTTACTGGGGCTTTGCCGGAGCAAATGATGGGAATCCACGAATCAGTGCAGAATTCATCGCCCCTTGTTATTATGTAAACAAGTATGCTCTCATCATTTTTGGTACTTTAACCTTTGTAGATTTTATTTGTCTTTTCAGGTAAAAATATATTTCACTGTTACTAGTACGCTTCATTTAGCATCTGGATCGGGTAATATACCTTCCTGCTTACCTTAAAAAGGTTAATTGTTAATAAAAAAAATAATTATTGTAATTTATAAGTAGAAGAAATTCTTTTTAGGTATAAGCCATCATCTGTTGGGAAATTTAATTGACAATGATGAACGATGCCTGTCGGATAATGTCTGTGTATGCTTTTTATTTTTTGTGTGTACGAGGTTAATGCTTATACACTGAATCAGGGCCTCATTTTAGTCTATCTTTTCTTATAGAATTGAGATTGACACTAAACTTCCAATCGTGGGTGATCAAAAATGGGTAATATGGATCTGCTCCTTCAATGTACCAATGGCGCCTGGGAAGACCCGTTCCATAGTTTGCAGTGCTAGGAACTTCTTTCAGTTGACAATGCCCGGGCCTGCCTGGTGGCAGGTACAGTAACATTCTTCTTTATCTATATCTTGAGCTAAAGTTTATCATAATTTGAGGAATTCGTGATAATTTATGAGGAATTCGTACTTGTCATTTGTTTGTTATAGCTTAGTAGTTTTGTATGAATTTGTTTGTATGAAAAAGATTATATTTAATACTGGGAGACAGTATCATTAATATTAACCTCTAAGCGACAAAATTATCAAAAATAATAAAGAACTTGTTGTTTTTAGTTTACCTTTTTTTAGGTTTAAAACCATTGAACTCCTGAGAGAATAATCCAAAGGTGGCATGATGAACTCACAAATTTTAACCAGGGTCAATAATTGCCGACTTGACAATCTAGTCATCCATAAATAGAAATAAAAAAGATGATGTCTGATAAAATCACACGACAGCTACTCAATTTTGGGAAGGCATTAGATACCCCGATTAAATTACACGATTTT
Source organism: Apium graveolens (assembly GCF_009905375.1). Taxonomy (NCBI): domain Eukaryota; kingdom Viridiplantae; phylum Streptophyta; class Magnoliopsida; order Apiales; family Apiaceae; genus Apium; species Apium graveolens. Next base: position 228,747,120 of record NC_133652.1, read on the forward strand.
TTTTACTAGGCTAATTTTGACATTCGAATCCGTAATAGAAGCCCTCTTTTCCTATATTTGACATTCTTATTCTAGAAGCACATTTATTATATTGACAATCTCCGAAACCCTATTCTGGTCAACCTCTAGATATGCCCAAGTCCATAATTCGGTATCTTAACTCTCGGCATCGATGTAAAACACTGGTGAAACATCTCAAATTTAACATCTTCACAAACATAAGCCTTTTTGAGCACCGACTGAGTTGCTGACTTGACATCTGCAGTCACTTGGATTCTTTGAAGGGGGCTACCGTTCTCTTTTCCGGTGGATATTTTTAAAGATTTACCACCACCATTACATATCTACACTTTAAAAAATTGGGCTTAGGGCTTTAAGGGGCTTCAACATGGTGCTTGTGGTGGGGGAATTGACTGTTACTCTTCTTCTGCAATCCTTACGTTCTTTTATAATCTAACAAGCTGATAAATACAAATCTCTTTTTTTATCTGTAGATCTTAATCTTATAAATGAATTAAAATTGTTTTAAGGGATGAGTTTGCTGTTTAAAGCCTTGAACTTTTTGTTTTGTTCTTCATGATGCGGTATTTTTGGAATCTATGTGGACTAGTGACTTGATTGCAAAGTCACTGACAATTATACAGTGAGGATTTATGTGGACTGACCAAGCTGGGATTTTAAATGATCTACGAGAGCAAACTAAAAGAATTCGATACATGTGCCCATAGTATTAAATAACTCTTTTCTTTTACATTTTCAAACTGGATTATATTTTATCTTGGCTGTCAATCTTAGAGTAATATATCTTTTGTATTATGCAACATCATAACGGAGATCACAAAACAGTTCTCTTTACTAGTGATAAATTTTCCTCCATGTCAGCCATTGTTGAGTCATATCTGACCTGATGAGGTACTTGCACTGCCAAGTTGTAGCTTTTTCATCGAAAACTGATTAACCAAAACATGCGAGTCCATTCATAAATACCAAAACCGTGCAAAGAAACAAAGCATCTCATTGAGGTAAACATTTATCAGTACCTTGTCCTTGTATATCTCACAAAGAATGCAAGATATATTTCTGCCTTGTTGGAGATGTGAGAGAAGCACGATGGCACTATATGGTTATCAAATTTTAAGATTTATAAGTAGTCAAACTTTTAGCAGTCAGTCAGCTGGTTAATGTATTTATCCAAATATATCCAGCCGCGTAGTACAAGTTGAAAAATCTAGGGAAGTGAAATCACTTGACTATTTGGGTTTTGTTTTATAGTGGAATTATTTTAATATCAGATCCCTGTCCTATTGTGCATCATACTTTATTCTTGAAAGAATGAAGAAAATTTACAGGTAGTAAAAGTTCTGTTCAGTGATCACCATTGCTTTAATAATTTTTCCCATTGAACAGGTAATTCCAAGATGGCATGAACACTGGACATCAAACAAGGTATACGATGGGGACATGATTGTGCTTCAGGGTCAAGAGAAGGTGTTCCTTTCAAAGTCAATGGAGGGTTCTACTGATGTCAACAAGGAGTACACAAATATTACTTTTACACCCACACAAGCTGATCGTTTGGTCCTGGCATTCAGAAATTGGCTTAGACGGCATGGCAACAGCCAACCTGAGTGGTTTGGTGCTCCCAATCTTCAGTCCTTGCCATCTACAGTTTTGTCCAAACGACAGGTACTCCATTTAATATTCGACGTGGTTATAACTTGATTTCTTGAACACATACAAGTACAAGCTAGTTGATATCATTTGCATTGTTAATGTACCGGGACATGTAACTCCAATAAAAGAACAAGATAATGGATGTGGGGGGGGGAGCAAGCCAAGAGTATGTGAATTATTTGAGCGTGTGTATGAAAGAAATTAGACATCTGTTTAGTTGCTAGCAATGTTAGATTTTTTATTCAACAAATTACAGTATGTTCATCCCTTAGGATTATCATTCCTTCATTCTGTCGTCTCATAACTCACACTGTAAGCAGATCCATATATAGCTAACTATGCATACTACATAAATATTTGCTCAATGATCAGTGTATCTGTGTGCTACAGATGCTGGATAGGTTTGAGCAGCACACTTTGAAATGCCAGTCGTGCAAAAAAGCATACACTACTTTCCAGACACTCCAAAAGTTGTTAATTGGTGCATCAGTTGCCTTTGCTGCCACTGCCGGGGTTCCATCCGACATGAAGTTCCGAATTATATTGGCTGGGAGTGCCATTATAAGTGCCACTGTTGCTTACATCTTAAATGAACTTGAAAAGAATTTTGTATATGTCGACTACGTACATGCTGAAATCGAGTAAAGTATGAAGAACTGGGTTTTTAGACTGGGCACTGCCAGCATTAGAAATATAGAATACAACTAGGCACGTAGATAACTACTCTTACAAGAGTTTCAGAAATCAGAACTTGAGATTTTTGTATGTTCACCGAACATTGACAAGAACTTGTATATATATATATATATATATATATTGATCTCCAATACTAGATTAGATTGTTATATTCAGTTTTTGCACACAGTTTGCATTTAGTTAGATCACTCACTGGATCTCAGACTCAGTTATCAAATTAATCATGCTATTTGGCTTGGCACAAGAATAAAATGTAATAGCCTATCCATGCTATATTTTTCTCTCTCTAACATAGATGTGAATATGTAAACAATAATCGATAAATCTCTAAAGAAACATAAAAGCACTCCAAACCCTTTTTTCCACAAAATTAAAGATGTAATCACAGTTCATTTCTCCGATAAAAGACATAGTCCAATTTTACCTCGTTTGTTAATGTTTTACAATGCCAGATTGATTAAAGGGAAATAAATTAGTGAAACAAACGTAACGTAGAATTGAAAACACTAATTTGATTTGATTCATGAGTTGAAAGCCCATTAAAACTAAATAACATTCATCCCCAAATAAAACCGACTTTACATACTACATAACCCGACCCGACCCAGAGCCCGAAATTACAAAGCCTAACCCTAGCCACTAGTAAACTTGGTGACCGCCTTGGTCCCCTCAGAAACAGCATGCTTAGCCAACTCTCCAGGCAACACCAATCTCACCGCAGTCTGAATCTCCCTCGAAGTAATTGTCGGCTTCTTGTTGTACCTCGCCAATTTCGATGCCTCCCCAGCCAATTTCTCGAAGATGTCATTGATGAAACTGTTCATGATCCCCATCGCCTTGCTTGAGATTCCGATATCAGGATGAACTTGCTTCAGCACCTTGAATATGTAAATCTTGTACGTCTCCACGCTCTTCTTGCTTCTCTTCTTCTTCTTGTCGACGGCGCCGGCGTCCTTTGGGAGCTTCTTTCCGGCCTTGGGTTTCTTCTCCGCCGGGGCTTTCTCAGCCGCCGGTGTCTTCTCGGCGGGCTTCTTCTCCGCGGGCTTCTTGTCTGCTTTGGGTGCCATCAGAGATTGATTTAGATTTGTATTGAAATTGAGAGAGATGATCTGTGAGATATGATTGTGATGAGATTAGCACAAGAGTCTGTGTGTCTATATATATCAAGAGGGGTGGCATGTGATTGGTGGAGACTTGAGGACGCGGATTGTTGATTTGAACCGTTGGATTACGGATGAGATTGACGGTTTGGATTTTATTTTTGGGTTGGAAGGAGAGTAAATCTTATTGGTTGATTTGTTGTGGTGCGGATTCAGTCCTGGGGCTGTTGGATCATGGTTGGAATGGACGGTAAGGATTTCTCTTTTTGTTATGTTGAATTCACCGCGTACTTTTGTGAAATGTATATGAAATTTTGGATATTTGCGCCGGAGTTCAGTTTCATTTTTTGAATTTCGGATAAACGGTGGTGGTACTTCACTCCTTATCAATGTTTTTCCCAGGGCTGAGTATTCGGTCGGTGAATAGACCGAAAAATTAAATTAATATTTTTTTTACCGGACCGGACCGAGTTATTTCGGTTCGGTCTGGTTTTGGACCGAACAGACCTAATTTTTTTCAAAAATAAAATTATATTAAAAATTTAAACCAAAATTATAAAATCTAAACTATAATTAAAGTAAGGTGATATATAAAGTAATAAGAGTGTAGAAATATAATTACAAATAAAAATTATGATTATAATTTTAAGATATGTGTAAAATGTATATAAAATAAAATTATAGTATTTATAATTTGGTCTTTTCGATCTATTCGGTCTGGCCGAAATATTTTTTAAAAGAACTGAACCGAATTTTATTTCAGTGTATTCGGTCCGGATTGAATAGACCGAAATTTCTGAAAAATCATGACCAAACTGAACCGGATTAGCACCGTTCGGTTCGATTTTGCTCAGCTCTAGTTTTTCCTAACTCATGATATTGTGATTTAGTTAAAAAATATAAATTTCAGCAGAATTGAATATTTCAAAATATTTATAGTTATTACTCTTCCTCTATTCATCCCCAGTCGTCACATTCTCTTTGATGTATTAAATATTATACAACTAGATAAATTATCTCAATACGGTGAGATTAAAACGAATTATCCGGTAAAATTTTACATAAGTTTTTATCCTAATGGACCTAATCGAACTTTTGGGGGAAATATATATTTTATCTAAACAATTGAAAATCCTTAGGTGAGACGTGAGAGCAAGACACACAGCTTATCTATAATATCAAATATTATGATAAGTAATTCCCTCTTATTTTAAGTATGACTTACTTTAAGGTACTCATTGATGCAGCATCCATTTGAGCCATTTGAGCTAATGCAATGTACGGGTACAATCTTAACTCCAATTCTCCACTCGAGATGTCTATCAAATCTGCTTAATATTAAAAAATTAATTAGCAACTTGCTTGATGCCTAAGAAACATATGTCCTTATGGTAATCATAATTTGCAAATAAAAATTAAAGATAAAGGTTGTTGTGCATCCTGTTGTTCAAGAAATATATTTTACTCAAGGAATACAATCGATTGTAAAAAAATTACTCAAGAAATATATTCATCTTGTTGCTCCTGAAGAAGTCTTGCGAAAGACTTGGCACGTGGGTATTAAGACCATGCACCAAGAGCCACTACGTTATGCATCAATCAACAAACAAGCTTGTCTCAACTTGATTTAAACAGATTTATGTATTTACCTCTGAAATTTGCTGTTGAAGGACTGATTCGACAGCAACAACCATAGCTTGCACAAAAACATCGCCTCCGGTTCCATTTAACTTTCAGTGTAAACACACATTTCAAAAGCGAAGCCAGCAACACTCAATGTAAACTAATCGAGTATAAGCAGAGCTCTAGATTGTTTGGGAGGTTACATCAGAAACAATACATAGATCAATTATCTAATTTTAAGACCACTACATGCACATTCTACAACTAAACTACATAAAGGTTTGTATCCAGTTTCCTAATACTACTTTCTAAATTCATTTAATGTACGTGCCAATAGCCTTTAATACTTGATACAAAAAGCGAAGCATCTTTATCTTTGTATAATGTTAGGTTCCGAATTATCGTAGAATGGGGGTTGAATACGATAATCACTAAATTAAAAATTATTTCGAATCTTTAGCGGATAAAATAGTTAGTACTCGGTTAGTGGTTTCATGTTCTTGAGAGGGATAATGTTTGGAACGATAAAAACAAGGAATACAAGATATTCGGGGAAATATATATTCGTATATAAATCCTCGAGGGTGTTGCTACACTCCGGTAAATAAATTAACTGGCTACAATCTAAGAACAACAAAGTTCCTAGCTAGTACAAAGATTTACAAATCAAATCATATACAATAATCTAGCTTTTGTTTGTACTAGGATTTAATTACCGGGTAACGATTATAATGCCCCTAAGAATATACAAGAGTTAAAACGGGCACGATAACATCACTCCGGTGAGAAGTTAAACGGATATTAAAGTAGCTTGAACTCCTCTGTAAATCTCCGCTTCTTGTTTTATCAGCTCTCTTTTTGTTGGAGAAGAAGATAAACAGTACTATTTCAAATCTGATGCAAAGTGTAGACTTTATACACAATAAAATTGTGTGGCTGAGGTTGAGTGGCTTCTGTGGCGACAAGTCCTTTATGTGGCGACAGGAGCTCTGTGTGGCGACAAAGGGGGGAGGGGGAATCTCCTGTGGCGACTGCAAGCTTTCCAAGTACATGCAAAATTGAGTATTATTAATCTAACACCCCTGTGGCGACCACAGGGGTTACTAGTATACTTTTGTAAAACAAAAACTAACTTCACCATCCTGTGGCGACAGGGTTATCAACAATGTTACCCCTGGTTCCTTTTTTTCTTTTTTTCTTTTGTTCTGATTTTCTTTTTGTTTCTTTTTCTTTTTCTTTTTGTTTTGTTTTCTTTTTCCTTTTCCTTTTCCTTTTTTTTCTTTTTCTTTTTCCTTTTTAAGTTTAAATTAAAACTAAATTAATTTATAAAATTAACTTAAATATAACTTTAAATAAATAAACTAATTTAGATTTATAAAATAAAGTTATTTAAAGTTTATAAGATAAATCATTTTGAGTTTATTAAATAAATTATATTAAAGTCCATTAAATTTTTTATTTAATTTATCAATTAAACTTTGAGCTTCGCCAATCCCCTGAGCTGTTGAGCTATATACCCCGCGCACCTCTTCTCGTACTTTAACATATAAATGTTCAATCCAAGTACGTTCCTCAACTTAACAATTCTTCTATAAATAATACCCAGATTCCTTTTACGAGCTGTTAACGCCTAGTGCAACTGGTTTGGTTCACAGACGACTAACCCTGATTCAGATATTCGTATTATAGCCTTGATTACATTGTTAAGCTTGCCTCAACTTTATTGCTTCATACACTGACTGTCAATAAACAACTATACTTTCACTGGAATCCTTTCTAGTACTTTAGACAACGTCTTCATTAACCTCTGTCTATACCATATCTTCAATTCTTCATATTCCTATGCTTCATACACTTTCTATCTTCAATCAATGCCAATACACTGAAATCTTCCGGTAGCACTTGTATACAGAATCTTCAACCTTTCTGAAACCCTGAAAGTCTTTAGCCTTTGTTCTTCACTGATGCATGATCATATTAATGAACTTCTTTCAGTGACCTGTAGACAGACTTCGGGCCTTTCTTCTAATCTTCTGATTCTTTATATTTGCCTTGTCTTCATTCTTCCTGATTTCTTGTGTAGACGTATTATTATTAACCTGCCATGTTCTAGTGTTGTTATCGTGTTGGGTTATCACGTAACTGTTCATACAGCTACGCAGTCTCACCAACAATCTCCCCCTATTTGATTTTTAAACTTAACAAACAAATTAAATAGAGAGGATAACTCAACTAACAACTAGAAAAAGTAATGTACCAGGACTTGTAAATAATACTACTGGTTTTCTGGATCAAATACTGCATTTCCAGATTTCTTGAGTAACTGAAATGAAAGATGTTTGTTCCTCTAGCACTGAACTGATCTTCAAGTAGTTTCATCTTCATTTCCTTGGTTCTTCAAATCTCTGCCAAATAAAACTTCTCAGTCTTGAAGTAATCATTAGCAGCTTCTTTTGTACAACCACATTTCTTGTTGAGAAGCGCATATCTCTCTTCCTTCTCCCATATGAGAATCAACTGCTTAAAGGAGATCACCTTCGTCTACCACATCTCCCGTACAATAGGATGCACAGTTAAAAACTAATGGTACTCCCCTTTTGGAAAACAGCTTCTCCCCTTATGAAGAATAGTGATGAACCAAACCACTTCTTCTGATCACTAGGAAATCACCATGTGTTTACTACCTCTCCCGTACAATAGGATCCGTAGTTACAAACAACAATGGTGTGGTGTATTGTATATATACTTTACCTTTTTCCTCCTTCCTGTATTTCTCCCCCTTAGTTGAGGAATCCTCCAAACTATTATATAAGCTTTTATCTCCCCCTTAGAGAAGGAATGTATGCTGTTGTCTGAAGGAGTTCTCATATGTTACTTGGTTGGAAAAGAAATAAGAAGTCAGAGTCTGATCAACCATGTCCCTTTTACTGCTGCAAGAATGACTTCACTGTTGATCATCATGTTAACCAATCTTCCCAACTCCTTATACCTCCCAAATGTGAGATCATCAAGTGTTACCAATTGTGAGCTCCCAACGGTCCCGAAGTATTCTAATCCAATCTTTAAATGTTAGGTTCCTAAGATTTAAGTTCCAATCATAAACAGAATCGAGACCCGAAATATCAAGAACCATGTTTAGGGATAGGGAATGGGATATGGTTTTTGTCTTACTTCCTCACTGTGAGTGTGTGATTCTGTTTCGTGTGCCTCACATGTGTTTCACTCTTCTCTCCACTCGTGTTTACACTCATTCTCACAAGTGTATCACTCCTCTAATAGCTCCAAAATCCAGCTGTACCTGCAAGGAAAATCACCTTAGTCATCCTTAAGGAGGTCACAGGTGGTGCAATGGGAGTTCGCAAATCCCCATCCTTATTAGACTCGTCAGATGAATTTGAGTCATAATCTACAAGTTGCTAGTTTCCCTTTTAGGGTTCCAGATTTGAACTCTGGGAAGGTAAACAATGATCCAAAGAATTTAGCATAAAGATCAAAGTTTCCTTCTTATGTCTGTGAAGACATTTCCTTATGACTCATCAGGTAATATCTGAATCATTGTCAACAAGTTGTCGATCTGCACCTATGTCAGATCCACTATCCGCAGATGCATCCAGGTTTATTAGTCCTGGGGAGGTAGACACTGACCACTGACATATGGCTATTGGATCAGTATCCTCTCCTAACACCTGTAAAGGCAATTGGTCCATTAAAGAACCTTGAACAATCGAATCTGACCGTAAAATGGTTGAAACTCTTGTTTCCGTCAACTCATCCTTTGTGTGTGTAACATTTTCTTGTGCATCAAGAATTGCTTATGTTTGAGGTGGTGACACTACATCGGATACCCTGGCCGACAGGCGAATTTCAATAGACGCACCCTGTTGAGAGGATGAATCTAGTAACTGTTTTGTGCCTTTTCAGCCATTACATCTTTTCGAGAAGATGTATGGGGGCTAGCAGTTGTCTTTGTTTAAATACTACTCATCTCTGTAGGAGACAGAGCTGCTGGGTTGACTTCAGAACCTTCCTTATGTGGTGCACTAAGGCACTTTCTCCCTCACGCTCATTCATACTTCATTTTAGTGGTAAGAGAGTGTTGGTTGGTTCTGTTTCTGTGTTTGTCTTTACAGTCTGGGATAGAAGTTGTGGGTTTTCAACCTCATGATTATTAATGAAAGAATGCCATTGGAGGCTAAACCTGTATCACAGAGCATATGGTAATATAGAGATAAAATGCACTTAAGATCTATAATGAATGAAAATTATGCATTTAATCTTTTGAAAGAAATGATGTACAATAGTGATTTCACAAAGATTTTAATGAAATAAGCAATCACCAATGTAGAAAGAAGTTTGATTTTCTCCTAAAACTGTTCGAGTGCACAAGTTTGTTTTTATGCCTAAAAAGATAAATGATTTGATAAGACACAGACTGATGACCTAACAGTATTAAGAAGAGAAAGAAAAATTTTGTCTTTCAATATGAATGGTTTTTGTAAAAGCATTGATCACTTAGGGTAAAGTCTAATCAATTCTCATTCATGTCAAAAGCTCCATAATCTATCTTTATAGGATTATAATCAACAAAATTGTTTATTGATAAGTAACCTTAATAAGACTGCTATGCTGCTGATTTCAAATTGTAATGAATCTTTCAGATATAGCAAATCATATAAATTCACTAGAACTTAAAATCTCACAATTATCTGCAACAAAATATTAACAATATATCATTGACTGATACTTGTCAAGTACTTTAGATACCAATAATTATGTTGTATCCTATTTTAAATATCAAGATAAGATATCAATGAATTAAATACCAATTATCTATCAAAAAGACATCAGCATTCAATTTCATATATCGTACAATTGTTAACTCCTAACAACTGTAATATCTCAAAAAATATTGGTTCGATAAATAAAGCAACATTAACCAACATTGACTTGTCTGCAATCTTAGAAAAATATTCTAAGTTCCATATACTTTGATCCATTGAGTATTGCATCTATTATCAAAGTGTTTAGGAATTTGCAAATAAGTATAAAAATTATTCTAGGTGAACAACATATAGTTACTTCTAATAAAGCAAAATCTTCATTGACCATAGTTGTACTTCAAGAGATATTTTTACACTTTTTATATTAGTATAAGTGACTGAGGATAAATATTGATTACTTAGAGGAGTTCTAAGTAATGTCACGAATACTAATACTTCACAATTAGTTCATAGTTAAACTTTTAACTAAATATCATTAACTGATATAAGTCAAGAAACTACACACAACTAATCATGATACAATTATGTTCTGATTTCAGTAAATTCTTGAGATATAAACATTGCTAAATTCACTAAAACCAAAATCTCATAATTAACTTATAACATATAAGTTACAATCAATATACTAGATATCAATTGTTGACAGATTTAGTTATAATCAATCATGCTGCTTATTTATTTTAAGTTAGTTTGAATTATGGAGCAAATAAAATCATTGAATTGCTTCAATTTCCATAATCCAAACTTCCCAAAATAAATATTAAATAAATAAATACTAAATATCTATGAGTTAGATACTAGCACTTAAATATTTTATAATTATCCTTGAGTAAGTACCAATAGGATATATGAATTATATACATGGCAATCACTCTGGATAATTAGAAATTTTAGAAATACTTTCTAAGCATATAAAATGTTGAGAGTTTTATACACATAACTTAGAAAATACTTCAACTTTCAATATCAGTGATTTTAAACATAAGCATTGATTACTTTGAACAAAAATTCTAAATTATATTACTAATACTAAAAGTATCACAATTATTCGTACATGATACAAATAACTATGCTACATATTATTTTAACATAACTTAAATTATGAGACTGATATGGAATAGAATTGTCTACAATCATAATTTAAATCAATTAAAATAGTATTCAAACTTAATGCTATAATACTTAACTACCACAAATGTATATGACATTGTAATCATGATAATCAAGATAGTAGCACTAAGTACGAGGCACTGGATTACTAATAAATTCACAAGTCCTTTAAATATTGAAGATTTAATACTTGTGAACTTATATGAAAAATTCCTTACAGATGGGATTTCCAACTAATATGCAATGAATGATATCCCACACTTACAAACCAGTCTTGAAAAATTAACTTTATCAAGTGATTTAATAAATATTTCTGTCATTAACTCTTTAAGTAAAAGACATGCACTCGGATTAAATGAAACCTGGTGTGAAGGTGCCTTGTCATAGAGTGTTCACAGAGTTGTTGGATTTGAAGTTGTTTCTCATCATAACAAGAAATCAATCTTCTTCCATGAAGTTGACAGCTTCCTGAGATGCTTCTCCTGTCACTTAAGTTGACAGCTTCAGAGATGCTTCTCTTGTCTTTCTTACAACCTGCATAATCTGTATCTATATAGCCAAACATGTTAAGCATAATATATTTAGGGTACTTTACTCCAAGTGTTGGTAGTCCCTTAAGATATCTAATAATCTTGTTAATAGCTATAAGATTGGATTCTCTAGGATCCACTTGGAACCTTGCACATTGGCATCTTGAAAACATTACACGTTGTCTATTAGCATTTGAGTAAAAGAGTGACCTTGTCATACCTCTATAGCTTGTCATTATAAATGAGTTGCATTGATCAAGCTTTAGTGATTTCTGTTGGTAAGTAGTCTTGGCATGTTCAGAATCTTCCAAATTTTGCATCTTCAAAAGATCCTTAACTTACTTGTATTGCCATCATCCTTTTGGTTTACTTGTGCTCCTAAAAGAATTATTCTTTTGGCTTGCTTGAGCTCCTAAAAGAATTATCCCAATGGCTTGCTTGAAGTAATTCCAAAAAGAATTGTCACATTTCCAACATGCTCCTCCATACCTACTCTGCAATTACTTAGCAAATAATCTTGCACAAGTCTTTGTTAGTAGACCAACATATAACATTATCATTATATCAGAGCACATATATAACATTATGTTTGTACCTAGTGATAAGAGAGTTATTAATATGACGACTCTACTAGTTCATATTAGACTGTAACTTCAGTTAGAGTGCCATACCATGTCCTTGACGATTGCTTGAGTAGTATACTAGTTCATACCAACCTAAAGTGAGCTTGTGAAGAAGAGATATACGTAGTCCAATAGATCTGCAACTGCAAAGTCCATGAACTGTTGTGCATTGACTTCCTCTTTTGACTCACCAACTAGGAGTGCACTTGTACACATCTACTAGAGTCCAATTCCAAGTGTAATGTGCATCAGGTTCCTGATATGTCGTTATATCCTCAAGTCTCGTCACTGGTGCTATCTGTTAGATACTATTTTTTGATAATAATCTAGCATCCAGTTTGGCCTTGTCCCTCGTAACAATGCCATTGTCATCCAGTTTAACTTCTGGTTATCTTTGTACCAATTACAATATTGTCATTTGGTTTGGATACCAGCTTCCCTACAATCTGCTTGCTGACTGATTGAGCTCATCTTGCTTTGCAATCACCCAATCAATCCGGATCTATCAGAGCTTCTGTAACTTTCTTAGTTTCTTCCTTAAATAGAAAACTAGAGAGATACTCATTTATACTCAGTAGCCCTGCTAATCATTACTCCACCATCTGGATCACTTAGAACTAGACTCTGGGAATAATAATGACATCAAAACCTTTGTCTCAGCAGATATGTTCTTTAGTGTCCTCTAATATTCAATGTGGTGTTGTGTCTGACTAGTTGATCCTTCTATTGCTCCCCCTACTAATGCTGGGATTTCCTGAAAATCCTTACCCTTGTTGACTGGCTTCATTGAAATAACGAGTTATGTTATACACTGTCATTCCACTGCTTGGATATGAATCATCAATACCATAAATTTCTCCTTTAACAGCTTGGAGCATTGAGTTGTTGAACTGTGCATTTAGACTTTCAATCATCTTCTGTTGATCAACCACAAATGCCCTGTAGGTTGTAGACTCCACTGAGTAGCCCTGAAAAATATCCTAACTGTAGAACATTCTCTCCAAACACTTTCAGGTTATCCAGTGTTTGCTTCTGTTGGCCATTAACTCATTAGTGGTCTTCATGTAGACATCCAGATCAAGGCTTGATCTTACTTGTTACAAACTGTTTTGACTGCTCCAGCCCTTTGGTATTTATAAAGTCTTGATTAGCTTGATATTTCCCTTGTAGCTTTAATGAAGTTCTGGTTCTTTCTTTGTACCACTTCATTCTGACACGGAGCTCCTAGTGCTGAATATGTCTCTACAGTTGCTTCCAGTTTGATCTCCTGATATGATCAATCACCATCTATGATGTCTTATCTTGAGAATGCTTGAACAACAACTTTGTTTCATAAGAGTAATCAACCGCCATCACTAAGGTACATCTTTACTTGATGTGATGTTGTCTTTGACTTCTCTTTCTGACATGCCTCACATTTACCATCTTCTGAATTCAAGATGAGGCAGTCCTCTCACTAACCCCTTTTCACAAAAGAGTTTCTTGAGTTGATATTCAAGGGTGAGAGCTTCTAACTTACTCTTAATCAGAGCAAGCTTCTCAATCTTCCTACTTCAGATGAGACACTAATCCTTCGTTGCATTGACATTTTGTCCTTAGATGCAAAACTGTATGATAAGAGGATTTGTGCCTTGATTCTCCAGCAAGGAAGTTGCTTCAATTGTTATCAGTGACTCCAATTATCAGTTGTTATCAGTGATAACAATTGTTGAATCCATGATGACATCCCTTTTCTGCATATCTTGTTCCGTAATGAAAACCTTTGTTGCCATCTTCAAAGATTACTGACGGAATAGCTTTTGTTAATCACATTTGATTGTAAGGCTCTTTCTTTAATTATATGCCTTGAGTATGAATTATCAGGAATACATATGAATCAATTAACCTGTTATGTCCTGCACTCACAAATGGATTAATAGTTCTTGATACACAACTTATCAGTTTGGGTCCAGATGGATTAGAGATATTATTATAAACAGAGATAACAACAGCTGCAACCTTGTCATGCTAATTCTTAACTTTGACTGACCATTTTCTCCATTTTAATACCTTTGACAAATTTGTCTTTAGGCTAGGGGAAAATGGTTCCAACCTTGTATAAGGAGGACTAGCAGTCTTTGCCCTAATGTAATTCTAAACATGTTTTTTCTATAATTAATGCAAGTACTAAGAGATGCATTCATGGCATAAATATAAGCAAGCATTGTATTAAGAATACATGGCATTCATTCAGAAACGTTACATATAAGAATTAAGCAAGATAGGCATGATATGGAACAAACAGATAAACAAATAAATCACTAATTCTATCTAGTCCAATCCTGTTGATGTATCTCATCTAGCTATCTCAATCCAATTGCAAACTAATACATCTTAACAAACAATTCAGTTCAAATGAATAAATCGCAATGTAATAGGATACAGAGAGATAAGCATAAATAAAGCTCTTATGTGCTGAAAAAATATATATCTCACTAAAGCAATTAATCATGTTCAACAAATATTCAAACACATATTTAAGATCATCTATAGTAACATGCACAAGTTAAACATCAATCCTAGTTACCAGAATAATAATCTAGTGAACTAGTTCAACATTATCTGTGTGTGATGCTATCATGCTTGTGCGAGTGTTAAACATTTAAACACTAAGATTTTATCATGCATTGAATATTGGGAACAAGATATTGCAGTGGTTCAAGAAATTGAAACCTGAGATATGTGAGTTGGACCATCTTCAGAGATTGCTATGAAAGCAAGATATTCATGAATCTCGTCATCTGATCCATCCCAACTCTTTCTCGTGCACTATAAGTTTTGACTGGCTGCTTCCCTAAGAAAACATTCCACCTTTGTCTCAACTCTTCAACTGAATCCTTACACATCCTTGTTTGTCAAGCTTCTTGTTTTGTTGTAGCAAAACCCCAGATAGTTACTTGACACATTTGTCTTGTCATAACTTGTAACTATCAAATCTTGTATCTGTCCCATTCTCAGTCTTGTAATCACCCCTTGAACTGAATCTATAAGAATCTCTGCTTCTGAATAGATAGGCTTGATCTTTGGATATAGCTTATGTGCTCCTTGTGAATCTGATGCGACTAAACTTCCCTGATAAGTGAAACACTGCCCTGACGTCCAGTCCCTCAAGTACTTCTACCTGAGCTACCTCTGATTCAACTATCAGTAATTCTTACATTATGTCCTAAGGTTCCAACTTTACTGCATGTAACTGAGATGTTTGTATGTCCCCACTATTCTCTCTGACCTCCACAATTTCTGCCTATTTGATCTCATTGATTCCCGGATAAACGTAGCATTGGTACAAACCACTGTGTGACTGTATAATCTGGAATCATAGAGTTGTCTTAAAATCTCCGAGAAAAATTGTACCCGTAGAAATTTCATTCATTTTCTGCGTCTGAAAACCATGTGGTATCCTATGGAGTAAGCCTTTGAGGAAGTTCCATAATTTTCGTCTGTAGGTCTTGAAATCAATTCCATTGGATTAAGAAAACCATTATCTATAATTTCCATGTTCAGGAATTTTCCGTCTGAATAGCACATGGTCTTCGTTTTCTTCAGAAGATTAAAATCCACTTTAAAAGTCCGGAGGAATCCTGAGTCTACCAATCCTTGAGTAACCTTAATTTAATATTTAAGAAAAAATTAAATTTCCAATAATCTAATTTTCTTAGAAAATAAATTAATCAAAAATAAATATTTACGTAAAATCTAATTTTCAAGAATTTCGATTTTTTTTTAAAATGAAATAATATGTAAATTATTATTTAAGAATTTTAAATATTTATGGAAAAATAAGTTAATCAAAAATAATTAATTTGGCGTAACAAAAATTATTAAGTGTTGACTGGCGACTGTACTAGACTCTTTGTGGCGATCAGTTTGTGAGGCGACTAGGAGTGCAAATAGGCTGTGGCGACAAGTACAATACTGGTCGCAACACACACAAAAAAACTGCGCCACCTTTGACTTAGATAAAAATAGGGTCTGTGGCGACAAGTATTTGTTTGTGTCTATGGCGACAACAAAATAACTGAAGTCTCGCGTTCCATAGGTTTCCGCGCGTGCAGTGCACAAGCTGCGCGTGTATCCAATCGCAGGATCCTCTGTAGTCTACCCCTTCGTTCACCCAGCGCGTGTAAAATAGAAAGCTCAGCTGCGCGTTTGTGGCCCGCGTGTTACTTCACCTGAATACAATTCAAGGCTGCCAAATAACATGTACAACAAGTACATGAAATTCAAAGAAATGGCAGAGCTTGGTTGCCGAAGTACACAATAAAAATGGCAACTATTAATTAAATGAATCTGGGCTGCTGAAACAGGAAAATAAAATAAATATATAAAAAAATTACTAAAATTTAAAAAGTAAATTAATTTAGTTAAATTTATAAAATAAATTTATTTAAATCAAGTTCATACAATAAACTTATTTAAATTAAATTTATAAAATAAATTTTCTAAATAAAATTTACAAAATAAATTTATGTAAATGAAAAATTAATAAAATAAAATATTTTTAAAGATCCGGATTTGTGTATCAATCAGTCAGCTCTGATACCAATTGTTAGGTCCCGAATTATCGTAGAAGGGGGGTTGAATACGTTAATCACTAAATTAAAAATTCTTTCGAATATTTAACGGATAAAATATTTAGTGCTCGGTTAGTGGTTTCGTGTTCTTGAGAGGGATAGTGTTTGGAACGATAAAAACAAGGAACACAAGATATTCGGGGAAATATATATTCGTATATAAATCCTCGAGGGTGTTGCTACACTCCGGTAAGTAAATTAACCGGTTACAATCTAAGAACAACAAAGTTCCTAGCTACTACAAAGATTTACAAATCAAATCCTATACAATAAGAATATACAAGAGTTAAAACATTCATTATAACGTTACTCCGGTGAGAAGTTAAACGGATATTCAAGTAGTTTGAACTCCTCTGTAAATCTCCACTTCTTGTTTTATCAGCTCTCTTTTTGTTGGAGAAGAAGGTAAACAGTACTATTTCAGATCTGCTGCAAAGTGTAGACTTTATACACAATAAAATTGTGTGGCTGAGGTTGAGTGGCTTCTGTGGCGACAAGTCCTTTCTGTGGCGACAGGAGCTCTGTATGGCGACGAAGGGGGGAGGGGGAATCTCTTGTGACAACAGCAAGCTTTCCAAGTATATACAAAATTGAGTATTATTAATCTAACACCCCTGTGGCGACCACAGGGGTTACTAGTACACTTTTGTAAAACAAAAACTAACTTCACCATCCTGTGGCGACAGGGTTATCAACAATGTTACCCCTGGTTCCTTTTTTTCTTTTTTTCTGATTTTATTTTTGTTTCTTTTTCTTTTTCTTTTGTTTTCTTTTTCCTTTTTCTTTTCATTTTCCTTTTTTTGTTTTCTTTTTCTTTTTCCTTTTTAAGTTTAAATTGAAACTAAATTAATTAATAAAATTAACTTAAGTATAACTTTAAATAAATAAACTAATTTAGATTTATAAAATAAACTTATTTAAAGTTTATAAGATAAATTATTTTAAGTTTATTAAATAAATTATATTAAAGTCCATTAAATTAATTTATTTAATTTATCTATTAAACTTTGAGCTTCGCCAATCCCCTGAGCTGTTGAGTTATATACCCCGCGCACCTCTTCTCGTACTTTAACATATAAATGTTCAATCCAAGTACGTTCCTCAACTTAACGATTCTTCTATAAATAATACTCAGATTCCTTTCACGAGCTGTTGACACCTAGTGCAACTGGTCTGGTTCACAGACGACTAACCCCAATTCAGGTCTTCGTATTATAGCCTTGATTACATTGTTAAGCTTGCCTCAACTTTATTGCTTCAGACACTGACTGTCAATAAACAACTATACTTTCACTGAAATCCTTTCTGGTACTTTAGACAACGTCTTCATTAACCTCTGTCTATACCCTGTCTTCAATTCTTCAGATTCCTATGCTTCATACACTGTCTATCTTCAATCAATGCCAATACACTGAAATCTTCCGGTAGCACTTGTATACAGAATCTTCAACCTTTCTGAAATCCTGAAAGTCTTTAACCTTTGTTCTTCACCGAGGCATGATCATATTAATGAACTTCTTTCAGTGACCTGTAGACAGACTTTTAGCCTTTCTTCTAATCTTCTGATTCTTTGTATTTGCCTTGTCTTCATTCTTCCTGATTTCTTGTGTAGACGTAGTATTATTAACCTGTTATGTTCTAGTGTTGTTATCGTGTTGAGTTATCACGTAACTGTTCATACAGCTACGCAGTCTCACCAACATATACTTACCAAGCACTCATTAGTACCCTGTACCTTAACTCTAACATGTAAGGTCAACGTACCTGAGTAATACACTAACATGAGGTTAATTTCAGTTTATCAGCCCAATCAGCTCCATAAATCTTTCTTCTTTGATGACCCTGACTTCTTCTTCTTCAACTCTTTCATGAGTATCTAAAGCTTGAGCTACTGTATAGACTGGATATATCAGTAGTTGAGGTTTAGATGCTTTAGTTACTGACTTCCTCTTAGCAGTTTTAGCTTTAGGTTTTGACTCAGACTTCTCTCCTATCTTCTCTTTCCCCTTATGACTCCTCTCAGTATTTAAGATTGTTTGGGACCTGAGAGGTCTTTCAGCATCTGCTTGACTCACCTCCCTTATAGCTACCCCTTTGGTTGTTCTGTTTAAAGGATCATCTTCATAAGGTATTTGAGAGACAACAACATTAGTATTTACGATCCTCATGGATTTGAATTCTTCTTCCAATTGTCTAAGCTGTTTAAGATCAACTCCATGATTTTCTTTCTCAAAGATTCTTCTACTCACCTCAAAATTAAATAACTGAATTTTTGGGTCCTTGTAGAAAAGAGTTGTCTTCCTGCTATTTACTTTCAGAGTTTGTACATACGGATTTGCTTCTGTACCAGCTTCAATCTCCAGAATGATTTGGTCATCATCAGCATTTGTGACTTTCAGAGTCTGTTGAGTTGTTGTACTAGTAACAGTCAGTTCTTTAAATTATACTCTCCTTTCACTCCTCCTTGTTCCTCCACCTTATCTAGATTGATACCTAGTTGCTTTTGATGATCCACTAGTCCCAACTAGATCTTCACTGTGATGGCCTCAACCCCGGGGTCAGGAGTTGACGTCATTAACAACAAAAATAACAACATAACATAATCCAACTCAAGATTATTATATGAATACAACCCCTTTTTCCAAGATCTTTTCCAGGTTTAAGTATAACTTAGGTCATCCTAACAGTAAAACTAACTCATTACAACCACCTTGACAATACTATCTTAATACAGAAACTCAACAGACCATTGTTGGTCTAACACAACTACCTCAGAGGAGCCTGACGCAGAAGGAACTGGAACTCTGCCCTGACTATCACGGGGGAATCCCCTAAGCATCTGCAATACAGATATAAAACATTTTGCAAGGGTGAGCAATTAATTGCTCAGCAGTACCACTATATGAATAATAATCAAAAACAATTTATGCTAAACATTTATAGGAACAGAAATCATAACTCGTTATGAAACAAGTAAACATGCGAAAACTGATGAAACTGATGAAAACTGGATTATAAATAGCTAGCATGCTCTATAAAACATTTCATTAATTGTGCTGTGTAAATACCAGAGTTCAATTTTTAGCATGCTACTTTCATTTTCAATTCTTCCGTCCCATCGCAGGACCCATAAAACCATTTTTCCCGTTACGGGGACCCAAAACCATTTATTCCGTTACGGGAACCATAAAACTTGTCCCATCACAGGACCTATAAAACTTGTTCCTCTCCGGGAACCTCAAAATCACTTGCTCATATATAAAAGTATTGGATGATCCCTGGTGAGACAGTTGATCAGGCTATCTCCATATGATAACTCTATCTTGGCTATCATATGAAAACTTGTTCCGGAACTCAGAGACTAGCTTGGTCTCTGTCACGCTGGGCTGGTGGTTATAATAGGGTGCGCAACCACTTCGCCTCTTACGCTATCTTACAGGCCATTACGGGCCTCCTGCGCACACTCATCCAATTATCTGATCATTTTTATCCAGTTTTCCAAATCACTTACCTATCTCTTTTCAAAACCATTGAATCAAATCAACAAGTTTCTTGGGAAAGATTTAAGAAGTTATTTCTGGAAAAGAATTACCCTAAGTACATGCAGAATCAGATGGAGCTTAAATTTCTTGAATTGAAGCAAGGGAGTATGTCTGTATTGGAATATGAGAAGAAGTTTACAGAGCTGTCAAGATTTATGATAAAGTATACCAATAGTGAGGAGGAAAAAGCAAAGAGATTCCAACAAGGACTAGAGTCTTGGATCAGAGATAGAGTGGCTATGTTTGAGCTTGATACTTATGTAGGAGTAGTACAAAAAGCTGCTCTGATTGAGAGTAATGAGATGCAGTCAAGGAAGGAAAGGGATAACAAGAAGAGGAAGGTTCCATTTTATGAGAAAAGTCTAAAACTGGAAACTCACAAGACAGGAATGTGAAAAAGATTGGATTCCGCAAAGGCGGAAATTTTCAGAAGAAGGGAAATTTGAACAAAAGATAAGAATCAAAGGGGAACAACCAGGCAAGCCAAGGACAAGTTGGAGAAAACAGATTTCAGAGACCAGAATGCAAACATTATGGAAGAAAGCACCTCGGAGTGTGTAATAGGCTGAGCATGACATGCTATAGATGCAACCAGAAGGGACATTTGGCCAACGAGTGTAAGATGCCGAAGCCGAGAGTTACATGCTACAAGTGTTGAAAGACTGGACACATAGCTAGGGAGTGCAAGTCAACCGGACCAGTCAAAGCTCTGATGAACGTGGCAAGTACTAGTGCAAGCGTGCCAACTGAGGTATTGGCCTTACCTCCACCACTTACAACAACTCCGCAAGCAACAGCGAGGACATTCGACTTAAAAATGAAGGACGCTGTTCAGAATTCTGAGGTGATAGCAGGTACACTTTTACTAAATAATGTCGAAGCTAAAGTATTGATTGATTCTGGAGCAACTAGATCTTTCATATCAGAAACTTTTGTTGATAAACTTCAATGTGATAAAATGGTTATGGACGAGGTAGTAAATGTGGTAATTGCGAATCAAGAGAAGGTTCATGTGAGTCAAATCTGTCCTAAGTATGAGATTGATATCTCGGGACATAAATTTTTAGCCGACTTGATACTCTTCAAGTTGGGGGAGTTCGATATAATCTTAGGCAAGGATTGGTTAGGGAAGAATAATGCTCAGATTAATTGTAAGTCCAAGAAGGTGTACTTAAAGACGAAGAGTGGAGAGAAAGTAGTATTTAAGGGACATAGGCAAGAACGACTGTTTCTTACAATCGTCCAGGCTAAGAAGCTGCTTTGAAAAGGTTACGAGTCATTCCTAGCATATGTAGTGGATTCAGAAAGGGACAACCTCAGCATAGAAGATATTCCCGTAGTCAACGAATTTCCAGATGTGTTTCCAGATGAACTACCAGGCTTACCGCCAGATAGACAAATCGAGTTCGAGATCAACCTTGCTCCAGGCACGGAACCAGTTTCGAAGACCCCATATAGGATGGCACCAGCAGAAATGAAAGAGTTAGCGAGCCAGCTACAAGAATTGTTGGATAAAGGAGTGATATGGCCAAGTACGTCGCCATGGGGAACACCTGTCTTGTTCGTAAAGAAGAAAGATGGAAGTATGCGGTTATGTATAGATTATCGGGAGTTGAATAAGCTGACGATTAAGAACCGATACCCGCTACCAAGAATAGATGACCTATTTGATCAGCTGAAAGGAGCAAAGTGCTTTTCAAAGATTGACTTAAGATCAGGATACCATCAATTAAAGATCAAAGAAGAAGATATCCCAAAGACAGCGTTGTGGACAAGATACGGACATTATGAATTCTTAGTAATGTCTTTTGGATTGACTAACGCCCCGGCATCATTTATGGATCTGATGAACCGGGTACTTAAAAAGTATTTGGACAAGTTCGTAGTGGTATTCATTGATGACATCCTTATTTATTCAAAGTCGGAAGAAGAACATAAGCAGTATCTATGGATAGCATTGGAGATACTCCGACAAGAGAAGTTGTATGCCAAGTTTTCTAAATGTGAGTTTTGGTTAAAGGAAGTTCAATTTTTGGGACACGTTATTGGAGATGAAGGAGTTAAAGTAGATCCGGTAAAGATTGCCGCGATTATGAGTTGGGAGAGGCGAAAGACACCTACAAAAGTGCGAAGTTTTCTAGGGTTGGCGGGATATTATAGAAGATTTGTCAAGGATTTTTTGAAAATCGCCACGCCATTGACTAATTGACTAGGAAGAATCAAAAGTTCAAATGGAATGCAGAATGTGAGGATAACTTTCAAGAATTGAAGTAGAGGTTGGTAACAACTCCGGTGTTAGTACTACCAGATGATCAAGGAAACTTTGTGATTTTCAGTGATGTTCACATAAAGGATTGGGCTGTGTGCTAATGCAACACAATAAGGTGATCGCGTATGCATTAAGACAGTTAAAACCATATGAATTGAAGTATCCTATGCATGACTTGGAACTAGCAGCCATAGTATTTGCACTTAAAATTTGGAGACATTATCTTTACGGGGAAAAGTGTGAGATCTACACGGATCACAAGAGTTTAAAGTATATTTTCACTAAGAAGGAGCTCAATATGAGGCAAGGAAGATGGTTGGAACTAATTAAGGACTATGATTGTTCGATAAACTATCATCCTGGAAAGGCGAACGTGGTAGCCGATGCTTTAAGTAGGAAGGAAAGATTGAATATGATAACAATACCAAAAGAATTGTCTGAAGAGATTAAGAGATTTGAATTGGAACTTTGTGATTGTGGAATAGTTGAAGAGTTTTATCGTACAATGACTTTTCATCCAACATTATTGGGGAAGATAAGGAAATGTCAGGAAGAAGTAATGAAGCAAGAAAGAAATCAGCTAACCGGGGAAGAGATTGGGACTCAAAGAGATGAGCAAGGTATATTAAGGTTTTCCTCAAGAATTTGGATTCCTCATGTACCTGAATTGAAGAATGAGATATTGCAAGAAGCCCACAATTCAAGATTTTCAATCCATACAGGAAGCACCAAGATGTATCAAGACTTGAAAAAGAACTTTTGGTGGCCAAATATGAAGCGAGAAGTGGCATAATGGGTTGCGAAGTGTTATACTTATCAAAAAGTGAAGGCAAAACATCAAAGACCAAGCGGATTAATTCATCCCCTAAAGATTCCAGAATGGAAATGGGAAAACATTGCTATGGACTTTATAGTGGGATTACCTCGAACGAAATCTGGACATGACGCTACATGGGTTATAGTTGATCGCCTTATGAAGTCGGCGCATTTTCTTCCAATTAATGAGAAGTCATTATTGGACAGATTGGTCCATCTGTATGTGCGTGAAATCGTACTAAGACATGGCGTGCCTGTATCGATAGTTTCAGATAGAGATCCCCGAATTAACTCGAGATTCTGGAAGCAATTTCAAGAGAGTCTTGGCACAAAGTTAAACATGAGTACGGCATATCATCCGCAGACTGACAGTCAAAGCGAAAGGACAATTCAAACAATCGAAGACATATTGCGCAGCTATGTGCAATTGATTTTGCAGGAAGTTGGGACGACCACTTGCCCTTGGTAGAATTCTCTTATAACAACAACTATCACTCCAGCATTGGCATGCCACCATATGAAGCTTTATACGGACGGAAATGTAGATCACCAATAAGTTGGGATGAAGTGGGAGAAGGAAAGATTCTAGGCCCAGAATTGGTACAACAGTTGCATGAGGCAGTCAAATTAATTCAGAAAAGGTTGCTTGCTGCTCAAGATAGACAAAGAAAGTATGTGGATCCAGCGCGTAAGGATGTCAGATTCCAAGTGGGTGAAGCCGTTTTGCTAAAAGTATCACCGAGGAAAGGATTGTCTAGATTTGGCAAGAAAGGGAAGTTAGCACCTAGATATATAGTTCCTTTTAAAATTTTGAGTCAAGTGGAGAAGGTGGCTTACGAGCTAGCCTTACCACCTCAGTATCAGCATGTGCATAATATGTTCCATGTGTCATTGCTTAAGAAGTACAATCCTGATGCCAACCATGTGATAGAATATAAACCTATAGAAATTCAGGCAGACCTGTCATTTGTGGAGAAACCTGTCAAAATACTCGACTGGCAAGTAAAGAGTCTTAGAAATAAGTCGGTAAAGTTAGTAAAAGTACTTTGGAGGAACCCCAAGGTTGAAGAATTAACCTGGGAGTTAGAGTCTGATATGCATTCCCGGTATCCTCATCTGTTCTCTTAGATTCTGAGGACAAATCCTTTAAGGATGAGAGGATGTTATGACCGACATTTTGTGTAATATTATTTACCAACTCTGTATAATATTAGAGACAATTATAAATATACTTAATAATTGTACGTTTGTGTGAATGGAATTTTCTGCATTATAAATTGCTTTATGTAGTATATAAATTTTACAAAGCAAGAGTTTTATTAATTGCCCTTATTTTTGATTTATAAAGAATATTCTATACCTTGGAAAATTATCTTTTAAGAATTATTTCACTCACAAATTTCAAAAGTGATCTCATAAAATTTCTAAAAATCCAAGTTATTTTATGGTACAATTTTTATAATTTTTGAACTTCTATTTTATTTTATAAAAATAAATCTTTGAAAATTAGTTGCTTAGTAATTAGCAAATTACATGGAAACCCTTGCATGCAAATACTCTTCCATTCAAATAAAGGTCAAAGAAGACATTTCCAACCCCACTAACTCACATTTTGTTAGCCAAATTACCTCCTTAACCTTGCATGCAAAATGACCTAACTATGTTGGAAGGTTACTCTTGTAAATTCTCATTTCCACTCACTTCTTTTAGTCAATCAAAAGCATAAAACCAAGCACAAAATGAGAGGATCATTTCATTCACTCCACACTCCACCCTCACCTCACCTCCCTCCCCTCACTCTCGGCTCCTTCCTCTCGGCTTTTTGGCCGAAGCCCTACCCCCCTCCCTTTTCTTCATTCTTCATTCAAGCACCTAACTTCCATTCAAGTAAATGTTACTTCCTATATCTTGATTATATATAATCCAAAGAAGTTTGAGTAAAAAGTTTAAGTTTTGATCTTGCATGGCATAGTTTTAGTTGGAACTCAAAGTACAATCTTGATTATCATGGATTTAAGGTTATATTATTGAGGGAACTACAAGGAATGGTGAAATGCCAAGTCATGAGAATGAGGCTCTTGATTTAATGGTCATTTACCTTCCATTTCATTCGGCCTTGACCTTGAGGGAGCCGAATGAATGGTTCTTAGTGGTGTTTTGTTGCCTTGTTTTATTTTTGTGTGTTTTTGTGATGATAACATGAATTTTGTAGTAAAAACTTGATAAAACCCTTTGTATGCTAAGTGATCATTTAGTTATATTTTATGCTATGCTTGCATGTTGATTTTATGATAAAAAAATTAGTTTGGAAATCATGTTGTTTTAGCTTGAATATTCAAAGGCATGCATGCATAAAAATTAACTCTTGATTTTTGAAAGTTCTTGATCATTTGGATTGATTTTGTTAGTAAGCTTTAATTTCAGCAGGGTTAAGATATTGATCTTAATTTGTGCTCCTTGGTATGTGATGTTAATTCGAATATATATGAAGAAGATATAAATTGTTATTTTTGAAAACTTGATGACTTGTAATTTGTGTAATGTGTTAACTTTTATTTTGCTATGTTGCACCTTAGGTAAGGATGATCTCCACTAAGCCTATATTGAGTGTAAGAGAGTTAGCTCAGTAGATCACCTTGGTTGAAGTTTGGTTAGGGTTTTTTTTGTTGTTGGTTTGGTTTGTCAAGTAAGAATCATGATTAAAAGGAAAGCATTAGATTCTGCAGAAAATTAGTTTTGTACCATGAGGTTTAGAGTGAGATTGGACCTTGTCATTGTTGTGCACTTTGAGGCCCAAGCCACCAGAAGATAACACTAAGAGTATACAATAGGTTTTAGGTGTTTGTTAGAGATTTATAAGACGTTTGGTTAGGTGCACGAGTGGAAACACAAAATCTGTCTAGCAAGGGACAGTTTTGTTACAACTTAGAATTAGGAAGTTTTGACCATGTCATAGGTAGGCCCTCATTAGGCCCTGTTGGGCTTTAGTTAGAGGGAGTGTCAGAGGAGTTTTTCCAGACATAGATAATAGGATTTGGGTTAGAATCATGTGTCATAAGTTAGTTCAAGTCAGGACCTTTTCTGCTCAGAAAAACAGGGGAATCATGGACTTTGAGCTTAGGCCTAATGAGGCCCAAGTTAGGCCCTTGAGCCACATCAAGTTTAGGAGTTGCCTTATGATCAAAAGAGTTTACTGTAGAAGTTTTGGAGGTAAAATTGAAGTATAAGAGTGTCAAATACACCCAAGAAACCATAGATGTCATTCTGAAATTTACTATAATGAGCACATTCACTTATCACATAGTTTTAGAGCACTTATGAGTGAAGATTTGGTTGACCGCCATGGCTGAAAGATAGCTTATAGTCAGTACAGTGAAGCCCCAAATCAGGGTCAATAGGAATTGGATGGTTTAGTAAAGGCTCTTCGTGTTAGGAGATCAAAAATTTGGGGATTTGTCTAGTATAGTGACCAAGTGACTTAAGTAAGTGGAGTGAGATCATCCAAGCCTAGTGATGCAATATAATGGGTGTTATATTATTTTGTACTTAAATGCGGTATGTGAGCATATGTGGCTATGTGTACTAATATACTTATAAGGTGATTGTAAATATGTGTGTATATAGGCTTAAGTGCCAGTATAATTAATTTCTGTTTACAAATAGGTTGAGTTGGTGAGAATATATTATAATGAGATTATTATTATTATTTGTGTAGGATCTCGAGACGAGGGTAAACTTGCCATAAAAGTCGAGTAAAGCTTCCAGTTGCTCCTACCTGCCAGTCAAGTCAAGCCTTCTCAAGGCAAGTGATTCAACCCGCCTCTTTCATTTACACTGCAAGTGTGTGATAACTAGTTCATATATACGATGCGAGTATTTTAATTCACCTTGATATACATGAACCAAGTGGTTTCGAATATATATTCGTAGTATATGAAAATGACATGAACCCTCAAGTATTTATTTCGAGTAGTTTAACTTTACTTGAAGATTGCTATGCAAGTAAATCCAAAGTCCTATCATGCTAGTATACCAAAGTAATTATGATGTTGAACCATGTGCAAGTTATACCCAGTAACCTTGTCTTGATACCTAAAAGTCAGCTGTTACCTAACGATTGTCATAATTGTTTGACAACCCTATCCTTACCCTAAGGCATGATACTCTGTTGTACCTTGAGCTGATGCCCACTTTCTCTATATTTTAATACCTAAATCTTATTTGGAACCATTAATGATCACCTTATTTATACTTTAATACCTATGTCTTATCTGGAGCCATTACCTTGGACCTAGTTTGACTTTGTTCTTTCATACTATCCGATAACCTTGCTAAATCTCACTGTCAAAATCCTTGTAAACGGAAACCTTGCAATTTCTCTTGATAAAGTATAGTCTAGTGGATCATGGCCTTGAATTTAGTGAATCTTGTTTCCCAGTGCTTCGGAGTTAGTCTAAAACTTTGTTAAAAATGTTTATTGTTTAAGTAGTTAATTAGCAATTGGCATTAATTTTTAAAAATAAAAAGGTTAAGATTTGATTTCCAGTCCCAAAGGGGGACAAATATTTTCTTAAATAGTGGATCTGGACTGAGACGCGAGTCCTTTCCGTACATAAATTGTAGGCTTAAAAGTTTCCTAGGGATCCCATTAATGTTCTAGAACCCAGCGAGGTTCGGGATTACTTAGCGGCTGATCACCGGCTGTAATCCGTAGCGTCATAAAATGGTTTTTGATAAAGAAATGGTTTGGAAATGTTTTGATACAAATACATGATGCCATCATCCAAAAGTTTATCTCTTATCATTAATAGTTTTCCTGCACATTGTTATTCTTTCATTTTGTTTATGAAATGTATTGTATAGCACTTGTTGAACATTTGGCTCACTACTTGCTTTCACCCTGATATTACAGCTAGCAGCTATGGTTAGGTTCAAGCAGACAACACGTAAGACTTGTGATGCTGATGCGTATGTTCGAGCTCAGGTATAATAAGAGATAGCTTTGTGTGAGGACTCGATATAAAAAAAATCAGGTTGTAATAGTTAATAGTGTTGGGCTGTTCCAAACCCTAAACTGTAAGATCTTGGATTCAGTTGTATTTACTTTTTTTTGTTAATTATTGTAATAAATTGTATATTATGTATGGTTAAGTTGGGGGTGTGACAGGGATGATTCAGATGATGATGATGATAAGGAGGAAGTAGGAAACTATGCACTCATGGCCTTGGAGCAAGGAAAGTCATCCTCATAAAAAATACAGGTACCAACTCTTACCACTATTAATTTAAATGAAAGTCAATATAAGGAGACTTTTGAAAAGATGAGCATAGAAATGTTCCACATCCATACTAGCATGGTAGCAGCTACTGAAAAGGTTAGTGGGTTATCAAAATCTAATGAGAAGCTTGAGAGTGAGAAACAAGAATTTGAACTACTGTTTGTGGAGCTTGAGATAGTCAAGCAAGAGAATGAATATCTAAAGAACAAGCTGAAGTGTGCTAGTGAAATAAAAGTTGTGTTAAGAGAAAAGATAGAGAAGAATGAGGTGAAACTGAAGTCATTCAGGAATGCATCTTAGCTAGTTGGTCAGTACCATGAAAAGAACCAGCCATGTGCAAACATAGCTATTGGCTTGGATTATGATGTATTGAACAACAATAAAAAGGTTGAAGGTGACAGAGGCAAAATAATTACAGATGAAGATGTCCCAATTATGCTGAAAAAAGTGGATGCACCTCTGTTCAAGGCATGTGAAGCAAATTTTAGTGAAGTTGAGTTGGTGATAAAGTAAGAGCTTGTTGATGAGGATAATGAGAAGAAATGTACCGAAACAACTCCAACTCCTAAAGTTGAGAAGAAACCCATGGTGAATCAAACTCCCAAGAAACCAACCAAGGAAGTTAAGACCGAGAATGCAGGAAAGAAGAAGAAAAACAAAAAAGGGAAGGCTGGAATAAACAAAAGCAATAACTTTGTATTTGTTGCAAATGCTCATAGGAAATAGTGTCAAAAGAGGGCTCTGTTAATCATCTAACTCACATTTGCAAAAAGGTTGTTAGCAAGCCAGGAGTGGGAGCATGCAAGTATAATGAAGCAAAGGCTGATGATCCCTACTCATTTTGTGACACGTTTGATTGCATACCTTGAAACATGAAAGTAATGATAAGTCGCCACAAGTTGATAGTAGATCTTAAGGAAGTCAATATCGAGACCTCAGCTAAAAAGGAAAATGCACATCAATCAATGAATTCTATTCTTTCTGAATCATCAAATTCTACTTCTACCAAATCTGTTAACAAGAAAAAAGTACCCAACACTGCTTGGGTTACTAAACACACTTAATCCTCATTGTGTGTAGGGCAAAGTAAAGAAGGTCATATGGATCATCGACAGTGGATGCTCAAGATATATGACAGGTGATATGGCCTGCTATCATAATTTGAGGAGATGGCTGACCCATTAGTGACTTTTGGAGATAACAACAAAGGTTTCACAATGAGATATGGCAACATAATTTCTGGAAATATTGTAATTGAAGATATAGCACTGGTACTAGTCTTGAGGTGAATCTCCTTAGTGTCAGCCAATTTACAGAGAGATAATTCAATTTTATTTGACAAATGAGAATGCCTAATTATCAGCAAAACGACTGGTAAAACTGCTTTGAAAGGAAGGGAAGCTTATTTGTTGCAGACCTGGACTCAGCAAATGAGGATGAAATATGTTACTTCTACACCAAGGCATCTGAAGAACAAAGCAATATGTGGCATAAAAAGCTCTATCACCTGAATTACAAGACAATCAATACCCTAGTTAAAAAGGAGTTAGTGAGAGACATGCCAAATCTGGAGTTTGCTCAAAATGAGGTCTGTGAGGCTTGTGAAAAAGGAAAAATGAAGAAATCAAGTCATAAGAGTAAAACTGTGAATTCCATAAGTGCACCTTTGCAACTTATTCATATGGACTTATTTGGACCAGTAAATGTCTTATCAATTTTAAGAAAGAAGTATGCACTTAATGGTGGATGACTACTCAAGGTACACATGGGTAGAATTTATGCACTCTAAGGATGAAACTCCACACATCATAATTGAACACATCAAGAAGATTGATAAGCAGGCTGAAGATCACGAATGTGTGAAAAGATTGAAGAGTGACAATGAAACAAAATTTAGAAATGAAACCTTAACTGATTTCTGTAAAGATAAAGGCATTGTTCAAGAATTCTCAGCTGCTAGAACATCTCAGCAAAATGGGGTAGTTGAGAGAAAGAGCAGAACACTAGGAGAGGCTGCTAGAATAATGCTGCAAGATGCCAAATTGTCAACAAATTTTTGGGAAGAAGCTTTCAACACTGCATGCTACACTCAAAACAGATATCTCATTAACAAGATTCTTGACAAATCACCCTACTCAATCTTATCAAAAAGAAAGCCTACTGTAAAGCATCTTCATGTGTTTGAAAGCAAGTGCTATGTTATAAAGGACATCTCTGAATATGTGGGAAAATTTGACTCTAAGTTCTTTGAAGCAATTTTTCTGGGATATTAATTAGAGAGAACTTCCTACAAAGTCTATGTGCTTGAAAAAAGAAAATTATGGAAATTACAGATGTAACTTTTGATGATGACAAGTGTCCAGGCTTGGAATTCCTTGATGAAAATAAAGCCGAGGTCCTTACATTTGAAAATCTCAAGATTGATTGTGATTCTGAATATAAAGTTGAAGTCAACACAAGCAGCAGAATTGATGAAGAGTCAACTGAACAAGTAAATCATGAAAATGAAAGCTCATCTCAATCACCTGAATTTGATAGAAAAAACTCAGGGGGAGAAATAGGAGAAAATTCTGCAAGTCATGCCAATAGTGAAGAAAATGCAGAAAACTCAAGTCAACAAAGTCACACCAAGAAATGGGATAGGAGTCATACAAGAGAAGCAATTATTGGTGATCCAACTGCCGGAGTGAGGACTAGAAGTGAAACTGCAAATGAATGTCTTCATGCATATTTTTCTTTCACAAGTTGAGCCTAAAAAAACTGAGGAAGCTCTACTTAATCCTGATTGGATATCTGCTATGCAAGATGAGCTAAATCAGTTTGAAAGAAACAAAGTTTGGGAATTGGTTTCTGCACCAAAGAACAGACGTCTAATTGGAATAAAGTGGGTGTTCAGGAGCAAAATGGATGAAAATGGGATTGTAACAAAAAACAAAGCAAGGTTGGTTGTAAAAGGATACTTACAAGAAGAAGAAATTGATTATGATGAAACCTTTGCTCCAGTTGCAAGACTTGAAGCAATAGGGATCTTTCTTGCATTTGTTGCACACTCAAATTTCAAGGTGTATCACATGGATGTAAAGAGTGCATTCCTTATTGGTGAGTTGGAAGAAGAAGTTTATGTGCTGCAACCACCTGGCTTTGAAGATCCAGAATTTACAGACTTTGTATACAAATTATTCAAGGCTCTCTATGGATTAAAGCAAGCACTTAGAGTTTGGTATGACACACCATAATTTTTACTTAAACATGGATTCACTAAAGGAACAATAGAATAGACTCTCTTCTACAAGCAGCATGGTGGTGGTATGATCCTAGTTTAGATCTATGTGGATGAATATGAAATGAGTATGATGAGAGAGTTGAGTTACTTTTTTGGACTTCAAGTCAGTCAAAGAAGTGATAGAATCTTCATCAGACAAACTAAGTATGTTAAGGATTTATTGAAGAAGTTTGGTATGACTGATTGTTCACCTGCATCAACACCTATGTCTACAGCTACAAAGTTGGATGAAGATAAAAAGGACAAAAGTATAAACATTTCAGGTTATAGAGGGATGATTGGATCTTTGCTGTATTTGACTGCTAGTAGACTAGACATTATGTTTGTAACATGTCTATGTGCAAGATTTCAAGCCAATCTAAAAGAATCACATTTTATGGTTGTGAAGAGAATTTTCAGATACCTAAAGGGGACTCCAAACTTGGGATTATGGTATCCTAAGGGAACATGATTTGAAGCTGTTGGATACACAAATGTATATTTTGCTGGATGCAGGGTTGACAGAAAAAGTATTAGTGGAACCTGTCAGTTTCTTGGACAAAGACTTGTATCTTGGTATAGCAAGAAAAAACAATATGTGTCAACTTTCACAACTGAAACTGAATACATAGTTGCTGGAAGTTGTTTTGCTCAAGTGCTTTGGATTAGAAATCAGGTAATGTGTAATATCCCCAAATCCGGGGTCAGGATGGGGTGTCACTAAACAACTTTAAATAATATAATCCTGTATATTAAATAAATATATAGATAACCCCTTATTATTCCAGATCATTTATAGGTTATGGTATGAAACAAGAATCTATCCTTTTAAAATTACAGTAACTAAATACAATGCTATTACCTCTTTACTAACTTCCTCGTATTATTTACTCTAACACCTCCAAATTTCTTCAGCTGAGATCTCTCCACTTTTGCTCTCTATTAAAAGCTATTCACTTTTGTCCTCATTTAATACTGAAAGAAATAAGAGTTCACAAAGCAAGAGTGAGCCAAAAATGCCCAGCAAGTATCATAAATGGTTTCCAGGTATTAGATCAAAGAAACTTCTGGAAACGATTGTTGAATGATTTCAAAACATCTCTATTTATTTAAGACAGTTGAGCGAACAAAACATCGACCCTCATTGGCCTTTAATCATAAATCACATTTTTCTGTAAAAGAATAGTGAACGTTTCATGTTTCATCCCTTTGAATCAAATCTTCGTTTAATTTTGTAGTTATAAACTATTCAAGAAGAAATGCCGTTAATGGCGATCAACAATAAATTAGATTGAGCACTAGAAACCAACATATGCACTATACCCTGCTGATTATGTTATTCCCAGTGGACTAACAATGAGATTTACAGAAGGGGGGTTGAATGTAAATCTCAAAACTTTTTCAAGTTTTGAGCAGTTTGTAAGGCTAAGTGTTTGAGTGATCAAATGTGTATGAATTGCTTGGAGCTGATGCAGACAGATATATATTCAAACACAAATGTAATGAACACAAAGAACTTAAAAACTTTTCTGGTGGATTTGTTGTTCCACCAGAGATGTGTTATTTCAGAAAATCTGTGATTCAAAATTAAATCACATCTGCTTCCTAGTACAAACTAGATGATTTTCTCTCTTGATATTTCTAAACAGCTCAGGGAGAATTCACATCTAATTACTAGCTACTACTTGGTTTATATATCACCAAGTTTACAAGTGAAGACAAAGATAAAGTACCATAAGAAAATAGTTCTCCACTTGTTTCTATTCCATTTTTATCCAGTGTAATATGGAATTATCTGTTGACTTTCCATTTTGAACCAGACTAAAAATGGCTGCTTTTTCTGCTGTTCCTGAAATAGGCTACCACATCTCTGTCAATCCATGTGCCTCTGTCAGCTTTGTTAACTGTCACTATCAACTGCTATGAGACTGAGCATCCGTTGAAGCTTTCATCCGTTGATGGCTTTATCCGTTGATGCTCTAGCAGTTGAAGCTTTATCCGTTGAAGCACTTATCCGTTGATGGATATTATCCGTTGAAGCATTAGAGACATCCGTTGAAGCTTTGTTTCTCATCCGTTGAAGGTCTTCAATATCCGTTGACACTTCTTCACTTATACAAAATTACAAGGCATGAAATATTTACAATTAGCCCTCCTATTTGTACATCCATTAGTAGTCAACATGACTGATTATTTCCTAACAACATCTAAGAATTACAGCTTGAAACCAGAGAGTGAAATGTGCTACAATACCAAACTTATTGCTAAGTAAGGCTACTCATTCAACGGATAGCCAAGATGGTCTTATCCGTTGAGGCTACAAACACTAGATTTCTACTTAAGTGTTTTGCTTAACTTATCATCAAACTAATACACATATTCCTAACAATCTCCCCCTATTTATGTCTACTAGAACTGTAGGCATAAATTTGGGTTTAGCTTGATGATAACAAAACACTTAACAAATATATAAACTGTAACAAAGCAGAAATTCAAAAGTGCTACAAAAGTGTATATGCTGAGATGAAATTGAAGAAATACATTGTTTCCAAGGGTGCTCCTTTAGCCTGAGCAAATTACTTTCTTTTCCTTTGATCCCTGGTTTTCTTTCCTAGCCTCCTGTCATTCTCCTCTATTTGAAGTTGAAGTTGTCTGTAGAATTCACCTTCATCTTCTTCATTGATATCTAACTTAGATTGCATATCCTTGAGAGTTTCATTACTGGCAATCTTTAGCTGATCTTCAATTCTGAAAAATCTTCTGACTCCTTTATTGTCTCTGAACTCCATCAACCAATGAGGTGATTTGTGAATTGTAATACCTCTCTCTTGAATGAGTAAAGTTCTAGGCAAGGCATTGGGCTCCCTCCAAGTTTTCCTTATGTTGGCAATCTTGTTGAGAATCTCAGTCCTGGCAGTCCTGGTAAAGCCAGAATCCTTTTGTATGGCTGAGTAGACTCTAATCAAGGTAGAGTAGCCTTCATTCAGAATTCTGTGAAGAGGCCATGTTCTTTCCCCAGCTCCTTTGTATTTGAACACTAGTCTTTCTGGTAGCTGTCTGTAGGCAGCTATTCCCCTTACATCCTCCAGCTCATCCAGATAGAGTTCAATGTCTGAAAATTCTTTTATGTCACAGATGTGAACATAATCATCTTTAGAGGTTTGAGGTTTAGGCTTAGGCTTCTGTGTGAATTTGATTGAGGCTTTAGGGGGTGTTGATTTGATTCTTCTTTTCTGCTTCTTTGATGGTGTAAAAGAGGTTAGGAAGGTGGGCAATTTGATGGTATCCCAATCAATTGGTTCCTCCTTAGGAATGATTGGTTCACCATGAATGTTTATGAAGGGGTCAGGCACAATGGGTTCAGGAATAGAGGGTAGTGGTTTGGATATTGATTGGTTTTCTTCAGTCTCATCTACCATCTTTCTCTTTGCATTGACCTTCTTTCTATTCCCTTTCTGCCATTCTTCCTTACTTCTTTCCTCCATCTCAGTACCAACCATGTCCCCCATAGCTTTATCCTCACCTTTGTCTTCAATTTCTTTCTGTTCTTCAGCCTGACTTAACTTTAGCTGTTTTTCAATCTTTGCTTGTGCTCTTTTGTTAGCCTTTAGCTGTTTGGCTTCTTCCTTCAACCTCTTGGTTTCTTCCCTCTTGGCTATTGAGAATTTGGGATGTCCTTGCATCACATAGATGCTCTTTCCCTCTCTAAAGATAACAGCCATGTTCCTCCTTACAGCCTCATCCATGTTCTCTTTGAGCTTTATGATTTGTCCTCATTTAATACTGAAAGAAATAAGAGTCACAAAGCAAGAGTGAGCCAAAAATGCCCAGCAAGTATCATAAATGGTTTCCAGGTATCAAATCAAAGAAACTTCTGGAAACGTTTGTTGAATGATTTCAAAACATCTCTATTTATTTAAGACAGTTGAGCAAACACAACATCGACCCTCATTGGCCTTTAATCATAAATTACATTTTTCTGTAAAAGAACAATGAACGTTTCATGTTTTATCCCTTTGAATCAAATCTTCGTTTGATTTTGTAATTATAAACTATTCAAGAAGGAATGTCGTTAATGACGATCAACAATAAATTAGGTTGGACACTAGAAACCAACATATGCACTATACCCTGTTGATCAGTCAAGATATGGTGTAGATCTATACCCAACAACATAGACCCACCAATATATGGGGTACCCAGGCAACTGTGGCCTAATAATCAAGGGACCAGCCATCTCTGGCCCTTAGGGTCTAGCTCATTCCCGGCCCTCATCGTAACCATCCAGTCCGTGGAGTATTTTAATGTCAAATCACTTTGATTTCAAAACATCCCGGTTTCGAGTTCGCAAATAACCCGAAATAATGGGTATTTGCTCTAGAGATCAATCGATAATCAAGGAACAAGATCAAAAAGGCACTAGCATAAATAAGAGTAAGTGCAGCGAAATATAAAAAACATTTAACTATTCTGAACTTAGAATAGGAATGAAGAAATATTTGCAGTATTTTAGAAGAAAGTGTAGGAATACTTGCCTCAATTGATAACCCTCTGATCTTTAACTATCCGCCATATCACTCAGTCCTGATGTATCTGTATTTCCATTGTTAGGCTACCTGACCTTTCTTGTCAATCACCATTTCAGGTTTATTTCTATTCTGAATCCACTCCTTTCATTACTACACGCAATCAGGCTTTATTTTTACAATCTCTGTCTAGCTTTGACTGCCTCGAACTATGTGCATCTATCATAAAAGATACCATTCAATTAACTGACAATATATAATTGTCTAGTCTATATATTTATCCTTATCGTCTACCACCCGATAATAACAAATAAGGATCATATTTTGATCAGATAACGTTTAAAAGGCATGTTATTTCGTAATTCACATAACACGTACACATAAGGTACATACTCATGTTATTCATATCACACGTAATCACATAATTCATGTAACACATAAGTTGAATCGCCAAAAGATAGTTCTCGATACTTTTTGAATTGAAATCGGGTCAGA
The DNA here is from genome assembly GCF_009905375.1 of Apium graveolens. Taxonomy (NCBI): domain Eukaryota; kingdom Viridiplantae; phylum Streptophyta; class Magnoliopsida; order Apiales; family Apiaceae; genus Apium; species Apium graveolens. Next base: position 228,784,059 of record NC_133652.1, read on the forward strand.
AAGGGTATTTATCGAACAATAATTGACTCAAAATTATTTACAAAACAAACGACCTTTTCATACAAAAGATTTTAGGTTTCCAAAGATATATTTATTTAAAACAGAATATTTTTCTGAGTTTAGAGGCGTTCGTTTCGTATTAAACGGACGGGCGGTCTATTTATTACGAATTAAATAAGAATAATCCAATTAATAATAATATTAATTGAATTTTAAAAGCTCAAAAATGATTTTTAAATCATTATTTGGCTTAATTATAAATAATTAGATATTATTTAACTATTTATAGATAAAATTAATTAATTAAATAAATTAATCAATTAATTAAATCCATAAATAATTAATTAAAATGAATTATAAATAATTAAATCAAATTCTGATTTTTTTGAAAATAATAAAGAAAATAATGTTTTCTATAATTAAGATAATATAATTAGTTAATTAAAATAATTAACTAAATTAATTTCAAAATTAAAATCAATTTCTAGAAATTAGAAATGATTTTTGAATAAAATTAAAATAGATTTCAGAAACAGAATTTAGCAAACTGATTCAGGAAATAGTGGATCGAAACCGGGTCATAAGATAAGGAAACGGGTCATCTGTTGGGTCACCGGGTCAGTCAAGAACTCCGGCTGTATTGCCCAGAATCCGGCGGTTCTTGCCGGACTCCGGCGACATTCCGACGAGCCCCGTTTGGCTTGAAAACACATTGTTTTGATTAGGATTGGAACTGTTTTCTGCTTAGAATCAACCCAGAGCTATAATTCAAAAAACAATCACGACAAACACCCAGGAATTCGTCGATTCCGACGATCTTCAGACGAACGCCGGTAGCAATCCGGTGAGAATCGAGTTTACGAAAAACCACACCATATTCAACGTTTAATACATGAAAATAAAGCTTATGTAACCTACAATCAAACCCCTCTAATCATTTTAACACCTAATCAGCAACGAGAACATGAAATCGAATCAAAAATTTAGAAAACCCAAGAACTCGATTAATCACTTTCAGGGGTTATAATTATTGAATTTATGTATCAATCGATTTCAAATAACATACTAAAGATATCCCTATCATCAAAATCAACAAACGATTCATAAATCAAAAACCCCCAATTCGAGCCATGAACCCTAGAATCGAATTTTAAAAAATTACTAACCTGAGATGATTTTTGATGATATAATCTTGTAGAGCTCACCGAGAGCTTAAATTTGGTTACAAATACGACCTAATTTGGTTTTCATATCAGGCCAAAATCATGGTTTGATTCTCAAGAACACCAAGAATAATTTCAGGGAATTTTCTGATTTTTATCTGTATTTTCTGATTTTTATATAATAAAATAATAATTAAATAGTAAATAAATGGTATTTATAGTTATATAAAAATAATACCAGTTTGATCGTATTGGATCGATAAATTAGTTACATAGCCGCTAAATTACTGCAAAAACGATCGGATTTGATACCCGAATTGGATAATTATCCAAACCGGGCATTCTGAGAATACGGGTTTTGGTTATTTATCGAAATGAATATCGTATCAAAAATCTTGCGCCAGGACGCGCGCGGGTCAAACTGAAATCCGGATCGAAAAAGTTAAAATATGGAAAATATCCGGAATTATCAGATTAGGTTAGGAAGGGGTTTTTGGAAGAATTTCGGGTTGTAAAAACGTAAATACGACTGAAGTTGGGCGATTTTCGGCTTTATAAAATAATTTTGTAATCATTCAGAAAATAATTAATAAATTCCTAAATCATTATAAGGTCATATAACATTCCAAAAATTACCATGAAAACACCATAATTAACTGTACTTTATTCTGGATATGATAAAATCAATATACTCACATTTTATCATACATAAACATCCAAATATTATTATTAATCATAAGATAATTTACCAAAAAATTCACATAATAATCACGTAATAATTGTTTATCAATGAAAATAATTACTCGCTATGTCCCAGATGTTACATAATGGATTATGGGCTAGTGTTACACAAAATTCCAATTATGTGTGACAATAATAGTGCTATATCTATTGTGGCCAATCCAGTTAATTATTCTAGAACAAAGCACATTGATGTAAGGTACCATTTTATTAGAGAACATGCTGCAAATGGTACCATTGAGCTCATTTTTGTTCCAACAATAATTAGCTGACATTTTTACTAAACCTTTGGATGAAGCAACTTTCACCAAACTTGTTGGTAAAATTGGTATATTAAATTCTTCATCCTAAAGGCAAGAACTCAGCTAATGTTTTGCAGCAGATTAATTTATGATACATCAAATTCCTTTGATTAATTGGAAATTAACTGGAATATGAATTATAAATATTTCAGATTTTTCTGCATATTTATTCTTCATTTTACTTTTTTTTAACTTATAATTTTTCAAATTCCAAATAAACTGTCTCTTTGTTAATTCATATCTTCAAAATATGTAGATAATAAAAGACAAACCTGAAAAGCAACAAAAATACATAGAGACTGAGTTCTCGAAAAGGATACTGACTTTTCGATAAGTCATTTTGAGACTTCTCGAAGTAGTTTTTGATAGGTCAGTTTTGGACTTCTCGAGTGGACATCTCGATAAGTTATTTTGACTTCTCGTTAGAGTTCTCGATAAGTCTTTGTTAGACTTCTTGTGAACATCTCGATAAGTTATTATGACTTCTCGAATGACTTCCCGAATAAGGTCATTACCAGACTTCTCGAATGGACATCTCGATAAGTCACTATATGACTTCTTGATAAGAGATATCGAGTGAATTATTTTGAGTTCTCTACAAGTACAATTTAAACTTACCTTTAACTCAGACTGAAATAATTTTATTTAATAAATTATTTCAGTATGATACTTTTGAAATTAATTCATTCTTATTTTATATTGATATAATCAATACAAATTTGGAATATTTCAGTACATTCTGGACAAACTGGGTATTTATTTGACATCTCAATAAGTCACTATCCAGATCTCGAATAAAGTCAAGACAGAGACATATCGATATGTATTTCAGTAAGGGCCTTCACTTGCAGAAAGACAGGATATGACAACATCGCAAGTGTTGTCCATAAGCTGATGTTCTCAATGACCCACTATAACGACTCGTATATTTTGCATTATTTAAACGCATAATTATTAAATAAATATATAAATAAAAATGTGTATCGATTCTGTCAGCGGGATTTCGCTTTGTTATGAATTATATGTGATCATTGGTGTTTGCGGATCATTTGTGTAATTAATTATTGAGTTGTGTTGTTTTGTTTTATATTTAAAAAGTGATTTTATTTAAGATTTATTTTTATAAATATTTGGATTGCCTCTAAAATTGTTTTTATGGTTTTATAATTTAAATAATTATTTTTGGGATTTTATAAAATTTAGAAAACAATATTTCATTGATTATTTATCCTTAAATGATTTCTAATTGTATTTAATGTTAAATTCGATATTAAATTCAAAAATGCTCTAAAAATTTTAAAAATAGTTTAAGAGTTTTTTCAATTTTACTTAACCACGCATTTTATACGTTAAATTAGATAATGCGGGATAAATGGGGTTGACAGGGGACTTATAATGATTCAGTTGCTACGTGGCACGCCATAAACTCAGTGTGGCACTGTTTAGAGACGTGCTGATTGTTGATTGGAAAATAAAATAAAATAAAATAAACAAAAACACAAAATATACACACAACATTTCCCTATACTTCCTTTAATCTCTCTCGACCAATTCTCTCCGTGCCTCTCTTTATTCAATCCATCTTTTCCTCTCCTTATCTCTCGATTATTTTTGCTCGGTAATCTCTCCCTCACCGCGACTGCTTTCCGGCCGTTTTCCTTTCCGGTAATCCCCCTGTTTGTCCCTCCCGTGCCCGACCGTCTGCCTTGCTTTCCGGCGGGTTATGGTGGCGCGTGGGCGTGGGGTTGTGATAGGGTATTATTATTGTCGTGTGTGTATAATGTATGCATGGTGTGTGAATTATGCCATGTGTGTGTGTGCGCGTTGTGTGTGTGTGTTCGCGTGGGTGCTTGTGTTGTGTGGATTCCGGTGAGTCGGGTATTCTAGCCATATTTTCTGGATATTGGCCTGATTGTGTATGCTATGGTGCTACTGTTCATTTTGCCTATTGTAACTGGGAGTGTACTTTTTATTTTGCAGGGAGAGATTTGATTAACTTTCGTGAAATAAAAGAAATTTTGTGCGAAAAAGAAAAAAACATATTAGTTTAATCGGTGGGATTCGCGTAGGATGTCCGATAATCGGAAACCCACGAATTTTACCGCCGTCGGCGATGAGCCTCGGTGAGCCGATGGTGGACTATGATGACGCGGTTCTGAGTCCTAATGTAAATAAATAATAATAAATAAATCAGTTGTAAAAATAGTTTCAAAGCGAAAAGTAAGGTATTATTATTATAGTCGTACCGGTGTTTGGATTGTGAATTGGGCTGATTTTGGATTTTTATTGTTGTGAATTTGGTTGTGACATCAAATTGTTTCGACGGGATAGTCCGATAAATAAAGGAAGTGCTGCCCAATTTCGGGAAATCAAACTACGGAAATATGGGAGTGCATCCGGTAATTATCGGGATGTCGAACGAATATATAAATATATATATATTTTATTTAAAACTTGATTGTATGTTGTGGTGAAGTATTTTTCCAAAATCAATAACCCTAATTTCGTAAAATGACGAGTATACATATTTTCTGAAAATGAACACTGAACCGAATTTTGAGAACGTGAACCCTAACTGATACGTGTATTACAATAATGCGTATGTTACGAGTCGGGTTTTGTTAACGTACGGGTAGATTGTTAGCGAGGATATGTCAAACATAATCGAATGTCTAAATTAGGGTATTTCGACTTTGTAGGTTCTAGTCGGAAGGCTCGAGAGTTGGCGTTGGACTAAAGATAACCTAGTGATCAGTCGACAAGCTCAGCAAGATTGCAAGCGAAAGACCTGAGTGTCTAAGTCGGATCCAGGATAGTCTGATAGTAAGGCGATAAAGTCGAGCGTCCGAGTCGATCCAAAATCAGTCAGTGATAGTTATAAGCTCTGTAAGGCAAGTACCCTGACCATTCTTTTATGGTTTAGTATATGTGAATAGCTAATATTTTAATCTCGTAATGGAACATAAATGTTTTAAGTTACGTATCCCCTATTTTTGAAAATATTGTTTAAATATGCTTTTGGGGGAAAGTAACTTCTGAAAGTACCTATCTCTAAAATGTGATTAAAATGAAAGGAAGTTTTGAATAGTGTGCTGTGAGAGAACTATTTTAACAAGAGATAAGTAAAAGTGAATTTGAAAATTGGATAAAACAAATCAGATATTGGATAACGTTGCGTAAGTGGCTAATTCAGTTGCGCACCCTATCTTCACTGATTAGTCCAGCACAGTTAATCATAGACCTATCTAGTCTCTGCGGATCCGGTTAATTTGTGTGAAATCCCGATCAGCTTTTCCAAGACAATTTGTGTGATAGCCCGACCAACTATCCTAGATAACTTGTGTGGAGGCTTGATCAGCCATCCCTAGATAACATCCAATATATATCTTATTATGATTGTGGTTCCAGGTAACGGAACAAAATGTTTTGTGGTTCCAGTAACGGAATAAATGGTTTTGTGTTTCCAGTAACGGAACAAATGGTTTTGTGGTTCCAGTAACGGAACAAATGGTTTTGTGGTCCCCGTAACGGGATAGATGGTTTTATGGTTCCTTTAATGGAACAGTGGTATTGGAACTGAAAATAGCATGCTAAAATTGAACTCTGGTATTTATGCACAACACATGATTGTTAATTTTATTTTATAAAGCATGTTAGTTTTGATATCCAGTTTATACATGTTTTACTTATTTTCTAACGGGCTATGAATTCTGTTCCTATAACTGCTTTAGTTTATATCATTTTACTTGTTATTCATATAGTGGTACTGCTGAGCAATTGATTGCTCACCCTTGCAGAATGTTTTGTATATATGTATTACAGATGCTTAAAAGATTCTTCCGTCGTAGTCAGGGCAGAGTTCCAGTTCTTTCCGTACCAGGCTCCTCTGAGGTAGTTGTGTTGGACCAAAGATGGTCTGTTGAGTTGTTGTGTTAAGTTAATTTGGTCGGGATGGTTTATTATAAGTTAGTCTTGTAATAGTTGTAACCTAAGTCATACTTAAACCTGAAATAGGTCTTGGTAAAGGGGTCGTGGTTATGTATTATTAATGATTTAAATTATATTATGTTTGTTAGTGTTGTTATTGGTGACATCAACTCCTGACCCCAGGGTTGAGGCCATCACAGTTGGTATCAGAACTACAGGTTTGAGTCCCTGATTTAGGTTAGGAGTAGAGTCAAAAGAGTACCGGAAGGTTTATAAATAGATGTGAGTCAGCAACTCAATCAGAGGATTGGCTGGGACTGCCCTAGTTTAGAACACGTATCCTTCGTATACGTATTATTGGTAATATTCGATAGGGATTTATAGTTTTCCTCTCGAGAAAATGCGTCTGATTGAGAGAATTCAGCTTCTGAGAGACCCTTGATATGTCAGTTGAAGAGACACCAATGTTATTTCTAAATATCGCATTTTCTATGTCAAGTGATGTTGTTGGACCCAGTGTGCAACCTTGGTGAGTTCAGATGGAATGATAATAGTCAGCGGCTGCTATGACAGCCAAGTCTCATAGTGAATGTGGATCAATACCGTGGCTTATATTTTGAACCCTTATACTTCTTTCTTGAGACATATTTTGTTTCCAGGGTGATTGTTTATTATCCAATAAATTGCTTATTTTTCCTGTGAGAAAGTTAAGAACGTGAAGTAAGCAGCTTGGGATTCTGTTGATCTCATTATAAATCAGATTCTCCCCTTCTTATTTGTGAATTTCTATTTAAACATTGTTTCCTTCCTCGGTGATTCTATCAGTTGATTGGGGCAGAGAACACATATGACTTGATTATTTGTCTGTGTGACAAAGGGTCTGGTGGGACGCCACCGGATTATATGTTATACACTATGCGGTACTAAGACTGGCCATCTTACATACTTGTATGGTTGCTCTCAGTCGTATTTATGTCTTCTTCACTTTTCCTCCTTGTACCCTTGATTTTGAAATTTCATTGGAAGTTCTAAGGCAATGAATTGTCAGTTGCTTTTGTAATTAGGCAATCCGGGTTATTGAAAGTAAATAAGAGTTGACTGTCCGGAGAAATAGAAGTTTTACATCTGGTTGCTACTTTAGAAATGAAGATAGTAGAGAGGATTCATGATTCAATATTGAAGGTTACAGCTTTAGAAAAGTTAACTCTGTGGAAGATGGGTCATTTGTAAGAGATAAGAAATCGCCTTAGGAGGGATGGTTGATTGAAACTCAGACTAATACATCAGCCAAGTCTGTGATTTCTTAAGTTTGACTTGACATACCAATTTACCCTTTTTGGGTGGTGACTAGTATAGCCGTCCAGCTTTGCGGTATAGGGAATTTGTTAATATTGTATTTTTAATGGTGCTAGAAAGTTGATCAGTTGTTGTTAGATTCAGAAGTCATGCTATAGTATTTAGTATCTTTATATTCCAGTTTTTCTGCACTGTTGTTGATTCTGCTACTGTTATCGTTGCTATTGTTGCTAGTGTTGTTAATCTAGATATCTTTTATAAATGGATCCTAAGAATAGAGACATTTGTGCTTTGATTGGGCAGCGTTTTCCTGAGACAGGTGCACCGTTTGAACGATGGTATTTTTTTATACATCCTCGTTATGTTTTTGAATAAATTCCATGTTATATTTCAGGAAAATGCCACCCAAGAAAGATACCCAGTCTAAAGAAAATAGTAGTAGTTTGGCGGAAGGTCCAGTTATAAACGAAATAGCATCCCGTGTTCACTTTAATCTTCCTTTGTCAGTTAATCTTTACCATTAATCTTGCACATCTCTCAAGTTGCTTTTTGTAGACTTGTCAATCCAGCTGTATGAATTGTTTGTTGATTTGCAACCTTGGATATTGAACTGTTCTGCAATTCTGTACTTAGAGAAATTTTTTTACTTCGAGATCTCCAATTAAGCTGTAGAGAACTCGACATCTCGATAGGCATGTTGGCTTGTCGATATCTCTGAAACTTCATTATTGACTTGACTTATCGACAACTCTAAGTTCTCTAGTGAATTTTGGTTTATCGATAACTCAGAGTTCTCTAATGGACTTTGGCTTATCGATAACTCAGAGTTCTCTAATGAATGTATACTTGTCGATATCTCTGAGTTCTCGAATGGGTATCTGACTTATCGATATCTCCAATAGCATTTCCTGAGTTCTCGATAGACAATTCCTGAGTTCTAGATAGGTCTTTCTGAGTTCTCGATAGGTCTTTCTGAGTTCTCGAATGACTTCTCTATAACACTAATTCTGTGACTTGTAGAGATCTTGACTTAGAATGTTTTTCACCAAATAGAATTATTCAACTCCAAGCTTTTTCATAATTCTTCTGAGGCATGACCTTCTTGATCTTCTTCCAAATAGAATTCTTAGGCTTGACACTGTTTAGGAAAAAAATGCTCCAGTCTACTCCATTTACATTTTACAGACATTAAGTGTTATAAGTATAAATTACAGATTAAGGTTACAATACAACTTACTTAGGGTTGGCCCCAAGCTTAACTGATTGCTAATGACATTGTCAGCATCAGTAATCTTTGACATCATCCATTATATATTACAATCTCCCCCAACTTGTTCATTATGAAATTATGCACAAGTTCTGGTTGATGATGTCAAAACTTTATCTAAATGCAGAACCCAAGAACCCAATTTTCCCATCTGATCTTCTTTTGTGAGTTGCATTTAGATTTATTCTTCCTTCCCCCCTATTAAGAAAATAATATTATTATCTGGCAACATCCATTAGCTGTTTTGGCATTTAGATATATTCTCCCCCTTTTTGACATTATCTTCAAGAAGAAAGATCTAGCTAGATGCACATTGTTCAAGCTTTTGTCAATGCTCATGTAGAACACTATCAACAGCTTCAAGTTTTAGTGAAGACTGTAGTGATGAGTTTACCAAGTAGATTAGAATAGGAAAAACCTAAGCTCTCTGATCTTTTGAATAAGTAGTCTCACTACTTCTCACTACACTAGTCTCATGACTTTTAAGAGTCAGAGTTACCTCACAAGGATTGCTAAATCCAGACACTAATTCTACCTCTCCTTTTGCCAGGAAGGATCCTGCCTCTCTTATTCTCTGTTTTTCACTCAATCTTTTCTCTTATCCTCACATGAAAGGCTCAAATGTTGTTTGTCCTACAGAAATAAGAGGTGGCTGAGAAGAGTTAATCGGTGATCATATGATTAGAGGGAGGCCATATAGGGCTAATCATACTCATTTCACCAGAAAAATGAGTGCATAAGCATCTATGACTGGGGTCACAGTTTGACTCACAGATTGCTCTATGGTTGTGACAGTGTGTTGTCCTCCACTTGTAGTGGGAACCTCCAATTGAATTGGAGGGGATTTGACTGGGTTACTGCCATGTGCACCAGCCTCAAACCCTTGTGTATCTTGCAACACACTAGCACTTGAATGTGCTAAGATTGCCCTTCTTATACATTGTCATAGGCAATTGTTCTTCTAGCTTTGACTGGTAAGACAGCTTCTGCTAGAGTTATGAGGGGAGTTGTTCCTTTTTGAGGAACCTCCAATTGAATTGGAGAGGATTTAGATAGCTCCCCCTCAGGAGTACTACCCTCAAACCTTTCTGTCTGTGAAGACTGTTTTGCACATGAAGGTGCATAAGGAATACTCATAAAATATTCAGTAAACTGATAAATTTTCATGTTTGGTGGATTCTTTTCTCAAACAACAGAACAATCTGAAGAACATCATGAAATTGCTGTCCTTTTGTAAAACATGTGGCTTTTGAGAGCCACCTGAGTGGGATTGTGTTTGAGTTTGTGTTTGTGTTGCTACATTTGGGAGTACTGCAGCTTGGTTTAGAGATGTTTTAGCTGCATTTTAACACAAATACCTGTTGATTGAAACTTTGAATCTCCTATTATTGTCTGAGTGGATTGTGTTGAACCTGTAATGCATTGAACATATTTATCTGTTTTGATTAGGCATAACCATTGAGACATACAGTTGCAAGCATTATGACAAGAAAACTAATAATCAATTAATTTGTAAACACAAGGAAATCATGACATAAACAATCAAGCGACAAAAACAAATTGATAAAGAAGAAGATAATATTATTAATATTAAACACAGAGTACATTAAGATTCAGATACATCAAGTAAATCCTAATCCTAACTATTGTAATTTAGACTCCTTCTTCTCGGCCTCCAACCTCCTTGCCCTGCGCTGGTAAGCTCTGGACATGGAGTGTGCAAGATAGATGATCCTCTCCTGCAACTCCAAAGCAGCAAGGCGTTGCTGCTCAGCCACCCTTACACGTCTCTCCATCTCCAGAGAGACTTCCTCTTCGAAGAAAAGAATGCTGATTTGATCATTCCACGAGAGTTCGTAAAAGACCTCAAGTGGAATATCAAAGGGGTTGTAAACAATCCCCTTGAGACGGACACGAAGTCCGATAGGATTAAAATAAACTAGGTCATCATCCAAATGATGGACCGGTTGGTAAACTCCATGAATAAGTCTGTAAAAGACTGGGGCATCCATTTGAGTGAGAGAGAGAGAGAGATGAACATGAGGTGAGTTTGAAAGTAGATGTTTATTGAGAATAGGAGAGTGATAAATGATAAAGAGTGAAGCGTTTTAATTTATAGAGGGAGTAAAGATAGAAACCAATAGACTCTTGAGTTGCCCGGATAATAAGAGTAATAATCACATAAGCATATTTGACATATAGAATTGACTAGTTACTATTCCCCATGCAAGTACTCAAGAATATTAGTTCACTATTTAGAATAGCTGTTCCCCATGCAAATAAACAAGTACTCCCTACATAAAAGTAACTACTCCTATCAGCATATAGTCAAATAATTTAACCACTATCAGCATACTCAAAACAACACAAATACTATACTAGTCTACTAACATTGGACTAACCTATTTTCACGTAAACAAGAAATCATATAAGCATGTAAATGGGTCAATAAGTCAGAGAAATTAGAGACAAAGTATGTCAAAAGTATTTTTATGAACATAATTTAAGAATTAAATTTGTTCAGTTTTTCATACTTTTTGCCTCTTTTGATCTGTTATTTATTAAGTTCATATACTAAAGATATGAAGTAATAAATATTCAGTTTACTTAGAATTTTAAAACATTCCAAGTTCAAATTAATCGAGAAGTCTGGGTATTTATAGAAAAAGTAAAATACTTATCGAGAAGTCAAATAAACGTTTGATATTAAACTTATCGAGAAGTAATTTTGAATTTGAAAAAGGTACATTCGATAAGTCATTTTATTAATTATTTTCGAGAACTAAGAAATGATTTATCGAGAACTCTGATAAATGCCCAGTTTGTCCGAAAATGGACTAAAAAAATTCTAATTTATTTGAATTGAATCAAATTGAAATCAGAATAAATTTTCCAAAAGTATTTGTCTAAAATAATTCATTGAATTAAATTATTTTAGTTCTGAGTTATTGATAAGTCTCAAAATATCCTTGTCGAGAAATCTGTGAATTAACACTATTAGAACTCTGCATGGTCTTATCGATAAGTCATAATAGAGCTTATCGAGAAGTCGTTCGAGAAGTCGGTAAATAGACTTATCGAGGACTCACTCGAGAACTCTAAAATGACTTGTCAATAAGTCATTTTGACTTATCAAGAACTCAGTTCTCTATACCTTTGAGTACTGTTATTCTGCCTTGTGTCAATTTTATTTAAGATGTAAATTAACAACTAAGCAGTTTACTTAGAATTTGAAATATTCTACGTTAATTTTTGAGTTTAAAAAAAATAAATATACAGAGATTTCGAAATATTTATAATTCATATTTCAATTAATTTCCAATTAAATCAAACTAGGTTGATTTATTAGAAATTAATCCGCTGCAACACATTAGCTGAGTTCCTGCCTTAGGATGAAGAATTGAGCATTCCAATTTCACTCACAAGTCTAGTGAAGGTTGCTTCATCCAAAGGTTTAGTAAAAATGTCAGCTAATTATTTCTCTATTGGAACAAAAATGAGCTCAATGGTACCATTTGCAGCATGTTCCTTGATAAAATGGTACCTAACATCAATGTGCTTTGTTCGAGAATGATTAACTGGATTAGCTACTATAGATATGGCACTAGTATTGTCACACATAATAAGAATTTTGTGTAACACTAGATCATAGTCCATTAGCTGATTTCTAATCCAAAGCACCTGAGCACAACAACTTCCAGCAACTATATATTCAGCCTCAGCTGTGGAAATTGACACAGATTGTTGTTTCTTACTATACCAGGATACAAGTCTTTGACCAAGAAATTGACAGTTTCCACTAGTACTTTTCCTATCAACCCTGCATCCAGCAAAATCTGCATCTGTGTATCCAACAGCTTCAAAACCAGTTCCCTTAGGATACCATAATCCCAAGTTTGGAGTTCCCTTTAAGTATATGAAAATCCTTTTCACAGCCATCAAATGTGATTCCTTTGGATTGGCTTGAAATCTAGCACATAGACAAGTAGCAAACATGATGTCTGGTCTACTAGCAGTCAAATAAAGCAATGATCCAATCATCCCTCTGTAGCTTAAAATATCCACACTCTTGCCTTTCTTGTCTTCATCCAACTTGGTTGCAGTAGACATTGGTGTAGATGCAGGTGAGCTATCCACCATACCAAATTTCTTCAATAAGTTATTCACATATTTGGTTTGAATGATGAAAATACCATCACTTCTTTGACTAACTTGAAGGCCAAGGAAGTAACTCAATTCTCCCATCATGCTCATTTCATACTCACTCTGCATTAGCCTAGAGAATCTTTGACAAAGCTTTCTATTTGAAGATCCAAAGATGATATCATCCACATTGATTTGAACTAGGATCATATCTTCACCATGCTTCTTGTAGAAGAGAGTCTTATCAATAGTACCTCTGGTAAAACCATGTTTGAGTAGAAATTCTGACAGTGTGTCATACCAGGCTCTAGGTGCCTATTTCAATCCATATAGAGCCTTGAGTAATTTGTAAATAAAGTTAGGAAATTCTGGATCTTCAAAGCCAGGTGGCTGTTGCACATAAACTTCTTCTTCTAGTTCACCATTAAGAAAAGCACTCTTGACATCCATTTGATACACCTTGAAATTTGAGTGTGCAGCAAATGCCAGAAAAATTCTTATTGCTTCTAGTCTTGCAATAGGAGCAAAAGTCTCATCATAGTCAATTCCCTCTTCTTGTGAGTAGCCTTTAGCAACCAGCCTTGCTTTGTTTCTAGTAACAATTCCATTTTCATCCATTTTGTTCCTGTACACCCACTTAGTTCCAATCATGCTTCTGTTCTTTGGTGCAGGGTCTAATTTCCAAACTTTGTTTCTCTCAAACTGATTCAGCTCCTCCTGTATAACACATATCCAATCAGGATCCAATAGGGCTTCTTCAGTTTTCTTGGGCTCTACTTGAGATAGAAAACATGCATGTAGGCATTCATTAGCAGTTGCACTTCTAGTTCTCACACCAGCTGAGGGATCACCAATAATAGCTTATACTTTATGACTCCTATCCCACTTTTTAGTGTGTGTCTGTTGACTAGTGCCTTCATCATTTACTTCAGTATTACCATGACTGCCATTTCCATTCTCTCCTTCTCCCCCTGAGTTTGTGCCATCAAATTCAGGTGTCTGAAGAGAGCTTTCATTCCCATGATTTTGTTCAGAGGTCTCTTCATTTGTCATTTATTGTGCCACAACTTCATCTTCCTCATCAGAATCACTATCAATGGTTAGATTCTCAAATGCAAGGGCTTCAACATCATTTACATCAAGGCATTCCAAGCCTGGACACTTGTCATCATCAAAAGTCACATATGTGCTTTCGATAATTTTCTTTTGATCAATCACATAAACTTTGTAGGCTGTTCTTTCCAATGAATATCCCAGAAAAATTGCTTCAAAAACTTTAGAGTCAAATTTTCCCACATATTCAGAGTTGTCTTTTAGAATATAACACTTGCTTCCAAACACATGTAGATGCTTCACTGTAGGCTTCCTGTTAGATATGATTGAGTAAGATGATTTGCCATGAGCTTTGTTGATGAGATATTTGTTTTGAGTGTAGCATGCAGTATTAACAGCCTCTTCCCAAAAACTAGTTGGTAACTGAGCATCTTGTAGCAAGGTTCTAGCAGCTTCAACCAATGTTCTATTTTTCCTCTCAACTACTCCATTCTGTTGAGGTGTTCTAGATGCTGAAAATTCTTGAACAATGCCTTTGCTTTTGCAGAATTCACTTAATGTTGAGTTTCTAAATTCTGTTCCATTATCACTCCTCAATCTTTTCACATTAACTTTTCCTTCAGCTTGCTTCTCAATTTTCTTGATGTGCTCAATTATAATATTTGGAGTTTTGTCTATAGAGTACATGAACTCAACCCAAGTGTATCTTGAAAAATCATCAACCATGATAAGGGCATATTTGTTCCTTGAAATGGACAAGACATTTACTGGGCCAAACAAGTCCATATGAATAAGTTGCAGAGGTGCACTTATAGAATTCACAGATTTTGACTTGTGACTTGATCTTTTCATTTTTCCTTTCTGACAAGCTTCACAAACTTCCAGTTGAGACAGACTAGGCATGTCTCTCACAAGCTCCTTCTTGACTAAGGTGTTGATTACTTTGAAATTCAAGTGAGATAGCTTCTTATGCCACAATTTTCTTTGCTCTTCTGATGCCTTGGTGTAGAAACAACATACTCCATCCTTATTTGTTGAGTCTAAGTCTGCAACAAACAAGCTTCCCTTTCTTACTCCTTTAAGAGCAATTTCACCAGTCTTTTTGCTAATAAAAGCACAATCTTCTTTGTTGAAAACAACTTGAAAACCTCTATCTGCAAATTGACTAACACTTAGAAAATTTACTTCTAATCCAGTAACTAGTGATACATCTTCAATGACAACATTTCCAGAGACAATCTTGCCATATCCCATTGTGAATCCTTTGCTGTAGTCTCCAAAGGTCACCAAAGGGCCAACCATCTCCTCAAATTGTGATAGCAGGGCCTTATTACCTGTCATATGCCTGGAACATCCACTATCAATGATCCATATGACCTTCTTTCCTTTGCCCTGCACACAATGAGGATTAAGTGTGTTTAGCTACCCAAGCTGTGTTGGGCACTTTCTTCTTGTTAACTGATTTTGCAGAAGTAGAATGAGAATTTTCAGATAAAATGGAATTCATAGACTGTTGAGCATTTTTCCTTTCAGATATAGAACCAACTTTTGATTCTATGAGATCAATTCTCAATTTGTGGCAACTCTTCATCACTTTCATGTTGCAGGGAATGCAGTCAAACTTGTCACAGAATGAATAGGGATCATTAGCCTTAGCTTCATTGTACTTGCAGACTCCTTCAGGTGGATTGCTGACAATCTTTTTACAAAGGCGAGTTAGGTGATTCATTGATCCACAATTCTCACACCTCTTTCTAGGAGCATCTGCAATATAAGCAAAATTATTGCTTTTGTTTATCCCAATCTTTCCATTTCTATTCTTCTTTATCTTTTTGACCTCTTTAGCTTTAATTTCCTTCACAGGCTCCTTAGTTTCTTGATTGACTTTTAGTGTTTCAACAGAGATGGAAGACTGAGTTGTCTCATCATTTTTCTTTTCCTTGTCCTCATCAGCTATCTCCTGTTTGATGATCAACTCTTCTTCACTGAAGTTCACCTCACATGCCTTGAACAAAGGTGATTCAACTTTCTTCAAAATAATTGGAACATTCTCATTTTCAGTTGATTTTCCTTGGTCACTGATAGACTTCTTTTTGTTGTTCAAACCCTCATAATCAAGCCCAATGGCAATGTTTGCACATGGCTTGTTCTTTTCATGATATTGGCCAATCAACTCAGAAGCATTTTTGAAGGATTTCAGCTTCACTTCATTCTTCTCCAGCCTTTCTCTCAATACTGCTTCAATTTCACTTGTACACTTTAATTTGTTCTTTAAGTATGCATTTTCTTGCTTAGCAGCATCAAGCTCAACTGGTAATAATTCAGTCTCTTGTTTTTCACTCTCAAGTTTTTCATTGATCTTTTTCAATCTGCTAACTTCCTCATTTGCAGCAACCATGCTTGTATGAATGTGGAACATTTTTGTGCTCATCTTTTCAACAGTTTCCTTATATTGACTCACATTTAAATCAATTGTGGTAAGAGTTGGTACCTGTGATTTAGATGATGAAGAATCTCCTTGCTCCAAGGTCATGAGTGCATAGTTTCCAACTTCTTCATCTTCATCATTATCTGAATCATCCCAGCTTTTGCCCTCAGCAATATAAGCTTCCCTTGTTGCTTCTTTAGAAGAGCATCATACTTTGCTTCCAATTCAAGATAGGCTTTGTCTTTCTTTGCCTTCTTGGGTTTCCTACATTCTGTAGCAAAATGGCCCAACTCATCATAGTTAAAGCACCTTATGTTTGATCTGTCAACAGATCCAGTTTTGTAGCCAGTTTTGCTATCAGGAGTGTACTTCCCTTTTCCTTTCCAGCTGCTGTCTTTGATGAAGGACTGTCCTTTGCTCTTGAAAAATCTTGGTTTCTTCACTCTAATGTTAGGGAATTCTCTAGCCAAGTAAGCCATTGATTTGTCTAGCTCATCAAGCTCATCAAGAGTGTAGAACTCATCTTCTTCATCTAATTCCAGTATGACTTGCTCTTTAGTGTCATTGACTCTTTTCTCACTTGTAGAAATTTCTGGAGTTTGGGATCTTTGCTCATCATTAGAAGTTTGGCCATCATTCACAATCAGTGCACTTGAGCCATCTATTACATATCCTTGACCATCCCTTAATGATTTCTTTTGAATTATTTCAAGTTCATAAGTTTTTAGAACCCCATAGAGCACTTCCAGTGTGATTCTACTCAAATCCCTTCCTTCTCTGATTGCAGAGATCTTTTGTTCCAAATGATCAGGGAGAGTAAGCAAGAACTTCAAATTCACTTCTTCAACATCATAAAATTTATCATGAAGCTGCAAGTCATTTATCAGCTTATTAAACCTTTCAAACACATCAGTAATACCTTCCTTTGGTTTAGCCATAAAACCCTCATACTGAGAAATCAATATCCTTCTTTGATTTGACCTAACCTCCTCAGTTCCTTCACAGAGTATCTCAATCTTTTCCCAGACCTGTTTAGCAGTGTCACAGTTGACAATGTTATTATACATTACATTGTCATGTGACTCAATTAGTATCAGTTGCAAAGCACTGTCTAGGGAAACTTTCTCTCTTTCAATATCAGTATACTCAGAGGCATCTTTGGGAGCAAAATGAGCTGGAATAACCATGTCTCCATTTGTGGTTTCCTCAACTCTAACCATAGGAGTGAAGGGCCCATTCTTGAGGATATGAATGTAAAGGTGATTGGCCATTCTTATAAACAACAACATTTTCTTTTTCCATAAAGTGTAGTTGGCCTTATCAAAGGGAGGAATCTTGATACTACTGATTTTCTGTGTATTCATTTTTCCAAGATCTAATCTGTTTACTTTCAGATTTTGCTCTGATACCACTTGTTAGATATGAATACAACACAGAGGGGGGGGGGGGGGTGAATGTCTTTTGGCTTAAATGTTTACTTTTTGATCGACTTTAGGTTTAGCAGTTGGTTGTTATCAATGATTGTGTAGAATAGATGTTAAACATAAATAACAATGCAAATATGTAAACAAAGATCTTCAAAACTCACTTAATTTTATATTAAAAATCAAGCAGTGTTTTGCTATAAAATCTCTAAGTTCTTGGTTTAGAACTTAGCTTCTTTCTTGAGAGAGAATACAATTTCTAATCTTAATTCTTACAACTGACTAAGGACCAGTGTTAACTTTATAACTCAGTTAACTGCTGGTTTACACAGTGTGTAATAAGACATGTTATTAGCTTTTCTAACCTGTCACTTGTCATTTCTATTTATAGAAAAATAGGTCTTCCATTTCTGGCTTAACATATCTTTAGCATCCCGTGTTCACTTTAATCTTCCTTTGTCAGTTAATCTTTACCATTAATCTTGCACATCTCTCAAGCTGCTTTTTGTAGATTTGTCAATCCAAATGTTAGGTCCGTAATACAACTGTAGGGGGGGGGGGTGAATATAGTTTATGTAAACAATTCGATAAAGCTTAACATAATCAACAGTTTTTATATTAATCAAATAAAAACGGTTATAAAAGTACTCTCTCAAAGGATGAACAATTATCCTTGAGAGCTGCTAGGTTATCTGAGAGATATATCAATTCGTAACATATATAGTGCAAACCTAATCTGTGCTTATATATGGCACAATTACACAATCAATAAGGATCCTATTCTATTACAATAGGGAAACCTAATACATATCCATGTATGATTGCTTCTGTAAGTAAAGTCCTTCACTGCCTTGAATTTTACAAACCCTTTCCTTCTTTGATATCTACTGATGTGACTAAGTCCTGATCGTCAAATGCTGATCATCAAATATTGATTGACAAGTACTGATGACATCACCTTCAGTAAATCCTGATATCAAATACTGATAATAAACTTTGATAGTTTATATATTGATATCATCAATTTCTTCTAACATCCACTTACATATTAAAAATCTTAAACCAACTAAAAAACAATGGTGCATCAATCCCTACTGTAGATAAGTCTTTTACATGCAACTCTGCAGACTCGACTTTTCGTTCCAGAAAGTTTGACCACCTATCTGATCTTTCCTCATCTTCCTCCTACATCCGTTAGTAATGCAAATAGTGAGACAAATAATACACACAAAATATAATAAACATTGTCTTCAAGTTTCTAATAACTTTTCACTGGTTCAGAGAATAATGTAGTAAGTTTATAATATCATTTATTTGTTATAATAGCTTTGTGGTGCCATGAAAAAAAACTAGCAGTAATGCTTAAACACAGAAGGCAACATTAGTTCGCAACTTCTCCAATTCACTCAACAAACGAACATAGATCAAAACTGAGAACGAAACAATGTATACCTTATATATTTTTGCATATTCACGATATCTTTGTACATGTTGAGGTCTAATAGCAAATCCGTAAGCATCCCTGCACAAAAGCAAACCAAACTAAACAACATAAATATCCAAATCCAGCATACATTTACTCGTCACTTTCAACAGTTAACTCATTACCCAGTTCCTAAAAATTCAATAACAACTTAACAAGTTATAGAAAAGTAAATATTTAGCTTTCAACAATATTTAGCTAGTAAAGCATAAACTCCTTCTTTATAACTCTTCATATTTCCAATTCAACGATGGAAGTAGTTTATTACTTCATTTATATAAAAACAAAAACACACTACACTATAATCATAAAACATAGTTACATAAACAAAGTTCACCTCTAAATATATGTTTAAATCTCTATAGAAAACAAATTACTACACTTATATATTAAAAATCTTAAACCAACTAAAAAACAAAGGAAATACAAATTCAAAACACCTAACCAGTTATTACATTTCTCTTAAGTACATAAACAATCGTAAGTGCCAATCACTATAACCCAAAAAGACAACTTTCCCAAAAAGACAAAGTTCTCCATATTAAAAAAAATTAATGACTTCGAAAACTAAAAAATAGCACCATATAATAACAAGTATCAAACAAGCATAGTGAAAAAAACAATGATGGATTAAAAGCCCAAGAAAGAGGGAAATCGTACTTATTAAAAGTCGTTCAGAAAGAAACACAAAGCTCTAAAAGCAGCAAACTTGTGAACACAAATAGACTAAAGCGAAAAAAAATTGAAAATTGGAGATTAGTTCAAATTTAATGAACCAAATTTGAAATTAAAACTTAATCAGATGAAACCCAAAGTTTCGAAGATCCTTTTAAGCTCCAAATCTACGATTTCGGTCTAATCTTACCAATTCAAAGTGTAAGTTGGTGCTTGATTATGTCTAATTTGAATGTCAATTATGTACAACTGTAAATAAGAGTTTATGAGGCAGAGTTAGAGAGAGATGAAAGAGAGAGGAGACAGAGTCGCCTTGGGGTGTGGGGGGGAGATATATGAGGGACGTGAAGTCGTAATCGAGGTTTGTGGGAGAGAGAGATAAAGGTGGAGATAGAGAGATAAGAAGGTGTGTCGATGTATGGGTGTGTAAATAAAGGGGGAAGGGGGAGATATTTTGCCAAGGGGGAAATAATTTTTTAACTTTTTTGTTACGGGGGAAAATTTGTGTACTCAGCGGGGAACTGAAATATTTATTTAGTCATTTGTTTAGAAATGGCTATAAACAACGGTTAGCATAAAAAACCGATGTTAAAGTGAAAAACATTTATTTATTATTATTTTAAAATTGAACATAGAAAACAGCTAGTATACAAAAATGATGTCAGCATTCTACTTCAACATCGGTTTAAGGAAAATCAATGTTAAAAACTCTTTTAATATCGGGTGCATTATGTGCCGATGTCTAAACACCGACGTCGTATGCACTATTTCTAGTAGCGGAGTGATATATATACACAGAAAAGGAAACTGCTAGGAATACGTGGCAACTCATCATCGGCTGCCAAGAAACCCACCAACGATGGTTGGATTCCTCACGTGCCCACACCCCTAAATTGTAGCATAATTCCTACATGTCTCCAACCCGTGCATTGATGACGTATCATTGATAGCCATCAATGCATATTTTCCAATTTTTCGGCGCTCAACTCCCTAAAAAGTAAAAACCCTTCTTTTTAATCAACTTCAACCATCTTCGAATCAACTTCAACCACCTTCATAACCTGACTGATGGCCATACCCGTATTCGAGAGGGGGCACCAACTCTTCGAATCAACTTAAACGCCCCCTTAACTTGGCAGACGGCCACACTAGCCTTTCACGTGGGGAACCGACCCAACTCCGGCCTCAGCCAACCTCTACATTGCATACTCCCCATACAACTAAAAGTTACATAAGGGTGTGGGGTAAATGATAGGCTAGGCCCATCAAGGCCCAGCCCAGACCAAATAAAAAGGCCCAATTGCGTTGATTAAGTCATTCCAGTCGTCTTCGAAGGCCAGCAGGATCAGACTCCAACCAACAAGCACAATTGACACCCCACGTGGAGGGACTGACACGCCCGTATGGGGGACCCTACCACAACCCAATCATCTAACCATCAACATCAATACGCATGACAACTCTCAAACATTCCCCAATGTGCATGTGTCACTCACATGTTGCCAACCTTTGTAAATACCCAACAAGAAAAGAGGTAAAGTGGTCAGAATTTTCATATATTTTAGTAAGCTCTACCTTCTCTCTAATACTCTCTCTCTAGAATTGGGAAGAAATACTTATTCTTACGCCGGAAGTGTCCCCGAAGATCCAATCTCCATTGAGAATTCACTTTCAGGTATCTTGGGACACGTACTAGACCCGTTTCTAAAGGAGAAAAGGCCCATGAAGATTCAGAGATTTATCATTATTATTGTTCAAATATATTCAAATAAAACATAACATTGTAATGTCTGCGGACACTTGAAGTTAAAAATAGTGAATTTTGGTCATTTATTCGTTCAGAAAAGCTTGATTCAGATCGAAATCATGCGACTAAACTTGACACCGGAGTTGACGATCAAGTCATAAATGAGACAATAAACAAGCAGAGGGTGAAAACAATGTACACGCACATGATAAAGAACAAGATAAAGAACGATCTAATTGAACAAAATTAAAACCGAGAAACAAGAGAAATTAACACAACTTGTGTATAAAAATATTAAAGATTCGAAACAAGCAATTTACATGAATTTTTTAGGTGTCTCAAATACATGAGAGCAGTCCCATAAATATAGGAATAATATGATGGCCTTTAATTACAAACCGAGTTCTAAAATTATTTTCTTGTATTATTTTTTCTTCTTAACAAGTATTCAATTCTTACTCCAATTCCTTTGACTTGGTTCACCTCCTTCCTTCTTCCTTATTTGCACGTTTTACAGCTTAAATTCTGATTTTATTTATTTTTCTCCAAAAAATGGTAAAATAATTTATTTATTAATAAAATAACGAAAATGTACATAAAAAAGGTATTAAAAAGATGTAAAGTACGAGCCTATCATTCGATAATATAACAAAATATATAAATTAAAATAATTTTAATATCACACATAATGTTACTTTATAAATTAGTTATACTTGGAGTAGAGATGAGATGACTACCAAATCTTATTTGACATGACACCCTTGGTTGCCAACCTATTGGAGTTGTATGGTTAACAAGAGGTTAACTACCAAGGTTGTCAAAACTTGGCAACTACCTAAAATGGTTAAAATACATATATAAATGCAAAAAGTTTATATCAATAATGACTCTTTTAGTTTATGAGTCATTTACAATTTAATTTAAGAGATTCATAGGTAATAATTAAAAGTTGCTAACTATTAAAGTATATATTTGGCAAGTTGATATAAAATTGAGTGAAAATAAAATAATAATATATATGATGATTTGGCAAAATTGGCAACTAATTTGACAACCTCTTATTAAAAATGCTCTGCTAATGACTTTCCTTCCCGCTCCTGTACGAGGGCCTCACGTCCCAACAGTACTTGTACTTCACCCCTTATACAAAAGGAAATAGTGTACTTTTGTAGTAATTGCGAAATTTATCATTAAATTATGCTATTTACTCGTATTACAACATCTCTAATAGCAAATTTTTTTTAATGATTAGGTTCTGTCACTATCTCACCGACAGAGTCTATAAAAAAATTAAGGAAAAAACCAGTGTTCTAAAAACCGTAAATCAGTCTTAAGCGCCGTGAAGACCTTCTAGCGCTTAAGCGGTTAAGCGGACGCTTAAGCGATTAAGCGGACGCTTAAGCGAAATTTTAAGCGGGTTTATATGCGGATAAATAATATCTATTTAAAATTATATATATAATAATAATATATGTAATACTAAAATTATGAAAATAATTAAAATATCAAGAATATAAACATAATTTTTTCTTAAAAACTTATGTATTTTTTATTTTTTAATCAAGGTTATTGTTTTATTAAAATAAAGATTAATATTTAAAATTAAAAATTTGATAGGTCAAAATCGGTTTGACCGCTTAATGATCGTTTAATCCGCTTAATAACCGCTTAATTTATTTATAAGGCCGTTTAATTTTTAAAAACGCTTAATTATCCGATTAGTATAAAATCGAAGCGCTTAATGATCCGATTCCGCTTAAACGGCCGCTTAATGCGCTTTTTAGAACATTGGAAAAAACAGATATATATCAAATTATTTCCTTGAAATTATTTTAATAGTTAAATAATAAATATACTTAAGATAGAGAAAAAAGAAAAATTAACAGATAAGAAAATAAAAGATACATACCAAGGTTATTTAGTTTCCGTGAATGTGATGGTAACCATCAAAAATAAAAACTGACCACTTGCTTACTCAAAAAACCTGCGTAGTAGATCTTATAACGGTTATGTAAACCAAAACATGCTAGCGTGTCCCAATCCTTTCAATTGAATGAAATAATATCTAAAAAGTTCAAAATGAATCATGTAAATGATATAATTTTAAATCTAAGTTGAAAAATGTGATGCATCCTTTTGATTAGGCTGTTCTAGTAGTGACAATCCACCAACGGTGGCATTGGACTAGAACACAACAAATGAAACTTGGAATCCGGTTGATGATGATGATCTTCATCGCCTTGTCATCGAGCTTTTCAACTTTAATCTTAGAATCCTCGAATCTCCCACTCTGAGCTAGCATGATTAAACAATTGGCCATGTCTTCATCTTCCTCCGAATTGCCAACGAAACTTCTTCCGCTGCTTGAGCCAGAGGTAGTGGTGGTTGACAGACGTGATCTCTTGCTACGTTTTCCTCGCATAATTTGTTTCCGATCATTAGCCTCCACGTCCATCAATTGTTGTTATTCTTGAACACACATTCAAAATAGGAGTAAAGGGTGAATGAGAATGTGTGTAAGAAGCTAAGAGTGGAGAAAAGTGTGACAGTGGAGGGATGAGTATATATAATGAAAGAGCATATATAAAGACAGTACTGTTTTGTGTTAAAGAAATTAAGAGTGAACTAACAGTTACCTTGTGAGGTATGCTGCCACCAATTCTCTACTTAGCGTTTCCTACTTACTAATTGCGAGCCTTTTAACAACTCTGCGTCTACTCATCACGCCCTCAATATACATTAATTAATGCCTTATATTCTTTATTTATGTTGTTTAATTGTACTCCCATTCATTTCTATACACTTTCCTCTTTTAAATATTCCATTCAATTTTATACATTTCAAACTTATCACAAATAGTAAAAAATTTATAATATAAAAATTAACTACACCCACTGCTTTCTCCCATTATACTCACTTTATTCATTAAATATTGAATGGTCGCACCACTTTAATCAACTTTATACTTTTTTTTCATTAAATTACATTTTTTCTTTCTCTCTCATCTCACTATCTTAACAAAAGTAATATTTTTTTTATCATGTTTCTTGTCCTCCGTGCCCAACCCATTTTATACAAATGGCTAGGACGGAGGGAGTACTATTATAACGCTACACAACCTAATATGAATTATGATTTAATAGTTTTTATTCATGAAAAAACATATTATATAATTATCAGATAAAGTTAACTACATGGAAATAAGTTAGACATCCAAGAGTAACTCCAGTGGTTGGCACCCCTCATAGGGTGCCAACTTTGCCACACATGTAAAAATATTATATTTTAAACTCTCTCTCTTCCATATCATATTTAGCACTTTTTTTTTCAAAAAACACTATAATGATTGGCACCCCAAGATGTCAATTTTGTTAATTCAATAAAAAAATATTTAATTGAAATATATTAGAGAAATGATATTTTATGCACCATGACCACATTAGGACCACAAATGAATTTGGCACCCTACTTTATGGTATGATTACTTTTGGCATCCCAAGTTGGCACCCCATACCAACTCATTTGACACCCCAATGACATCCCTCAACTCCAATGGAGTGCTAACATGGATGTCAAGACACGTCATGTCATATGGCATTGACACCCCTCTTGTCACCCTCCGTTGAGTTGCTTTAGTTGAAGTGTGTGGCTGTGTGCTGATATAGTTTGTTCAATAATACAAGAGAGTCAAATAAGAGATGGCATTTGAACTCTCAACCTCTCTCTCGTAAAAGATAAGTCACATGAGAAATACACAGAAAGCAAGGCCTTTGTTTGTGCTGATATAGTTTTACTTTTATACTATGAGAAAACGTTGGGGAGAGGGATGATACTGAAAAATTAAGGAAGTCGAGAATAAGCACAACCGCTGATTTTTTGGAATAGGACGACACATTAAATATGCATGGTACCCCCTGCTAGTTAGTCCATGACTCTTAATCTTCAAGGAAAGTAAGTCGTAGGAGTATATTTATATATATGATCTCGCAGAGAGAGGGAGAATGGTAATAAATAGGGATGACAGTTTTACCCGACCCGACGGATACCAGACCTGTTCTGACTCGATTGGGTCTACCCGAATCCGATTTTTTGGATCTGATCTTATTTTTAGACACGAAAAAGTTTGGATCTGGATCTGGATCTTAGGTGTTCCGAACCGAGACCCGACCTAAAACCCGAAACCCGATTCAGACCCGATTCAAACCCGAGACTCGATAAAAATCCAATACAATATATATATTTATATAAATGAAGTATGTATATATATACATATTATATATATATAACATATAATATATATGTATATATAACATATAATATATATTATATAATATATATATAATATATATATAACATACAATATATATGTATATATATATATATTGAAATATTTTGAATTATTAAATATGTATATTAACATTTTACTTAATTTTATATATGCGATACATGATTTACATTCATGTTATCGATATTGTATTTTTCTTAAATATTGCTCATTAAATAATCAAAACGAGTGATTGTAAACAATTAAATTAGGAATGTTTCACACGTTTATTGTGCTAAATAAAACATGTGAAGCCCTTTTACATTCCTAAATTTAAAAAAAAATCAATATTCATGTTTTTGATAGGAAGATAATTTTTTATTGATATTTAATTTTTTGTTTTTTAAGTATCTGAATTAGATCCGAACCCGAACCGAAATACGAAAAAACCCGACGGATCGGATCTGGATCTTCATTTTAGATATCTTGACCCAAACTCGAACCGAACCCGAATATAAAGGATCGGATCTGGATTTTCAGAAACCCGACCCGATCCGACCCGTTGCCATCCTCAGTAATAAAGCAATGAGATTCGGTTGGCTTTCAAGCAAAGCCCAGAAGGCCATACCTTTGATATCAACATTCAAACAAGACTTAATTGCACGAAGATGGCATGAGTTATGATATTTTTGCATAAAAATGGCCAACATATAATAATAGGCACTTGTGTAATTCATATATGATTTTTTTGCCACCCGATTGTATTCCGTGAGTTGTCTTTAACGAACGTTAGAGGTTTTTAAATTAAAGATGAAATTGCAGGAAGATGACCTAAATTACAATATTTTTGCACAAAAATGATCAATCAAGGAATTAGAAATCAAAAAAGAATCTACAAACTAAATCAATCACAGGATTAAAAATTAAAGAGAAGCTACAAATTAACCGACAAACTTGTTTTTTATGAAGGTAAACGACTTCCCTTTTATAAAACAACAGAATCACACCTTAATCTACATTTTTGGGACAGAATTAAGAAGAAAAACAGTAAATCATATTTCAAACATATGCATTCAGAAGTATATTAAGCTTAACACCTTCATCTTCATTTTCTTCGTCGTCATCTCCTCCACAAGCTTTCTTTGAAACAACCTTCTGGTTCATTTGCTTAACTCTACCAGTTCGGCCACCACCAAAAGGACTCTTAAGTGAGAAGTCAATATACTTATGTCAGTATACTTCTGGGAATAAAGTGTCAGAAAGATGCAGCTCAGCCATGACTTACTTAGAATTATATATTTCTTATTTTCATGTAAAGTTTAGTAAAATAGTATGACAGGTAACATCTAGAAGTCAGAGTCATATAGCAGCGAAGTTTTATATCTTAGGAACGAGATAACTCATACAAAATTAGACTTTTTTAATAAGCAGTTAAGCTAATAAGTAATGAGCTAGATGAAAAAACACCAAAATATTCATTTATATAGATAACATAAATACAATAAATCCAAAAGAGACTTTAAGGTTATATAGAAAAAGCCAAGAAATACACATAAAGACACGCACTTTGACTTCACAGCACACAAGATCATCAGTTATTTTCTACAGGCCCACAGGCCCAGGGGACAAAACTATTGAAAGATTTGTAGGTTCTCTTTATTTTTAATTATGTAATTGATTTAATTTGTAGATACTTCATGATTATTAATTCCTTAATTAATTATTTTTGTGCAAAAATATTATAATTTAAGACATCTTCGTGCAATTACATCTTTAATTTATAAAAACCCTAACGTCCGTTAAAAGAAAATTAAGGAAATGCAATCGGACACAAAAAAATTATACATAAGTCACACGGGTGTCTATTATTATATGTTGGCCATTTTTATGGAAAAATATTATAACTCATGCCATCTCCCTGCAATTAAGTCTTCAAATAATCACAATTATTATATTATGTAAATGTATGTTATACCCAAAATTTGGCATTGGATTGACTCGGGTCAAATGCGGATTAAGTATAGTCAAAACCGGTATTGCATCGTGGATGGTTAGGACGCGTCCATGCATGTAGGATGCGCCTACCTTTGAGGAGATGTTTAATGTTCTAGTAATGGTGAAGCTTGGGAGCACATGATTAGGGAAGGACGCGCCCAATCGTGGTGGACGCGTCAGTCTTGGTGAAAGTACTTGATAATTATGGTTTTGTGGCAATAGAAGTTGGATGACGCGCCTGTCTTGCTGAGGACGCGCCCTGAGTATTGGAATGTTGTGTGTAACGGTTTCTAAAGAGACAATACAGGTTTCATAGAGGTAGGGACACGCCCAGTGTCTTAGGACGCGTCCTGTGCTTGGTCTATGTATCCTTAATGGTGATTTCAGGACAAAACTTGCATGGAGAGGAACAATGGAGGGTTTTTTTACTAACATATTTGTTAGGACGGAAAACACGCACTAATAATACACGCAAGTATACGCGTTCGTAAGTAATATAGAATACTTTCTAGTTCGTTCCCATAGAGTCTCGGACTAATTATGCTCAATTAACACTTACTCACCAATGTATGATTACTTTTCAATATTAAGACAATCACTTACTCACCAATGTATGATTACTTCTCAATGTTAGGACAATAACACATTGAATTGATTAACTAATTATTAACTAGAATCAACTACGAGAATTAAACACTTAACAGACACTTGAATTAACAATATTAAACACACATGAGATCATAACTTCATTACTACTTCCATCAATAGTTATTGTTATTATCCTTAGACTGTAACGGTGATGATATTAATCGAACAACACTAAACTGATAAATGCCAACTTTCGTTGTACTAATACCATTCTACCAAGCACCCACAATTAAGATAGAAGTTGAATAGTCATCAATTATGTTGAGACCCTATATGTCTACAGAATTTGACAATATAACGATTTAAGCCAAGTTGTTTCTTATGATTACACAGGGCAAGTAAAATGGTTAGAGTTACCCACTAATCATGCATACACATACATGAACCTATGCTAGCATGGCAAGTTCTAAATCTCAAGATCTACCGTCGCATCACAAGAGATTAACACCCTATCTTATATGTTCGCGACACACGTAAGACGAATAAGCACAACCAATACTAGATATCATACAATCATCACACACTAAGGTATTAAACAACTAACTAAAGAATTCCATAGCAAATCCGTTACGACCCATGATCACGATTAGCCCATGATTGAACTCATCGTCACCATGGGTTCATATGAAAACATGATAATAATACACGAGAATAATTAATAAAACTATTTATATTAAACCAAAGTACGTCACAAAAGTAAATATGTTCAAAGTAAAGAAAACTAGCATCCACTGTTACAACGAATAAAAGAATCACAAGAAACTATGCTTCCTCTTCGTTGCGATGTGCTAAAACGGTCTTCTTCCTTATCTCCTTACTCCTCGATTAATACCACGATTCAACACACGTAAAACGTCTCTGAAAACTACTTATATAGAAGCCCCACAAAACCCAGCCATCTAAGAAGTCAGAAGTCCAGCAGAACAAGAACTCTAAAAATCAGATTTTTAATTCGCGCCCCTGAGCGGCCGCCCAACAATCCTGAGCGGGCGCCCAGCTTCCTGAGCGTCCGCCCAGCCAGGCTGAGCGGGCGCCCAGCCAGGCTGAGCGGGCGCCCAGCACCTTACTGGAAAATGCTCTGTTGTGCTCCCGTTCTCTGCTGCATTCTGCTCCTATCTTCCCACTTACAATGCCAAACACATGCTAAAGCTTATTCTTGATGAAATCTCCCCACAAACACAAGGAACACCCTGAAATGCACAAACACTAGAAAAATGCATCAAATACACAAAATACTTGATTTTAAGACATCAATTCAAGCCATTATAAGACGTTCTAAGTGGTATAAAATGCCACTTATCACACCCCCAAACTTAAATCGATGCTTGTCCTCAAGCGTCACAGACTCAAAAACAAAACAAAAACATGCATGAATAGAAAAAACATGCATGCAGCGATCCACCTCACTACGACCAAACCAACCAACTTATGACATCTCAACAAATGCAATTAGGCGAATAAAGATCAATCAAATCATGCAAACTAACATACAACCAGAAACGTGGGGTGTGCTGATGCTTAACAGATATGCTTCAAAACTAGATCAATTATCATAACTTGACTATCCTCAAGGTAATCACATGATTATACGAAGAATAAATTCTAGGCACAAAATGACTTAAACACTTCAAGATTACTGGAGCTTATTGTGGAATCATGCTTTTTATTCAACATAACAACAATGCTTATTTGACCGTGCAATGAGTGAGGTCCATAAAAGACTTATACAATGGCATCCATTTAGCGAGCGTTAGGTTAGCGGATCCCAGACTATAAAAGTCTTAGGTTACTAGGCACAAAGTCCCCTATGAACTTAATAACTCGAATACGAAAGAGCCAACTCTTGATCAATTATGCATTAACTCTTTAATTTTTTTTTCTATTTTTTCAAATTTCTGAGCAAGTGCGTTTCACTCCATCTTGCTCAACCCTAGACTACTCGAATAAAAATATGAGCCGGCTACTAGCCATTTGACGCCTAACCACAATTAGCAATGAATTCCAATTTTTACTCCAATGTTTTCTTTTCATGTCTTTTATCATTAAGAACCTATTATAAATTCTAAGCATAATCAATAGATTAACCTCAAAAACCATCAAACCATGACAACAATCTAGTCCTTAAACATACTCTAAGACTTAGTGAAATTACAATTGTTTCTAGCATGCATGTCATCCTACAAGACTCAACATCACTCTAACGCTATCACTACACTCGCATCAATATCACAAATCAATTGGTAAAGCAATGCAAAAGGGATCATGGTAAATGCATGAGCTAAATGACATGATAAATAAAGCTATAAAATAAAATAAAAAAAACTATATTGCAAAATATGTAATTATATGAACTAAACTATCATGAATATGCAACTATATGACACACACACAAAAATATTTCTTTCACTGTCCCCAGTGAAGGTAGTAGAAAGGAACTCAGGGTATACCTACTCGGAGAAATCATCATCATCACCCTTAGAGGGTGGAGTATCAGAAGGCGGATAAGCAGAGTCCTCACCAAAAATGGGCCACTGGATGTCAGCTCCAAGGCCTCTAAAAGCAGTCCCAAGTGCAAGGGTGAGCTCCTGAGCAAACCTACTTTGTGTCTCGTACATAGCGTCCATCCTCCTCGACAGCCTCCTATATTGGGCATCAGCCATCCCAGCACCCTCCTGAGCTCTAGAAGAGCCTGCCTCATCATGCCCCGACCTAGCCATGGTAGCACCAGCTGCTGGACGTCCTCCTGGAAGACGATAACCCAGCCCATGCTCCTCGGGCTCTCCACCCGTTCACACCTGCATTGCATTCAGAGGCCCTGAATCATTAGGAGCGGCCGGCATCTGCAACTGCTCATGAGAAGGCCAATGAACTCCCACTACTCGGCATAGCTTCATGACAGTACATGCATA
The DNA here is from genome assembly GCF_009905375.1 of Apium graveolens. Classification (NCBI taxonomy): domain Eukaryota; kingdom Viridiplantae; phylum Streptophyta; class Magnoliopsida; order Apiales; family Apiaceae; genus Apium; species Apium graveolens. The sequence goes on from NC_133652.1 coordinate 228,815,524, forward strand.
AGGGATGTTCATGTGCTTCGCACCCCTCAAAAACTTCAGAATTCCTTGGTAGATGAACTCACCAAGGTCCACATAATACTCCTCATTCAAAATACCCCATAACAACCTTGCTCGCTCAACTGTAACCTTATATGCATGTGAAGTAGGCAGAATATTAGCACAAATAAAGGCATTCCATGCACGGGCATACCTGTTCATCGTAATTACCGGAAAAGAACGATACTCATTAGTCCCAGTCTTGAACTTCCAAACCGTGCCCGGTTGACAGAGAGAAGCACAAATCAAATCCAAATCAAAATCCTCGGAGGGCTTCTCATTCCAATTCTCCTCCGCGGGCTTCCGCTGTCGCTGCCCAATCACACGGCGAATCACCTCAGGATGATAATCCACCGTTAGCCCACGCACAACAGAAAACCCATTCTTTTCAGCCTTTGCGTTCGCATAGAACTCACGAACCACGCTCATCAGAACTGCCTCCGGTGACTCACAAAAAGAAATCCAACCCTTTTCAGTAATCATCGGTAACAACTCACCATCCCTCCCCGATGGTAAGAATCCCCTCTCCTTCAAAATCGGCTTTCCCAAAAGTCTAGTATACTCCTCCTCAGCAGCCCTATCAAACAAACGAGATCTCGCAGCAATATCCCTCGAAGAATCAGCAGTAGGAACAGTGCTGCTGCTATCAATAGTCCTGGATCTCTTGGGTGCCATTGAAACTGAGAAAAAGTGTTTAAGATTTGTGTTTTTGAATATGGGAGAGAGGTTTAAGGTTGAAAGTGTATGGGGGAGTATATGGAATAGTTGTATGTATATATAGAGTAGAGATTAGGGTTAAAATTTGATTAGGAGTGGGGTTGAGGGTTAAAAACATGGGTTTATGGGAAAAGGAGTCGTGGGTAGTGGGTCGTGTTTTTATTTTTTGTGTTTTCTGATTTTTTTGGATTTTTATTAGGCTTAAAAAAAAATTCAGGCAGACGGGTCCTGAGCGGCCACCCAGCTGAGCTGAGCGGGCGCCCAGCATCCTGAGTGGCCGCCCAGCAAGGCTGAGCGGGCGCCCAGGTGGTCTCTGGAAAAATATTTTTTTCTTGCCCTTTTTTCTGATTTTTTTGTGTTTTTGGATAGGTTACTGACCTTTAAGGGTTCCTATAACAACAAATCTCGGGTTGCCTCCCAAGAAGCGCTTCTTTTACGTCATTAGCTTGACGTAGTGTACCTTGCTCAAGTTGACAATAAAACGGCACCAACCACTTCCCGGTTTTCCGTGTCCCCATAGTTTTGCTTAAAATGCTGACCATTAACCTTGAATGTTTGGCCCGAATCATTCTAAAAAATCTCCACCGCTGTAACGACCGAGAATTTTTCGTCGTAATTAAGAAAGTAAAGTATGTGTTATGTGATGAGATTATGTGATTAAGTGGTGATTATTTGTCTTACCTGTATACTAGAGTTAAGGAGCGTGGATAAAAACGTTCCAATTTAAAGAGTCAGCTTATAAGTCAAGCTGTGGTTTCGGGCCGTCAGGTAGAACGAAACCCGTCCTAATATGGAAATTAAATAATATAAAATGTGAATTATATGTGAAGTAAATGAATGAAGTATTTCGTCTTAAGAGACGTGTTGATTGGCAAAGGTAATGAGAAGCGTATTCGAAACGCTGAGCGTCGGGCTGTCAGGCTGAACGTGACCCGGTACGCGTAAAAAGGGAATAAAGATTAAAGAGGGATAGATTCTATGATCAGACCTGAGTCATTATGTGACTATATGCATGTGATTGCTTGACTGTGTGCATGATTATATGTTCTGTGTTAATTTCTGTGAATTTTAAAGGAATTATGTGATTTACATAAGGGTTTATTTAACCTTCGTGCATTTTTATAAAATCATCTGAGATGGATAAAAACATGGGATTTGTTCTGTTATCTTCGTAGAGGTCTTAGAGATTTTTTAAAAATGATAAGTGAATTTAATTGTGGGTCTTTGCATTTTTAAATTGATTTTATATGGAAAAGGTATTTATTAAAGCGAGTTTGCGAAATTCATATAAAATCAACCGCTCGCTCAAATTCTTATTATGAGTAATGGATGAAAAGCTAATTTCGAGACCTACGCGTTAAAAATGTCATTTTCAATAATTCTTGACTTTCCGAGAGAGATATATTTTGTATTTGAATTTTATCGCATTTAAGTAAAAAGAAAAGGGATGAGCGAGTAAAAGAAAGTTGGTAAATTACTAGATTGCCCTTGTTTCTAAGTGCTATATATAACCCACTTTCTTTTCTTTTCTTTATTTTGTGCACTCATTCTCTCTTTTCTCTCTTCTCTCTTTCTTTTCTCTCGTCTCTCTCCCTAACACTCTCTCTCTCTTTCACTCCCTCTCGGCCCTCTCATCTCTCATCTCTCTCACTTGCATGCAACCCCCAAATCTTACTCAAACTCAAAGATATTGCTACCTTTAGCCTTTATTTTCGGTATACTTCTTGATTCCTATTTGCATGTAAGTATTTGCAAGGTTTTGTTGAAGTGATCGCTATGGTTGTGCTTAAGAAAAAAACAATTTCTTGAAGTATAACTATAAGAGTGATTTTAAGAGGTTGTGGAGGTCATAAACTCGAGAGGAGATCCGTCATGGACTCTCTCAAGTTCGACCACCACCGGCCATGATCCAAAGGAGAGCCGGTGGGTTTTCCATGATGTGATTGTTGGATTTTAATGTTGCATGTTATGATTTCTTGAAAACTTGAAAAAAAGGGTTTTGCTTCTTTTGTTGAAAATTGAGTATGTGATTGGTAAAATGATTTCCTTGGTTGTAAAATGAATGTGTGCAAGTGATTGTTGCTTAGAAAATCAAATTTTATGATTTGCATGTGAGTTTTGCTTCGGCTTTATGCTAATAAAAAGGGAAATTGAATTTTGTGACTTGATCTTGGTATGAACTAAGCTTAATTAGTAGAAAATAGAGTTGCATGTTGATTTAAAAGAGGAGTTAGTGATGCATGTCAATGTTTGGTTCTTGGATTGTGAGTTTTTGAATTTTTGCCGAATAGAAAATGGTTTTAGAAGAGATTGATTTGTGATTAAGTGAATGCATGCATGTTGATTGAATAATTTGATTAAGGTTTGAGTCATTAGGTGATGTTTGGCTTTGTGCTTCGAAAATCTTAATGAAAATGAGTTAAATGACTAAGGGAAGGCTTAAAACAAGTTAAAAATGTGATATAGGACTTTGCATGTCAAGATTGATCTTTGTATGTGTGTTTTCTTGATAAACCCGAATGGGTTGAATCTTTAAAGTGGTTTGTTGTGAGTAGACTTGATCAAAGTAATGATGGATGGTGAATAGACTAATAAGGAATGAATTATTGTTGCATGCTAAGTTTAGGTTCGAATTTTTGAGTTAATAAGAAAGGAAATTGAATTTGGTGAGATAATCTTGGTAAACACTAAGTTTGTATGATTTAAAAGCAATTGCATGATAGTTTTAAAAGAGATCAATGAGTGCATGCTAGTAATTAGTCTTTGAGTTGAAAATTATGTTCTTGCCGAATGAAAACAAGATAAAAAGGGGATAACTTGGTGATTAAGTGTATGCATGTTGATTTGATGGATTGATTAAGTTGAAATCACTAAGTAGTGCATGGTTTGGTGACTTAATAAATGGAATAATTTAATAGGGAATTAAAACAAGAAAGAAATGTGGTATATAACCTTGCATGTCAAAATCTATTTTTGCATGTTTGATTCTTGATTGTGATAAGTGTTAAGGCCGAATAGGCCATAAGAAATAAAGGTCAAAATTTGATTTTGGTAATTGAAAGAATGATTGAGTGTTATATGTGAAAATCTTTGATTTTGCTTGATTGGATTGATGTTTTGATTCGAATTAAGGAATAAAAGAAAGGGGAATTAAGTCGATTGATATTAGTGATAGTATGCACGTAAATGTTTGGTTGTAAATGTGTCTAGTACTCGTAAAAGAGTAGTGTTAGTGTGATTTGAGAAATAGCCTAGGTCAAGCGAGTACGCTTTGATTGCTAGGTATATAAGGATATGAAAACTATGAGAAAGAATTGTGCTATGTGCTGTGTGCTTATTTGTATAAGCTATACTCGTATAGTTCGAGTCAAGAATATAATCGAGTTATCGTATAGAGTGATCGTTCCGGGAACGAGAGTTGGGAATCTAATTAAGATTTCTGGTTTTATTGTAGATTCGGAGCGTGAGGGCATTCGGGCTAGGAAAGGGAAAAGTATACTAGGTGGCAGTAGTTCAACCCTCAGGAAAGCAATTTCAGGCAAGTAACTCTGATTACTTGTATAAATGATTGTAAAGGAAATGTTGTTCATACCATGTAGAGTATTGAACTGTTAAAGCATGAAACCCTTGCTTTATGAAACCCTGATATTGATTTGAAGTACCCTTTGTTCTTGATAACCTGTTATTGATAATCCTATTGATTTCACCCGTTGATAATCTGCCTTTCTGTTTAAGTATCCTATAATGCCATGGTCATATTGAACCTTTAAATTATCTTGGATAACTCTGTTAATGATACCCGTTTCTCTTGATCGCCCTAATGATCCCTAAGTTATTACTGATCCTTCAAACTTAGTACCTTATTATCTTTGATGCAGAATTCTTGAGAATTGTTCCTTGCGTATCTTTGATTCACTCCCTGAACTTTGTTTCTTTAAAATCTGAATTAAGAATGAGTTTCGACTTGAAAAAGTCCGAATGATTTCAAAGGCTTGGTAATGATAAAATGAATTTTAGAAAACCTATTTGTTTTTCCAACTCAAGGTTTTCCGAATGAATTCCTGCTGTCAAGAGCAGGTGATGAATCGCGAAAGAAATAAGTTGACGGGAGAAGAAATTATAGCTCAAAAGGATGGAAAAGGAATATACCGTGTTAACTCACGTATTTGGATACCTGATGTTGTGGAACTAAAGCACGAGATTTTGCAAGAAGCGCATAACTCGAGATTTTCAATTCACCCTGGAAGTACGAAGATGTACCAGGATTTGAAAGGAAATTTTTGGTGGCTAAACATGAAAAAGGAAATTGCAGAATGGGTAAGCAAATGTTACACGTGCCAAAGAGTGAAAGCGGAACATCAAAGGCCAAGTGGATTGCTTCAGCCACTGGACATACCTGAATGGAAATGGGAACATTCGCAATGGATTTCGTGGTAGGATTACCTAAAACCAAGTCTAATCATGATGCGATTTGGGTGGTAATTGATCGACTGACAAAGTCAGCACATTTCTTGCCGATAAATGAAAGGTTTTCATTAGAGAAGCTGGTCAAAATGTATCTGGATGAAATCGTGATGCGTCACGGAGTTCCTGTATCTATCGTGTCTGATAGAGATCCAAGGTTTAATTCGAGATTTTGGCAACAATTCCACGATCATTTGGGAACGAAATTGAAATTGAGTACGGCATATCATCCGCAGATAGACGGACAAAGTGAAAGGACAATTCAGACAATTGATGATATGTTGCGAACCTGCACAATAGATTTCAAAGGAAATTGGGACGATCATTTGCCCTTAGTTGAGTTTTCCTACAACAACAGTTATCATGCAAGTATTGGCATGCCGCCTTATGAAGCGTTGTATGGAAGAAAGTGTAGATCCCCTACTTATTGGGACGAAGTTGGTTAGCGCAATTTAATTGGCCCCGAGCTAGTGCAGCAAACGAAGGAAAAAGTTGAAATGATACAAAAGAGATTAATTGCAGCTCAAGACCGACAGACAAAGTACGCGAATCAAGAGCGGAAAGATGTGCAATTCGAAACTGGAGACAAGGTCTTGTTGAAGATATCTCCTTGGAAAGGTTTAACTCGATTTGGAAAGAAAGGAAAGCTAAGTCCAAGGTACATTGGACCATTTGAAGTATTGCGACAAGTTGGGAAAGTGGCGTATGAATTAGCGCTACCGCCGCAAATGCAACATCTGCACAATGTATTTCATGCATCTCTCCTGAAGAAGTATAATGCTGATGCGAGCCATTGATCGAGTTGGAACCAGTAGAAATTCAACCAGATTTGTCCTATGTGGAACAACCAGTGCGAATTTTGGATCGAAAAGAAAGGACGCTTAGAAATAAAGTTGTACCTCTAGTTAGAGTGTTGTGGAGAAATCCACTAGTCGAGGAATCGACTTGGGAATTAGAAAGCGAAATGAAAGAAAAGTATCCCCATCTATTTGCTTAGATTAGATTCTGGGGACAGAATCCTTTTAAGGAGGGTAGATTGTAACAACCGAGAATTTTTCGTCGTAATTAAGAAAGTAAAGTATGTGTTATGTGATGAGATTATGTGATTAAGTGATGATTATTTGTCTTACCTGTATACTAGAGTTAAGGAGCGTGGATAAAAACGTTCCAATTTAAAGAGTCAGCTTATAAGTCAAGCTGTGGTTTCGGGCCGTCAGGTAGAACGGAACCCGTCCTAATATGGAAATTAAATAATATAAAATGTGAATTATATGTGAAGTAAATGAATGAAGTATTTCGTCTTAAGAGATGTGTTGATTGGCAAAGGTAATGAGAAGCGTATTCGAAAAGCTGAGCGTCGGGCCGTCAGGCTGAACGTGACCCGGTACGCGTAAAAAGGGAATAAAGATTAAAGAGGGATAGATTCTATGATCAGACCTGAGTCGTTATGTGACTATATACATGTGATTGCTTGACTGTGTGCATGATTATATGTTCTGTGTTAATTTCTGTGAATTTTAAAGGAATTATATGATTTACACAATGGTTTATTTAACCTTCGTGCATTTTTATAAAATCATCTGAGATGGATAAAAACATGGGATTTATTCTGTTATCTTCGTAGAGGTCTTAGAGACTTTTTAAAAATGATAAGTGAATTTAATTGTGGGTCTTTGTATTTTTAAATTGATTTTATGTGGAAAAGGTATTTATTAAAGCGAGTTTGCGAAATTCATATAAAATCAACCGCTCGCTCAAATTCTTATTATGAGTAATGGATGAAAAGCTAATTTCGAGACCTACGCGTTAAAAATGTCATTTTCAATAATTCTCGACTTTCCGAGAGAGATATATTTTGTATTTGAATTTTATCGCATTTAAGTAAAAAGAAAAGGGATGAGTGAGTAAAAGGAAGTTGGTATATTACTAGATTGCCTTTATTTCTAAGTGCTATATATAACCCACTTTCTTTTCTTTTCTTTCTTTTGTGCACTCATTCTCTCTTTTCTCTCTTCTCTCTTTCTTTTCTCTCGTCTCTCTCCCGAACACTCTCTCTCTCTTTCACTCCCTCTCGGCCCTCTCATCTCTCATCTCTCTCACTTGCATGCAACCCCCAAATCTTACTCAAACTCAAAGATATTGCTACCTTTAGCCTTTATTTTCGGTATACTTCTTGATTCGTATTTGCATGTAAGTATTTGCAAGGTTTTGTTGAAGTGATCGCTATGGTTGTGCTTAAGAAAAAAACAATTTCTTGAAGTATAACTATAAGAGTGATTTTAAGAGGTTGTGGAGGTCATAAACTCAAGAGGAGATCCGTCATGGACTCTCTCAAGTTCGAACACCACCGGCCATGATCCAAAGGAGAGCCGGTGGGTTTTCCATGATGTGATTGTTGGATTTTAATGTTACATGTTAGGATTTCTTGAAAACTTGAAAAAAAAGGGTTTTGCTTCTTTTGTTGAAAATTGAGTATGTGATTGGTAAAATGATTTCCTTGGTTGTAAAATGAATGTGTGCAAGTGATTGTTGCTTAGAAAATCAAATTTTATGATTTGCATGTGAGTTTTGCTTCGGCTTTATGCTAATAAAAAGGGAAATTGAATTTTGTGACTTGATCTTGGTATGAACTAAGCTTAATTATTAGAAAATAGAGTTGCATGTTGATTTAAAAGAGGAGTTAGTGATGCATGTCAATGTTTGGTTCTTGGATTGTGAGTTTTTGAATTTTTGCCGAATAGAAAATGGTTTTAGAAGAGATTGATTTGTGATTAAGTGAATGCATGCATGTTGATTGAATAATTTGATTAAGGTTTGAGTCATTAGGTGATGTTTGGCTTTGTGCTTCGAAAATCTTGATGAAAATGAGTTAAATGACTAAGGGAAGGCTTAAAACAAGTTAAAAATGTGATATAGGACTTTGCATGTCAAGATTGATCTTTGTATGTGTGTTTTCTTGATAAACCTGAATAGGTTGAATCTTTAAAGTGGTTTGTTGTGAGTAGACTTGATCAAAGTAATGATGGATGGTGAATAGACTAATAAGGAATGAATTATTGTTGCATGCTAAGTTTAGGTTCGAATTTTTGAGTTAATAAGAAAGGAAATTGAATTTGGTGAGATAATCTTGGTAAACACTAAGTTTGTATGATTTAAAAGCAATTGCATGATAGTTTTAAAGGAGATCAATGAGTGCATGCTAGTAATTAGTCTTTGAGTTGAAAATTATGTTCTTGCCGAATGAAAACAAGATAAAAAGGGGATAACTTGGTGATTAAGTGTATGCATGTTGATTTGATGGATTGATTAAGTTGAAATCACTAAGTAGTGCATGGTTTGGTGACTTAATGAATTGAATGATTTAATAAGGAATTAAAACAAGAAAGAAATGTGGTATATAACCTTGCATGTCAAAATCTATTTTTGCATGTTTGATTCTTGATTGTGATAAGTGTTAAGGCCGAATAGGCCATAAGAAATAAAGGTCAAAATTTGATTTTGGTAATTGAAAGAATGATTGAGTGTTATATGTGAAAATCTTTGATTTTGCTTGATTGGATTGATGTTTTGATTCGAATTAAGGAATAAAAGAAAGGGGAATTAAGTCGATTGATATAAGTGATAGTATGCACGTAAATGTTTGGTTGTAAATGTGTCTAGTACTCGTAAAAGAGTAGTGTTAGTGTGATTTGAGAAATAGCCTAGGTCAAGCGAGTACGCTTTGATTGCTAGGTATATAAGGATATGAAAACTATGAGAAAGAATTGTGCTATGTGCTATGTGCTGTGTGCTTATTTGTATAAGCTATACTCGTATAGTTCGAGTCAAGAATATAATCGAGTTATCGTATAGAGTGATCGTTCCGGGAACGAGAGTTGGGAATCTAATTAAGATTTCTGGTTTTATTGTAGATTCGGAGCGTGAGGGCATTCGGGCTAGGAAAGGGAAAAGTATACTAGGTGGCAGTAGTTCAACCCTCAGGAAAGCAATTTCAGGCAAGTAACTCTGATTACTTGTATAAATGATTGTAAAGGAAATGTTGTTCATACCATGTAGAGTATTGAACTGTTAAAGTATGAAACCCTTGCTTTATGAAACCCTGATATTGATTTGAAGTACCCTTTGTTCTTGATAACCTGTTATTGATAATCCTATTGATTTCACCCGTTGATAATCTGCCTTTCTGTTTAAGTTTCCTATAATGCCATGGTCATATTGAACCTTTAAATTATCTTGGATAACTCTGTTAATGATACCCCATTTCTCTTGATCGCCCTAATGATCCCTAAGTTATTACTGATCCTTCAAATTTAGTACCTTATTATCTTTGATGCAGAATTCTTGAGAATTGTTCCTTGCGTATCTTTGATTCACTCCCTGAACTTTGTTTCTTTAAAATCTGAATTAAGAATGAGTTTCGACTTGAAAAAGTCCGAATGATTTCAAAGGCTTGGTAATGATAAAATGAATTTTAGAAAACCTATTTGTTTTTCCAACTCAAGGTTTTTCGAATGAATTCCTGATGGATTGGATTGAGACGTAAGAGGCTAGTGGGACTAGTCCAGTCATGGTAAGAGGCTAGTGGGACTAGTCCAATTTAAGGCTGAAATTATGCCAAATGGTACCTTAAAGACCGGAATGGAGGTTGATACGGGCTGATCACCCGTATATAATGAAATGGAAAGATAAGTGATCCAATCAAGGGTTCTAAATGATTATTTAAAAGGGAACTGAAACTTTTGTTCAGTAAATTGATTTTTGGAAATGAAAATGGTTTATACTGTTTTGAAAAGAGTTGATTATGTTATTGTGGAGCTTAAAGCTCAGAACCCTGATTCCTGAAATTGTTGATCATGTCAATGATTTTATATCTTGAAATACTGTTGCTTTCCTCTACCGAAAGATCTATTTTGATCCTATAATGATTTGTGTTGAATGTCGGCTTTCATCCTATTTCGAGCCTTGTTTCTTGAAAGCCCAACTATTCTTCGGATACCTTTCCTTATCTCAAAGAAAACATAAATGAATATACGGAAATCTGCCACCTAGATTAGCTAAAATAGAATGCCCTAGTTTGTTCAAAGCATATTGAGAATTGTTATTGTAGAACTGCTATTTAGTTACTTGCTGAGTTTTATACTCATTATTTTGTCTTAATCTAACCATGGCAGTTAAGCAAGAAGATGGCCAGGCTTAGGCGCACTGCTCGTAAGAGCGTACCTGGTGGTCCCTACCGTGTTGAGGGCTTCCAGTTGCCAGAGCAGGTAGTACAGGTTATGAGTGAGCTCGTGCCTAGTAAGAGGTGTTTAAAGATACAATGGGTTATCTGTCGTTTCCCAGCCGGAATCGATATTGATTATTTAATAATATTTTGGGTTTGTAAGTTATATTCGTTGATTGGTAGTTGTAATCTTGTCTCATACTTTATCCTGTTGATCCTGTTAGTAGTTAATCGGGGTTTATGCATATTTAATTAGTAGATTAGAGGTGTGTGAGTCCTTATTTCCTAACCCCGAGATTGAGGTCGTCACAACCGCTCCATGTGGAAACACAGTTTTGAAAATAAAAGGTCCAGACCACCTTGATTTGAACTTTCCAGGAAAAAGTTGGAGACGAGAGTTGAATAAAAGAACTTGCTGCCCCGACACAAATGACTTAGGATATAGCTTCCTGTCGTGCCACCTTTTCACTTTTCCTTGTACATTTTGTTGTTCTCGTACGCTTGGAGTCAAAATTCATCAAGTTCATTTAACTGAAGCATTCGCTTCTTCCCAGCTGCATCTAGATCAAGGTTCAACTTCTTCAATGCCCAATAAGCCTTATGCTCAAGCTCCGCAGGTAAATGACATCCCTTACTATTGTGCATATGTTGTGTACTTGATGATTTCATAAACAAAACAACTAAGTAGATTTTATTTAATGAAATAATATAGCACTCGCCGGATAAGGATTATAGTCCCGACGGATAAATCATTATACTCCCGACGGATGATAACTTATTATCCATCGAGTGAGTAGCTTATATAATAATGAGTCTGTAGCATATTTCTGCATACACCTTTGTATACATTCTGTAGTAGCATATAAGTCATGTTGACTTTAACTAGATATGCAGAATAGGTTGATTAATTGTACATAGATGATGTCTTGTAATTCTGCATAAATGAATTGAGGTCAAGTGCCAAAATAGCTACCGACGGATGACTAAACAAAGCCATCAACGGATGATCAAATAGCTATCAACGGATGTTTAATATAGCAGTCGACGGATGATCAATGAAGCCATCAACGGATGATCATAAAGTCGACGGATGATCATGTACTCAACGGATAAAGAATTCAAATATCAGTTGACAGTGACAACTGGTCACATGCGTCGAAGTGTATGCAAATGGAATGAGGAAGCCTATTAACTGGGTAATAGAGAACAAAGTAATAAAGCATTAGACCCGATAGTTTTTATAATGATCCTGTCTTTTGACTTTGTAATCTTGGTAATATATAAACCAAGAAGTAGCAAATAGAAACGAAGTTCTGAGATATAAAAAGTGAGAAATATTTGTAAGCAAAATTATTAGAATTTCTCTGTATTCTCAGTAGTTCATATTTGTAAGCAGCTGTGAGCATTCTTGCACACAGAGTTCTCTCGATATAATATATATCTCTGGTGGAATTGTTTAAATCCACCAGAATGTTTTTAAAGACTCTTATTTTTAATTACTTATGTTTTGATTCACTTAAGTTTTTATTCCGCATTATGCTAATCAACACACTTATATTTATATTCGAGTTCGAACATTTTTATTTTAAGAAAAAGGTTCAAGAATTCCATTCAACCCCCCTTCTGTAATTTTTGCTATATTGTTAAGGGACTAACAATTGGTATCAGAGCAAGCTCTTAACTTATAAGGAGTTTAAAGATCAAAACAATTCAGCAAGATGAACAAGAAGGATGTTGGAGTCAAGATTTTCTTTTCTAGATAAAGATAATTACCATCATTGGAAGGTAAAGATGCATCTTCATATGCTTTCTCAAGATGAGGCCTATGTGGACTGCATAGAAAGAGGCCCTCATGTTCCAATGAGAGCTGCAACAGGAAATGAACCATCAGTCCGCAAGCCAAGGCATGAATGGTCTGATCCTGACATTGAACAAGTCAGGAAGGATAAAAAGGCCATGAATATTCTGTTTAATGGAGTTGATGCAGACATGTTTGACAACATTATCAACTGCAAAACTGAAAGAGATATGTCCTAAGTCCAATCATGTATGAGGATTTAGGAATAACTTTTATGTAATCTGTTTTGATTTCATTGAAATTAATAAAAGACTTGTTTTGTTTTTATTGCGGGCTCTATCTATTTAAATGTTTAAATTAGATATACCACAGTTTAGAGTAAAGCTTTTTATGGATTGTGATGAGATCATAATAATGAGACCTAAAAGATGATAACTCTAAACTTAAATAGTTCATGGTCGTAGGATTACTAACTGGTAATTAATAATCCGCAAATATCGGTACATACTATGCTTGCTTCATTATGAAGGATGTCTGTTCTGATAGACATTTGTGTGGTTACACTATAGCTAGTATGTAGGTGCTTATTATAGAATAAGTTCACTGAACATGACTCACACAGCTGAACAACTGATGGAGTTCACTCACGTGTCAGCAGTTGTTCACATAGTGATAGTTGTACAAGTATCCTTAGACTTCAGGTCATCATAGTCATCTTGTGTACACTGAACTATGCTTTGGTTTAGTTCTTAGTCTCAAGGGACAATTATAAAGGCTCTACTGGGTATAGAAATTTGTACACGAAGATAGTGTATGATCAATAAAGGATCTACCCCTTCCAGTGTAGGAAGAGAATGTTCAATGTTGATCCACTTATGTTAGTTCAGGAATCTCTGGCCAGAGTGAATGAAATTAGAAAGGAGTTTCTAATTTACATAAAATAGAACTAAGCATAGTGAATGGGAAAGCAAGTGATTAAATAAGATAGGCTTTACACAAGTTCCATGGCTTGTATTTAATCGTGACATTGCAGGGTAGAAGGAATAATTGTACGGTAACTACTCACTGAATAGGTTCTTGGTATTCTAAGCAGTGAATTCGTATTATCCGGATAGTCGCGATATGCTGAGAAGTATCCCTCACGATGTAGAATAAATATGATTAATTAATTAATCATATTTAATGAATTAGAGAATTTATATAAATAATGATAAAATAGTTTTATTATTATTTATTTCTACTACCAGCTTAATATTGAACCTACAGGGTCACACCATAAAAGAGAATGATTTAATGGTGGAGAAATTAATTAATAATGGCTGATAATTATTTATTTATTAAATAAATAATTAATTGGCAAATTTAATAATTGATTAAATGAGATTTAATTGATTATAAATTAATTAAGAAAAAGTTCTTAATATTATTAATTAAGAATTTAATTTTTGGAAATTAAATCAAGTGAGAGAATTATTTCTAAAGTATTTAAACAAGGATTAATAATTAAAAGGTGTTTTAATTATTAGTGAGAATAATAAAGGGTTAATAATAATAATATTTTATGGGAAAATTTTCAGCTGAAAATTTTGCCTATAAATATAATATTATAGACCCTATTTTTGCCTCAACCAAAAAGATTTACAAAACCCTAATTCTCTCCATCTCGTCCTCCTTCATTACATCGTTTTCTTGGTGGATATCGATGGAGTGCTTCACACTTGAGTAGCAGCTGCTAAGGATCTCCGTTCATCGTTTTTGGATCGCCATTAAAGACCTCCATCTTTCCATTAACGTAAAACTTCTTAAGGTAAACATACTGAACTACGAATTAAATATTATTTTTCGCATGGATCCTGCGGAGGGTTTCATTTTTTTTAAGATTTAAATTTACGTTTTTGTTGCGTTTATGTGCTAAAAACCCTTCAATGACATCAGAGCTACTTGCGAAAAGTTTTTAATTCGTTTATGTGTTTAACTGTTTTCGATATATGAGCATGTACGTGATTCGCCATGATTTGATGTTGATATAATATGCTTATATATGTATGGTTTTGAATATATGATATTCATGTGAGTTGTATAAGCATAAGATGATTATGTAATCTGTATATATACTGATATATACATGATTTATGTTTGTTCTAATTATGAGAATCATATTAGATACGGATTCTGAATTGGCTGCTGCAGATTTGTTGAAATCTGGGTCTGGTGTCCGATTTACGCAAACCAATACCCTAGTCCATAGGTAAATGAGCGTCTGAACAAAACTGATAGCAAAAGATATCAATGACTCGTCTGTAAGGCGTTTGACGTCGTTTACTGCCCGTAAACAGTGATTCTTGTTTTTCTGATTTGATTCTGATTTTTCTGATTTTTGTCATATTATCTTTTTATGATTAGATCATGGATAATATGATATGTTAAGATCAGATTATGTGTTTTAACATGCTTTTATGTGATGTATGAGCATGGTGGATGGTTATGGCCTTTCGACCTTAGTGTAATGGTTTTGGTTTTGGTTTTAAATACGACTTGCATGTTGTCAATCTTTGTAATCATAAATCTCGAATGTAACTCGAGTTATTCTTGTAAGTTCATTAGATTAGTTTTACTTTCAACCATGTAATGTAATTGAAGACTCAAGAAGACTATCCAATGGTGTTATAGCCGGCATTTTTGTGTAATATTAATTGTGAATTTGGTGTAATTATAAAACCGAATGCAAATATATTCAACTATTGTATGCTTGTGTGAATGAGAATTTCTGCGTCTTAAATTTTCATTATGTGGTATATGATTTTTCAAAGCAAAAGTTTATTTATTTCTTTTATTTTTGATTTATAAGGAATATTTTAAACCTTGAGTAAATTTCTTTTTAAAAGTTATTTTGCTCACAAAATTCAAAAGTGGTTTTATAAAATTTCCAAAAATCCAAGTTATTTTATGGTATAAATTTTATAATTTTTGAACTTGTGTTTTATTTTATAAAAATAAATCTTTATAAATGTTAATTATTATAATTAGCAAATTACATAGTTATCCTTGCATGCAAATCCCTTCTATTCAATCCAAAAGGGCTAAAGAGTCAATAACCACCCCACTAACTCTTATTTCCTAAGCCAAATACCTTCTTTACCCTTGCATGCAAATTGAACCAAGTTCAAGTGGAAGGCTAATCATGTCAATTCTTAATTCCACTCACTTTTGGCAACACAAAAACCATAAAACAAGCAAAGACATGATCATTCACTCCACTCACCACCACACTTTCTCCTCCCTCCCTCCTCCCTCTCTCACTCTCGGCCCTCCTCCCCCTTCACTCTCGGCTTTTAGCCGAAACCCCCTCCCCATTTTTTTTCTTCAATTCTCAACCAAGCTTCCACTCTCTATACAAGTAAATGTTACTTCCCATACCATGATCACTCATATTTCAAAGAGTTTTGAGTAGAAAGTTTAAGTTTAAAGGTTGCATGTAAAGGTTTTAGTTGGAACTCAAAGTACAATCTTGATTCTTATGGATTTAAGGTTGTTTTTGAGAGGACTACAATGAATGGAAAAGTGCCATGTCTTGAGGGGAAACTCTTGATGATTAAATGGCCATTCCCTTCCATTTCATTCGGCCATGACCATATGGGAGCCGAATGAATGGTCCTTAAGACTATTCTTGTTGCTTAATTCGATTTTTGCATGTTTATGTGATAATGGCTTGAATTTTATGGTGAATATTTGATAAAACTCTTTGCATGCTAAATGATCATCTAGGTATATCTTATGCTAGGCTTGCATGTCAATTTTATGATAGAATATATGTAGAAAACATGTTGTTTTGGTTTGCAAAACCCGAAGACATGCATGCATGTGGATTTTTCTTAGAATGTTATAAGATTTTGATCATTTGGAAAGATTTTGTTAGTGAGCTTCAATCTCAGTAGAAATAAGGTGTTAATATTGATTAATGCTCCTTGATGCATGGTAATAATTCGTGGTTATCTTTTATAAAAATGTATATCTTGTTGTTTCAAAACTTGATGATTTGTGAGTTGAGAAGTGTAGTTTCTTTTGTTTTGCCATAATTGCACCTTAGGTAAAGGATGATCTGTAACACCCCCAAATCCGGGGTCGGGGATCCGGGTTGTCACGAGTTCCATTTCTCTTAATAACACCCAATCTTAATAAATAATCAACTACTCTGTACTGTGACCCCACAATAAACACACACACCACAAGTTATAGTCTCAGAGATGAACACTCAGAAATAACACAAGTCCTTATATTCCACAATTATAAACCGTTACACCTTAAAAGAGTTCTGAATAAATTTACATATTCCTTGCCATTAATATATTTCGTATTATACATAAGTCTGGTTCATCAATAGTTGAAAACCTAGCCTATTGGTAGCTCCTACCTCAGCTACGGCGGCATCAACGCTTCAAGAAGACTGCGGAACGTTTTCTAACCGCCTGCGAATCGGGAGCTTGGTCTTGTTCATCTTTTCTATCTATTGTTGTGTGATGAAAGAAGAAAGCAAGGGTGAGCAGCAAGCCCACCAAAATAATATATATAATGATTAACAATATATGAGCCTTCTCATAGTACTCATGAAAGTCTTGGTCAAAAGAAATGAACCAAGTTTGATATCTTAATGCGATGAAGTCGCAAAATATTCAGTATATATACATATATACTTTTCAAATTTTGGAAGTCCTTTTCCATGCATAATATACAAAGAGTTCCAGTTTATAACTGTATAAAACTATCGTTGCAAGGTGATCTCATATATCTAACCTTGTCTCAACGTTTTTCTGAAAATCTTTGATATGCATAAGGTAATCATTTACTAGATATAAGTTTAAAAGATGAAGTTACAAGATACTCCAATATACTTATATCTTTTCCAAATACTACTTGAACTACCACCGTTCAGATTATAATGAGCTTTCAACAGTTCATCACATAGATGAGACTACAAGACAAGATTTGAATAGATTAATCTTTGAATATCATTATAAATAATGAAGTTATGAGATACTTCATTAAGTCCCGATATATATATACACCTATATATATACATTCTTTATACAGTTCCTGAAAACCTCTGTCATGTAAAGTATGAACAGAGTTTGTAACATCCAATAAATTTTTGGAAGGAAAAAGAATTGTGGCATAAACCCGATATCTTGCTGATCAGGAAAAGATACCAATAAGTAACCTTTTCTACTAGTAGATGGACGAATTCCCCACTGGTCACCACCCTGGCCGCAATAGGACCTTATGCTGGACTGCCACTCAGCCACTTACGCATTTGATGGACTCCCACTGAGCCACTTACACTTTCATGGACGCCCACTGAGCCCATGTTGCTTATGTCGACTCAATAGATGGACTTACTTCCCGAACGTTGGGTAAGTAATCGATTCATTTATCAAAATAGCAACCTCGTTGTGAATATAAAATACACCACAGAGCCGGATCCCTCAGGTTTTGAGAGAGTATTTAAATCCCCTTTAAAAGGAAGATCTTAAATATAAAAATGAGTTTTGGGATCCGCTCTAACTTTTAAAATCATTTTGAAGACTCGAAAACATTTTTAAGAATGTTTGGAGTAATGCTGATTTAATGAAATAAATCAGTCCCGATATATTAGAAAATATCTGAATATTATTATTTAAATAATATTCCCATAAGGATAATCTTTATAAAAATAATTGAAGTAGAAGTTTTAAAACTCATACTTGAAATGAATAATAAATCACCAAAGATATACTTATACGCAAGTACTATCTTTATTTGAATAATCAAAAATAAGTTTGATTATTGACACCTTATTCTTTAATAAATTAAAGAATATATTTCAGTAAATAATCGGAGTCATAGGTCCTCAAATGGATATTCAAATAATATTCATTAAATAATATAAACTGAGTCATAAGCCCCCGAATGAATATTCGAAATAATATTCATTAAATAAAATAAAAGGAGTCATAAGTCCTCGAATGAATATTCAAGTAATATTTATTAAATAAAATAAAAGGAGTCATAAATCCTCGAATGAATATTCAAGTAATATTCATTAATTAATATAAAGTTATCGAATAAACCTTATTCGATTAATAGTTTTTAAAACTATTCATATATATACATACATATATATATATATATATATATATATATATATATATATATATATATATAATATACTCGGGAGCCTCGCCTCCCGGTTTTAGAAAAAGTTTACCTTTTACTCCCCTATACTAAGGGTATACGCAAATATCGCTTATCTCTAGCATTTGTATTATGCAACTAATAAACATTTGAACCAACAGATACATAATTCAAGAATATGAAATAGGCATGCATATATACCATATCACATGCTACAATATATCACAAGAATTTGCTAATAACAAATATGCATTTATCGCAAGATCATGCATATACACATATACATCACAACAACGGTTATACGGGGTAGAAAACTTGCCTGAGTGACTGGGGATTACAAATGGCTCGGGACGAGTCTGGTAACCTATAAACAACATATAAGTTGGAATTAAATCAAAGTCACTTGTAAAACTATACTTTAACCAAATTAGACTCTAACGCTCGCTTTGCGCTTACTGATTCTCTTAAGTCGCTCGAGTACCCTCGGCTCCACCATTTTTAATAAATTAACCATTACGAGTTTTAAGGCGATTCTTTCGCGAGTGTCTTACCAACTTCCTATTACACTTTACATAAATGTTTCATACTCCAATTATTCCTTTAAGGTCTTTAACCTATGTTTCAAAGTAAGGCGAGGGGTAATGGTTCGTTCGCGAAACGTCGTTACTTAAAACGACCGTTTCTCCTAAACCGTACATCGGAATCAAACGAACCACATATCAAAACGAAGCTTGTAACATGAACTATCTAATCAAGGCAATGGTCAAAACCTAGCAGGGAGTTATCGGGTCCTAATGTTATGAACAAAAGTAGTCTAAAGTAAATCGGACATTACGACGGCTATGTTTACGCGATTTCCCAATTTTATACCATTCCAATTCAACCACCAATCAATCCCAATTCATTCATACAACCAACATCCATCCACACTACATCATAACAGCCCCAATCAACTCAATATTAACAATTTATACTTATTCTTAAACTTGAATTTAAACTATACTTAAGTCCTTTAACCAAACCATAAGATTTCAACATTCAATTCACTACCATTCCAACCCAAACTCTAAACCAACAAGCATCAAGCTACACTTTTACCATAACTATCAAAATCATCCTAATATACAAAGTAAATCTAGGGTTTGGAGATGTTATACCTTCCTTGAAGTGATGTGAGTAGCTAGGAAGCCTTAAGAAGCCTTGAGATGTCTTTAGGATGCTTGGATCTTAAAGGAAAAACAAGAAAAATCAAGTTAAAAACCTTGAAATCACTATTCATTGTCTTCTTCATTGATTTCTTGGAGAAGATTGAGAATGAATTGGAGGCTTAAACTCATAGGATAGCTATATCTATGCATAAGGAGTACTAGATATTTAACTTACCAATTAAGGAAGCTTGGAACTTGAATTTTGAAAATTTCTCTTCTTGAAATGGAGAAAAGCCGAGAGCAAATGTGGGAGAAATGAAATGATTTTGTGTTTTTGATTTGTTTTGGCTAGCTTGGTTGTTTTTGTTTTGTTTTTGGTTAATTACCTTTCTAACCTTGAACTTTGTGTGGTTTTAAATCAACCACATCTCCTTCCCCTTATGTCATGCTTATGATGTCATCATCCCTTACTTGCCCTCTTCTTATTGGTTGGATGACCTCATCATCCCTAACCTCCTTGATTAACTTCCTAATTGTTTGCCTAATGACCGCTGATCTGTTATACGGTTCGCTTAACTTTCGTTTTCGTTTATCGTTTGAGGGATCATACCCGGGATCTTATTACTTGGGTTTCCTTAACCTTTCTCAATACATTATATTCCTTTTATGATCCTCTCTTATAATCCTTTAATTTAAATCCTCTTTATCCTGTTACCTTATACTCAATTCTTTCCGTATCTAGTGGATTTCCGGGAAAAATCAAAGTGTTCGGAATTGGATTCTGATGATCTTTACATACAATTATATACCATATAGAGTACTAATAAAATCTCAGAATATCCATAACAGAACCCCTACATAGTGTGGCATGAAAAGTTTTCTCATTCAGCAAAAACACTATTCATAAGGGTTTCAAAAATTTCCAAAAATTGGGGTTATTACAGTCTCCCCTCCTTAAAAGGATTCCGTCCCGGAATCAGATAGAAAATGAATAGGGATACCCTCTTAGCATTGCACTTTCTAACTCTCGAGTAAATTTTCCCACATTGTGGTTCTTCCATCAAACTCTGAATAGTTTGATAACCCTTCTCCTAAGCACTTGTTCCTTTTCACTCTATAACCCTTCCTGGTTGCTCTATATAGGTTACGTCGGGTTGCATGTCTATGCGCTCATATGCCCCTATTTATCTGGCATCCGAATTACATTTCCTTAACATTGATACGTGGAACACATTATGAACTTGCTACAGGTTCGGGGGTAGGGCTAGCTCATATGCTAACTTCCCAATATGTTTTAGTATATCCAAGGGTCCGACAAATTGTGGACTTAGCTTTACTTTCCTTCCGAACCTCATCAATCTTTTCCAAGGGTTTCCAAGGGGATACCTTTAAAAACACTAGGTCCCCTACTTCCTATTCTTTGTCCTTTCGTGTCAACTCAACATACTTCTTATGTCCATCTTGAAAGGAATATGTCCTAAGTCCAATCATGTATTAGGATTTAGGAATAACTTTTATGTAATCTGTTTTGATTTCATTGATATTAATAAAGACTTGTTTTGTTTTTATTACGGGCTTTATCTATTTAAGTGTTTAAATAAGATATACCATAGTTTAGAGTAAAACTTTTTATGGATTATGATGAGATCATAATAGTGAGACCTAAAAAGATGATAACTCTAAACTTAAATAGTTCATGGTCATAGGATTACTAACTGGTAATTAATAATCCGCAAAGATCGGTACATATTATGCTTGCTTCATTGTGAAGGATGTCTGTTCTCATAGACATTTGTGTGGTGACACTATAGCTAGTATGTAGGTGCTTATTATAGAATAAGTTCACTGAACATGACTCGCCCAGCTGAACAACTGATGGAGTTCACTCACGTGTCAGCAGTTGTTCGCTTAGTGATAGTTGTACAAGTATCCTTAGACTTGAGGTCATCATAGTCATCTTGTGTACACTGAACTATGCTTTGGTTTAGTTCTTAGTCTCCAGGGACAATTATTAGGGCTCTTCTGGGTATAGGAATTTGTACACGAAGATAGTGTATGATCAATAAAGGATCTACCCCTTCCAGTGAAGGAAGCGAATGTTCAAGGCTGATCCACTTATGCTAGTTCAGGAATCTCTGGCCAGAGTGAATGAAATTAGAAAGGAGTTTCTAATTTGCATAGAACTACGCATAGTAAATGGTAAGCAAAGTGATTGAATTAGATAGGCTTGACACGAGATCCATGCCTTGTATTTAATCGGAACATTGAAGGGTAGAAGGAGTTTATTGTACGGTAACTATTCACTGACAGGTTCTTGGTATTCTAAGCAGTGAATTCATATTATCCGGATAGTCGCGATATGTTGAGAAGCATCACTCACGATGTAGAATAAATGTGATTAATTAATTAATCATATTTAATAAATTATAGAATTTATATAAATAATGATAAAATAGTTTTATTATTATTTATTTCTACTACCGGCTTAATATTGAACCTACAGGGTCACACCATAAAAAGAGAATGATTTAATGGTGGAGGAATTAATTAATAATGGCTGATAATTATTTATTTATGAAATAAATAATTAATTGGCAAATTTAATAATTGATTAAATGAGATTTAATTGATTATAAATTAATTAAGAAAAGTTCTTAATATTATTAATTAAAGGATTTAATTTTTAGAAATTAAATCAAGAGAGAGAATTATTTCTAAAGTGTTTAGAAAAAGGATTAATAATTAAAAGGTGTTTTAATTATTAATTAGAATAATAAATGGGATAATAATATTATTATTTATGGGAAAATTTCAGCTGAAAATTTTGCCTATAAATACACTATTATAGACCCTATTTTATTCTAACCCGAACAAACCCGAAAACCCAAAAAGTTTGGAAAACCCAATTCTCTCCACCTTCTTCCTCCTCCTTAACATCGTTTTCTTGGTGGATACCGGTGGAGTGCTTCACACTTGAGGAGCAACTGCTAAGGATCTCTGATCGTTGTCTCCGAATTATTTTAAAATGTTAGATTCGATCCCTCGAATTTTTATTCATGATCTGTATGTTTTTATTTGGATTTTGTATGTGTAAAAGTGTTTTTCCATGCCCCCGCTGCGTTAAAAATCCAACACATCTTGGGCTACTACCAGCCGTCCTCTGATTAGATCTATTATATCCTTGGTCCTTTGGACTACTGCGGGTCCGAGCATCTTGCGCTCTACAACTTCATCCTAACATAAGGGAGATCGACATTGTCTTCCCTCAAGGATCTCATAAGGCGACAACTCGATAATGACATATGATCTATTGTTGTAAGAAAACTCAATCCGTGTTAAGTGATCATTCCAATTTCTTTCAAGTCTATTGCACAGACTCTCATTATAGCTTTTAGCATTAGAGCTTTTGCTTCTCAATACCCATTCTTTTCCAGTTCGTAATCGCTACTACCTTCCGTTCCTAATATTTTACTGGTTATACTTTTGCTCGTTAGCGTTCTATAACCTTTTAATAACCTCGTCAACCTTAGTATCACGAATGTGTTTCCATTCCGAATACCACCACAATTTTACTACTCCTTTTCAGCTGCTTCTATCTTCGAAAGCTTAGTCCTTCATATAGAAGTAAAAGAATTTATTGAGAGATCACTATGATCATGAACACTTGTTATATCGCATAGTTAGTACAGAAGGTGGCCAACCTTTAGTACTTGACAAGCAATTAAACAACATGTGGTATCCTACTAGGCTTCTATCACACAGATAGATAGTCATTCGGCAATACCTCCCCTTCTGGAAGGGTTGTTCTTCTCAACTTACATGAAATGAAAACGAGAGAAAAGAACGAATTGAAGAGAATTGTATATATAAAAAAATATACTGCCACCAAATATCTGGCTTGGAACCTACCTCTGAACTATAGAGGTTTGTCATAGGAGAACAAAACATATATGTATTTATATCAACATCAAGTATTATAGCATCGTATTTCACATGCCTAAATATTTTTGCTATTCCGTCCATCATTCTATGGACCCATGCTCTTCCTCGAGCTTATACACAATCACCTTTGAAACTCCCTCAATATTGAAAAACGAATCTGGGATCTCATTCTAGACATCATCGTTACTAGAATTCTATGCTTGCACCGCAACCTTCCTCATATAGTAATACGACTCTCTTTTCATAAGAGGGAATAAATATTCAATAGATAGATACTCTACTTAATTAGTCTATCAATGATAACTTATACACTACCACGACCCGATTAGTGGTACTCAATCTCAACATCCATTCCAATACAACTTTCACGGTTGTAAACAGCTCATTACTCGCAGAATCATTGCTGCATTACTATGGTCCACCACTGACCTACTGTCGTCATTCACTTTCCATGAAATCTTAATATCTAACCATACGGAGTCCATACATGTCGTATAGAATACTTCTAAGGAGTTAACATAACCACCAATCATAATTCATGAAGAACACTCCAAACTCTGACATACTTTCATGACATGAAGCAGATAAAATTGCAGAAGAGTTTCAATCAAAGCAACGATAGCAGGTTAATACCATTCTTAATCATATGCCTTCAATAGAAGACTTAACTCAAAGGTTCTTCTAGTCCTTTTTGAAACATGGTCCTGGCTTATCTCAAGATAGTACCTTCTGAGATAGATAGCCCGCTCATGGCGATTACACGAATTAAACCTTTACCAACTACTATTACGGTTGGGTATTGCACAGTCATCAGAAGGAATGTCAATCTTCCAAACCATAATACAACCTTCACAGCTTTAACCATCATCACTGTATTCTTTTGGCACAAGCGCCTATAATTATCCTCTTACCTTTAAAGTGTCGGCCACCTCTTTGGCCTTTCCTGATAGTAAAATTTCCTTACAGTCAATGTCATTTTAACCACCTCCAAATAAATTTTCTACCTCATTTCCAATCACTGCTTGTGTGAAGATGTTTTCCTAAGAATCTGATGAGTAAAAAAAAATATCACCATTTTTCCATAAGTTATTGCCTCAGTCTTTAGAGGTTAATCATTATCGCGACTGACACTCGATCGTACTTAGAACATCTTTTTATCTTAGGACCTAACTGCCCTGAACAATTTCGACCTTCACTGGTTCGATCCAGAATTTCTCGTGGTTTTAACACGTGCCCCACTTGGCATCATTATAATTACGTCATATTTCCTTTATCAACATTTTTACTCTTGAGAATTTTGAATATTACCTTTCTCCTTGTAAAACCTCTAAGGTTATCCTTCAATCGTTCCTCCTGTATTCCCTAGATACAGGGCATATCAAAATACCATTTACTAATACTAGAACCATTGTCTATATACTTCTGAAAAATTTCTCCACTGATTCTTAAAGGTTGGTATTACCTTAATCCTTTCCAATTCATACTGTCAAAACTCATACTATCCCTATTAAGGGTAAAATGCCAACCTTTATGCATTCCCCTAGGATTCGTTTTAAGTTACCGATGTTCTATCCTTGATTCCAACTTTAAAAAGGTACATGCATCCTTCCATGGATAAATCAAGTCATATATCCCTGATAAGGGTGTCTCATTCAATCATTCCCACCTCGATAGTATATGCCTAGTTTCACAATAACATCTGTATTCAAAATGAGGTCAACAATATGGCCTCCGAAAGATAACAACGGTTATCCGCTTTTCTTGCCTAATTTGGTAACGATAACAAGGATGTTCTGGAAGATATTGGTCGTGTTCAACGTGAACCTCTTCTTAATAATTCCTTATTTACTTTTTTTGTTTATCTCAACAGTCACTTCAATGTTGGGATATCTTTCATACCTAGCGTCTCCCTTTCTGGGTATCGAGCCACCGATCTTACACTTCACATTCTTGAAGGTCACTTCCTTCATCCAAGAAGGCCCAAGCTAGGCCCTTGAGCCACATCAAGTTTGTGAGATGCCCTTAGGTCAGGAGAGTCTTGTGTAAAAGTTTTGAAGGAAAACTTATAGTTTAAGAGTGTCTAATGCACTCAAGAAACCATAGTTGTCATTCTGAAATTTGCACTAGTGAGCACTTTCACTTATCACATAGTTTTATAACACTTAGGAGTGAGAATTAGGTCAACCACCATAGTTTTAAGATATTATAAGGTCAGAAGAATAAAAGTCACAAGTGAGGGTCAATAGGTTTTGGATAGTTTAGTAAAGGCACATCGAGTTAGGAAGCCAAAATTAGAAGACTTTGTCTAGTTTAGCGACCAAGTGACTTAAGTTGTGAGTCGAGATCATCCAAGCCTAGTGTTGCATTATGGTATATATGGTGTTATTTGGTATTAATATATGATATGTGATTATGTGGCTATGTGTGAACATTTGTAATTTAAAAGTGAATATAAAATTAAGTGCATATAGGCCTAAGTGCCATCCGTGTTAAATTTCGGGTTGTAAATAGATTAAGTTGGTGAGAATATATTATAATCAGGATTATCATTATTATTGTAGGATCTCAAGTCGAGGGAAAACTTGCCATAAAGGTTGAGTGAAGCTCCATTTGTTGCTCCTACCAGTCAGACCAGACCAGCCTTTCTCAAGGCAAGTGATTCAACCTGTCTTTCGAATTCACTGTAAATAGTTCATATATATCGATGCAATTATCCTGAGTCATTTTGATATATTTAAATCAAGCGTATCTTTTGTTTATCTTTGAGTTATATAGAGATGACATGAACCCTCGAGTACGTATTGCAAGTAGTTCAAACGTCTTTTCATGATAGTTGAATGCCATGATAAAATGAAGAGTTGTTATATTACTTGATTGATCCTCTTGATTAACATGCTGATGATTCCTAAGTATTGATATCTCATCCTGATACTTGAATCCCTATAGAAACTTACCTTGAATCCTGAAAGCCAGATATTTATCAAAGTGATTCCTTATTGATTGATACCCTCTTTCTTATCCTAAAGCTTGACAATTCTGATATATCCTGAGCTAAAGATCATCTCTTCATACCTTAACACCCTTAGTATTCATGAAGCTTATCTTCTTGATGATCCAACACCTGTACCTTGACGAGAAACCATTTCTTTAAGCCCAATTTGGCATTACCCCTTCATATTATCCATTAGCCTCACTAAATTTCCTTGTCCAAGTTTTGACATATGAAAACCTTATAGTTACCCTAATAGAGTAAAGTTTTGTGAATCATGGCCCTGAGATTTAGTACCATATTTCTCGTGTTTCGAGTTGATCTATAATCCCTTGATAAAAATGTTTACTGTTAAAAGAGATTTTGTTATAATTCGGCATCAGTTTTTGAAATAAATAAAATGTGGGTTTTCAGTCCCAAAGGGGGATAAATGTTTTCTTTGAATAGTGGATCTGGACTGAGACGCGAGTCCTTTCCACACTTATATTAGGCTTAAAAGTTTCCTAGGGATTCCCATTAATGTTTTAGAACCCAGCGAGGTTCGGGATTACTTCGCGGCTGATCACCGGCTGTAATCCGTAGCGTCATAAAATGATTTTGATTAAGACATGATTTTAAAATTGTTTTGATACAAGCAAAATGATGCCATCACACATAGTTTTATCTCTCGTTATCATTGGTTATGTCTTTCCATTGTCATTCTTTAATGTATATCTCGATTTATGTTTTGTATCGTACTGTTAGCACTTGTTGAGCATTTGGCTTACTCCTTGCTTTACCCTGATATTACAGCTAACAGCTATGGTTAGATTCAAGCAGACTGCCCGTAAGACCTGTGATGCCGATGCCTATGTTCGAGCTCAGGTAGAATAAGTGATAGTAGTTTGTGTGAGAGACTCGGTATTTAAGATCAGATGTAATAGTTGGTAGTGTTGGGCTATTCCAAACCCTAAACTGTAAGATCTTGGATTTGGTTGTGTTATTTCTGTTAAAATTTTGTAATAGCTATATTTAATTTGCTGTTTAAGTTGGGGGCGTGACAAATGGAGGTGATACAAAGAAGAAGACGAGGCATACAAGAAGTCTAAACAAAGAAGAAGACTTATATAATAAGTAGTTGTATTTATTTCCATCACCATATTAGATTGACCTTGATCTTTATCATGAGCTTGATAAAGATCACATAGGATGGGGCCATAACCAAACACATTTACTTTATTGCACTTTACATTTACTTGTTTATTTAATTTTATATATGAGATATATGCCTATGTTTACCATGCGATGATAGATTTAGGTGAACTTAAATCAATATAAGGCGTGCTCTAGAAAATCTAGAATAGGAATCATTTCTTGACTTAACAATAAATATTATGAATACGATCATGAGATTCTTGTGTTTATGAAACACGTAACTGAATATGAATTTTCAATATTGAGAGAAAGGATGATTCTGTCAACAACAGATTTCTATCTGTAAGAAAGGGTTATTAAGTGATGCCTCTTGACAATGCTCCACCCGATCTGGGAATCATCTGATTATCGATTATTGATTTGAAATATTTAATTTAAAAGGAAGAATCTCTTTATAATATGATTATGATTGTAACGTAATATAATCCCTCTAAAATTAAAAAATATCAAGTAGTAATTGGCCAATGACACAACGGGCTTGTGTCGGTCATAGCCTTCCAACATGGTAGAAAGTGGTTCTTATTTTTAAATCATTGTCGTTTCGTGCTATAGCCGAGGGCTTTGATTTTGAAATAAGAGATACTTGTCTATTACATAGAGATGT
This sequence comes from Apium graveolens, assembly GCF_009905375.1. Taxonomy (NCBI): domain Eukaryota; kingdom Viridiplantae; phylum Streptophyta; class Magnoliopsida; order Apiales; family Apiaceae; genus Apium; species Apium graveolens. Next base: position 228,843,805 of record NC_133652.1, read on the forward strand.
GTACATTGAATTAGAATCTAAAGTTTGGTACGTGCTACAGCCGTGGGCCGTTGGAGACTGATTCAATTGTACAAAATGTTGGGTTAGACTTGACTTAGAATATTGAGTTTGTCGTGTCACAGCCGTGACTCAATTATTGAAGAGGCTAAACTTATATTAGGGAATAACATAAGATGTAATTGACAAGAGTTGTCTGCCTATTGAACATCTCATGACGTTTCGTGCCACAGCCGAGGTTGTGTGATGAAATGTAGGATCCCTATTCCCACTAGCATTATGAATGCTTAATTTTCACTTAGGGGGTTGAAAAAAATTAGATAAACTAGTGGGAGACACTTATGAATAAAGACCCGATTCATATAGTGTTTTGAAATAAAATTGAATATTTGCTAAGTGTTGTTATGTGTTTATCATTTACAGATTTACTATATTCGTCATTTTTCTGCACTATCACTCCGGAGCATACTAGATGCTCACAAGTTGATTGGTCCTAATTTAGCTGTTTGTTTTCGCTGTAATAAGTTGGGGCACTGGAAGAGGAACTGCAAGGTTTACCTTGCAGAATTGAAGAAGAAGAAGGGTAGTAAGACTACCGCTTCTGATTCAGGCATGTTCATGATCGAAGTTAATATGTCACTAGGTCAAATTTCTACTTGGGTATTAGATACCGCCTGTGGTTCTCATATTTTCAATTCGTTGCAAGGACTAAAGGGAAGTAGGACTCTTGAAAAAGATGAGGTGATTCTACGTATGGCCAATGGAGCAAGGGTTGCGGCCATATCTGTAGGATCATTTAGTTTACATATGCCTACGGGCAAGACTATTATTTTGAATAATTGTTATTACGTTCCCTCTATTGTGAGGAATATTGTTTCTATTCCTATGTTGGATGTGGATGATTTTTCATTTATTATTAAGAATAATGAATGTTCTATCCTTAGAGATAATGTTTTTTTTGGACATGGCATTTTAAATAATGGTCTGTATGTATGTGACGTAGAGCATGATTTACTTCAGATTGAACAAACTAATAAAAGAAAACGAGATGATGAAAATCTGACCTATTTATGGCACTGTAGGCTAGGTCATATTAGTGAAAATAGACTGCGGACATTGCATAAGGAAGGGTTACTTGACCCCTTTGATTTTGAATCATATCCTAAATGCGAGTCTTTTCTATTGGGTAAAATGACCAAATCTCCATTTAGTGGACATGGAGAGAGGGATGCAGATTTGCTAGGATTGGTACACACAGATGTATGTGGACCAATGTCTACGCAAGCCATGGGTGGATTTTCGTACTTCATTACTTTCATAGATGATAGATCTAGATTCGGATATGTGTATTTGATGAAACACAAGTCTGAAGCCTTTGAAAAGTTCAAAAATATAAACATGAAGTGGAGAAACAAACCAAACACAGTATTATAACTCTTCGATCAGATCGAGGTGGTGAATTGAATGGAGAGTTTCTAGATTATCTCAAAGAAAATGGTATAGTCTCCCAGTGGACTCCTCCATATACTCCACAGTTAAATGGGGTATCTGAAAGGAGAAATCGAACTTTGTTAGACATGGTTCGGTCCATGATGAGCTATGCAAATCTTCCAGTATTCCTATGGGGTTATGCATTGGAAACCTCAGCATATTTACTGAATAAGGTGCCTTCCAAATCTGTTCCTCAAACACCATATGAGATATGGAAAGAAAGGAAACCGAGTCTTAAAAACGTTAAGATTTGGGGATGTCCAGCTTATGTCAAGAAAGTTGACCCAGATAAGCTGGAATCTCGATCCGTAAAATGTAATTTTGTGGGATATCCTAAAGAGACTTTGGGGTATTACTTTTACACCGATTATCGGGTGTTTGTCTCCAGACATGCTACCTTCTTGGAAAAGGAGTTTATCCTTGAAGGAAACAGTGGGAGCAAAATTGAACTTGATGAAGTTCAAGAAGCACAAACTACTACGGATCAAGTGGAAACACCTGTTCAGACTGAACAACCTTCTGTGGAACAGCCCATTCGTAGGACAGGGAGAGTGTCTCGCCAACCTGAGAGGTATTATGGCCTTGCCATTAAGAATGACAATGAGTTGTTAATCATTGATGATGACGACCCTGTGACCTATAATAAGGCTATGAGTAGTGTTGACTCAGAGAAATTGCATAGTGCCATGAAATCCAAAATGGAATCTATGTATACCAACCAAGTATGGACTCTGGTTGAGGCGCCTGAAGGTGTTAAGCCTATTGGGTGCAAGTGGGTATACAAAATAAAGATTGGAGCAGATGGCCAGGTGGAGACCTATAAGGTCATGCTCGTGGCAAAAGGATTCAAATAAAGGAAAGGGATTGACTTTGATGAAACTTTTTCGCCTGTAGCCCTGTTAAAATCAATTCGGATTTTGCTTGCGATTGCTGCTTACTACGACTATGAGATCTGGCAAATGGATGTGAAAACGGCCTTCCTCAATGGGGGAGCTTGAGGAGAAAGTGTATATGACAAAGCCATAGGGTTTTCTTTCCAAGGGAAATGAACACCTAGTGTGTAAGCTGCTGCGAACCATATATGGTTTAAGGCAAGCTTCTCGTAGATGGAACATCCATTTTGATGAGACAATCAAAGAGTTTGGTTTTATCAAAAACATAGATGAACCATGTGTCTACAAGAAGGTTAGTGGGAGCGCGGTAACATTTCTTGTATTGTATGTGGATGACATACTTCTTATAGGAAATGATATACCGATGCTACAATCAGTCAAAGTATGGCTATCAAAGAACTTCACCATGAAGGACTTGGGAGAATCATCCTTCATTCTCAGTATGAAGATCTATAGAGATAGATCTAGAAGAATGATAGGTCTTACCCAGGGTACATACATCCAGAAAATGTTTAAAAGGTTTAGCATGGAAAACTCCAAAAGACGTCTCATACCGATGAGCCATAGAGTGTCCCTTTCCGAAAAAATGTCTCCTAAGACACCTAAGGAAAGAGAGTGTATGAGTAAGATTCCTTATGCTTCAGCAATAGGATCTATCATGTACGCGATGTTGTGTACAAGGCCTGATGTTGCTTATTCAATTAGTGTGACGAGCAGATATCAGTCCAATCTAGGTGAAGACCACTGAAAAGCAGTGAAAAACATCCTTAAGTACTTGCGAAGGACTCAGGACATTTTTCTTGTTTTTGGTGGTGAATCTGAGTTGAAAATAGAGGAGATGTCAACGTCGAGAGAGTTGACACACATAAAAACGTAGCAGATCCACTCACAAAGCCACTTTCTCAGAGTCACTTTGATCGTCATAAAGACAAGATGGGTATTAGATACCAGAGTGATTGGCTTTAGTACAAGTGGGAGATTGAAAGAGATATGTCCTAAGTCCAATCATGTATGAGGATTTAGGAATAACTTTTATGTAATCTGTTTTGATTTCATTGATATTAATAAAAGACTTGTTTTGTTTTTATTGCGGGCTCTATCTATTTAAATGTTTAAATTAGATATACCACAATTTAGAGTAAAGCTTTTTATGGATTATGATGAGATCATAATAATGAGACCAAAATGATGATAACTCTAAACTCAAATAGTTCCTGGTCGTAGGATTACTAACTGGTAATTAATAATCCACAAAGATCGGTACATACTATGCTTGCTTCATTATGAAGGATGTCTGTTCTCATAGACATTTGTGTGGTGACACTATAGCTAGTATGTAGGTGCTTATTATAGAATAAGTTCACTGAATATAACTCACACAGCTGAACAACTGATGGAGTTCACTCACGTGTTAGCAGTTGTTCACATAGTGATAGTTGTACAAGTATCCTTAGACTTGAGGTCATCATAGTCATCTTGTGTACACTGAACTATGCTTTGGTTTAGTTCTTAGTCTCAAGGGACAATTATAAGGGCTCTACTGGGTATAGGAATTTGTACACGAAGATAGTGTATGATCAATAAAGGATCTACCCCTTCCAGTATAGGAAGAGAATGTTCAATGCTGATCCACTTATGTTAGTTCAGGAATCTCTGGCCAGAGTGAATGAAATTAGAAAGGAGTTTCTAATTTACATAAAATAGAACTAAGCATAGTGAATGGGAAAGCAAGTGATTAAATAAGATAGGCTTGACACAAGTTCCATGCCTTGTATTTAATCATGACATTGCAGGGTAGAAGGAATTAATTGTACAGTAACTACTCATTGAATAGGTTCTTGGTATTCTAAGCAGTGAATTGGTATTATCCGGATAGTCGCGATATGCTGAGAAGTATCCCTCACGATGTAGAATAAATATGATTAGTTAATTAATCATATTTAATAAAGTAGAGAATTTATATAAATAATGATAAAATAGTTTTATTATTATTTATTGCTACTACCGGCTTAATATTGAACCTATAGGGTCACACCATAAAAGCGAATGATTTAATGGTGGAGAAATTAATTAATAATGGCTGATAATTATTTATTTATGAAATAAATAATTAATTAGCAAATTTAATAATTGATTAAATGAGATTTAATTGATTATAAATTAATTAAGAAAAAGTTCTTAATATTATTAATTAAGAATTTAATTTTTGGAAATTAAATCAAGTGAGAGAATTATTTCTAAAGTGTTTAGAAAAAGTATTAATAATTAAAAGGTGTTTTAATTATTAGTGAGAATAATAAAGGGTTAATAATAATAATATTTTATGGGAAAATTTTCAGCTGAAAATTTTGCCTATAAATATACTATTATAGACCCTATTTTTGCCTCAACCAAAAAGATTTACAAAACCCTAATTCTCTCCATCTCCTCCTCCTTCATTACATCGTTTTCTTGGTGGATACCGGTGGAGTGCTTCACACTTGAGGAGCAGCTGCTAAGGATCTCCGTTCATCATTTTTGGATCGCCATTAAAGACCTCCATCTTTTCATTAACGTAAAGCTTCTTAAGGTAAACATACTGAACTACGAATTAAATATTATTTTTCGCATGGATCCTGCGGAGGGTTTCGTTTTTTTAAGATTTAAATTTACGTTTTCGTTGCGTTTATGTGCTAAAAACCCTTCAAAAACTGCCAAGGAAGTTTGGGATACTATACAGATAATCTGTGATGGCACTGAGCAAGTTAGAGAAAATAAGATGCAGCTCTTGATTCAGCAATATGAGCATTTTCACAATGAGGAAAGTTAGTCACTCACTGACATTTTTAGTAGGTTTCAAAAACTACTAAATGCTCTCAAATTGCATGGAAGGGTCTATCAGACTAAAGACTCTAATCTGAAATTCCTTAGATCTCTTCCAAAGGAATGGAAACCAATAACAGTCTCATTAAGAAACTCACAAGATTATAAGGAGTTTACTTTGGAGAGACTGTATGGCATCCTAAAAACCTATGAGCTTGAAATAGAGCAGGATGAAAGGATGGAAAGAGTAAAGAAGAAAGGAGGATCCATTGCACTAGTTGCTGAGTTGGAAAAGGAGAAGGAAGTGAAGATGAAAGCTGTTGAATCAACTTCAAAGGTCTGTGAGAACAATGGCAAGGGGCTTGCAGTATAAAGTGAAGATTAACTAAGCCAAGATGACATGGAGGACATTGATGAGCACCTAGCATTTCTTTCCAGGAGATTTTCCAAACTCAAGTTCAAGAAGAACTTTGGAGCAGCCAAGCCCAATATAAACATGGTGGATAAGTCAAAATTCAAATGTTTCAAATATGGCTTGGCAGGGCATTTTGCCAGTGAGCGTAGGAAGTCAGATTCCAGTAAGAAAAAGTTTGAGTCTGTGGATTATAAGCAAAAATATTTTAATCTACTCAAGCAAAAGGAAAGGGCTTTTATTACACAAGAAAATGACTGGGCAGCAGATGGTCTGGATGAAGATGAAGATGTCAGCTATGTCAATCTAGCCCTAATGGCCAAGTCTGATGAAACAGAGACAAGTTCCTCAAGGAATCAGGTAATTACTACAAACCTTACACATTTATCTAAAGCTGAGTGTAATGATGCCATTAATGACATGTCTACAGAGTTATATCATTTGCGTGTTATACTTAAGTCTCTCACTAAAGAAAATGCTAAAATCAAAGAAAACAATTTGTTTTTAAGTGAGAGGAATAATGTGCTTGAGTCTCAGTTTATTGATTTTGAGAAATTAAGAATTGAGTGTAAGATTGCTAAGGAGGAATTAACTGAGTCCTTGAAAAAGGAAGAAATTTTAACGAAGCAGCTCGAGCGTGAACACGAAGTGATTAAAGCATGGAAAACATCCAGGGATGTCCACGCTCAAATCACCAAAGTTCAAGGAATCGAGTCTTTCTGTGATAAAGCCTGGAAAAAGAACAAAGAGAAATTAGAACCTAATTTGGTAGATGGTCTGCTAACAGATGTAGACTCGACGGGTGATGAGGACTATCCATCGGATAACAAAAAGTGTTATCCGTCGAATGATGAAAATCCTCATTCGTCGGCTGTGAGCAAGCCCATTAGCAAAGCCAAACTAGTTAAGCTGAATGAGAAGTATGGGTCTGTTTCCAAGAATTTTGTTTCAGGAGAGTCAAGTCAAGTTAAGAAAGGGAAAAAAGGCTAATATTGGTCACATGACTATCAAACAGTTAAGTGACAGACTTGAAAAAATTGAGGTAAAAACAGAGACTAAAAGGAAAAACAATAGGAATGGTAAAGTAGGGATTAACAAACACAATAACTATACACCTGATAAATATGCTCCCAGAAAAATCTGTGTCAAGTGTGGTAGTGTAAATCATCTGTCTGTTAATTGCAAATCTGCCATGCCTACTTCCATGTCTGTGCAGCCTTAATTTCCCAACATGAATGCCATGCCTCTCATGCCTGTTAATGCTATGTCTACACAGAACATGAATACACAGTTTGCTAATATACCATTTGCACCTAATCCTTATTATGCTGCATACAGTATGCCACAAATGCCATTTAGCATACCTTACTGGAATAACATGTTTACCCACATCATGCCATTTCCTGTTAGTCATAGTATGCATGATAATTCTGTTGCAATGAATGGTTTCAAAGGCTCAACTCAAATGACTAAGAATGAATCTGAAATTCCTAAGTCAAATGAAATAAGGCCTAAGAAACAGAAAAAGAAAGCTAACAAGGCAGGACCCAAGGAAACTTGGGTACCAAAATCAACTTGATTTGATTTTGATGTGTGCAGGGAAACAGAAAGAATCTTTGGTACTTGGATAGTGGTTGTTCAAGACACATGACTGATGATTCTACCCTGCTCACAGAGTTCAAAGAGAGAGCTGGCCCAAGTATTACTTTTGGAGATGACAGCAAGGGTTATACTGTGGGATATGGCTTGATTTCAAAGGACAATGTCATCATTGAGGAGGTTGCCTTAGTGGATGGTCTCAAACACAATCTGTTGAGTATCAGCCAGCTTTGTGATAAAGGCAATTCAGTAACCTTCAACTCAGAAGCCTGTGTTGTGACTAATAAAAGAAGCAACAAAGTGGTTCTCACTGGTGTGAGAAAAGGAAATGTGTACCTAGCTGATTTCAACTCATCTAATGCAGAATCTGTAACTTGTCTTCTCAGTTAAGCAAGTCAAGATGAATGTTGGCTATGGCATAATAAGTTATCCCATTTAAACTTCAAGACCATGAATGAGCTGGTAAAGAAAGAACTAGTAAGAGGCATTCCTCTAGTGGAGTTTTCAAAGGATGGACTGTGTGATGCCTGCCAAAAAAGGGAAGCAGATTAAAGCATCATTCAGGAAGAAACTTGATTCAACAATTGAAGAGCCTTTGCAACTGCTTCACATGGATTGATTTGGACCAGTCAATGTATTGTCCATCTCAAGGAAAAGATTTTGCCTAGTAATTGTAGATGATTTCTAAAAGATCTCTTGGACATATTTCCTAAAGTCTAAAGATGAGGCTAGTGAAATCATCATCAATCACATAAGGCAAGTCAATAATCATCCTGATTTCAAGGTTAGAAGAATCAGGAGGGACAATGGAACTGAGTTCAAGAATTCAGTCATGAGAGCATTTTGTGAGGAAAATGGGATTCTGCATGAGTTTTCAGCAACAAGGAATCCACAACAGAATGGAGTAGTGGAAAGGAAGAACGGATCACTTATTAAAGCTGCAAGGACAATGCTTGAAGAATCTAAACTGCCTACATATTTATGGGCTGAAGCTGTAAATACTGCATGCTACACTCATAATATTTCTCTGGTTAATCAAGCAAGATGCATGACTCCCTATCAATTATTGTTCAAGAACAAGAAGCCAACTCTAAAATTTCTTCATGTCTTTGGCTGCAAATGCTATATTCTGAGAAATCAAACTGATCAAAATGGGAAGTTTGATGCTAAAGCAGATGAAGGAATTTTTGGTGGATATGCTATTGGTAAAGCATATCGAGTCTACAATCTAAGAACTAACATTGTTGTGGAATCAATACATGTTGTGTTTGATGATAAAAAGATTGAAGGACTGAAAGATGGAGATTACCATGAGAGCCTCAAATTTGACAATGTGGAGATGGTTAGTGATGACAGTGATGATGAAAGTGATCAAGAGAATGTATCTAAGGATAATGCAGATAAATCTACCACCAATGAAGCACAAAACTCAACATCTGTCGAGTTGCACAATGCTTCATCCGTCGGAAGGCAATCTGCGTTATCCGTCGGGAGACAACCTACTTCATCTGTCGGTACTCAAAATTCACCATCCGTCGGGTTATCAAAAGGAGCAGGAAGTCAAGACAGATCACCTATAGAAAGTTCTCCTTTCTCAAATCAAAGATCCACAAACTCAGGGGGAGTTTCAATTAGTCAAAACTCAATCACACATCAAGACAACAATGAGGTCTCTTCATCTAGAGCTAATCTACCTCAACAAAGGAAATGGACAAAAGATCATCCCTTTGAGCTCATCATTGGTGATGTTTCTGCTAGAGTTCAAACAAGACGAGCAACTCAGGAAGAATGTCTATACAGCAGCTTTCTTTTCAAGGAAGAACCAAAGAAGGTAGAAGAAGCTTTGTTGGATCCTGATTGGATATTAGCTATGCAGGAGGAGCTAAACCAATTTGAAAGGAATAATGTGTGGAAGATGGTACCCAAGCCTAAAGGAAAGAATCCAATAGACACCAAGTGGGTATTCATAAATAAGATGGATGAAAATGGCATAGTTGTCAGGAACAAAGCTAGATTGGTTGCTAAAGGCTATTGTCAACAAGAAGGAATAGATTTTGATGAAACATTTGCTCCTATTGCAAGACTTGAAGCCATCAGAATCTTCTTAGCCTATGCAGCCCATGCCAATTCCAAGGTCTATCAAATGGATGTCAAAAGTGCCTTTCTGAATGGAGATTTGGAGGAAGAAGTATATGTCAGTCAACCTTCTGGTTTTGAAGATCCAAATTTTCCAGAACATGTCTATTCTCTTTTGAAAGCACTTTATGGACTGAAGCAAGCACCTAGAGCCTGGTATGACACTTTATCAAAGTTTCTTTTGGAAAATAACTTCACAAGAGGTACTATAGATAAAACTTTATTTTTCAGGAATGTTAATGGCTCCAGTATACTTGTTCAAATTTATGTAGATGATATTATTTTTGGCTCTACAGATGAGAAACTTTGCAAAAAGTTTGCCAAATTGATGCAAAGTAAGTATGAAATAAGTATGATGGGAGAACTAACTTACTTTCTTGGTTTACAAGTTAAGCAAGTTAGTGATGGAATATTCATTAGTCAAACTAAATATATTTTTGATCTTTTAAAGAAGTTTGATCTAATGGATTGTACATCTGCAAAAACTCCCATGGCCACAGCAACTAAGCTTGAATTAAACACTACTGAAAAGTCTGTGGATATTTCAAGTTATAGAGGCATGGTTGGCTCACTTTTGTACTTAACAGCTAGTAGGCCAGATATAATGTTTGCTACTTGTTTATGTGCTAGATTTCAGGCTGATCCTAGAGAATCTCACTTAATAGCTATAAAGAGAATTTTCAGATATCTCAAGGGAACACCAAACCTTGGCATTTGGTACCCTAGAGATTCTGGTTTTATCTAATTGGTTATTCAGATGCAGATTATGCAGGTTGTAGAATTGATATAAAGAGTACAACAGGAACCTGTCAATTTCTAGGAAACAAGCTTGTGTCTTGGTTCAGTAAAAAGCAAAATTCAGTTTCTACTTCTACAGCTGAAGCTGAATATATTGCTGCTGGCAGTTGTTGTGCACAGATTTTATGGATGAGAAATCAATTGCTGGACTATGGTTTGCAAGTTGAGAGGATTCCAATTTTCTGTGATAATACAAGTGCAATTGCCATCATTGAAATTCCAGTGCAACATTCAAGGACAAAGCACATAGATATCAAGTACCATTTCATAAGGGAACATGTAATGAATGGTACTGTGGAGCTTCATTTTGTTCCAAGTGAGAAGCAACTTGCAGATATCTTTACCAAGCCACTGGATGAATCCACCTTTTCAAGGTTGGTAAGTGAGTTAGGTATGCTTAATTACTCTTAAGTCTATCTGAGTTATTTTGCAAGTTGATATGCAGCCAGAAATTTAATTAATTTTTCAGTCCTGGATGAAATTTTGGCTAAGTCAAAATTTACATCTCGACGGATGACCAGTATCCATTGAGTTTGGTCATCCGTCGACACACATTTGCAAATAAAAATCAATTACTTTTCTGGAATATTTTATGTCTCGACGGATAACATTTTATCCTCATCTGTCGAATTATCTTAATCTCAGCCGTTAATTCCCAATACATTATCCATCGAGTATACTTACAGTTTGTAAGCATTACACGACAGATAATGGGTGGAATTTTTACAGTTTATTTTTAAACGACTATTTTAGGCAATTTATATTGGTTAATTTATTTTACTTTATTATTTTTATCAGATATTTTTGAGATAGTATAAAAGCTTATTTCATTGCAATTGTTTTCTTTTATCATTCTCAAATTCAACTGCTCTAATTTCATTCTCTCTCAAGCACTTACTCTCCTTCTCTTCAAGCTTTTATTCTCTAAATAATGGCACCTGTTGTAAAGATTATGTCTCAAACTGGGTACATTTATGAGAAGAACAATTTCACTGCATTAGTTAACAAGGGTATTCAGCAATCGGATGACTATCACAAGATGATGGACTTTGTGAAGAATTTCAAGCTCAATTATGCCATGCTGGAATCACCCACAATCTTCTGTGAAGTTGTTGAAGAGATGTGGACCACTGCTACCTACAACTCTACTGACAAGACCATTACTCTAACCATCAAAGGTAAAGAATTCTGTATCAATAGTGATGTGATAAAAGCATGTTTCAAAATTCCTGATAACAATGTAACTTCAGCACACAATGACACTGATATCATAAATATGCTTAATTCCATGCACTATGCACTTCCTACTTCTAAACTGAGTGATATTAGGAGAATGGGTCTTAGGAAGGAGTGGAGTTTCTTGTGTGATCTAGTTACAAAGGTTTTCTCAGGAAAGATCAGTAATTTTGATTCAGTGAATATTTCCATGCTCAACATGCTATATATGCTAGTTACAGATAAATTTTATAATTTTAGTGACCTTGTCTTGTTTGAGTTAGGCTTTAAATTAGGTGAGTTAGCTAAAAGAGGTAAGAATGTGTATTATGCTAGATTTCTTATGTTATTGGCTAACCACCTCTGTGAAGAGATTGTGCTTGAGAACCCTAACAACAAACTGGATTGTTGGGTTCAAGAGAGAAGGCTCATTGCAGATTTAAACAGGGCCAATCATCACAAAGATGTGCCAATGTTCTACTTTCCTGTAATGCAGGCACCTCAGGTAAATGGGGTAAGTTCATCCATCCCAACTATTCCAACCTCCACAATTTCTTTAAGTTCAGGAGTAGCTATGGCAACTGCGCTAATGACCAAACAGTTGCCTACCAAAGCTACCAAACCTACTACTATTTCCAAATACAAATCAAAGAAAACCCCTTCTGGTATCTCTCAAAAGATGCCAGTTGAAAAATCCACCAAAGCCAAAGAGGGGAGTGTGAAGGAGGGTAAGTTAGGTGAGGGAAGGGGTGAACATCAAAGAAACCCCAAGAATAAGGTTGGAGAGTTGAGTGAATCCCAGCCTAGCCACACTGCAGTTTCCCAACAAACTGCAGTGCTTAAAATGGATAAAAGCTCACTTCTAGCTGCATCCTCCCAAAAGGATGTAGTTATTGAACAAAGCTCTCAACCAAGAGCACAAGCCAAGAGGGTTAGGGACACAAGCTTACCCCAAACTTATACAAGAAAGAAGAAATCTAAAACCTCTGGGGATGCACAGGATACACACACAGTGCAAACTGGTACTAAAGACACAGTCACTGCACCTTCTCAAGTTCAGTTTGATGTGGCTCCAATAAATGTGGAGTCACAGCCAAAATCTCTAGTTATAGAAGCACCTCAAACACCATACTCACCAACAAATTCTCTGGATATGGATATGATAAACACATCAATTCCTGATTCCCCTTCTTTAACTCTGTTGGGGAAGCCAAAATCCAGTGCAAGTGAGCATCATCCTTTAGATGATTTGTTGGCTTACTTGCCAATTCTTTCAAAAACTGTTATGTCATCTGTGCCTAAAATTTCTTCAATCAGCACAGAGTCAACAATAGTTTCTCTTCCTACCTCATTCATTTCTACTTTCTCGACGGATATTGCTTATCCATCGAGTAGTGATTGTATCCTGACGGATAAGCCTAACAGCAGTTATCCGTCAGATATCAAAACCACTCACTTGATGGATATCACTCATCCGTCGAGTATCTCTGCACAACTTCAAACTTCAATTATTTCAAGTGCAGAAGATTTAGTGATTGTACAGTCACTTTTAGGATTGAGAGAGTAGAGTGTCTTGAGTGAGAGGCTGGGTTGCTCCCAGGCAAAAGGAGAGAAAATGAGTGAAAATCTGCAATCCATTTCTTCAGGATTGGCAAAAGGAAGTGAGAGGAGTCCCACCTTAGTAGGTGAAGGTGAAGGTGAGGGTGTGGGGGTGGGGAGCCAGGGTGAGACCCTGATGCAACAAAAGAGAGAACATGAGAGAAAAGCAGGTACAGAGGATATAAGGGTGGATCCAGCCATTGCTCATGAGTCAATGATTATGGATGATGCAGAAAAGAAAAGAAAATTTTAGCAACATTACAAAGCTGTAATTGATAATATTTCCTTGGATGCTGACACTTTTACTCATCCTGTGTCAGCCTATCAACTGTTGGCTGCTCAGGGCAATGAGGAGGCACAAAAGACTTTAAATCTAGTACATACTTCAGAATCTCTACAAAGGGATAAAGCTGCTGTCAATTTAATGCCTTCTACAACTGGTGAGCCATCTGAAGAATTTGGAGTAAATTCTAATGATGATGACTCTATTTCATTTGATGGAAGCATGAACTTAGGGGGAGATGAAGGCCCAAGTTCCATTCCAGATCTACCTGAATGGGCATTGACAAAGGAGTCTACACCAGGACAATTCAATGTATCCTTAGTCAAACAAATCATGAATATCCAAAAGGCCATTCAGAACACCTCAAATGCTGGTACCAAGGCTATTCTTCAAGCCCACCTAGATTCTCTACATCTCATGAAGCTACAGCAATTAAGACAGAATCTGAGTGTGGATGAACTCAAAAAGGATATAGCTGACTGGAAGACCTATAATTCTGAGAAGCTGGATTCAATAATGCCCTATGGTACCATGCAGGATCTACTCCTGAGACTGAGAAGAGAATCAAATGCTGAAAAGAAGCTGGCCAAATTGGAAGACAGAGTTTAAGTAATTGAAAACTCTGTGGCCACTATTCTTCAAAATCAATAGTCTCAGACCAGTCTTCTAATGCAACTGGCTAAAGCACAAGGCTTGACTCCTCAACATGATGATAACAAAAAGGGGGAGAAAGGACCAAGTGAGGGGGATAAACTTCAGATACAAATCAGTAAAGTAATTGTGCCTTCAATTACTGTCTCAAAGCCACCAGTTGCAGTTGGTATAGATCTGATTCAAGCAGCAACAACTAACTTGAAATTTGATGAGAAAGAACAGTTGAGTTTGGTCAACTGGAAGAAGATTGATGAGGTGATACATAAAAAGTTTGAACTTGTCAAGGAGCCAGTTAAGTCAGCCATCCATCACTCTCAAGTCAAGCAAATTAGTGTGAATGAGATGAGTATGAACTATCTGGAAAGAGGACAATCTTCCTACATCAAGTCTCCAAAGGCTGAAATGATTCTTAAACCAAGGGCAAACTACTCAAAATCATCCTTGAAGAACCCCTTGGACACTGTGTATGAGACACCCAAGCATGATGAGAAGAAGCTTCTGTCAAGATCAATTATCTTCTATAAAGATCCAGCTGATTCAGTTTCTAAAAGGAGGATTGCTAAGATTTTCAGAAATGGGAAAGAAATTTGTGTGGTGGCTGGACACCCTCAATTTGCTCAAGCAAAGAGAGAAGAAAAAGCTAGATTGAAGCAGGAGAAGAAGCAGGCTGCTCTAGATGCTAAAAAGGCTAAACAAAAGAGAGAACAGATTGCTATCTTGGCCAAGCTATATGCTGTAAATTCATCACAACAAATTCCCTCTCAACCATCTGAAGCAACTGAATCAAGGAAGCAAGTTGAAGAACGGAAGAAATCTCTAAGAAAGAAGCAATTGGCTAAAAGAACTAAAAGGAAACTGGATATTGTTGACAAGGAATTGGAAGATCAATTTCCTAAGGAATCCACACCAGCTACAACTCTAGCATCAAAGCTCTCTGTGGTATTTGAAGACATAAAGGTGGTGGATCCCTACAAGAATATTCATGGTGAACCTATTGTGCCCAAGGATGAGCCAATAGAATGGGAGAACATACCAATTCCAGACTTCAATCTACCAATCCTTAGCAACCCAAAAAGGACAAAGTCAAGAGCAGTCAAGAAAGTGAAGCTGTCACCTCTAAAATCCAAGTCTGTAGTTAAAGCTCAGCCCAAAGTCAATAAGGGAGACTACTTGTATTTGTGTGATATCAAAGAATTTTCTGATCTAAACCTCTATCTAGATGAACTAGATGAAGTAAGAAGTATTGATGCATACAGGAACCTACCTGGAAGGTTAGTGTTCAAGTACAAAGGAGGAAAGGAGATTCAGTGGCCACTTCACAGGATTCTTCAAGAGAGCCAAGCTGTACTGATTAAAGTTTATTCATCCTTCAAGAAGAACTTTGGGTTCAATATCACTGCAAGAAGACTAGTATTGAAGAAGATTGAATAACTAAGGAGTATTAGAGCTAAAGATGCACTCCCAGAGACTCTTATCATCCCATACACAGGGAGAAGAGTGCATCTAAGGACCTACTGGCTGATGGAGTTCATAGATGACAAAGGGGTGAGAAGATTCTTCAGATTAGAAGACCAATTGAGCATCTCCAGCAATGAGACTCTCTTGGAAATGCAAGAAAAGCTAAATCTCTCAGAATTTGATGAACTGGAATTCCACAGGCAGCTCCAAAATCAGATTGATGAAAACAACAGAAAGCTTGGAAGAAGATCCAGACCTTCAAGAAACTAGAAAAATCTGCTCAGGCTAGAGGAGCATCTTGAAAATGACTGTGAGCTAAACTTTGTACATTTTGATTAATTGAAGCACTTTTCAGTATTATCTACTTTTCTTTAAAGCTGTATGTTTAGGGTGTTTTGTTATCATCAAGTATCTCTTAATTTATGGCTATAATTCCAGTAGACATAAATTGGGGGAGATTGTTATGCATATATTGTGTACTTGATGATTTCATAAGCAAAACACCTAAGTAGATTTTATTTAGTGAAATAATGTAGCACTCGACAGATAAGGATTATAGTCCCGACGGATAAATCATTATACTCCCGACAGATGATAACTTATTATACATCGAGTGAGTAGCTTATGTAATAATGAGTCTGTAGCACATTTCTGCATACACCTTTGTATACATTCTGTAGTAGCATATAAGTCATGTTGACTTTAACTAGATATGCAGAATAGGTTGATTAATTGTACATAGATGATGTCTTGTAATTCTGCATAAATGAATTGAGGTCAAGTGCCAAAATAGCTACCGACGGATGATTAACAAAGCCATCGACGAATGATCAAATAGCTATCAACGGATATTTAATATAGCAGTCGACGGATGATCAATGAAGCCATCAATGGATGATCATAAAGTCGATGGATGATTATGTACTCAACGGATAAAGAATTCAAATATCAGTTGACAGTGACAACTGGTCACATGCGTCGAAGTGTATGCAAATGGAATGAGGAAGCCTATTAACTGGGTAATAGAGAACAAAGTAACAAAGCATTAGACATGATAGTTTTTATAATGATCCTGTCTTTTGACTTTGTAATCTTGGTAATATATAAACCAAGAAGTAGCAAATAGAAACGAAGATCTGAGATACAAAAAGTGAGAAATATTTATAAGCAGAATTATTAGCATTTCTCTGTATTCTCAGTAGTTCATATTTGTAAGCAGCTGTGAGCATTCTTGCACACAGAGTTCTCTCGATATAATATATATCTCTGGTGGAATTATTTAAATCCACCAGAAAGTTTTTAAAGACTCTTGTTTTTAATAACTTGTGTTTTGATTCACTTAAGTTTTTATTCCGCATTGTGCTAATCAACACACTTATATTTATATTCGAGTTCGAACATTTTTATTTTAAGAAAAAGGTTTAAGAATTCCATTCAACCCCCCTTCTGTAATTCTTGCTATATTGTTAAGGGACTAACAATTGGTATCAGAGCAAGCTCTTAACTTATAAAGAGTTTAAAGATCAAAACAATTCAGCAAGATGAAAAAGAAGGATGTTGGAGTCAAGATTCCTTTTCTAGATAAAGATAATTACCATCATTGGAAGGTAAAGATGCATCTTCATATGCTTTCTCAAGATGTGGCCTATGTGGACTGCATAGAAAGAGGCCCTCATGTTCCAATGAGAGCTGCAATAGGGAACGAACCATCAGTCCCCAAGCCAAGGCATGAATGGTCTGACATGTTTGACAACATTATCAACTGTAAAACTGAAAGAGATATGTCCTAAGTCCAATCATGTATGAGGATTTAGGAATAACTTTTATGTAATCTGTTTTGATTTCATTGATATTAATAAAAGACTTGTTTTGTTTTTATTACGGGCTCTATCTATTTAAATGTTTAAATTAGATATACCACAATTTAGAGTAAAGCTTTTTATGGATTGTGATGAGATCATAATAATGAGACCTAAAAGATGATAACTCTAAACTTAAATAGTTCCCGGTCATAGGATTACTAACTGGTAATTAATAATCCGTAAAGATCGGTACATACTATGCTTGCTTCATTATGAATGATGCCTGTTTTCATAGACATTTGTGTGGTGACACTATAGCTAGTATGTAGGTGCTTATTATAGAATAAGTTCACTGAACATGACTCACACAGCTAAACAACTGATGGAGTTCACTCACGTGTCAGCAGTTGTTCACATAGTGATAGTTGTACAAGTATCCTTAGACTTGAGGTCATCATAGTCATCTTGTGTACACTGAACTATGCTTTGGTTTAGTTCTTAGTCTCAAGGGACAATTATAAGGGCTCTACTGGGTATAGAAATTTGTACACGAAGATAGTGTATGATCAATAAAGCATCTACCCCTTCCAGTGTAGGAAGAGAATGTTCAATGCTGATCCACTTATGTTAGTTCAGGAATCTCTGGCCAGAGTGAATGAAATTAGAAAGGAGTTTCTAATTTACATTAAACAGAACTAAGCATAGTGAATGGGAAAGCAAGTGATTAAATAAGATAGGTTTGACACAAGTTCCATGCCTTGTATTTAATCGTGACATTGCAGGGTAGAAGGAATTAATTGTATGGTAACTACTCACTGAATAGGTTCTTGGTATTCTAAGCAGTGAATTCGTATTATCCGGATAGTCGCGATATGCTGAGAAGTATCCCTCACGATGTAGAATAAATATGATTAATTAATTAATCATATTTAATGAATTAGAGAATTTATATAAATAATGATAAAATAGTTTTATTATTATTTATTTCTACTACCGGCTTAATATTGAACCTACAGGGTCACACCATAAAAGAGAATGATTTAATGGTGGAGAAATTAATAAATAATGGCTGATAATTATTTATTTATGAAATAAATAATTAATTGGCAATTTTAATAATTGATTAAATGAGATTTAATTGATTATAAATTAATTAAGAAAAAGTTCTTAATATTATTAATTAAGAATTTAATTTTTAGAAATTAAGTCAAGTGAGAGAATTATTTCTAAAGTATTTAGAAAAAGGATTAATAATTAAAAGGTGTTTTAATTATTAGTGAGAATAATAAAGGGTTAATAATAATAATATTTATGGGAAAATTTTCAGCTGAAAATTTTGCCTAGAAATATACTATTATAGACCCTATTTTTGCCTCAACCAAAAAGATTTACAAAACCCTAATTCTCTCCATCTCCTCCTCCTTCATTACATCGTTTTCTTGGTGGATATCGGTGGAGTGCTTCACACTTGAGGAGCAGCTGCTAAGAATCTCCGTTCATCATTTTTGGATCGCCATTAAAGACCTCCATCTTTCCATTAACGTAAAACTTCTTAAGGTAAACATACTGAACTACGAATTAAATATTATTTTTTGCATGGATCCTACAGAGGGTTTCGTTTTTTTAAGATTTAAATTTACGTTTTCGTTGCGTTTATGTGCTAAAAACCCTTCAATGGCATCAAAGCTACTTGCGAAAAGTTTTTAATTCGTTTATGTGTTTAACTGTTTTCGATATATGAGCATGTACGTGATTCGCCATGATTTGATGTTGATATAATATGCTTATATATGTATGGTTTTGAATATATGATATTCATGTGAGTTGTATAATCATAAGATGATTATGTAATCTGTATATATACTAATATATACATGATTTTTGTTTGTTCTAATTATGAGAATCATATTAGATACGGATTCTGAATTGGCTGCTGCAGATTTGCTAAAATCTGGGTCTGGTGTCCGATTTACGCAAACCAATACCCTATTCCATAGGTAAATGAGCATGAGCGTTTGAACAAAACTGATAACGACTCTTCTGTAAGGCGTTTGACGTCGTTTACTGCACGTAAACAGTGATTCTTGTTTTTCTGATTTGATTCTGATTTTTCTGATTTTTGTCATATTTTCTTTTTATGATTAGATCATGGATAATATGACATGTTAAGATCAGATTATGTGCTTTAACATGCTTTTATGTGTTGTACGAGCATGGTGGATGGTTATGGCCTTTCGACCTTAGTGTAATGGTTTTGGTTTTGGTTTTAAATACGACTTGCATGTCGTCAATCTTTGTAATCATAAATCTCGAATGTAACTCGAGTTATTCTTGTAAGTTCATTAGATTAGTTTTACTTTCAATCATGTAATGTAATTGAAGACTCAAGAAGACTATCCAATAGAGGTGATATAAAGAAGAAGACGAGGCATACAAGAAGTCTAAACAAAGAAGAAGACTTATGTAATAAGTAGTTGTATTTATTTCCATCACCATATTAGATTGACCTTGATCTTTATCATGAGCTTGATAAAGATCACATAGGATGGGGCCATAACCAAACACATTTACTTTATTGCACTTTACATTTACTTGTTTATTTAATTTTATATATGAGATATATGCCTATGTTTACCATGCGATGATAGATTTAGGTGAACTTAAATCAATATAAGGCGTGCTCTAGAAAATCTAGAATAGGAATCGTTTCTTGCCTTAACAATAAATATTATGAATACGATCATGAGATTCTTGTGTTTATGAAACACGTAATTGAATATGAATTTTCAATATTGAGAGAAAGGATGATTCTGTCAACAACAGACTTCTATCTGTAAGAAAGGGTTATTAAGTGACGCCTCTTGATAATGCTCCATCCGATCTGGGAATCATCTGATTATCGATTATTGATTTGAAATATTTAATTTAAAAGGAAGAATCTCTTTATAATATGATTATGATTGTAACGTAATATAATCCCTCTAAAATTAAATAATATCAAGTAGTAATTGGCCAATGACACAACGGGCTTGTGTCGGTCATAGCCTTCCAACATGGTAGAAAGTGGTTCTTATTTTTAAATCATTGTCGTTTCATGCTACAGCCGAGGGCTTTGATTTCGAAATAAGAAATACTTTTCTATTACATAGAGATGTGTACATTGAATTAGAATCTAAAGTTCGGTACGTGCTACAGACGTGGGCCGTTGGAGACTGATTCAATTGTACGAAATGTTGGGTTAGACTTGACTTAGAATATTGAGTTTGTCGTGCCACAGCCGTGACTCAATTATTCAAGAGGCTAAACTTATATTAGGGAATAACATAAGATGTAATTGACAAGAGTTGTCTGCCTATTGAACATCACATGACGTTTCGTGCCACAGCCGAGGTTGTGTGATGGAATGTAGGATCCCTATTCCTACTAGCATTATGAATGCTTAATTTTTACTTAGGGGGTTGAAAAAATTAGATAAACAAAGTAGGCCAGAAAAAACCTGCTTGCAGAATACGAGCTGCTGTCTTTTCACCACCATAATGTCCACCATAAACTGTGGAGTGGCAGTCTCGTAATATCCCCTTCGTCTCACAGAATGGGATACATCTCCTGATGATCTGGTCAGCTCCTTGTCTAAACAAATACGGTTCATCCCACATGTACCACTTCACCTCATGCATAAACTTCTTCTTTTGAGTTGTATTCATATTAGGAGGCATTATATTGCTGACAAGATAGTTCACAATATCTGCGAACCATGGCTCTTCCTCATGAACTGCGAACAACTGCTCATCCGGAAAAGATTCGTTGATCAATGTCTTATCATGTGAAGTAAAATCGGGATTCTCCAATCTAGAGAGATGGTCAGCTACTTCATTCTCAGTACCTTTTCAATCCTTGATCTCTAACTCAAATTCTTGTAGCAAGAGCACCCAATGAATAAGTCTAGGCTTCGAATCCTTTTTGGAAACCAAACAGCGAATGGCCGCATGATCAGTGAATACTGTCACCTTTGTCCCAAGCAGATAAGATCGAAATTTTTCGAAACCAAATACAATAGCCAAGAGCTCCTTCTTAGTAGTGGTGTAGTTCATTTGAGCTTCATTTAGAGTCTTACAAGCATAGGTGACCACATGGAAAAGATTATTCTTGCGCTGCCTAAGAACTGCTCCCACCGCATAATCACTCGCATCACACATCATCTCAAAAGGCTCTGTCCAATCAGGTGCCGTAATAACCGGTGTTGTTATCAAACTCTTCTTGAGAGTCTCGAATGCCTCCAAACATTCATCATCAAATTTGAAAGGCACATCCTTCTCGAGCAAGTTGCACAACGGCTTAGATATCTTCAAGAAGTCCTTAATGAAATGCCGATAAAAACCTGCATGACCAAGAAAACTACGAATTCCTTTCACAAAAATGGGGGGCGGAAGATTTTCAATGACTCCCACCTTGGCTTTGTCCACCTCAAGACCCTTACTAGAGACCTTATGCCCAAGAATAATGCCTTCACGCACCATAAAGTGACATTTTTCCCAATTGAGCACCAAATTAGTTTCCACACTCCTTTTGAGCACCACACGAAGATTATTCAAACATTCATCATACGAATGTCCAAAGACGAAGAAGTTGTCCATGTACACTTCGACATTATTTACAATCATATCAGAGAATATAACCATCATACATCTCTGAAAAGTGGCAGGTGCGTCACATAAGCCAAACAAAACTCTGCGAAAAGCGAACGTGCCAAATGGACAAGTGAAGGTAGTCTTTTCTTGATCTTTTGGTGCAATGCAAATCTGATTATACCCCGAATAGCCATCCAGAAGACAATAATACTCATGACCGGCCAACCTGTCAAGCATCTGATCAATAAATGAAAGAGGGAAGTGATCCTTTCTCGTGGCCTTGTTCAACTTTCTATAATCCATGCATACCCTCCATCCTGTGACTGTTCGAGTGGGGATGAGCTTTTTCTTCTCATTTGCTATCACAGTAATACCTCCTTTCTTAGGTACATATTGCACGGGGCTCACCCAAGAACTGTCAGAAATAGGATATATGATTCCTGCATCCAGCCACTTCAGAATTTCTTTCTTCACCACTTCTTTCATGATAGGATTAAGTCATCGCTGTTGCTCAACAGTTGGCTTACTACCTTCTTCTAGCAGAATTTTATGCATGCAGTACGAAGGGCTGATCCCTTTGATATCTGCTATATTCCATCCAATAGCCAATTTGAATTCTCTCAAAATCCTCAAGAGCTTGTCCTCCTCACTACCTGAAAGGTCAGATGCAATAATAACATGTAAAATAGATGCATTACTTAAAAAGGCATACCTCAAGTGTTCAGGAAATAGTTTAATCTCCAAAGTAAGTGCTTCCTCAATAGATGGTTTGAGCTTTCCTTCAGCATTCTTGAGATTAGAAGTACCAAGAGATTCAAATGGCATGTCTAGCTTTCGCCTCCAAGGAGAAGCATTTAGATATTGTAGTTTGCTTATTGCCATCCTCATCATCACTGTCAAACTCCCCCACTAAGGCTTTCTCTAATGCGTCAGACATTAGCATATGATAAAGTTCTGAAGTTACCGCAGAATCAATCAAATCAACCTTTAAGCACTCCTCGTCTTCTGTAGGGAATTTCATCGCTTTGAATACATTAAATGTCACATCCTGATCCTGCACCCTCATAGTAAGTTCACCTTTCTGCACATCTATCAAGGTACGACCTGTAGCCAAGAAAGGTCTTCCCAAGATTATGGGGATCTTCTTATCTTCCTCGAAATCCAAAATGACAAAGTCTGCAGGGAAGAAGAGCTTATCCACCTTTACTAACACGTCCTCCACTATGCCTTGTGGATATGTAATAGAACGATCAGCCAATTGTAGAGACATTTAGGTGGGCTTTGGATCAGGCAAATTCAACTTTTTGAAGATAGATAACGGCATCAGATTGATGCTTGCTCCCAAATCGTACATGTATTTATCAAAAGACAACTTGCCAATGGTGCAGGGAATGGTGAAGCTACCTAGATCTTTAAGCTTTGGAGGTAATTTCTGTTACAGCACAGCACTGCACTCTTCGGTTAGAGCAACGGTCTCAAGGTCATCCAGTTTCACCTTCCTTGAAAGAATACTCTTCATGAATTTCACATAACTAGGCATTTGCTCCAGAGCCTCAGCGAAAGGTATGTTGATGTGAAGTTTCTTGAACATCTCCAGAAACTTACCGAACTGTTTATCCAGTTTTTGTTGTTGCAATCTCTTAGGGAAATATGGTGGATGATAGAGCTGTTTCTCCCCTGTATTACCCTCAGGCAGAGTGTGTTCAACAGTAGTCTTCCTTGGTTCCGCCGCTTTCTCCTTTTGCTTCTCTTCTTCATCACCAACTTCAGCTTCTCCGTCTTTTGCTTTTTCAGCATCAGCAATTTTTCCAGACCTTAAGGTAATAGCCTTGACTTGCTCTTTAGCTTCCTTCCTGCCTGTCATTTCAGTATCACTGGGAAGTGTGCCAGGTTGACGATTGAGCACTGCATTGGCTATTTGACCAATTTGATTTTCCAAGGTCTTGATAGAAATAGCCTGACTTTTGCACAATAACTTGAGTTCCTCGAAATCAGCACTAGAAGGTGGAGCATCACCTCCTTGTTGAGGATATGATTGCCTTTGAGCATAATGCTGTGGTTGCTGGAATCCAGGTGGATTAAACTGTTTACTTACGCCCTGCTGATATGGTTGCTGAATAGCATTTTGAGTATTACTCCTGCTGAAATTGGGATGATTTCTGTTGTTAGGATGATAAGTAGCTGACACAGGCTGCTGCGGTCGCTGATAATTGTTCACATACTGAACAGATTCATTAACAAGAGAACACTGATCCCTAGCATGAGAACCTGCACAAAGCTCACAGACCATAGCTATCTGATTGACTCCATAGGTGGCTAAAGAATCGACCTTCATAGACAGCGCTTGGAGCTGCGCTACAATAGCTGTAGCTGTATCAACTTCCAGAATACCTGCTACCTTCCCAGGCATCATCCTTTGAGTTGGGTTTTGATGCTCATTTGCAGCCATAGTTTCAATAAGATTATAAGCCTCAGTATAGATTTTGGCCCACAAAGCGCCTGCAGCTGCTGCATCGAGCATGGGCCGAGATTGGGCCCCCAAACCATTATAGAAACTAGTGATCACCATCCAGTCAGGCATACCATGATGTGGACACTTTCTCAACATCTCCTTGTAGCGCTCCCAAGCTTCGCACATAGATTCTGTTGGTTGCTGTGCAAACTGAGTAATAGCACTCCTCATAGCTATAGTCTTCGCCATTGGATAGAACTTTACCAGAAACTTTTGCGCAAGATCTTGCCAAGTAATGATGGACCCAGCTGCTTCAGAATGTAACCAGTCCTTAGCTTTATCCTTCAGAGAGAATGGGAAAAGCCTCAGCTTGATAGCCTCATCAGTCAGACCATTATATTTGAAAGTACTACAAATCTCGACAAAATTCCTGATGTGCATGTTGGGGTCTTCAGTTGTAGCACCTCCGAAAAAAACAGAATTCTGCACCATCTGAATAGTGCCCGGCTTGATTTCAAAAGTGTTAGCCTGAATAGCCGGATGAAGGATGCTTGACTGAATGTCATCAATTTTAGGCTGAGAAAAGTCCATAAGAGCTGGATCTGCCGGAACTATACGATCACCCATGATTACTGGTTCTTTCTGCTCACTCTCTTTATCCGAATCTTCAAAATCTATCTTCTCCGAAATATCAAGAACTGAGTCTGTCTCCTCAGCCGTATCTAAAGTCCTCTTGCGAGTACGAGAACTTGTTTGCATAAACACTCGCTAAAGTACGTGAAACACAATCGAAAATGATAAGTAACACGTCTTAATCAATAAGTCCTAATGACCACTGATGGTAAGTACATAAACTAAACAAATACGCCGAGTCCCCGGCAGCGGCGTCAAAAACTTGTTAGGGCCGAAAACACGCGCTAATAATACACGCAAGTATATGCGTTCGCAAGTAATATAGAATACTTTCTAGTTCGTTCCCACAGAGACTCGGACTAATTATGCTCAATTAACACTTACTCGCCAATGTATGATTACTTCTCAATGTTAAGACAATAACACATAGAATTGATTAACTAATTATTAAATAGAATCAAGTACGAGAATTAAACACTTAACAGACACTTGAATTAACAATAATAAACACACATGAGATCATAACTTCATTACTACTTCCTTCAATAGATATTGTTATTACCCTTAGCATGTAACATTGATGATATTAATCGAACAAGACTAAACTGATAAAAGCCAACTTTCGTTGTACTAATACCATTCTACCAAACACCCACAATTAAAATAGAAGTTGAATAGTCATCAATTATGTTGAGACCCTATATGTCTACAGAATTTGACAACATAATGATTTAAGCACAATTTGTTCCTTATGATTACTCAGGGCAAGTAAAATGGTTAGAGTTACCCACTAATCATGCATACACATACATGAACCTATGCTAGCATGGCAAGTTCTAAATCTCAAGATCCACCGTCGCATCACAAGAGATTAACACCCTATCTTATATGTTCGCGACGCACATAAGACGGATAAGCACAACCAATACTAGATATCATACAATCATCACACACTAAGGTATTAAACAACTAACTAAAGAATTCCATAGAAAATCCGTTACGACCCCATGATCACGATTAGCCCATGATTGAACTCATCGTCACCATGGGTTCATATGAAAACATGATAATAACACACGAGAATAATTAATAAAACTACTTATATTAAACTAAAGTACGTCACAAGATTAAATAGGTTCAAAGTAAAGAAAACTAGCATCCACTGTTACAACGAATAAAAGAATCACAAGAAACTATGCTTCCTCTTCGTTGCGATGTGCTAAAACGGTCTTCTTCCTTATCTCCTTGCTCCTCGATTAATACCACGATTCAACACACGTGAAACGTCTCTAAAAACTACTTATATAGAAGCCCCACAAAACCCAGCCATCTAAGAAGTCATAAGTCCGGCAGAATAAGAACTCTAAAAATCAGATTTTTAATTCGCGCCCCTGAGCGGCTGCCCAGCAATCCTGAGCGGGCGCCCAGCTTCCTGAGCGGCCGCCCAGCCAGGCTGAGCGGGCACCCAACACCTTACTGGAAAATGCTCTGTTCTGCTCCCGTTCTCTGCTGCATTCTGCTCCTATCTTCCCACTTGCAAAGCCAAACATATACTAAAGCTTATTCTTGATGAAATCTCCCCACAAACACAAGGAACACCCTGAAATGCACAAACACTAGAAAAACACATCAAATACACAAAATACTTGATTTCAAGACATCAATTCAATCCATTATAAGACGTTCTAAGTGGTATACAATGCCACTTATCAGTATTTGTTGCAGGTATTCTTTGAAGAATTCCCTCCTTGAGACGGTCAAAAAGGGGGATGTCTGTGAAAAGCTTGAAGGCCTCCAGGGGTATGCCTGATGATTAAAGGCCTCCTCCTGTATTCAACGGGTGTCCTCATTGGGGATGCGGGGTTAACATTAGTGTGTGCTTTGGGAACTCTGTTCTTGCATTTAACGGGTGTCCTCGTTGGAGAACTTTTGAGTCATCTTGCACTTTGCACCCAAGAGCTTGGGATCACCTGTCCTGTTATCTGGTGGGTTATCCTCATTTGGGGGACATGGATGCTTCTGGCACTTGGGGTGAACCATGGCTATACCTGCATCCGTAAATTAAGGGAGATAGCTATAGCGGGGTGTTATCCTTGCGCAGGGAGATGCACTATCCGTGAAGTCCTGTGATTACGGACGAGCCTTGGACCTTCACGGTTGGGCCTCATAATTGGACATTCCTAAAGCTAGCAGAAGACGAACTTTTGATGGGATTATACCGGGCCTAGGAATAAGAAGTATAAGCCCATTAGATTTCTTGTTCCACAAGAACTACGTCAGGCTTGATCCTTATATAAAGGGTACGTAGGCACATTGAGAGGGTAAGAAGTTGAGAGCTGATAAGAGAGCCACCACTTACTCTGATTGATCTCAGCCTAAAATAACCACAAACCACCACACACCGCTTAATATTACGGTGAAGAACCACCGTCATAGATCTTAATTCCGGCGAGAAATCTCAATCTTTGTTGTTACCAGATTTCTCCGTCAAGAAATTGGCGCTAGAAGGAGGGGTGCTTATTAAGATCGTAATCTTATGAGGAAAAGATGTCTTACAATCGTGATGGAAGTTCTTATGATGGAAGTGATAGCAGATCTGAAGGAGAAAGCGGGAGAGGCTACACTCGCCATGAACCCTACGTTCCCAGAAATATGGCAGATCCACCGAGAGCTCCGGATGTGGGGGGGACACCTCCGGTTCTCATCAGCAACGCTGATATCTTGGAGCAGTTGTACCGCATGGAGGATACTTTTAATAGTTTTCATTCAAGACTAAATACGGTGGAGCGTCGGAGAACGAGAAGAGTTCGTCATTTTCCCCGTCACGGCCACGCCGTGGGGAAAGCGCCAGTAGTTGGAGGAGATACCCAGGAAAGCGGATAAAACCCGCGAATCACTCCGTAGTGCTTGGAATATTATGATGATGTAGAACCTATTGTGGAGCTTGTCGATGAGGATACTGATGGTAGGGAGAGGCCTCGCCTTGGTAGCCAAGTGGTGCCACACCCACATAGGTCTGGGCGTACGATGGACAAGCGTCGTCCTGCGGAGAACACTCAGAATCAAGATGAGGAAGGAAGGGATTTTTCAACCTTGAAAAGAAGGCTTGGCATAAGGTTGGAGGATGACGATTTGAGGATGCTACTGGTAGAATGGCAAAAGGAAGGAAATGCTAGAGAAGCGAGGCCCCGTGATACAATGCGTGTGCCCCTACATTCCAAAGGGATGACAGGGTGCGGCACCGCGAGCACGAGCGTGTCCCTCCATGAGGAAGGCCCAGGAATTACTACCGGGGATACCAGAGGAATGGACGAGGAAGGATGGGATACCAATATGGAAGAACACCCTACAATGGTAGGAAAGATGGTGCACCCTCCACTGAAGAAGCTCCTGTCATTATTCCTATAGTTTCCCGTAGTGCTACGGGTAATGGGTCCAGGGCGCATCCTCATGACCAGGACGGCAGGCGAATTCGAGTAAGAATGCAAAATAATGATGAAATTCCGCAACGCGGTCAAGAGGAACCTCGCGTGCGAGAAAATGTTCAAAATCAAGATGGTAACATACCACAGCCACAGCTTCAGGGCGAGGGGCGGCGAGATCCACCGCTACACCCGGGGGGTAATCAAGGGGAACCACAACAAGTCGCGGAGCAACCCCAAAAACCTAATGTTCAAACCATTCCTGGAGTAGGGACGTTTAATATGAACGATCTCAAGAGATTGCTCAACCATCTTGAAGGAGGAAGAGTATCAACAACTGCACAAGCTCCTTCTCCTTTTGCTGCTGTTGTCAGGGAGGCACAATTGCCGGCAGGATACAGGAACACAACCAATGACTTGCGTTTTCATGAGGACTCTGACCCTGTGGAATTCTTGGGGCGTTTCAATATTGAGATGGATGTATATCAAGTACCTGATTTGGCTCGATGCCATCTCCTGGCAGCTACTTTTAAAGAAGAAGCTCAATAGTGGTTCCAGAAACTTGGTCCAGGTGTGATCACATCCTAGGAAAAAGATGAAAACTTTGTTTTAACTCAATTCTAAGCTGCGGTGAAGTACACACCACCAGTTACCACACTGGCTAATGTGAAACAGAAGGAAGGAGAAAGTTTGACCTCATAATTCAAAAGGTTCAATACAGAATCCACTTTGGTAAGGGGCGCAACTGATGAAATACTGAAAATACTTCTTATAGCTGGACTACGTATGGGAACAGATTTCTGGAAGCACCTGCAAGGGAAGGACCCTGTGTCGTTAGCTGATGTGCTTGCGCAGGCGGAATCATTCAAAGCGATTGAGCAGTCGCTTGCAGAAACAAAAAAGAATGACAACACCCATAACTCCAAGGGGCGATCCAAGAGAAGAGATAGATCCTTGAGCCCAGATTATCGGCGAAATGCGAGAAGCCCTAATAAGGTGAACACCGTGAACACGCAGAGAGAATGAAGCCCGCCATCGAATTATGAGATAAGAGTCATCAATTATACCCCACTGGCAGCATCCATTGATCATATCTTCGAGGTAAATAAGGATAGAGGAATCTTCAAGAAACCAGACCGTCTAACTTCATGGTAGAGTAGAGACAAGAAGAAGTATTGTGATTACCATGAGTCTACCGGCCATGACACCCACGAGTGTCATCACCTAAAAGATGAAATTGAGGAATTGATCAAGGCTGGGTACCTGGGAGAATGGATTGATAAGGTGAAATGACGCAGGGGAAGCGATGACAAGGGTAAGGATGAAAGGCAGCCCCCGCGGGTGGAAGATGTTGAAAAAACAGCGGAAGTTAAGTTTCAGAGGGCTGGTAGTATCAGGGCAATTTTTGGAGGACACTCTTTTGTTGGTGAGAGTAATCGAGCATTGGAAAGAAATGTGAAAGAGGCACGGCATCTGCCGCTCACCAGCATTCATAGTTTGGAAGATAGACCCCCAAAAATTTCAAAGGGGAGTCAGCTGATATTACGTTCAGGGAGAGAGAGTCAAGATGGGTACATCATCCCCACAACAATGCGCTGGTAATAACTATGCTTATCGGAGCAATGAACGTGCATCGAGTCTTCTTGGACAACGGGAGCTCTGCGAACATCCTGTATTACAGCACGTACAAAAAATTGGGTTTCCCGGATAGCGACATGTATTTTGAAAATGCACACGTCTATGGCTTTACTGGAGAAGCAGTAAGGGTTATGGGTTCAGTTAGGCTTCTTGTTACACTTGGGGAAGGAGCTTTGTCTGTCACTCAAATGATAGATTTCAAAGTGTTGGATCAGGATTCCGCGCACAACGTGTTGGTGGGAAGACCGTGGTTACGGGCGTTCAGGGTGATAACCTCGATACATCACTTGATGATAAAGTTCCCGACACCTAACGGAGTAGGCAGTCTGAGAGGGTCGCAGTACGAGTCACGCAATTGCTATCACAAGGCTGTTAAGAAATTTCGCAGGAGAAGGTACGAGGGAAAGGGTCTTCCATTTGAGGGTGCGGAGGACATTCATACAAAACCAAGTGGAGAGGTTCATGCCCACTATTTCGTAGAAGGCCCCGAGGAGGAAGAAACCCCTAGTATCGGGAACTCTGTTTTGACGCTGGGGAATGTTTCGAGGATCCGTAGCATGGAAGAAGTTGTGGTGAACCATGTAGATGAGATCATGCAGAAGGAGGTTAACAGGGAAAAATTGGAAGGAAGAAGTGAGATTTTGCAAGGTCTCAGAAATAACTTCAAGGTGGATGCTCCTCAAAAAGAGGACGCGCCCTTGAAGAGTAAAAATGGAATTGAGGTTGATGCTCCTCCAAATGAGGATACGCCCTCTACACCTGCGTTGCACAAAACCATGCCTTGTCCTGAGGTAGATGCTCCCACTCATGGGGATGCGCCCTCTGATGCAAGAGTGAAAGTCGAGGACCCCCGAGACTTTGATTTCGATTTGGATCCCAGGATCCCTATGCCCGCCGAGAAGACGGAACCGGTCGAGGACACAATATCTATTTCGGTCGACAAAGATGACCCGAACAAGGTTTTGAAAGTGGGATCCCAATTAGGTGATAAAATGAGGGGAAGTCTTACCCGCTTCTTAATTGCAAATCTTGATGTCTTCCCATGGAGTCATTCAGACATGGTGGGAATCGACCCAGGAGTAATATGTCACCGGTTGAATATCATCCCGAATTATACGGGCATACGTCAAAAACGCCACCCGGTGAGCGGGGAAGGGCGATAGCATTAAAAGAAGAAGTAGACCGATTGTTGGAGGTGGGACTAATCAAAGAATCCTTCTACCCCGAATGGCTTGCAAATCCAGTGCTTGTGAAAAAGCCGAACGAGAAATGGAGGACGTGTGTGGATTTCACAGATCTCAAAAAGGCCTGTCCAAAGGATAGCTTCCTGCTCCCACGAATCGATCAGTTGGTTGACGCAACAGCAGGGCATGCCCTGCTGAGTTTTATGGATGCATATTTTGGTTACAATCAAATTCCGATGTACGGTCCTGATCAAGAGCATACATCCTTCATCACTGACAGGGGGTTATACTGTTATATAGGAATGCCGTTTGGTTTGATTAACGCTGGTGCAACCTACCAGCGGTTGGTAAACATGATGTTCAAGAACCAAATTGGGAGAACCATGGAGGTGTACGTGGATGATATGCTGGTAAAGTCCAAGGTAGCGAATGATTATATCAAACACCTGATAGAAATGTTTAACATTCTAAGGAGGTTTCGCATGAAGTTGAACCCATAAAAGTGTGTGTTCGGCATGGAGTCGGGCAAGTTTCTCGGGTTCATCATCAACCATAGGGGAATTGAGGCCAACCCCGCAAAGATCAAGGCACTATTAGATATGAAATCGCCCACCAATATGAAACAAGTGCAAAGTTTAACTGGGAGGATCGCCGCGCTGAATCAATTTGTTTCCAGGTCTTCTGACAGATGCAAAGAATTCTTTAAGGCGATTAAGTTGGCAGAGAAAGACTTTGTATGGACACCAGAATGTGAAGAGGCTTTCAGAAAGATCAAGAAGCAACTGGGAAACCCTCCCATGCTGTCAAAACCGTTAGATGGAGAATTTCTAGTACTGTACCTCGCAGTGTCTGAGTATTCAATCAGCGCAGTTCTGGTAAGAGAGGAAGATGGGCAGCAGTGACCAGTGTGCTACGTGAGTAAGCGGTTGCACGATGCTGAAACTCGCTACACAAGCATGGAAAAGCTGGTTTATGTCCTGATCCTTGCATCAAGGAAATTACGGCCATATTTCCAGGCCCATAGAGTTGAAGTCCGAACGGCATACCCGCTACGGCAAGTCCTTCACAAACCAGAGTCATCGGGAAGAATGCTGAAGTGGGCTGTGGAGTTAGGACAGTTTAATTTGGAATATGTGCCCCGGACAACGATTAATGGGCAAGCCTTAACTGATTTCTTGTTAGAATTTGATTCTGAAGTTGATGACAAAGCTTTAGTGACGCTACATCCACCTCATGTTGAGGAGTCTTTGGAGGAATTTCCACATCCTTGGTGGATCTTGCATGTGGATGGGGCAGTTAACAATGGAGGAGCGGGTGCGGGTATAGTACTCGTGTCTCCAGAAGGCCATCATCTGATGAGCGCAATTCATTTCAAGTTTTATGCAACAAATAATGATGTGGAATATGAAGCGTTGATTAATGGCCTAAAGATTGCTTTGGAAATGGGAGTGTGAAACCTAATTGCGAGGAGTGATTTAGAGCTGGTGGTGAATTAGGTGAACGGGGGATATCAAGCGTGAGGCCCACGAACAGAATTATACTTGAGATGCACACAGTGCCTGATTGGAATTTTCAAAGAAGTTAGGTTGGAATGTATACCGCGTGAGAAGAATAGTAACGCAGATGCTTTGGCAAAGATGGGGTCGCAATAAGAGGCTGTGTTATTAGGATCCATACACCTTGAAATCCAGGAGATTCCTAGTATCCCAGAGATAGACATTATGCAAGTGGATGAGGCTCCCAAGGAAACATGGATGATGCCCATTCTGGCCTACATTCACAAGGGAACACTCCCCGAGGATAAGTTTAAGGCTCGTCGACTCCGCTATCGGGCTGCAAGGTATGTGATCTATGATGAAGTTCTGTACAAAAGGGGGTTCAATCAACCGCTGCTTAGATATGTTGATGAAGAAGAAGGAAATTACATCTTAAGGGAAGTACATGAAGGAATCTGTGGCAATCACTCGCGGGGTGGTTCGCTGGCGATGAAAGTTTTGCGCCAAGGGTATTATTGGCCTACAATGAAAGAGGATGCTATAAATTTGGTCAGGGCATGCGATCGCTGCCAGCGCTTTGCGAACTACTCGTCTATGCCAGCGATGCTCTTGACGACTATGATAAGCCCGTGGCCGTTTGCCATGTGGGGGATAGATCTAATTGGAGAGTTGCCCAAGGCTAAAGAGGATGTCAAGTATGCGGTGGTGGCAGTTGACTACTTTACTAAGTGGGCAGAGGCTATGCCATTGGCAACTATCACGGTAAAGAAAATCAGAGATTTCGTTTTCAATTCCATTGTTTGCAGGTTTGGTATTCCTTACAAACTTGTCTCTGACAACGGGAAGCAGTTCGACAGCAGGGAATTGCGGCAATTATGTGAGGACCTGCAAATTAAGAAGGAGTTTGCAGCGGTCTATCATCCTCAAAGTAATGGACAGACAGAAGCCATGAATAAAATAATAAAGCACACCCTTAAGACCAAACTGGAAGAGCGTAAAGTGAATTGGCCTGAAGAACTCCCAGAAGTGATGTGGTCTTACAACACTACTCCACGATCTACAACGGGAGAAACTCCATTTATGCTGACTTACGGCTACGAAGCTATGATCCCCGTGGAAGTTGGTTCGGGGTCGCTTCGCAGAGATCGATGCATAGAGGAGGACGCAGAGGTTAATCAAAGGCTTCATTTGGATCTTTTGGAAGAAATAAGGGAGAATTCTCAGCTGAGGCTTACGGTGTATCAGCAACGTGCTGCAAGGTATTATAAAAAAAAGGTAAATGGACAGCTGCTAAAGGTAGGGGATTTGGTGCCCAGGAAGGTGATGCCGAACACGAAGAATCCCCAGCATGGAATATTCAGAGCTAATTGGGAAGGACCATATAAGATAGAAGCAATTTTGTGGAAAGGGACTTATCACCTTGAGGATATGGAAGGGAAGCTGGTTCCGCGAGCTTGGAACGCGGAACATCTCCGGAAGTATTATCAGTAAGGCACGGCTTTGGCCCCTTACATATCTTTTTTACTTAGGGCTATGCCCAGACTATATACTAGAATTAAATAAATTCCTCCTAGCCTAGGGGGTAGTGCATGTACTACTTACCTTAGAACTAGTTGAAGGGTTATTTTTTCGAAATGATTTCCCCACCGAGCATAGTAGCCGTGGGACTAGTGCAATTTTGACACCAGAGCGCATTATTAATGAAAACTTTGAAAATTTTCCAAATGGTTGTTTATTTGTTGATTTACTTAGTTGTATGACGCGTCCTAATCACAAGACGTGCCCTGAGTGGTAATTCGGTTAAAGGGAACAACAAAGTCAAGGTAAAAATGGAACAAAGACGCGTACTATTGCTAAGGACGCGCCCAAGTTATCTTGGTTGATGCTCTTAGGACGCGCCCCATTTTGCTTTGTGCCTTGCCTAAATACACAAGTACATCATGGTATCATGCTCCTATACTATCCAAAACAAACAAAGACGCGTTCAAAAAGAGAGGACGCACCCTTAAAGGACATCTATTTAACAGATGATAATATAAACACAACAAGATTCAAAAGGCGACGCGTTCTCATAGTAGGACACGCCCAAATATATGACAAATAAAATAATCAAGTGAGTAAAAGTTTGCATGATTAAGGCAAAAAAAGTGTCATAAAATGTGCAGACAAATGAAGTTCAAAAGTGATCATTACAATTTGCAAGGCTTGAAGGGGCCCGCACCCTTAAAGTCGTTCGGATAAAATTTTGAAGATGGAGAAAGGACGCGTCCTAGGCAGGAGGCGCGTCCTGTGGCTTGTCTTGGTTGTCTGCAGGAGGAGGTTAAGTCTGAAGCGGAGAAGGAGCAGGGGACACGTCCTCTTCCTCCAAGCCTAGAAAGATCCTTTTACTCTTAATGGAATCTGCAGCCCTAACTCTGAAGTCATTTTCCCATGTTTGGGTGTCTGCATCAAACTTTGAAAAAGTATACTCTGGGTCATTTGCAATAAACCCAGAGCACCACTCTTCGAACCCAGCTGCGAAGCCATTTTGATAAACCAGTTTTTTCTCCTCTTTCCACCCATGCAGCCTGTCATCGTTTAGAGTGTCAAGTTCTAGCTGCATGGTGGAATTCAGTGTGATAACATTCTCCATCGTTTTCTCCATAGAGGAGACATTACCTTCTAACACAACTTTCTCCGTCTCAAGACCCGTCTTGTCCTCTTCCAGGCGTTTGATCTCGGCATCCTTTTCTTGGGCAAGCAGATTAATGTACTTTTCCAGAGATTTATCTAATCTTCAGCTTGGCTCTTTGCAGTGTCGGTGGTAGCAAGACGCACCCTGAGTCTTGCAGACATGTTAGCACTTTGCCTGGCAGCAAATGAAGCTTAGCTGTAGCCCTCACCATTGCCTCCTCTGTCTGTTGCTCTGTCCTGAAAGTACAGCCTCTAACTTCGTCTTCGTGAAGTTTCCTGCTGAGGATGTGCCCAGATATCGAAGCACAAAGGATTGATCATCTAGAACTACTTTCTGACGCTTTGAGGGCACATCCTCCTCCTTCTCAGGGATGTCAAGCACAGTAGTGTCAATTATTTTTGGTGGAGGGGAAGGAGTTACAGCAGGAGTGGGGTCTTTAACCTTTGGATCAGACTTTGCAGGGGCCTGTTTCCTGGCCCTTAGCTTTTTGGTAGCTTCAATAACAAATCCTTTTGGAAGAGAAGCCATATTTGTGATATAAACATGGAAAGGTGTTAGTTGAATAAAGAAGACGCGTCCAGATAATAGGACGCACCCATAGTATAATATAAAGATTATACATGCATGCATTTAGAGACATGTAAGTGCATAAAGAGATGTCAAGTAAAATGAATGCAAAGATATGAAAAATGCATGTGCGAGTATGACGCGCCTTAAAGATATGACGCGTCCTACCTAAGAGCATATTGGATATATGGGAAAAATATAATTAATATGCTAATAACAGTCCTAGAATTTTATAAAGAGACACGCCCTGAGAATAAGGCACGCCAAAGATGAAAGCGCAGATGTAGAGGAACGTCTATAAGTCAGGTTAAGTTAAAGGGAAAAGGTAAGCATAAAAATGGCGCGTCATAGAGTCATGACGCGTCCTATATATAATAATTCCTTACCTTGCTCTAAGTCCACCTTTTTATTAATGTCTAGCTGAATAATTTCTGTGGCATGGAGCCCTTTGGATTTCTCAGAGGCACTGAGAATGGGCTTCCCATTATGAAAATATCGAAATTTGCAGAGAGAACCCACTCGTGGGGACAAAGCTCCTATTTTCTTCAAGTTCTCCTCAGTGATCATATCCTTGAGGTTGAAATGCTTTTCAGCATATTACAATATCTTCACTGCTATCTTTTTCTTCCTTCCTGTTAGCTCTTTCTGAGTCCTTTTATCTAGAGAAGAAAGTTGGCGGTTACAAAAAGAAAAGAGAGAAAGGGTTACAAAATGGAAGACGCGCCCTGAGGGAAAAGACGCGTCCTAGACATTGTGCTTACTCAGCTCTAGGTTGAAATGAACGCGCGTCCTTTTGACATCATAAATGTAGAAAAATGGCTCCTTCCAGTCTCGTTCATGACTAATCTTACCTTCATTAAATCCCTTATTGTTCAGCCATTTGTTGACAACCAGGAAGTGGTACCCGGGAATGGATTTCCTGATGCTGTAGAAAAAGCTAAACTCTTTCATTGAGGGCGCGCCCAATCCCAGGTTATGGTACATAATGTACAGAGCCCAAGCTAGCTTGTACAAGTTTGGGGATAGTTGGATTGGAGCCACATCATACCACTTCAAAATTTTCTTGATGTATGGGTGTAAGAGCGCACCCACACCCAAGGAAATTAATTTTGGTGTGAGAACCATTCTGGGGATCCTTTGGTTCCCAATGTTAAAAATGTGTGGCCTCATTGTACGAAGAGGGCGCGCCCAGATGCCCTCCATGTTATAGTACTTCATATGCCATTGGATTTCCCAGTCAGTTGCAGAAGAGTCAAGAGCTACACAGGCTAGCTTACCTTCTTTTTTCCTTCTGGTATTTTTCTCTGCCTCAGTTAGAGCACCAAGCTTTGTCCAGTCACAATCCACTTAAACATCTGAAGGTTCCCAATATTCCAGGGGAGGATCAGATTTCTGGGGGGACACATGATATACCTCAGGGTCTGGAACCGTCTTTTCAAATTCACTTACACTAAGAGGGGACGCGTCCTGAGAAGCTGGCGCGTCCTGAGAAGGAGACACGTCCACGTCTAAAACAGTCATGCGTAGGGGCTGTTGGCTGGTGGCGGGTATAATCTCATCATCCGTCCAATCTTCGATGGCGGCCCTATCATGGAGAATTGGAGTTCTTTTCCATTTTAATTCTTTCTTTTTCATTCTAGAGCTTATGGGGACATGATCCATAGAATCAGAACTGGAATCAGACATTACAAAGATCTTTGATTTGAGGGAATCGAAAACGCGTATTTCTGCTTCAAGGAAGGAACTCGTCCTGTGAAATTCAGGAAAATCGGGTTTGAAAGAGATTAAGTGTGGGGAGTAAATCCCAAGGCATTTATTGAGAACTTTGAATGGATGGAAAGGTGATGAAGATGACGCGTCCTCCAGTTGCAAAAGAAGGAAGAAAAATTTGAGGACGCGTCCACATAAAAAGAAAAAAAAGAAGGAAGATACTGGAAACATGCGAGGACGCGTCCTAAGAATCTATCGCATGAGATGCACTACGAAGACGTGTCCTAGTAAAGTATTACCCATATGCGACCTCTGGTTAAAATGACTTAAACATACGTCTTAAACAAGGGAATATAAGATGCGCCCTGACGGGTAGACGCGTCCTATGTGGTTGCAATGCAGTGGAATTCTAACCGACTGTTAGAAATTTTGGGAAAAAATAATAAACCCTAAAAACATATAATTCAAAAATCAAAAGAGCAAAATATGGAGATTTGTTATATACACACATATATATACACGACAAAAATGAAGAACAGTCAAAGTAAAAACGAAGCATACGAACGGTTTCTTGCTCATTAAAATCGATTTACTCAGTCAAATAAAGCAATAAGAGGAGATTTGTGTACCTCGTAAGTTGGGGGTTGGATTAAGCTAAGGAAATCGATTAATGGCCGGTGAAATCGTCAGATTTTTGGACTTAACTTCTTGCAGTGGCGGTAATGGCGGTTTTTGGAGAGAGAGAAAAGAGGAAAGTGATAATGATGTGATGTGACCGAGGTATTTATAGAAAAGTGGGTGGATGACGTGTGCACCAGCTGTCACGTAACGGTTAGTTGTGAATAGAAGCTTTAGGCGCATCTAGATCTTAGGACGCGCCCTAACGTACTGCAATGGGGTAATCCAAATTTTGCTTATGGTTGTGAGTAAAATTCCAATTTTGTTTTCAACTGCAAATGGAATTTGGGGGGTAGTTGTTATACCCAAAATTTGGCATTGGAGTGACTCGGGTCAAATGCGGATTAAGTACATTCAAAACCGGTATTGCATCGTGGATGGTTAGGACGCGTCCAGGCACGTAAGACGCGCCTACCTTTGAGGAGATATTTAATGGTCTAGTAATGTTGAAGCTTGGGAGCGCATGATTAGGGAAGGACGCGCCCAATCGTGGTGGATGCGTCAGTCTTGGTGAAAGTACTTGATAATTATGGTTTTGTGCCAATAGAAATTGGAGGACGCGCCTGTCTTGCTAAGGATACGCCCTAGGTATTGGAATGTTGTGTGTAACTGTTTCTAAAGAGACAATACAAGTTTCATAGAGGTAGGGACGCGCCCAGTGTCTTAGGACGCATCCTGTGCTTGGTCTATGTATCCTTAATGGTGACTTCAGGACAAAACTTGCATGGAGATGAACAATGGAGGTTGTTTTTACTAACATATTTGTTGCAGGTATTCTTTGAAGAATTCCCTCCTTGAGACGGTCAAAGAGGGGGATGTCTGTAAAAAGCTTGAAGGCCTCTAGGGGTATGCCTGATGATTGAAGGCCTCCTCCTGTATTCAATGGCTGTCCTCGTTGGGGATGGGAGGTTAACATTGGTGTGTGCTTTGGGAACTCTGTTCTTGCATTCAACGGGTGTCCTCATCGGAGAACTTTGGAGTCATCCTGCACTTTGCACCCAAGAGCTTGGGATCACCTGTCTTGTTATCTGGTGGGTTATCCTCATTCGGGGGACAGGGGTGCGTCCGGCACTTGGAGTGAACCGTGGCTATACCTGCGTCCGTAAATCAAGGGAGATAGCTGTAGTGGGGTGTTATTCTTGCACAGGGAGATGCACTATCCGTGAAGTCCTGCGATTACAGACGAGCCTTGGGCCTTCACGGTTGGGTCTCATAGTTGGACATTCCTAAAGCTAGCGGAAGACGGACTTTGGATGGGCTTCTATCGGGCCTAGGAATAAGAAGTCTAAGCCCATTAGATTTCTTATTCCACAAGAACTACGTTAGGCTTGATCTCTATATAAAGGGTACATAGGCACATTGAGAGGGTAAAAATTGAGAGCTGATAAGAGAGCCTCCACTTACTCTGATCGATCTCAGCCTAAAACAACCACAAACCACCACACACCGCTTAATTTTCCGGCGAAGAACCACCATCATAGATCTTAATTCCGGTGAGAAACCTCAATATTTGTTGTTATCAGATTCCTCCGTCAACAATGTATATCGATTATTATCTTTGCTAAAAATAGATGGCCGACCGGTGGAAAAAGCCCTATGGCTCTGATTCTTATACAAGCGCGCGCACTGTATACCGGCCAACATTTATTTTGTGATATCAAGTTGCAAATTTACAATGGAGGGGGGTTTCTTGGTTTTACTATGTATGTAGAGGAAAGTGCTTTTCATGATCACTTTGTCACATTTGTGTCCGCTCTTTATTTGTAATCTGCTCGCTCTCCTATCTTTTGTTGGACTTGGCAGAAAAGTAAAAGAAAAAACAATGCACAGCGGGGCGTATAGATGTCAAGAAAATATACCGGGGACTTGTTGAATCATTTAATAATTTAAAATTATTAAATAATATAAAATCATATTGAATCATTTATACGACAACTTAGGGTTTTAAATTGATATATTATTTAACATGATATTTGACATTGGTTTATGGTGGATTTTGAGGTTTGAGTTCTCCCATTTCATTTCTTTAGTTTGAATATCTGTTTGTCTTATTATATCGGTTGTATGTCTGATCAAACATACAAAATGTATTTTACGATTAATGGAGAGTGTTTGAATATGATGGATAAAAATTTTATGTGACATTTAAAAATAAGAGTCTCATACTGCATTTTGTGTCCTATAAACTCTCTTTTCTACTTCTTAACTAAAAATTTGAGAAGGGAGAATAAAATTATTGCTCAAAGAGATACTTAGTTTCTCTTTATATCTTTAAGAGTCTTTTCGATCTCCTCAACTTTGAGAGCATAGTTCTACTTTAGAGCATCTCCAACAAACTCCTAACTCATTCTATAAAATAAAATTAAAAATTATAATATTAAAAAATTTGACTAAACAATGTGCCAAACTTCAACAAAACTTTTTATATTAGCTCTCTATTCACAGTTTATTAATAAATCAATTCCACAACCAAAAGTTGTACAATGATAGGGGAACATAAAAAATTTATTAATATAATAAGTTAAGAGCATCTCCTCACAAACTCTTTAAACAAGTTCCTAAGGGAAAAAATAAATAGTATTAACAAAATTGGAACCCCAATAAACTCTTAGAGCCTTTAAAACCTTAAAAGCATTCTCTCTCCTCTCTTTTAAGAGCCAACTACTTGCTATTAACTTATATTTTATTATAAAGTAATGCAACAACCCACTTTCCCTCTCCATTTTGTATTGTACTTCTATTAAATAAAGACATTTTAATATTTAAATATTATTTAAATAGTGGATATAAAGAGTGTTATTGGAGGTGAAAGCACATTAGGTTGTTAAAGTCAATATTTTGTAATATATTTGA
Source organism: Apium graveolens (assembly GCF_009905375.1). Taxonomy (NCBI): domain Eukaryota; kingdom Viridiplantae; phylum Streptophyta; class Magnoliopsida; order Apiales; family Apiaceae; genus Apium; species Apium graveolens. The sequence continues at coordinate 228,884,879 of NC_133652.1, forward strand.
AGAGTGGTTTAAGAGACTATCGGAGATGCTCTAAGAGCTACTAGTTGCTCTTAAAAGTGAGGAGAAAGAAAAAACTCTTAGAGTTTTAAATAGCCTCTAGAGTCTCTTGGAGTTTTATTTTGAGTCATGCTTTTTTTTGACATAAGATGATGTTTAAAGAATCTACTGGAGATGATCTAACTAGTATTATATTATATATTTTTAACCCTACCATCTTTCTTTCACAATTCACTTTTATTTTTTGTGGATTCAAAATATTTTTAATAATAAAAAATGTTAAGAAGTCAAAAACAGTATTATTGGAAATGAGTACATATTAAATCACTAAGGCCATATTTGTTTCGTGAGATTGTAATCTCGGGATAATAATTCGGGGATAATTAATCCTATCAAAATTAGTCCTACTGATAAAAAAATCCTATCATATATTTGTTTGGAAAGATTAAGTATAGGATTGGAATATAATCCTTTAAAATTTTATCATATTTTTGCTTCGAGAGATCGTACTTGAGATTAGAATATAATCATTTACATTTTACAATCCTTTGTTTGTTTCAATGGGATAACAATGAGAGGATTATAATCCTTTAAAAAATGACTTGTATGTTAGGTCACACACACTGTAGAGGGGGGTGAATACAGTGTATAACACAATCAAATCGAACTTTAATAACTCAAGTAACATAAAACAAACTTTATTCAAAACAATAAACTCTGTTACAGTATGGAACTATTCTCTCTCAGTGATGAACAAATATCACGAGAGCTGCTAGGGTTACAATGAATAATCTTCTCGATTGTGATAACACTTATAGTGTAAACCACATGTCTGTGTTTATATACTACATAGTTACAAGATAATCGCTAATTGATATGGAATATAATTCTGCTTCCTAAAATATATCAATCAGATATCTTTTCTTCCAAGTATTCTATTCTTCATAGAATTCCTTCTTCATGCATATCTCTTCTTATGTTTGTCTTGATCTTCTCTTCCTGTGAATCAGATGCCTTAATTATCTGAACGTTTCCTTTAAGTCCTGATATTATCTTCTGATAAATATCTTCTGAACCTTAAGTACTGATGACTTAAGTTCTGACTTCAGTATAAGTGCTGATTTCAGTTAAGTACTGATTTGTCCTGTTTAAGTAAGATTTATAAACTAAACATAAATCACATTAGCCATGACATTATCAAATATATCTAACAATCTCCCCCAACTTGTAAATTAGCATAATATACAAGTTTAGCAGATATTTGATGATGTCAAAAACATTAAGTACAAATGCATGAGAATTTGACTAGATAACTACAACTTACAGTCCTTAAAGCTTTACCAATCTTTAACTTCTAATAACAACTTCAGTCTGTATTCATATCAGAATTTAAGCAGTTGTAGATCTTGACTTGGCTTCATCTTCTGATCTCTCTGATGTCAGGAGTTGTTCTGAGATAGTTCTTCAACAAACATCTCTCAGCATATCTGAGTTCATCAATCATCCTCCTTTTAGCATCTTTAAGTTCTGCAGAATCTTCACCAGTTTGAAAGATTGCAGCCCTGAGATCATTAATTTTAGCTTTTTTATGTCCTAATCCAGTCTGATCAAATATGCCTTTTCAGACTCAAGATTGAATTCCACAGCCCTGTAACCCAGAAAGGTAGTTATAATCTTAGCAGAATTGGGCTTCATCTCAACAATATCACCCTTGTGATCTCTGTATTTTGGAAGATATGTGCTGTCGGACTTACCAGAATAAAGCTTTTTCTGTTTCTGAATTTGACTCTTCAAAAAGTTTGCAGCACTTTTTGTTATTTTGTCATTCACTTGAAGTAAGAATAATACATGTTCCAACTCTTCAAAATACTTCAGTGGAATGGCATTTTCCCTTATATGATAAACCCTACCATCTGTCATGAAGTACAACAAGATGTGTTCTTTCAAGTAGGTATGGTAAACCATTTGTACAGATTCTAGTTGATTCAATCTCTCAGGAGTTGCTCCAATACCTGATTCACTTAAGGAAGTTGGATCATTGGTTGTGTTCTGTATTCTTCTTTCATCAGCACTTCCCAATCCAGTTTTATCTCTTGCTTCCTTTCCAGTAATCACTCTTGCTTCAAAACCACTTACAGCAGTCTTCAAAGGTTGAGTCTGTTTGGCTTTGGTGAATCTTGGTAGAAGTATATTCGAAGGTTTAACATGAGCAATGTCAGAGGTTTCCTTTGATTTATCTTCTGATATCAAGTTAACTTGAGCTATGTCAGAGGTTACTTGCTTCTTTGAGATATCAGAACTAACTATCTCTTGACTCTGAACAACTTGAGCCATGTTAGAGGTTGTCTTAGAAACTTTTCTTGAAGTCAGAGCAAGATCAGCATCTTCATCAGTAATTTCTTCATTCACAGGAGGCACATAAACTTTGATAGGTTCACCAACTTTCTCTTTTCCCTTGGACCTTGGATCTATCTGCAGTTGTGATTTAGCTTTGGTTGCTACAGGATTTGTCCTTTCTTTTATCACAATGCCTTTGAGCTTTGGAAGTTTCTTTTTACCAGAAGCTTCAGATTTAGATTTGACTTTTTCTGATTTAAGTCTAGCTTCTTCTTCCATCAGACTCTCCAAGTCCATTCCTGGATTTTCCTTAAGAAATAACTGTCTTGACATTTCTTCATCAAGATCCAAAAGTTCATCAGAACTTATCCTTTTACCAGTAGGAGAAGTAATTCTTTTTCCAGCATCAGAACTTATCCTGTGACTTGTGATTTCAGCTTTTCTTGATGAGAAACCTCTACCTTGATCATGACCTCCACCCATTCCAGAATTTTCCTGGTCATCTTTTTCATCATCCTTCCCCTTCAGTGTCTTATCAGTTTTGCATTTGGACTTAATTACTTTCTCCCCCTTTTTGGCATCAACAGGTAAGAGAAGAGAGACAAGCAAATCCACTGAGGCTTGGATTTCATCAAGTTGAGATTGCTGAGAAGCTTGATTTTTCAAAATAGCATCAATCTGAGACTGTTGCTTCTCTTGGTTCTTCTCAATATAAGCAAATCTGTCAAAGGTAGATTGGAAGAATTTTTTTCTTTTCAATATTCTGAACTTGTTCTTGCTTGATTAATTCTTCCTGAATTTTATATAACTCTGCATGAGTAGTTGAATGGAGACCTTGCAGATGTTTAGTACTCAATGCAGTGACTCGAAGCTGTGTTTTGAAATCATCATTAATTAACATCTCATCAGCTTTTGTCAAGTGCTCAGCAAGAGTCTTTACAGATGGAACACAGGTAACTGAGTTCCATTCCTTAGTCCACTCCTGTCCTGCAGGAGTTTCACTTCAAGGCACTGGTGCTTCTCTTGTAACAAACTTCTTAACTAGTTCACTTTTGTGAACAGTTTGCTAAGGTGCATGTCCTGAAGGACCTACTTCATCAGCATCTGCATTTGGAGCAGCATCACCAGTATCATCAGCATTTGCAGCATCAGAACTTACAGAATCAACATCTTCTGATAAAACAACAATATGAGAAGCAATTGAGGCTTCAGCATCATCCTCTAAGTGCTGATCTGGTTCCAAGTTCTGATCAACAGCCATATCCTGATGCTCACTATATTCTGATCATCATCATCTAGATGCAGAGAAGGTGTTGAAGACAATTCTGGAGTTTTAGTAGCATCAGGAAAAGGTGTTGTAGATGGATTAATTGCTGTTGGAGCTTCTAAGTAAAGTACCTCACGCACAACCAGGTTCTAAATATCAATTTCAGCACTTGTGCCTGGATCAATAGGAGATACAGTTTCATGTACAGGAGACACTGATGGTGTGTTTGCCTATTCTGTAGCAGCTTCATGAGTTGGAGCCAAAGGAGAAGCAGTGGCTTCAGCAAATTCTGGTTCTTGTGAGATCAGAGATTCCTGATCTCCTTCCTTAGCTGCTGCTTCCTCATCATCTGAAACTGGCCTTTTAGCTCTCTGTTTCTTGTATCTCTTAGAAGGTGGGGATTCCTTGGGAGGTTGAGCAGAAGTCATTCTCCTAAGCCTTTTGAGAAGCTTAGATCCCCCAATTCCAGAATCCTTCTGAGAAGAAACTTTCTCAGCTTCTTTAACAACAGGGTCTGATGAAGAAACCTGTTCCTCACTATCAGACTCATCTCTCAAAACAATCCTCCTTCTCTTCTGTGGTGTTTGAGAAACAATTTTTATTCTCTTGGGCTTGGAAGATGAAGGCTTCACAGTAGGTGCTGAGGATGAAGGTTGAGCTGTCTGTGAAGTTGAGAGATATGATTTGAGATATATTCTGAGGGAGGGTTGAGGAATTGATGTATGTGTGGTATGTTCTGATGGTTGCTGTGGTGTTTGGGATGTGGTGGTGGGGTGTACATTAGGATAAACAAATCTATAGGTTTCAGGATCAGCATTTACCAAGATCTGTTTTACATACTGAGGAATCTGTAAAGGTCTAACCACCTTTTTCTTAAGGTCAGCATTTACCAAGTCATTAAAGGCTCCTTTTGCAATTTTAAAGGGTGGATATAAAGAACTGGCTAGTTGAGGGGGATCAGTACAGCAAAAGTTATATATAAGCTGACATAATCTAGCAAAGTAAACTACATTTCTATCTTCTGTCATCCTATCCCCTATGAAACCTATCACAGCACTTGCAAAATCAAAATGAGTTTGGTTAAAAATAGCATACCCGATGTGCTGACTCATTATTGGAATGACATCAAAGTTTGAACACTTATTCCCGAAGGCTTTAGTGATGCAGTCAAAGAAGAAGCTCCATTCCTTTCTGATATGTGCCCGTTTCAACTGTCCAAGCTTAGCCAAACTCTTTTCATACCCCAAACTGTCCATTAACTCTTGTAGAGCTGATTCCTCCGGTGTTGAAAAAGTACAGCCTTCTGGTAAATGTAAGGCCTTGCGAATTATACCAGGAGTTACCACATGTTCAGAATCATCCACTTCAAAAACAATACTGGGAGTACCAGTTGTACCACCATTATCAAAATGCCCAGTCCGCCAAAACGTCAGAACTTGTTGGCTTGAAAAGACTGAAGGCTGGGTCAATGCATACCCAATTTCACTGTGTGCAAGAAGATCTTGCACAAAATGCAACTCAGACGGAGCTTCAGCATGATCGAGAATTGCAGCATAGTTATTTGGAACGAACTTAGCTCCATCAATGATCAAATCCTTAGGTGCCATGAGAAAAATCGAAAATTAAGATTGCCTGTTAGGTGTTTGATAAAATGTCTGTATGAAAAACCAACGTCAGGAGATGAGAGAGAGTAAAAGCAAAGAAAGAGAGATAAAGTCTAAAAGTAAATAAAAGATTGTATAATCTTCTCTCTCTCTCTTACTTATACTTGGTAAAAAAAATATAACTGTTGGACACCTGTCAGACATGCAGCAATAATGAATAGTTAATATGCACGAGAAAACATTAATCATTACTTACCCACTTGCAGTTTTTCAAGGAAAAACCGTTCCACTTACCTAGTAATTCCATTAATTGAGGTAAATCAGTTTTAATTCAAAATTTAAACTGTTCCCACTTATTCAATTATTTTCACTTCAAAACCAATATTCTGAAAAAAAATCGAGTGTGAGAATGACCAAAATACATCAAGTAAACAAGTACTAATATTTGAAAGTCAGAACTTAATTTAAATCAATGATTAAAATGATCATTAGAACATGGATATATCAGGATTTAACAGTGCAGTTAAATGTGCAAACATCTCAGAGACAGAATCTTGTAAAAATAAGAAATTTCATTAATATATTAAGAGAATACATTCATGAAATTGAAATTACATCAGAGAATTACAAGACTGTCCTAAGCTTCTAAACCTAACATCAACAGCTTTAGTCCTAGCTTAAGAAGCAGGGTAAAGCTGACGATGAAGAAAAATAGGAAGAAGAAAATAAATTATTTCTTCTTCCGACTCTCTACAAAAAGAATAGCGAGTTGAATGATTCGCTCTTGTTGGCGGAGAGCTTCCAGCCTTTCTTCCTCCAATCGCTCCAGATGGCGATGGTAGTCCATGTAAAAGAACATGAGGTGTGTGAGAACCTCCTGGGGAACCGAGTCCCAAATCTCATCAGGAATGACAGTTATGTGCCATTCCTGCTGCCATGCCTCACAGCTCAGCTCCATGTTGAAGGTTTCATAGTTCAAAAACATATTGTAGTTGACCATGATTGTGTTAGTATAAAGAGAAGGAGAGTGAGTTTGTGAGAAAAGAAATGATGGATAGGCTGATGTGAAGTGTTGATTTATATAGGCAAGAGAATGCCAGGAGACGCAAGGAAATTTAATGCTGACAGGTAGAAATAATTCTACCTCGTCTCCCTAGACTGGGAAGAAGAAAAACAGTCATTGGAAGTATAAAACAAGGTTTAATGCGCACAAGTAACAAGTAAAAATTACTGTGCATGTACGTGTTTTACGAACCCTAATTAGATTGACTGTTAATATTCTTACCCAAACATATTCTGATTTAAAATGAGACTATTTTTAGATTTTATCCACAAATAAGTCAAGTAAAGGATCAGAATTTAATATCAGAACTTAGACTTATATCAGAACTTAACAGTCATCAGAACATGATTTCTTAACTCGAAAGATGAATGCCTATTTTTTGTAATTCTTCACACAAATTCTGATATCGATTCTTCAGAACTTAATCATCAGAACGTTCAACATAACTTGTCCTCAGAATTTATGCAATCTGACACATAAACTGTTCATCTAAAATAACATAGATCACCACAGTAATTTTCATCATTCATATGGAGTGTTAGTGTGTGCATTAAGCTAAATATCAGACAAAGAGTAAAGTCTGATTCACTTCAGTACATCTTAGAAATAAGGCATAACTAAAACTTTACTGAAAATCTGTCATTATTCTTAAGCCTACAATAGAATGAGTTCACGCTTGAGTCCACCTCAACTGGTTTGTGCTAATTTTGTGCATCTTTTGAATTTCCATTTTATATTGGCTTCTCAGTGTAAGTGAGTCACGACTGCTTATCCGAATTTATGCTATTATCAGAGTATTTCTCTAGTAATCATAGAGTGTGAAAAGTCACCAAGAAAAATATTTATTTGCTTTTCTGATGCATATTACTTAATACCAGCAATGCACTTGGGTCTTCCCTTCCACATTTTTACTCTAGATCACAAAGGAGTACCTGATTTTTATTCCTTGTTTCTTTTCCTTTTTTTTGATAAGTGAGGTTTATCAGCACTTAGTACATTCAACAGATTTACTAGCATCAGAACTTAACAGATGAGAAGCATTATTCTAGTTTTTGACTTAGTAATAAGATAGACAAAGTAAACTCAACTAAGCTCAATATCAGAATTTGCTTGTGTCAATAGATTTCCATAAAAATAATTACTTCTAACATGGGATCCCTAGTTTATTGAAGACTACTAGGTTAGCATCTAGCACAGGTATCCTCATAGGATTGAATAGTTATATAAACAGTCATATCACTATCAGAGTTTAGAAAGTCACATCAGACAACAGTCAATACTTAAGTAATTTTCAATTAAGCATAGAATACACATAGAGAGTAATTTCTGTAAATACTGATCATAAAGTCTGATGCATCAGAACAAAACTAAGCAGATTGAGAGAAAGAACCTGAAACCATTCCGAGTTCATTTACCAATCTTCTAAAAGTAGCTTCACACAATGGTTTTGTGAAGATATCTACTAGTTGTTGATCTGTTGGAACAAAGTGCAATTCCACTGTACCTTCATCCACATGTTCCCTTATGAAGTGGTACCTGATGCTGATGTGCTTTGTCATTGAGTGTTGAACTGGATTACCTGTCATAGCAATAGCACTTTGATTATCACAGTAAATAGGGATTTTAAAATATGTTAACCCATAATCCAATAACTGATTCTTCATCCAAATAATCTGTGCATAACAGCTTCCTGCAGCAATGTACTCTGCTTCTGCAGTTGATGTGGAAATTGACTTTTGTTTCTTGCTAAACCAAGAAACCAATCTGCCTCCAAGAAATTGGCAGCTTCCACTTGTGCTTTTCCTGTCAATTTTGCAACCTGCAAAATCTGCATCTGAGTAACCTATTAGTTTAAAATCTGATTCTCTGGGATACCACAATCCCAGATCAGCTGTTCCCTTAAGATACTTGAAAATTCCTTTCACGGCTGTTAAGTGAGGTTCTCTTGGATCTGCTTGAAATCTTGCACAAAGATAGGTAGCATACATGATATCAGGTCTACTAGCAGTTAGATAGAGTAGAGAGCCAATCATACCTCTGTAATCTGTAATATCTACTGATTTCCCGGTATCCTTATCCAGTTTTGTTGCAGTGGCCATGGGAGTGGATGCACTTAAACAATCTTGCATTCCAAATTTCTTCAGCAAATTTCTAGTGTACTTAGTTTGACAAATAAAGGTGCCTTCTTCATTCTGCTTGACTTGAAGGCCCAGAAAATAGCTAAGTTCCCCCATTATTTTAAAGATTGTTGTTGGAGTGACCATGTAATAAAATATGCTAAACTACTAGAATTCATTATTTTAATATAATTTTTAAGAAATATGTTAAAACTCTACTAGAGTTACTCTTATGGTAAACTAAAAGAGTCTCTTAAAATGATAAAATAAGCCAAACTTCTTAAATTTTGAATTTAAGAGATCATTTAGCTAGCTTGTTGGAGATAATCTTATAAGTAGTTTCTTCCATAATTAAAACATTATCCTAATTATATGATGTAATCTATCTTTTCTTATGGTAAAATAAAAGAGTCTCTTGAAATGATAAAATAAGCCAAACTTCTTAAATTTTGAATTTAAGAGATCATTTAGCTAGATTGTTGGAGATAATCTTATAAGTAGTTTCTTCCATAATTAAAACATTATCCTAATTATATGATATAATCTATGTCTTCTTCTTCTTCTTCTTCTTCTTCTTCTTCTTCTTCTTCTTCTTCTTCTTCTTCTTCTTCTTCTTCTTCTTCTTCTTCTTCTTCTTCTTCTTCTTCTTCTTCTTCTTCTTCTTCTTCTTCTTCTTCTTCTTCTTCTTCTTCTTCTTCTTCTTCTTCTTCTTCTTCTTCTTCTTCTTCTTCTTCTTCTTCTTCTTCTTCTTCTTCTTCTTCTTCTTCTTCTTCTTCTTCTTCTTCTTCTTCTTCTTCTTCTTCTTCTTCTTCTTCTTCTTCTTCTTCTTCTTCTTCTTCTTCTTCTTCTTCTTCTTCTTCTTCTTCTTCTTCTTCTTCTTCTTCTTCTTCTTCTTCTTCTTAGTACTTGCAGGCTATATGATATTTTAGAAATATATCTACCATGTTGTTTAATGTTTAACACATAGTACTCTGCATAACGCTGTTTTAAATTATTTTTAAACATTTAGCTTTTTATGGAATGATATTATTTTTCCTTCCGATACCAAATTATGTCATGCAAAACACCTTCTTAGCTACTAGGGCAACCACAACCACACGCAGTGCTATGCCTTTATGCATGCTCATTCCAAGTTACAACCCCTCTTTCGGCATATCTCATCAAATCAACATTGTGCTCTAATCTTATCATGTAACTTCCTGAGAGTAGGCTGTGAATAACATAGGGAAGACCACCTGGGAAGTGGGAACCGGGGCCTGGCCATTCATCAGTGGCAAATCTTATTAGATAAAATTGCCCAGCAATCTTTTTTGGTGAACATTATTATGATAAGTAAAATACATAAAAATATATTAAAAAATCAAGTTTATTATAAATAACCTATAGAATCTCAAAATTTCAAGCTCTCTCTTTAAAGCATTCTATCAAATAGTAAGAGAGCGTGTAACACATGTAGCAGATATCACTGGTCACAATGCAAAAGCAATCCGGCCATACACATATGTACATATATATGATTGTAGTAACCTAATTTTTGTAAATTGTTGTGCAAGACATGCTTGTAATATAAGAAGACTAAGTCAAATTGACAACTCTAAGTAAGTTGTATTGTAATCTAAGTTTGCATTTTGTATTGTAACATTTAAGTCTGTAAAAATGTAAATAGACTAGACTGGATTATTTTTCTGAAAATAGTCTCAAGCCTAAGAATAAGCTTTGGAAGAAGATCATGAAGGTCATGCCTCAGAGAAAGTGTGAAGAAGCTTGGAGTTGAATAAATCTTTTTTGTAAAAAACATTCTAATTCAAGAAGTCTACAAGTCACATATTAAGTGTTATAGAGAAGTCATTCGAGAACTCCAGAATGACCTATGGAGAAGTCAAGGAAAGCTTATAGAGAAGTCTCAGAGATATCGACAAGCCAAATTGGAGATATAAAGATTGGAAATATCGACAAGTCATTTCTTCACTAGAGAACTCTAAGATATCGACAAGTCAAAATATCATTAGAGATCTCTAAGATATCAAGAAGTCAAAATATCACTAGAGATCTCTGAGATATCGATAAGTCTATTTTGTCACTAGAGAACTCAGAGATATCGATAACCCAAAGTGAAGATATGAAGATGAGAGATCTTGACAAGACAAATTCTCTTATAGAGAACTCAGAGACTTCTTCAAGTACAGAATGCAGATCAGTTTAATATCCAAGATTATCAATCAACAAACAAATCAATCACTGATTTGTCAAGTCTACAAAAAGCAGCTTGAAGAGTACAAGATAAAGGGTAAAGATTAATTGACAAAGGAAGATCAAAGTTAACACAATATGGAAAGATATGCTAAGCCATAAATGGAAAGATTAGTGACATGTTGCTAAAGTGATTAGCACTTCTTATTACATATTGTGTAAATCAGTATTTAACTATTCTATAAAGTTAACACTGGTCCTTTGTTATGTGTAACAATTTCAGATCAAAAAAAATTCTTGTATTCTCTCAAGGAAGAAGCTAAGCTCTTTAACAACAAAGAGCCTAGAAATTTTGTAGTAAAATATTCTTAATTTTAATATAAAATTAAGTGAGTTTTGAAAGATCCGTGTTCATTGTTCTTACTTGTTTAAATTCAGTATTAACACTATAACGACTCATATATTTTTGTATTATTTAAATGTGTAAGTATTGAATAATTAAATAAATAAAAGATGTGTATGGGTTTTGTCAGTTGGATATTCTTTTGTTAGTAATTATATGTGATCGATGGTGTTCGAGGATCATTTGGGGAATTAAGTGGTGAGCTGTGTTGCTTTGTTTTTATATTTAAAAGTGATTTTATGAAAGATTTATTCGCATAAATACTTGGGTTATCTCTAAAATTATTTATTACTTTATAATTTTATTTATTATTTTTAGGATTTTTTAAAATTTAGAAAATAATATTTCATTTATTATTTAGCCCTGAATAATTTTCTAATTGTGTGTTATTGTAAATTCAGTATTAAATTCCATAATATTTCAAAAATTATGAAGTTTATATTTTATTAAGTTTTAAATATTTCAAGAATTTTAAAACTATTTCGAAAATTTTTAGGAATAAATTTACCCGCACGTCTGTTCGTCAATTTGCAAAATACGGTTATGATGCGTGTTTTAAAAATGATTTAAAAATTCTAGAAATTTTATTTTATTAACCCCTAATTATTTCGAGATTTTTAGAATTATTTTTTTAAGTTTCGGATTATTTTACCCCTAAGATTGGTTAAGGATTTGTAATTTCGAACTCAGATTCAGAGTATTAAAAAAAAAGAAACAATAAAAATCGGATAACCCCGTTTGTTCTTATCCTCCCTTCTCTTTCATTCTTGGTTGTTCTTTATCCTCTTCCTTTCTCCCTCATCGATCTCTGTTCTCTCCCTCTCTCAACAGTCTCTCTCTACTCTTCCTTTGCGCGACTATGTCACTGATCTCCACCCCATCTCTTCGTTCCTCGGTAATCACGCCCCCTGTTCTTAGCTTAGCTTCTCTATTTTGTTATTTTTCGGCGACTTTCTATCCGATTTGTCTCCGGTTTTACTCCGGCTTGGCCCCTGTTGTCCTCCTTTCGTTTCTATATATATACCGTGCGTATATATGTGCCTGTATATGTGTTTATGCTGGGTCTGTGCTCCTGTTTTCTTCTCTGTAGTCGCCGACCCTCACCGTTTTCTGGTGAGGAAGGTGGCGCGTGGTTTCTAGTCCCCCCTATGGTTGTGTTCTGTTGCCCTGTGTTGCTACGTTTGTTGCGTTTGTTTGTATGGTGTTGATTTGGTTATTCGGAAATTTTGTTGAATATCTCGAATGAATATTTATTTTATTTGTTCGAATTATTTTAGTAAAAGTTTCGAATGAATTCCTGAAATTAGTGGAATTAATTACGAGGGTATCTTAAATCGGTAGAATTTATTTGGAAACCCGACAAGTATCGGGCACCAATAAATTTTACTGCCGTCGGCGATGAGCCTCGCGAGCCGACGGTGGACAGTTAAGATGTAATCTGAGTCCTACGAATAAAAATATAAAAATATGAATAAAACATAAAAAATGGATAATAATAATTAATAATTGAATTTGTATTGGTGTTTGGGAATTTGTGGAATTGCGAATGTTGTTGCCGGTTTGTTATTGTGATTGACGTCGAATTGCTTCGACGGGTTAGTCCGATAAATAAAGAAAACGCTGCCCGACTTCCGGGAAATCAAATTACGAAAATACGGGAGTGTATCCAATAATTATCGGGACATCGAGCGAATATATATATATATATATAAATATTTTATGCGAAATATGAATGTATATTGTAGTGAAATATTTTGCCAAAACCAATAACCCTAGTTTCCAAAAATGATGGAAAGTTCTAAATCTCAAGATCCAACGTCGCTTTACAAGAGATTAACACCCTATCTTATATGTTTGCGACGCACATAAGACGAATACGCACAACCAATATTAGATATCATACAATCATCACACACTAAGGTATTAAACAACTAACTAAAGAATTCCATAGTAAATCCGTTACGACCCCATGATCACGATTAGCCCATAATAGCACTCATCCTCATCATGGGTTCATATGAAAACTTGATAAATAAACACAAGAGAATAATAACTAAAACTACTTATATTAAACCAGAGTACGTCACAAGAGTAAATAGGTTCAAAGTAAGAAAACCAGCATCCAACGTTACAACGAAATAAAGATTCACAAGAAAATATGCTTCCTCTTCGTTGCGGTGTGCTAAAAGGGTCTTCTTCCTTATCTCCTTCGCTCCTTGATTAATACAACGATCCAACCTTAGTGAAACGTCTCTGAAATCTACTAATATAGGAGTCCCATAAAACCCAGATAGCTCAGAAGTCGGAAGCCAAACAGATTTAGGAGTCTAAAATAATTATCCTGAATTTACGACCCTGCGCGGCCGCTCAGCATAGCTGAGCGGGCTGCGCGGCCGCTCAGCAGAGCTGAGCGGGCGCTCAGACCCTTTCTGGAAAAATGATCTGTTTGCTTCGTGTCTTCACTGCAATCTGCTCCTATCTTCCCACTTGCAATGCTAAACACATGCCAAGGCTTATTATTGATGAATTCTCTCCCGAAATGCAACTAATACCCTGAAATGCACAAACACTAGAAAAACGCATCAAATACTCAAAATACTTGATTTCAAGATACCAATTTAAGCTATTATAAGAAGTTCTAAGTGGTATAAAATGCCACTTATCACACCCCCAAACTTAAATCGATGCTTGTCCTCAAGCGTCACAGACTCAAAAACAAAATAAAAACATGCATGAATGCAATCTATATAAAATGCAGTGATCCCCCTTACTACGACCAAACCAACCAACTTACGACATTTCAACAAATGCAATTAGGAGAATAAAGATCAATCAAATCATGCAAACTAACATACAACCAGAAACGTGGTGTGTGCAGATGCTTAACAGATATGCTTCGAAACTAGATCAATTATCATGACTCAACTATCCTCAAGGCAATCGCACGATTATACAAAGAATAAAAATTCTAGGCACAAAGTGACTTATAACACTTCAAGAATCCTGGAGCTTATTACGGAATCATGCTTTTATTTATAACAACAATGCTTATTTGACCGTGCAATGAGTGAGGTCCATAAAAGACTTATACAATGGCATCCATATAGCGAGCGTTAGGTTAGCGGATCCCAGGCTATAAAAGCCTTAGGTCACTAGGCACAAAGTCCCCTAAGAACTTAATAACTCGAATACCAAAGAGCCCACTCGTGATCAATTATGCATTAACTCTTTATTTATTTATTTTCTTTTTTTTCTTGTTTTTTTTTCAAAATTTCTGAGCAAGTGCGTTTCGCTCCATCTTGCTCAACCCTAGACTACTCGCATAAACATACGAGCCGGCTACTAGCCATTTGACGCCTAGCCACAATTAGCAACGAATTCCATTTTTCACTCCATTTTTTTCTTTTCATGCCTTCTATCACTAAGAACCTATTATAAAATTCTAAGCATAATAAATAGATTAACCTCGAAAATCATTAAACCATAACAACAATCTAGTCCTTAAGCATTCTCTAAGACTTAGTGAAATTACAAGTATTTCTAGCATGCATATCAACCTACACGATTCAACATCACTTTAATGCTATCACTACACTCGCATCAACATCACAAATCAATTGGTAAATCAGCGCAAAAGGGATCATGGCAATGCATGAGCTACATGACATGATAAACAAATAAAGCTATAAAAAAATAAAAAGAAAAAAAAACTATATGGCAAAAATTATGCAATTATATGAACTAAACTATCATGAATATGCAACTATATGACACACACACAAAATATTCCTTAACTACCACCCCCAAACTTAAAATCTTCACTGTCCCCAGTGAAGGTAGTAGAAAGGAACACATGGTATACCTACTCGGAGAGATCATCATCATCACCCTCATAGGGTGGTGTATCAGGAGGCGGATATGCAGAGTCATCACCAAAAACTGGCCACTGGATGTCAGCTCCAAGGCCTCGAAAAGCAGTCCCTAGTGCAAGGGTGAGCTCCTGAGCAAACCTGCTCTGCGTCTCGTACATAGCATCCATCCTCCGTGACAGCCTCCTATACTAGGCATCAGCCATCCCAGCACCAACCTGAGCTCTAGAAGAACCAGCCTCATCTCGCCCTGGCCTCGCCATTGTAGCACCTCATGTTGGACGCCCTCCTGGAAGACGATAACCCAGCCCATGCTCCTCGGGCTCACCACCGGTCCACTCCGGCATCGCATGCAGAGTCCCGGAGTCAATAGGAGCGGCCGTCAATTGCAACTGCTCATATGACGGCCACTGAACTCCCACGACTCGGCAAAGCTTGGTAACCGTAGATGCATAAGGGATGTTCATGTGCTTAGCTCCCCTCAAAAACTTCAGAATTCCTTGGTAGATGAACTCACCAAGGTCCACATAGTACTTCTCATTCAAAATTCCCCACAACAACTGTGCTCTCTCAACTGTGACCTCATGTGCATGCGAAGTAGGCAAAATATTAGCACAAATAAAAGCATTTCATGTACGGGCATACCTGTTCATGGCGATCGTCGGAAAGTGACGATACTCATTAGTTCCAGTCTTGAAGGTCCAAACTGTGCCCGGCCTACAGAGAGTGGCACAAATCAAATCCAAGTCAAAATCCTCAGCAGTCTTCTCGTTTCAGTTCTCCTCCGTGGGCTTCCTCTATCGCTGCCCAATCACACGGCGAATCGCCGCAGAGTGATAATCAAGCGTCATCCCCCGGACCACAGAATACCCATTCTTCTCAGCCTTCGCGTTCGCATAGAACTCGCGAACCACGCTCATCGGCACTGCTTCAAGAGACTCACAAAAAGCAATCCACCCCTTCTCTGCAATCATAGGTAACAACTCACCATCCCTCCCCGATGGTAAGAACCCCCTCTCCTTCAGAATCGGCTTCCCCAGAAGCCTAGTATATTCCTCCTCAGTAGCCCTATCATTCAAACGAAGCCTCGCAGCAGTACCCCTCGAGGAATCAGCAGTAGGGACAGTGCTGCTGCTATCAATAGTCCTTGCTCTCTTAGGTGCCATCGAACTGAGTAAAAGTGTTTGAGAATTGTGTTTTTGGGTTTGGGAGAGAGTTTAGGGTTTGAAAGTGTATGGGGGATATATGGGATAGGTGTATGTATATATAGTGTAGGAATTAGGGTAGAATTTGATTATGAGTGGGGTTGAGGGTTAAAATAATGGGGTAATGGGGAAATAGGTCGTGGGTTTATGATCTGTATTTTGTTTTTTTATTTTTTTGGATTTTTATTGAACTTAAAAAAATTCTTCCAGTCGGCCCCTGAGCGGTCGCTCAGCAGAGCTGAGCGGGCGCTCAGGGGGCTTCTGGAATTTTTTTTTCCAGGCTCCATTTTTCTGATTTTTTTGTGGTTTTGGATAGGTTATTAACTTCTAAGGGTTCCTGTAACAACAAATCATGGGTTGCCTCCCACGAAGCGATTCTTTTTCGTTATTAGCTTGACGTTGCATACCTTCCTCATGTTGACAATAAAACGGCACTAACCACTTCTCGGTTTGCCCTGTCCCCATAGTAGTGCTTCAAACACTGACCATTAACCTTGAATGCTTGGTCTGGATTATTCTCAAAAATCTCCACCGCTCCTTGTGGAAACACAGTTTTGACAATAAAAGGTCCAGACCACCTTGATTTCAACTTCCCAGGAAAAAGTCAGAGACGAGAGTTGAATAAAAGAACTTGTTGCCCCGACACGAATAACTTAGGATGTAGCTTCCTATCGTGCCACCTTTTCACTTTTTCCTTGTACATTTTGTTGTTCTCGTACGCTTGGAGTCGAAATTCATCAAGTTCATTAAGCTGAAGCATTCGCTTCTTTCCAGCTGCATCTAGATCCAGGTTTAACTTCTTCAATGCCCAATAGGCCTTATGCTCAAGCTCCGCAGGTAAATGACATCCCTTACTATACACCAGTTAAAACGGGGACATCCCAAGTGGAGTTTTGTATGCTGTTCTGTAAGCCCAAACAGCTTCATCGAACTTTAAAGACCAATCCTTCCTTGACGGACAAACAACCTTCTCTAAGATGCGCTTGATCTCTCTGTTAGACACTTCCGCTTGACCATTTGTTTGCGGATGATAGGCAGTAGCAACTCGATGATTCACATTGTAGCGCTGCATCATAGAAGTGAACTTACGGTTGCAGAAATGCGACCCTTAATCATTTATGATTACTCGTGGCGTTCCAAACCTTGTGAAAATCTTCTTATGAAGAAAATTCAACATTGCCTTTGTATCATTTGTTGGTAGAGCTTTAACTTCTACCCATTTTGAGACATAATCGACTACCAGCAAGATGTACTGATTATTACAGGATGAGAGAAAAGGCCCCATGAAATCGATTCCCCAAACATCAAAGACCTTGACTTCAATCATAACATTTAATGGAATCTCATCCTTTCTCATAAGATTTCCCACTCTTTGGCAACGATCACACCTTAAAACAAACTGATGAGCATCCTTAAACAAAGTAGGCTAGAAAAAACCTGCTTGCAGAATACAAGCTGCAGTCTTCTCACCACCATAGTGTCCACCATAAACTGTGGAGTGGTAGTCTCGTAATATCCCCTCCGTCTCACAGAAGGGGTACATCTTCTGATGATCTGGTGAGCTCCCTGTCTAAACAAATACGGTTCATCCCACATATACCACTTCACCTCATACAGAAACTTCTTCTTTTGAGTTGTGGTCAAATTAGGAGGCATTATATTATTGACAAGATAATTCACAATATTTGCGAACCATGGCTCTTCCTCCTGAACTGCGAACAACTGCTCATCCGGAAAAGATTTGTTGATCAATGTCTTATCATGTGAAGTAGACTCGGGATTCTCCAATCTAGAGAGATGGTCAGCTACTTGATTCTCAGTACATTTTCGATCCTTGATCTCTAACTCAAATTCCTGTAGTAAGAGCACCCAACGAATTAGTCTCGTCTTCGAATCCTTCTGGGAAACCAAATAGCGAATGGCCGCATGATCAGTGAATACTGTCACCTTCGTCCCAAGCAAATAAGATCGAAATTTTTCAAAACCAAAGACTATAGCCAAGAGCTCCTTTTCAGTAGTGGTGTAGTTCATTTGGGCCCCATTTAAGGTCTTGCTAGCATAGTAGACCACATGAAAAAGATTATTCTTGCGCTGCCCAAGAACTGCGCCCACCGCATAATCACTCGCATCACACATCATCTCAAAAGGCTCTGTCCAATCAGGTGCTGTAATAACTGGTGTAGTCATCAAACTCTTCTTAAGAGTCTCGAATGCCGTCAAACAGTCATTATCAAATTTGAAAGGCACATCCTTCTCAAGCAAGTTGCACAACGACTTAGATATCTTCAAAAAGTCCTTGATGAAACGCCGATAAAAACCCGCATGACCAAGAAAACTACGGATTTCTTTCACAGAAATAGGTGGTGGAAGATTTTCAATGACTCCCACCTTGGCTTTGTCCACCTCAAGACCCTTTCTAGAGACCTTATGCCCAAGAATAATGCCTTCACGCACCATAAAATGACATTTTTCCCAATTGAGCACCAAATTAGTTTCCACACACCTTTTGAGTACTGCACGAAGGTTATTCAAACATTCATCATACGAATGTCCAAAGACGGAGAAGTCGTCCATGAACACATCGACATTATTTCCAATCATGTCAGAGAGTATAGCCATCATACATCTCTGAAAAGTGGCAGGTGCGCCACATAACCCAAACGAAACTCTGCGAAAAGAAAACGTGCCAAATGGACAAGTGAAGGTAGTCTTTTCTTGATCCTCTGGTGCAATACAAATCTGATTATACCCTGAGTAGCCATCCAGAAGACAATAATACTCATGACCAGCCAACCTATCAAGCATCTGATCAATAAACGAAAGTGGGAAGTGATCCTTCCTTGTGGGCTTGTTTAACTTTCTGTAATCCATGCATACTCTCCATCCTGTGACTGTTCGAGTGGGGATGAGCTCATTCTTTTCATTTGCTACCACAGTGATACCTCCTTTCTTAGGTACACATTGCACGGGGCTCACCCAAGAACTGTCAGAAATAGGATAAATGATTCCTGCATCAAGCCACTTCAGAATTTCTTTCTTCACCACCTCTTTTATGATAGGATTAAGTCTGCGTTGTTGCTCAACAGTCGGCTTACTACCCTCCTCTAGCAGAATCTTATGCATGCAATATGAAGGGCTGATCCATTTGATGTCTGCTATGGTCCATCCAATAGCCGATTTGAATTCTCTCAAGATCCTTAAGAGCTTGTCCTCCTCACTACCTGAAAGGTCAGATGTAATAATAACAGGTAAAGTAGATACATCACCTAAAAAAGCATACCTCAAGTGTTCAGGCAATGGCTTAAGCTCCAAGGTAGGTGCTTCCTCAATAGATGGTTTGAGCTTTCCTTCAGCATTTTTGAGGTCAAAAGCACCAAGAGATTCAAACGGCATGTCTATCTTTCGCCTCCAGGGAGAAGCATTAAGATATTGTAGTTGCTCATTACCATCCTCATCATCACTGTCAAAATCCCCCACTAAGGCCTTCTCTAATGCATCAGACATTAGCATATGATCGAGTTCTGAAGTAACCGCAGAATCAATCAAATCCACTTTTAAGCACTCCTCATCTTCTCTAGGGAATTTCATTGCTTTGAATACATTGAATGTCACATCCTGATCCTGCACCCGCATAGTAAGTTCACCTTTCTGCACATCTATCAAGGTACGGCCTATAACCAAGAAAGGTCTTCCCAATATTATGGGAATCTTCTTATCTTCCTCGAAATCCAGAATAACAAAGTCTGTAGGAAAGAAGAGCTTATCCACCTTGACTAGCACATCCTCCACTATGCCTCTTGGGTAAGTAATAGAACGATCAGCCAATTATAGAGACATGTAGGTGGGATTTGGATTAGGCAAATCCAACTTTTTAAAGATCGACAACGGCATCAGATTGATGCTTGCTCCCAAATCGCAAAGGCACTTGTCAAAAGACAATATGCCAATGGTGCAAGGAATGGTGGAGCTACCTGGATCTTTAAGCTTTGGAGGTAACTTTTGTTGCAGCACAGCACTGCATTCTTCCGTTAGAGCAACGGCCTCAAGGTCATCCAGTTTCACCTTCCTTGAATGAATACTCTTCATAAACCTCGCATAACTAGGCATTTGCTCCAGAGCCTCGGCGAAAGGTATATTGATGTGAAGTTTCTTGAACACCTCCAGAAACTTACCGAACTGCTTATCCAGCTTTTGTTGTTGCAATCTCTTAGGGAAAGGTGGTGGAGGATAGAGTTGTTTCTCCCCTGTATTACCCTCAGGCAGAGTGTGTTCAACAATAGACTTCCTTGGTTCCGCCGCTTTCTCCTTTTGTTTAGCTTCTTCATCTCCAACTTCAGCTTCTCCTTCTTTTGCTTTTTCAGCATCAATAACTTTTCCAAACCTTAAGGTAATAGCCTTGACTTGCTCTTTAGTTTCCTTCCTGCCTGGCACTTCAGTGTCACCGGGAAGTGTGCCAGGTTGACGATTGAGCACTGCATTGGCTATTTGACCAATTTGATTTTCCAAGGTCTTGATAGAAATAGCCACTTATCAATTGCCACCAGATCGTGATATCAAGTTTTCTATTGATCTAGTTCTCGGAGCAAAACCAGTTTCAAAGGCTCCATATCATATGGGACCAGTAGAGATGAAAGAACTAGCTTAACAACTTCAGGAATTATTGGATAAAAGTGTGATTAGGCCAAGTATATCTCCGTGGGGTACACTAGTGTTATTCGTAAAGAAGAAGGATTGAAGTATGAGGTTGTATATTGATTATCGAGAATTGAATAAGTTGACCATAAAGAATAAGTACCCCCTGCCAAGGATAGATGATTTGTTTGACCAGCTTAAGGGAGCGTGCTATTTCTCGAAGATTGACTTGAGATCGGGCTACCATCAGTTGAAGATTAAGCTGGAAGACAAACCAAAGACTGTATTTAGAACTAGATATGTACATTACGAGTTCCTAGTAATGTCATTAAGATTGACTAATGCACCAGCTGTCTTCATGGATTTAATGAACAGGGTGTATAAGGAGTTCTTGGAAAAGTTTGTTATTGTATTTATTGGTGACATCCTCATTTACTCAAAGACTAAAGACGGCCATGCCGAACACCTAAGGATTTCCTTGCAGAGGCGAGAGAAAAGCAATTGTATGCTAAGTTTTCGAAATGTGAATTTTGGTTGGGTGAAGTCCAGTTCTTGGGTCATGTAGTGGGAAAAGATGGTATTAAGGTGGGCCCTGTAAAGATTGAGGCTATATCCAATTGGGAACAACCAAAGACCCCGACGGAAGTTAGAAGTTTTCTTGGATTAGCCGGTTATTACCGAAGATTTGTAAAGGACTTTGCTAAGATTGTGATTCCATTGACCAAGCTGACCAGGAAGAATGAGAAGTTTATCGGGACAGAGAAATGCGAGGAAAGTTTCCAAGAATTGAAGAAGAGGTTAGTAACAGGTTAGTAACAGCTCCAGTGCTAGCATTGCCAAATGAGACATGAAATTTTGTAATCTACAGTGATGCTTCTTTGAAAGGTTTGGGTTGTGTGTTGATGCAACATGATGAAGTTATTGCTTATGCCTCCAGACAGTTAAAACTTCATGAACAAAAGTATCCAGTGCATGACTTGGAATTAGTAGCAATAATGTTCGCGTTGAAGTTGTGGAGACATTATCTATACGTAGAAAAGTGTGAGATCTATACGGATCATAAAGGCTTAAAGTATATATTCACCCAGAAGGATCTAAATATGAGACAACGGAGATGGCTAGAACTGATTAAGGATTACGATTGTTCCATTAACTACCACCCAGGAAAAGCCAATGTAATGACAAATGCTCTGAGCAGGAAGGAAATATTGAATGAGATCAAGATTACTGAGGAAGTAACAAAAGAATTGGAAAAGTTGGAAATCGAAGTTCGAATGCCAGAAGGTAATAAAGAGCAATTGTATGCGATCATTTTTTAGCAAGAATTGATGGACAAGATTAAGAAGTGTCAGGAAGAAATGATGGATCAAGGACTAGATAGTTTAACTTGAGAAGAACTTTGTACGTAAAAGGACAGCAAGGGTATGTTAGGTTCTCCTAAAAAATATGGATCCCTAATGTGATTGAACTGAAGAATGAGATCTTGCAGGAAGCTCATAATTCTAGGTTTTCTATTCACCCTGGGAGTACTAAGATGTATCAAGATTTGAAACAGAACTTTTGGTGGCCAGGATTGAAAAATAAAATAGCAGATTGGGTTAGTATATGTCACACTTGCCAAACAGTGAAAGCAGAACACCAAAGACCAAGTGGATTGCTACAACCTTTGGAGATTCCACAGTGGAAATGAGAAGAAATTGCGATGGATTTTATAGTAAGACTATCAAAGAAAAAATTAAACCATGATGCTATTTGGGTAATTATTGACAGATTGATGAAGTCCGCACATTTCATCCCGATTAATGAAAAGTATTCTTTGGATAAGCTAGTCAAGCTGTATTTGGATGAAATTGTGACCAGGCATGGCGTCCCTGTGTCAATTGTATCTGACCGAAATCCAAGTTTTAATTCAAGATTTTTGGACGAAATTCCAAAAATGTTTAGGGACTAAGTTAAAGATGAGTACCGCTTACCATCCCCAGACAGATGACCAAAGTGAAAGGACAATTCAGACAATAGAAAATATGTTGAGGGTTTGTACTTTGGATTTTAAAGGAAACTGGGACAATCACATGTCGTTGACTGAGTTTTCCTATAATAATAGTTATTATGCCAGCATAGGAATGCCGCCTTACGAATCTTTGTATGGACGTAAGTGTAGATCCTAACTCTATTGGGATGAAATAAGAGAAAAGAAGTTTTTAGGTCCTGAGTTGGTTCGTTCCTGAGTTGGTTCAACAAACCAATGATGCAGTCATATTAATTCGAAAAAGATTAGAAGCAACTCAAGATATACTAAAAAATAATGCTAACCTAAATCGAAAGGACATGGATATGGAAATAGTATCATTGGTATTGCTGAAAGTTTCGCCTTGGAAAGGATTGGTTAGATTTGGACAAAAAGGCAAACTGAGTCCTAGGTATATCGGACCGTTTGAAGTATTAAGGAAAGTTGGTAAAGTTGCCTATAAGTTAGCGCTACCTCCTAAATTGCAGCATATCCATAACGTGTTCCACATATCTATGTTAAAGCGTTATATCCCCAATTCGAATCAAGTTATTGAGTATAAACCAATCGAGCTTCATCCAGATTTGTCCTACGTGGAACGACCGATCCAGATCCTAGATCGTAAGGAATGAGTCCTTAGAAATAAGTCTATTCCCATAGTTAAAGTACTGTGGAGGAATCCTCGAGTGGAAGAGTCCACTTGGGATTTAAAGTCAGATATGCTTGACAAATATCCTCACTTGTTTAGTTAGATCAGATTCTGAGAACATATCTTTTTAAGGGGGAATGATATAACTACTTGTATATTTTTGTATTATTTAAATGTGTAAGTATTGAATAATTAAATAAATAAAAGATGTGTATGGGTTCTGCCAGTTGGATATTATTTTGTTAGTAATTATATGTGATCGTTGGTGTTCGAGGATCATTTGTGGAATTAGTTGGTGAGCTGTGTTGCTTTGTTTTAATATTTAAAAGTGATTTTATGAAAGATTTATTCCCATAAATACTTGGGTTATCTCTAAAATTATTTTTATTGCATTATAATTTTATTTATTATTTTTAGGTTTTTATAAAATTTAGAAATCAATATTTCATTAATTATTTAGCCCTGAATGATTTTTTGATTGTCTTTTATTGCAAATTCAGTATTAAATTCCAGAATATTTCAAAAATTATGAAATTCATATTTTATTAAGTTCGAAATATTTTCAAAATTTTAAAATTATTTCAAAAATTTTTAGGATTAAATTTACCCGCACGTCTGTTCGTCAATTTGCAATATGCGGGTATGATGCCCGTTTTAAAAATGATTTAAAAATTCTGGAAATTTTATTTTATTAACCCCTAATTATTACGAGATTTTTAGAATTTATTTTTTTAAGTTTCGGATTATTTTACCCGTAAGATTGGTTAAGGATTTGCAAATTCGGTCTCAGATTCGGAGTATTAAAAAAAATAAACAATAAAAATTGGATAACCCCGTTTGTTCTTATCCTCCCTTCTCTTTCATTCTCGGCTGTTCTTTATCCTCTTCCTCTCTCCCTCATCGATCTCTGTTCTCTCCCTCTCTCAACAGTCTCTCTCTACTATTCCTTTGCGCGACTGTGTCACTGATCTCCGCCCCATCTCTTCGTTCCTGGGTAATCATGCCGCCCTGTTCTTAGCTTAGCTTCTCTGTTTTGTTATTTTCGGCGACTTTCTATCCGATTTGTCTCCGGTTTTACTCCGGCTTGGCCCCTGTTGTCCTCCTTTCGTTTATATATATACAATGCGTATATATGTGCCTCTATATGTGTTTATGCTGGGTCTGTGCTCCTGTTTTCTTCTCTGTAGTCGCCGCCCCTCACCGTTTTCCGGTGAGGACAGTGGCGCGTGGTTGCTAGTTCCCCCTATGGTTGTGTTCAGTTGCCCTGTGTTGCTGCGTTTGTTGCGTTCGTTTGTATGATGTTGATTTGGTTATTTAGAAATTTTGTTGAATATCTCGAATGGATATTTATTTTATTTGTTCAAATTATTTTTGTAAAAGTTTCGAATGAATTCCTGAAATTATTGGAATTAATTACGAGGGTATCTTAAATCGGTAGAATTTATTTGGAAACCCGAAAAGTATCGAGCACTAATAAATTTTACCGCCGTAGACGATGAGCCTCGCGAGCCGACGGTGGACTGTGATGATGTAATCTGAGTCCTACGAATAAAAATATAAAAATATGAATAAAACGTAAAAACACGGATAATAATAATAATAAAAAATTGAATTTGTATTGGTGTTTGGAAATTTGTGGAATTGCGATTGTTGTTGATGGTTTGTTGTTGTGATTGACGTCAAATTGCTTCGACGGGTTAGTCCGATAAATAAAGGAAACGCTGCCCGATTTCCGGGAAATCAAATTACGGAAATACGGGAGCGTATCCAGTAATTATCGGGATGTCGGGCGAATATATATATATATATTATGCGAAATCTGATTGTATGTTGTAGTGAAATATTTTTCCAAAACCAATAACTCCAGTTTCCAAAAATGACGGGTATATGTATATTTTGAAAACGAATACTGAACCGACTTTCGAGAACGTGAATGCTAATTGATACGTGTATCATAATAATATGTGTGTTATGAGTCAAGTTTTGTTTACGTACGGGTATATTGTTAGCGAGGATATGTGAAGCATATTCGGACGTCTAATTTAGGGTATTTCAGTTATATAGGTTCCAACCTAAATCCCGAGAATCCCGGTCAGTGCAAGGCCAGCCAATAATAGTTGGTAAAGCTTATTGAGGAAAATACCCCTGACTATATCTTTATGGTTCAATAATATATGAATAATTGTTGATTTAAATTAGGTACTGGAAACCCCGAAAGGGCTGCCGTCTCCTGGGTTTCAAATTGTTTTGTTAACTTATGTTTTGGGGGGAAATTAACTTCTGAAATTGCCTATCTCTAAGTTTTGAATAAATTGTAAATGTTTTGGAAAATGTGCTGTGATAGAACTGTTTTGAAAGAGATATGTAAGTGGTTTGAAAACTGGATAAAATAGATCAGATAATTGAATGAGCGTGCACGAGGGCCCGTAACGGCCAGGAAGATAGTTTAAAAGGCTAAGCTGGTTTCGCACCCTATTTAAACCACTTAGTCCAGCGTGACAAAGACCTAGCTAGTATCTGAGTTCCATAACAGGTTCACGGGATAGCAGATGGAGCCGTCCTATGGAGATAGCCTGATCAGCTATCTCATCAGGGATCATCCAATACATTCATATCCGAGCAAGATTTTTGTGGTTCCCGTAATGGAAAAAATGATTTTGGGTCCCCGTAACGGGGTAAATGGTTTTATGGTTCCTGTAATGGAACAGAAGATTTGGAAATGAAAATAGCATGCTAAATTGAACTCTGGTATTCACACAACACAACTAATGAGATGTTTTATAGAGCATGCTAGTTATTTATATCCAGTTTACAGACGTTTTACTTGTTTTTTTATAAACGAGTTATGAATTCTGTTGCAATAATTGTATATCATAAACTGTTTTGCTTAATTATTCATATAGTGGTACTATTGAGTGATTGATCGCTCACCCTTGCGAAATATTTTTGTATATTCTCGTATTGCAGATGCCTAGGGTATTATGATGTCATAGGAAGGTCCAGTTTCCACTTCCTCCTGTATTGAGCTCCTCTGAGTTTGTGATGTCCGACTAGGTGTGGTCTGTGAGTTGTTGTAGAAAGTTAGATGTGTCAGGTCCTGGAAAAGATCTCGTGAAGGGGTTGTTTATATTGAAATAAAAATAAGTTGATTGTATTATAATTGTAGTTTGATATTGTTAGTGACATCAACTCCTGACCCCGGGGTTGAGGCCGTCACAAACACATTTCACTACAAGATTTTAATTTACTTTGTTCATCACCTTAAACAATTCAAAAAAAGCAGAAAAATACCAAAACACATTCACCCCCCCTCTGTGTGATTCATTTCCTAACAAGTGGTATCAGAGCAAAATTTGAAAGTAAACAGATTCAAGATCTTGGAAGAATGAATACACACAAAATCAGTAGCATCAAAATCCCTATTTGATAAGGCTAACTACACTCTATGGGAAAAAATGTTGTTGTTTATTAGGATGGCCAACCCACTGTACACCCAGATCCTCAAAAATCGGCCTTTCACTCCCATGGTAAGAGTTGAGGAATCTATAGATGGGGACATGGTTATTCCAACACATTATGCTCCTAAAGATCCTTCATAATATAATGAAACTGAAAAGGAAAAAGTCTCTCTGGACACTGGCTTGCAACTAATTCTTATAGAGTCACTAGACAATGTAATGTACAACAATATTGTTAATTATGACACTGCTAAATAAATATGGGAGAAGATTGAGATATTTTGTGAAGGAACGGAGGAAGTTAGGTCAAATCAAAGAAGGATACTGATTTCACAGTATGAGGGTTTCATGACTAAGCCAAAGGAAAGCATTACTGATGTGTTTGGAAGGTTTAATAAGATGATTAATGACTAGCAGCTGCATGATAATTATTATGAAGCTGAAGAAGTGAACTTGAAGTTTTTTCTCACACTCCCTGACCATTTGAAGCAGAATATCTCAGCAATCAGAGAAGGGAGAAACTTAAGCAGAATGACTCTAGAAGTTCTATATGGGATCTTAAAAATATATGAATTGGAAGTGATTCAAAGGAAATTATTAAGAGCTAGTCAAAGGCATGTTATAGATGGTTCAAGTGCTCTAATTTTTAATGAAAGCCATATCTCAAATGCTGAGTCAAAATTCCAGATTCCAGATGCCTCAACAAGTGAGCAAAAAAACAATGATTCATAGGAGCAAGTCATACTTGAATTAGAAGAAGATGAGTTCTACACCCTGGATGAACTTGATGAGCTAGATCAATCAATGGCCTATCTGGAAAGAAATTTCTCTAACATTAGAGTAAAGAAGCCAAGGTTCTTCAAGGGAAAAGGACAATCATTCAACAAAGACATCAGCTGGAAAGGAAAAGGGAAGTACACACCTGATAGCAAAAATGGCTACAAAACTGGATCTGTTGACAGATCAAAGATAAGAAGCTATAATTGTGATGAGCTAGGCCATTTTTCTACAGAATATAGGAAACCCAAGAAAGCAAATAAAGACAAAGCTTATCTTGAACTAGAAGCAAAGTATGAAGCTCTTATAAGGAAACAACAAAGTAAAGCCTATATTACAGAGGGAAAGAGTTGGGATGATTCTGATAATGATGAAGATGAGGAAGTTGGAAATTATGCATTTATGGCCTTGGAGCAAGGAGAGTCATCCTCATCAAAAGCACAGGTACCAACTCTTACCACCATTGATTTAAATGTGAGTCAATATAAGGAAACTATTGAAAAGATTAGCACATAAATGTTTCAGATTCATACAAGTATGGTTGCTGCTAATGAGGAAGTTAGCAGACTAACAAAGATCAATGAGAAGCTTGAAAATGAGAAACAAGAAACTGAATTGTTGTTGTTAGAGCTTGAAGCTGTGAAACAAGAAAATGCATATCTAAAGAACAAGCTCAAGTGTGAAAATGAGATTGAAGCAGTGTTGAGGGAGAAGCTAGAAAAGAATGAAGTTAAGTTGAAATCTTTCAGAAATGCATCTGAGTTGGTTGGGAAATACCATGAGAAGAACAAGCCATGTTCTAATATAGCTATTGGTCTTGATTATGATGCTTTGAATAATAAGAAGAAAGAAATAAGTTGCAAAGGAAAAATAATATAAAATGAAGATGTTCCAGCTATGCTGAAAAAGGTTGGTTCACCTATGTTCAAGGCATGTGAAGTAGATTTCAGTGAAGAAGAGTTGATCATAAAGCAAGAAATTGTTGATGAAGACAATGAGAAGAAGAATGCGGAAACAACTCCAACTTCCACAACTGAGAAGAAGCCCATGGTCAACCAAGATTCTAAGACACCTGTCAAGGAAATGAAAACTGAAGATACAAGAAAGGAAAAGAAAAATAGAAATGGGAAGATAGGGATAAACAAAAGAAAGAACTTTTCTTATGTTGCAGATGCTCCAAGAAAAAAATGTCAAAAATGTGGCTCTATGAATCATCTAACTCACCTTGTAAAAAGGCTGTTAGCAAGCCATTAGAAGGAGCATGCAAGTATAATGAAGCAAATACAAATGATCCCTACTCATTCTATGACAAGTTTGATTGCATCCCTTACAACATGAAAGTGATGAAAAGTTGCCACAAGCTGAGAGTAGATATCAAGGAAGTCAGTATTAAATCTAAAGCTACAAAGGAAAATGCACAAACATCTATGAATGCCATTCTTTCTGAGACTTCTAACTCTACTTCTACTAAATCAATTAATAAGAAGAAAGTACCTAACATTACTTGGGTTGCTAAACACACTTAATCCTCATTGTATGTAGGGAAAAATGAAGAAGGTCATATGGATCATAGACGGTGGATGTTCCAGGCATATGACAGGTGATAAGGCCCTGCTATCATAATTTGAGGAGAAGGCTGACCCTTTGGTGACCTTTGGAGACAACAACAAAGGATTCACAATGGGATATGGAAAGATTATTTCTGGAAATATTATCATTGATGATGTAGCATTGCTAGCTGGTCTTAAAGTAAATCTTCTCAGTGTCAGCTAGTTTGCAGACAAAGGTTTTAAAGTTCTTTTTGACAAAGAAGAATGTACCTTCATCAGAAAGAAAACCAATGAAGTTGCTTTGAAAACAGCAAGGAAAGGAAGCTTGTTTGTTGCAGACTTGGACTCAACAAATGAAGATGGAATTTGTTGCTTCTACACGAAGTCATCTATAGAGCAAAGCAAGTTATGATATAAGAAACTCTCACATCTGAACTACAAGGCAATCAACACTCTGGTCAAGAAAGAGTTAGTAAGAGACATGTCAAAATTAGAGTTTGCTCAAATTAAAGTCCGTGAAGCTTGTCAGAAAGGAAAAATGAAAAGATCAAGTCACAAGTCAAAAACTGTGAATTCCATAAGTGCACCTTTGCAACTTATTCAGATGGACTTATTTGGGCCAGTAAATGTCTTATCAATTTCAAGAAAGAAATATGCACTTGTGATGTGGATGATTTCTCAAGGTACACTTGGGCATAATTTTTGCACTCTAAAAATGAGACCCCACACATCATAACTGAGCACATAAAGAAGATAGAAAAACAGGATGAAGATCAAAACCGTGTGAAGAGATTTAGAAGTGATAATGTGACAGAATTCAGAAATGCAACATTGAGTGGATTCTGCAAAAATAAAGGCATTGTTTAAGAATTCTCAGCTGCTAGAACACCTCAACAAAATGGAGTAGTTGAGAGAAAGAATAGAACATTAGTAGAGGCTGCTAGGACAATGCTGCAAGATGCCAAGTTGCTAACTAGTTTTTAGGAAGAAGCTATTAACACTGCATGATACACTCAAAACATATATCTCATTAACAAGATTCATGGAGAATCACCTTACTCAATCATGTCCAAGAGAAAGCCTACTGTAAAGCATCTTCATGTGTTTGGAAGCAAGTGTTACATTTTAAAAGACAACTCTGAATATGTGGGAAAGTTTGACTCAAAGGTTTTTAAAGTAATTTTTCTGGGATATTCATTGGAGAGAACTGCCTACAATGTCTATATAATTGATCAAAAGAAAATTATGGAGAGCACATATGTGACTTTTGATGATGACAATTATCCAGGCTTGGAATGCCTTGATGATAATGAAGCTGAAGCCCTTGCATTTGAAAATCTCAACATTGACAGTGATTTTGATGAAGAGGCTGAAGTCAATGTACAAGAGATGATAAATGAAGAGACTACTGAACAAGAAAATCATGGAAATGGAAGCTCACCACATACACCTGAATTTGATAGCACAAATTCAAGGGGAGAAAGAGAAGAAGGTTCTACTAGTCATACCAATAATGGGGGAAATGATAAATGCACCAGGAAACAAACTCACACTAGAAAATGGGGAAGGAGTCACAATACAAATACAATAATTGGTGATCCCAATGCTGGTGTAAGGACTAGAAATGCAACTACTAATGAATGCCTACATGCATGCTTTCTGTCTTAAGTAGAGCCTAAAAAAACTGAAGAAGCTCTAATGGATCCTGATTGGATATCCGCTATGCAAGAAGAGCTTAATCAGTTTGAAAGATACAAAGTTTGAAAGTTAGTTCCTGCACCAAGGAACAAAAGTATAATTGGAACAAAATGGATGTTCAGGAAGAAGATGGATGAAAATGGTATAGTTACCAGAAACAAGGCAAGGTTGGTTACAAAAGGCTATTCACAAGAAGAAGGAATTGATTATGATGAAACTTTTTCTCCAGTTGCAAGACTTAAAGCAATAAGGATTTTTCTAGCATTTGCTGCACATTCAAATTTCAAAGTGTATCAAATGGATGTCAAGAGCGCTTTCCTAAATAGTGAGTTAGAAGAAGAAGTTTATGTGCAATAGCCACCTGGCTTTGAAGATCCAGAATTTCCAGATTTTGTGTACAAACTACTCAAGGCTCTATATGGACTAAAACAGGCACCTAGAGCTTGGTATGATGCATTTTCAGAATTCTTAATTAAACATGGTTTTACTAGAGGTACCATAGACAAGACTCTCTTCTATAAGAAGCATGGTGATGATATGATCCTAGTTCAGATCTATGTGGATGATATTATCTTTGGTTCTACATATGAAAAGCTTTGCCAAAGATTCTCTAATCTTATGCAGAGTGAATATGAAATGAGTATGATTGGGGAATTAAGTTACTTTCTTGGACTTCAAGTCAGTCAAAGAAGTGATGGAATCTTCATCAGCCAAACTAAGTATGTTAAAGATTTCTTAAAAAAGTTTAGCATGGCTGATTGTTCAACTACATTTACACCTATGTCTACAGCAACAAAGTTGGATGATGATAGAAAGGGCAAGAGTGTAGATATTTCAAGCTATAGAGGAATGATTGGATCATTGCTTTACTTAACTACAAGTAGACCAGACATCATGTTTGCAACATGTCTATGTGCAAGATTTCAAGCCAATCTAAAAGAATCACATTTGATGGCTGTGAAGAGAATTTTCAGATACTTGAAAGGGACTCCAAACTTGGGATTATGGTATCCAAAGGGAACTGGTTTTGAAGCTGTTGGATACACAGATATAGATTTTGCTAGATGCAGGGTTGACAGAAAGAGTACTAGTGGAAGCTATCAGTTCTAGGTCAAAGACTTGTATCCTGGTATAGTAAGAAACAACAATATGTGCCAACTTCTACAATAGAGGCTGAATACATTGCTGTAGGAAGTTGTTGTGCTCAGGTGCTTTAGCTTAGAAATCAACTAATGGATTATGGCCTAGTGTTACACAAGATACCAATCATGTGTGACAATACCAGTGCTATATCTATAGTGGCAAATCTAGTTAATCATTCTAGAATAAAGTACATTGATGTAAGGTACCATTTTATTAGAGAATATGCTATAAATGGTACCATTTAGCTTATTTTTGTTCCAACAGAAAAACAATTAGCTGACATTTTTACTAAACCTTTGGATGAAGCAACTTTCACTAGACTTGTAGGTGAAATTGGAATGCTTAATTCTTCATCCTAAGGCAAGAACTCAAATAATGTTCTGTAGCAGATTAATTTCTAGTAAATCATAATTCATTTGATTAATTGGAAATTAACTGAGATATTAATTATAAATATTTCAGAAATCTCTGCATATTTATTTTCAAAATTCAAAACTCAGCTTGGAATTTTTCAAATTCTAAGTAAACTGTCTGGATGTTGATTTACATTTTCAATATGTAAAATTAGCAGAAGGCAAAATTAAAATGATCAAAAGTATATTGAGAACTGAGTTCTCGATAAGTCTAATTGACTTATCGAGAAGTCATTTTAAGACTTCTCGAGTGAGTTCTCGACAAGTCATTTTCCTGACTTCTCGAGTGACTTCTCGATAAGCTTTATTATGACTTATCGATTAGTGATTGTAGAGTTCTCTAAGTGTTAATTTACAGAGATCTCTACAAGTATAATTTTTGACTTAAAAATAACTCAGAACTGAAATAATTTAATCCAATAAATTATTTTGGTAAAATATTTTTGGAAAAATTATTCTAATTTTATTTTGATCTATTCAAATAAAAATTGGAAACAACTCAGTCCATTTTGGACAAACTGGGTATTTATTAAACATCTCAATAAGCTTATTTTTAGTTCTCTACAAGAAAAAAAATAAAATGACTTATCGATATGTCTTTCACCTTTCAAAATGACTTCTCGATAGACAATTCCCAAACATCTATTTTTGAGTTCTCAACAAGTCATTTACTTTTACTATAAATACCCAAACATCTCGACATACATATACTTACGCCTTCGAGAACTCTAAGTGACCTAGCTTTTTCAATTCAAAACCGATTTCTCTCTCGTTTCAAACCCTTTCTCTCTAATTTCTTTTACCCACTAATCTTCACATTCATAACAATGGAAACAAACATTATTGCACCCTTCATCCCAAAAGGTGACCAACTTCCTTGAATTCTTAGATGCAAATCAAGCACCTGAAGCTTTCAAAAGCTTTGTCAAGTTCTTATCTGAAACCTATTTTGTTGGAGCTCTTACAACTAACCCAGTCCGCTATCTAGATGTGTTGGGTGATTTCTGGAACACAGCAGTAGCTAGGACAATTGTTCATGAAGACTAGTCTTCAAGTCTAGTGGGTAACTGTCAAATCAAAGGACAATAGGTTGAGATAACTGAAGCTGACATGAACTTGGCCTTGAACATTCCAATTGACTAGGAAGTGGGGATTCCAACTCAGGAGGAACAATATGAATTCTTGGATTTTATGAACTATTCTGAGAAGATAAACTTGGCTAGCTTGAACAAGAAAAATCTGAGAAGGGAGTGGCCCTTTCTGTTTGATTATGTGATAAGAGCTTTCACATGCAGGAAATCAGGATTTGACAATATTTCTAGTGTTGTTCAGAAGCTGGTCTACTTAATGGCTCACAAAAAATAGATCAATGTAGGACACTACATTCTGGAGGAATTAAGCACCAGGCTTATCATGCCATTCATTTCAAGAGGTAAAGAAAATTTTCATCCTAGATTCATAATGTATGCTTTAAATCATAAAGTAAATGACATACATATGCTTGAAGGTATAAATAGGTCATTAATAGCAACTGTAAGCAAGTGTCCAAAATCCTATTTGGATCACTTACTACTAAGAATAAGGTACATGTGGGTCTTAAGTTAACACCTTTCATGATTAAAAGATTTAAGACCTATCATTACCCTATGCCGACATAAGGACCAATGTAGTTCAATCTAGTGCAACAATTGTTCCTGATTCTGTGGAAATACAAACACAGGCTCACCTACGGAAACCTTCCCATGTTGAACCTACTTCTTCAAAACTACTAGCAGCTAGTAAACCAACCACTTCATCCTCTCAAAAGGGCGAAGTGAGTAAAAAGAAGAGAAAGGAGACACCTGTCAAAATTTTAAATGAGTGTGGTGAGGAAAATATACAGATAGAGTCTCCCTTGGTCAAAAGGCCAAAGAAAGGTAAAGTTCCTGAGTTGACCACTCAAACCACCTCTGTATCCTCCCAAAAGGATGTAGTTGTAAAAATGGTGTTAAAACAGATTCTAGAGACATCTTCTCAACAAGGTGTTTCTATTGAAAAGACCATTCTCCCCAATGCACCTTGCAAAGAGTGTGCACCTACACTAGATCAAGTTTTAGTGTATGAAAGAAGAAATAAGGATGGAACACACAATGAGAGCACATTGATTGAAGCTTCCTCATTCACTCAAGGGGAGCTACCAACACTCACTAATGATCAAACTCTACTTATCTCTCAAATTTTTTCTTCTCACAATGAACTTGAATCTAATTCTCTAGTACAACCCAATTCAAGTGACTTGGTTCAAGAAACCTTGCTCACCACCCAGACACCTCATTTAGATGGTGAGATGCTGCTAGCTGGGGTAGACCTTGATGACACCATCAAAACCATGAGGGATTCATCAGTTTTTATTGAAGACCCCATGGAGGTCACAAATGCACCTTCATGTGTAAATTAGTCTTCATAAATTGAAAGTTTTGAGGGTAGTACTCCTGATGGGGAGCTATCTAAATTCTCTCTATTTCAATTTGAGGTTCCTGTTCTAGGAACAACTCCCCTCAAAACCCTGGCTGAAATTGCTCTGACAATTGAAGCTGGGAGTACAATTTCCAATGACCATGTTATGGGAAAGGCAAGTAGAACATATTTAAGTGACAATATGGTGCAAAACACACAAGGGTTTGAGGATGTTGCAAATGACAGTAGCACAGTCAAATCCCCCTAATTCAAATGGAGGTTCCCACAACCAGTGAGGAACAACACCCTATCATAACTATAGTGCAAGCTGTGAGTCTAACTGTGACTCATATCACAGGTGTTCCTGGCTCCTCTCCAATCCAAATAACTAAACCTTCAACCTCTCAACAAACTCGTCTAGTCTCTAACTGGCTACAAGAAGCTGTAACTCAACCTACTCTTGAAGATTTCAGGGTTGATAAGCTAGCAGGGCTTGCACAGATCTCTCAACAACTCCTCACATCAGATATGTCCAATCATGACTATCAAGCAATAATGTTGTCTTATCAAACAGATGTGGAGGATCAACATGCCAAAATAGTAGATGAAACTGGCAGAGATGTAAACTGCGATACCTGGTTGGATAAGGAGTTCAAGATAGAATTGGACACACTCCTGGCATAGTTTAGAGAAGAGTATCTCACCATTCTAGGAAGCAATGCCAGATGCCTGTCTCCACAAGAAGTCTATAATGCAGTAAATGAAGTGACTAAAGCTCAAATCAAGGCCTTTCATAATTTTGGGAAGGCCCTCACTGTCACATTAACTAGCCATCAAGACAAAATCATAGGAATGGTGAGGAAAAAGATGGATGAGATCATCCCCTCACAGGCAGAGATCAAAAATCAATTCAAAACCTTTTCAAAACAAATGTCAATGTATGATCTAAGTGGGGTGGACAAGAGTGTGAAATAACTGAAAGAATCCTTTATCACTCTACAAATTCTAGGGACACAAGGTGGAAGTTGGATCAAATGCACACTACAAGATACACTCCTTCTCCTTTAGTCATTGATGAAATACAGAAGCATATGCAAGCCGTATTTGGATCATCTACATCCACATCTACTTCAGGCTCTTTTACTCAAGATATTCAAGATCTTAAGGAACAAGTTACTTCTCTAGAGACCTCAAATGCCTCCCTAAATGCACAAGTCCAGGCTTTGACTTCTCTGGTGAAGAGTCAACATACATATATCAAAACCCTGGTGGACTCTCACAAGCATCTCCAAATGCAGAATTCTGTTGCTTTGGGGGCCATCATGGGTAAGCTTGACATACCACTGCCCTCACTACCTAAAGAAATAAGGCCAGAATTACCAATTCCCCTACTCATGCTTGTCACCAAGACTAAGGGGGAGATTGAGGCTAGGATTCAACAATCCAGTGATGCTAAATCTAAGTCTAAAGAGCCTATTCAGGTTGGTCAAAGCTCTTCACATTCTCAAGTCTCTCATGATGTTGGACAAGAAAGACTTCTAAAGGCTGCAAAAGAACCAAATCAAGACCAAGAACTCAGTGAACTTCTTGCAGTACTAAGAATGTCTCTTCAAATCAACTATATCACTTACAAAAAAAGCATTGGCCAAAAATATCAACTTTATTAGGGCAGTGGTTGTGAAAATTGATAATTTCTTGGAGAAGAGAATGTTGTGAATATCAATGATGGTGGTGTGGACAGATGTCTTCAAGTGTCTCTTCCAAATCTTAAAACCTTAAGAGCATCTGAACTGGATGTAATGATTGAAAGAGTAAATCCCGTTATTCCAGAGCACACCCAACTACTGAAAGAGCTCAAAAATACACATATAACAGCTTTTCCTGAAGCCTATCTATATCCAAAAAAAGGGGTGGTCTACATTTGTCCAACAACCAAACAATGCAAACATCTCATTGTTCCTAAAAATCGTGTCAGATCAAATACGAGGCTGATCATGACTTTGCAGTCTGATCTTAAGTACAAAAGGAGCAAAAAAGCATGAGGATGTGGAGATGATAAAGATCTTAGACATATACCTAATGAATTCTGACATCATGTTGCCAACTACTCAATTTAATCTAAAAGATGACAAGGATGATGATGAGCAGAAGCATGATGAACAAAAACCTTCTAGCTCAAATCCAAGTCAATCCTCAAGAGCAACTGGCAGCAAGGATAAGAAGCGGGATGAGAAGAAAGGAGATGACAAGAAGAGAGATGAAAGAAGGAGTAAAAAGAAGGAAGACAATTCAGGACCACACCAACAAACCCTAAAAATCCAAACCAATCAAACTCAACCTTCAAAGCCAACAAACTCATACACTGAACCACCTCCTACCTCAAAGCCTAAATTCTTATACAAACAAACTGCTAACACCTTTCTAAAAATACCAAACACCTCAAACCAAATATTTCTCAAGAAAATCACAAACCTATATTCTGTCAAGCCATCACTCAAAGTTCACTACAAGTATGTTGGAAGAAAACCTAAGAAAGTGCAAGTTATTGAGAGGGCCATCTGGAATTGTTCCAAGCAAAGTGATTTTCTACCTCTAAACTGGTGTATCTCATATGAAGACTACTTTCAACAGTTAGCTGAGGAAATGGTCAGAGTTTGGGTTGTTACACTAAGGGAAGTAAGAATCTACTATCAAGATGGGTCTTTCACATTTCTTGGCAGCAACTTAATGGACACCTTTTCAACCACAGAAATCAAGAGAGTGATAAGCTTACTTAAGGACAAGGATATTGCAACCAAGGCATGGAGATCTGTTTTAGCTGAATGGGTGATAGAAAGGGAAGAAAAAAGAGCAAGAAATAAGGCTGAAAGTGAGGAGAGGAAGAGAAAGTATGATGAGGAGATATAAATATTTATTCAAAGATCTGAAGATCTCAAGGCAAAAGGAATGAGCAGAGTTACCAAGGATGGAAGATTTCTAAATGTCAAAGTTGGAAAATTCTCAATATTTAGGATTGATTTGCTGAGTGGTTATTCAAAACATGACAAACTTAAACTTGTGGAAGCTCTAAGAGGGACACCAATCATAGAGGAACTGGAAATTCTTGTATACTTAAAAGACCTCATTAGAGAAGAAACAGGAGATACAATATTTATCAGATGTGTGTTTTTGATGCTCTCAAGAAATCACCTAATGTATAAATGTAACATTTATGTCAATTTGTATGTAGAATCTATCTGTCCATTGAAGCTTGGGGTTAGTCTTGTTAACATACATGACTTTGTGATAAACAATCTTCTCATAAATTGGGGGAGATTGTTGTGCAAGACATGCATGTACTATAACAAGACTAAGTCAAATTGGAAACTCTAAGTAAGTTGTATTGTAATTTAAGTTTGCATTTTGTATTGTAACATTTAAGTCTGTAAAAATGTAAATAGACTAGACTGGAGTATTTTTCTGAAAACAGTCTCAAGCCTAAGAATAAGCTCTGGAAGAAGATCATGAAGATAATGCCTCAGAGAAAGTGTGAAGAAGCTTGGAGTTTAATATATCTGTTTTGTGAAAAATATTCTAAGTCAAGAAGTCTACAAGTCACAGATTAAGTGTTATAGAGAAGTCATTCGAGAACTCCAGAATGACTTATCGAGAAGTTAAAGAAAGCTTATAGAGAAGTCTCAAAGATATCGACAAGCCAAATTGAAGATATGAAGATTGGAGATATCGACAAGTCATTGCTTCACTAGAGAACTCTGAGATATCGACAAGTCAAAATATCATTAGAGATCTCTGAGATATCGATAAGTCAAAATATCACTAGATATCTCTGAGATCTCGATAAATCTATTTTGTCACTAGAGAACTTAGAGATATCGATAAGCCAAAGTGAAGGCATGAAGATGAGAGATCTCGACAAGCCAAATTCTCTTATAGAGAACTCAGAGACTTCGATAAGTCAAACAACTATAGAGTTATTAGAGATCTCGATAAGTCATTATACTTATCGAGATGTCGAGTTCTCTATATGACTAACTGGAGATCTCGATGTAAAAGTTCAAGTACAAAATGCAGATCAGTTCAATATCCAAGATTATCAATCAACAAACAAATTAATCACTAATTGTCAAGTCTACAAAAAGCAGCTTGAAGAGTACAAGATAAAGGGTAAAGATTAACTGATAAAGGAAGATCAAAGTTAATACAATATGGAAAGATATGCTAAGCCAGAAATGGAAAGATTAGTAACAGGTTGCTAAAATGATTAGCACTTCTTATTACATGTTGTGTAAACTAGTGTTTAACTATTCTATAAAGTTAACACTGGGCCTTTGTTAGCTATAACAATTTCAGATAAAAAAAATTCTTGTATTCTCTCAAGGAAGAAGCTAAGCTCTTTAACAACAAAGAGCCTAGAAACTTTGTAGCAAAACATTCTTAATTTTAATATAAAATTAAGTGATTTTTGAAAGATCTGTGTTCACTGTTCTTGTTTAAATTCACTATTAACACATTTCACTACAAGATTTTAATTTATTTTGTTCATCGCCTTAAACAATTCAAGATAAGCAAAAAAACACCAACACACATTCACCCCCTCTGAATGATTCATTACCTAACATAAATCCAACACTGCCACTGGTGTAAGTAAACATATCTATGTATTCTTCTTAATCCGGTTTAATCACATGTTGTTTGTTTTTACCCAGCGGAAATATAATTCCTCTTTTGACATTGTATTTTTCATCTATCGAAAGCTGGGAGCGCTCTCCCTTAGATCTGCCTCTGCTATCCATAGTATACTACATACAACATGCTTCATATAAATTTCACTCTTTTGTTCCTTTTTCCAAGTGTTTTCATATGTGTGAGAAAATCCATAGCTTTGTTGTTTTGATATTTCAGTTGTTATATTTGTTTAAGTGTAAAATATCCTGTTTCGGTCTTTCTCTATCACCTAAAAATTTTGTGGGACTGATTACTTAACATGATATGAGAGCTCGGTTTAAGGAGGGACTCGGGTTCGAGTCCTCCCACCCCATTTATTTAATTTAAATATTTGTTGTTGGTATGATATTGGTATAGGTTATATTGGTCGTTATCAATCGTAGTAAAAAATATCATACGATTGAGGAGGAGTGTTAAAGAGTATAAGATAATGTTCGGGCCTTCATCTGGACGGACTGGTTGCCTAACAATATTCAACAATACATGAGCCCATCCCACTAACTTTAAATTTAATCCCCTCGGTAGTCCATTCTTTACTTAGGGCCTGTTTGTCTCGGCTTATAAGTCAGCTTACGATTTATAAGCCCGTAATAACTTATGAAAGAGTGTTTGTCGGCTCAATTTATAAGTTGAATTTATAACTTATTAGCTGATAAGTTAAAGGTTATCAACGACATATTTTTTCTCAACTTATTTTAATTTTCTGTTTTTTATTAATTTTAGTTTTAAAAAATATATTTGTAAATATAAATCTAATAAAAAAAATTCACGAATGAAGATAATTGTATACAAAAATTATTTATTCTAGTTAATTTAAGTAAAAAAGATTATGACCTATAAATAAAATTATTTAACCACTTACAGAAATTATAAATATTTATTTACTTATCACTTATAAGTCAATTATGTATTTTAAGTGATAAATTATATATTTTAAAATTTCCCAAACATACACTTAATTTTGAACTTGTACTTGTATATTCTCATTTATCGTTTTCAAAAGAAATTTGTACATGTAAATTTATCCGATGTGTTGCAAGATCAAATAAAATTACCAGAGAACTAATCTACCACGAAGTTGGTCGGGAAAATTAGTCTTATTTGATTCGAGTAAAAATTGCATAATCCAATAACAATTTTGGAATGAATAGTAATACATGCATAAATTTGGTTTACAAAAAAATTATAAAATACAAATTGCATAATCCAATCATATTTTTGGAATGAGTAGTAATATATACATAAATTTGGTTCACAAAAAAATTATAAAATAACATAATGTATGATATATTATAAATTAAATGGTTAATATGAATGCATAAACCCATTCTAAACAATACCTACTACATCTTCATTTTATAAAAAAATTTATATACAATTTTATAAATATAACATTATTCTCTTGGAATTGATTTCTCAGGTACAACTCCCTCATTAACTCGTAGACGAAATATAGACTAAAATACTTTAAACTATGAATTTTCCTTATTTCTGATCATATTCGGTTTAGATAATATATGACTAGGTTTTGTTCAGTTTTAATTTATAATCATATCTATTATTGGTTTTCTTCGGTTTTAATTTATAATCATATCTATTATTTCGAATCATCTTCGCTTAAATTTTCGGATCGATTTAATTTGGTTTTCAGATAATTATCGGATTTTATGATTTGATCTCGAATAAGATCTCGGTTTTATGAATCTCGGTACCATTTTTCGGATCTAGACCCATTTTGTCAGTCTAAGACCAACTATCCATCTATGCATTTATAAGACCAATTATAACTATGCATTGTGTTATGCCCAAAAATTGGTATAAACAATATTTAGATTATGATTAATAAAATGAGCAGAATTAAAAGAGAAGCGCCTGAAATCTAGGAAAAAGATGAAATTGACTTTCCATAAATAGAAGGCGCGCTCAAAGACCGCGTCTCGATTGACTGAAACTGAATTGACAGTTGTGATTATCCCATATTAAAGGCGCGCCCTCAAACAGGTGGAGGAGGCGCGCCCAGTTATCAAGAAGAAGGAGAGAAATTTCTTAATTGAAACCTGTAGTGTAGTGAGCCTTAGGGCGCGCCTTGGACAAGGAAGGCTCCGTGGGCGGATTGTTTGGACATGATTGATTTGGTAGACTTGCTCGTTGGCTTGGACAGAATTGGAGCGAGCCCTAAAGATGAATAGTTTTTGGCGCGCCCTATGATGTAGAATGATTTAAGAAGAGACCAAGGGCTGGTGACACAGGGCGGCGCCAACATGCAGAGATGTCAGGGCGCGCCCTCAACTTCTACTTGACATGTAAATGCAACTTTTATGTGTTGCTTGGATGGGTTCTCTGGAAGACTCAAGGAAGATGGAGAATGTTATTACTAACCTATTTGATGCAGGTACTCTATTGAAGAACTCCTTCCTGTAGCATATCTACAAGAAAGGCGGTGTCTGTGGTCAGAGACCTCCAGGGGTATGCCTGGACTGAAGGCCTCCTCCTATAGTCAATGGGTGTCCTCATTGGGGATGTGGGGTGAAATCTGGTGTGTGCTTTGGGAGCTCTATCTCTGTAGTCAACGGGTGTCCTCGTTGGGAGACTTTGGAGTATCCTACACTTTGCACCCAAAAGCTTGGGATAACTTGTCTTGTAATCTGGTAGGGGCTCCTTATCGGGGGACAAGGATGCGTCCAACATTTGGGGTGAATCACGGCTATACCTGTGTCCATGGACTAGAGAAACAGCTGGTAGCGGAGGGTTATCCTTGGCCAGGGAGATGCCTCATCCGTGAAGTCTCGAAGCCGTGGACGAGCCTTGGGCCTTTGTGGTTGGGCCTCATCGGCGGACATTCCTAAAGCTAGTAGAAGACGGTTTCCAGTGGGTTTCCCATTGGGCCTCGGGATAAGAAATCTAAGCCCATTAGGTTTCTTGTTCTCCAAGAACTGCGTGGGCTTGATCCCCTATAAATAGGGGTACGTAGGCACATTGTAAGGGGTCAGAAGCGAGAGCAGAAAGGAGCCACCACTAACCCTAAACAATCTCAGCCCCCAATAATCAACACCACCAAACACTGTTCATCTTTTCCGATGAGTACTGTTCATCGGATCCACCGACTACTGTTCACGTTTCCGATAAAGAACCGCCATCACAGATCTTGTTTTCGGCTACTAACCTCAAGTTTTGTTGTTCCCAAATTCCTCCGTCAACACATTGGAATTGATTTTTTTTTTGATTTTGATCCTATATTACAACTATAAGATCAACTATAGTTTTACATTGGACTTTCTCTAAAGTTGCCTCGACTCTTCGACCCTTCCATCTATATTAGTAGTATAAATGAGCCCTTTCACAATATTCATGCAACATTCTAGCACACTGATAAATGTCAATTGACCGTGTATAATAGTTCAATGTTCTATCCCTCCATCCAAGGGAAGAGGAAAGATGAGCCCCATGCGGGACAAATAATGATACCCTGGTGGAAAATAAATTTAACAGAGATGGCAGTATCCGGACAATCTACGGGGGAGATCCCGGAATGGAATGCAGCAACCGAGCCTTGGAAACATACGCTAGGGAAGCCCGGTTCAGGCCTCTCACATATATTCATAGGGTGGAAACCCTGCCACCCAAGGTGTTTAAGGGTGAGTCCATGGATATCACTTTCAGGGAAACAGATGCCCGATGGGTACATCACCCACACAATGATGCGTTGGTTATTTCCATCCAAATCGGAACAAAGAATGTCCATAGAGCCTTCGTGGATAATGGAAGCTCAGCAAACATCCTCTATTACAGCACCTTCAAAAAGATGGGACTGCCTGATCAGGATATGTCGGGGGAAGACTCGTGGGTCTACGGTTTTTCAGGTGCAGGAGTTAGAGTCATGGGGTTGATTCGGCTCCCATGTACACTGGGGGAAAGCCCATTGACGGTAACAAAGATGCTTGAATTTAAGGTCCTGAATCTGGAATCGTCCCACAACGTGTTAGTGGGACGACCTTTTCTGTGGGAAATGAGAGTCATCACTTCAATTCATCACCTAACTATCAAATTTCCAACGCCGAATGGAGTGGGAAGTATCAGGGGTTCCCAATATGACTCACGGGAGTACTACATGCAAGCAATGAAAGGTTTCAGAAAAGACTCCCACACCGATGATACTCCGGACATGGATCAGGAGAAAAGTGTTGAGCAACCAACCGAGGAAATTCGAGTCCACTATTATGTTGAGCAAGAAGAAGAACATCCCTCTGAGTTGCCCTCGACAATGTTGTACTTGGAAGACACCATCAGAATTGAGATGTTGGAAGAAGAAGAAGAGGCGATGGATACCATAGTCCAAGCAGATTTCCATGGGGAACGTTGGGAAGGAAGATTTGATGTCTTGCAAAGCCTCGAGCAGGGTGATGCCATTCCTCTTGCAGGAGCACCCTCGCCCGCGAAACATATTGAAAAAATTGATGACTCTACTACGTAAGGCACACCTAC
Organism: Apium graveolens; assembly: GCF_009905375.1. Lineage (NCBI taxonomy): Eukaryota > Viridiplantae > Streptophyta > Magnoliopsida > Apiales > Apiaceae > Apium > Apium graveolens. The sequence goes on from NC_133652.1 coordinate 228,928,902, forward strand.
TGAAGGGGATGCACCCTCTCCACAAAGCCAGGAGATCTATAATCCCCTTGACTTGGATCCTCGGATACCAATGCCGACGGAAAAGATGGGGCCAGCAGAAGATACGATCGAAATCCCCGTTGATGAAAAAGACCCAAGTAAGGTTCTAAGAATAGGGTCCCAATTGGCACCAAGATTAAAGGAAAGTCTTTCAATATTTATGTTGGCAAACCTTGATGTATTTGCATGGAGCCACTCTGATATGGTGGGGATTGATCCAGAAATAATGTGCCACCGATTGAATATCGACCACAAGCATAAAGGGGTTCGACAAAAATGAAGGGCCGTAAGTGCAGAAAGAGCTATAGCCCTAGCAGAAGAAGTAGAAAGGCTCCTAGACGTCGGACTAATTCGAGAATCTGTTTACCCAGAATGGCTAGCAAATCCGGTATTGGTAAAAAAGCCCAACGGCAAATGGAGAACGTGCGTAGACTTCACCGACTTAAATAAAGCATGCCCAAAAGATAGTTTTCCCCTACCAAGAATTGATCAGTTGGTCGACGCCACGGCGGGACATGCCCTGCTCAGCTTCATGGATGCATATTCCGGGTATAACCAGATCCTTATGTATGAGCCTGACCAGGAGCACACCTCTTTCATCACTGATAGAGGGCTCTACTACTATATCGGAATGCCATTTGGTCTGATCAACGCCGGTGCCACTTACCAAAGGTTGGTAAACAAAATGTTCAAGAAGCAGATTGGGAAGACTATGGAAGTGTATGTGGATGACATGCTCGTGAAATCGAAAAGGGCGGAAGACCACGTCGCCGACTTAACTGAAATGTTCCATATCCTGAGAAAATATAGGATGAAACTAAACCCGCAGAAATGCGTGTTCGGCGTAGAGTCGGGAAAATTCTTGGGATTCATGGTCAATAACCGGGGAATTGAGGCCAACACGACAAAAATAAAAGCTCTTCTAGACATGAAATCTCCCACCAGTGTCAAACAGGTACAGAGTCTAACAGGAAGGATCGCGGCCCTGAATCGATTTGTGTCAAAGTCGTCGGATAGGTGCAAAGAATTCTTCAAAGCAATCAAAGGGAGAGGGAAGGATTTTCTGTGGACCCCTGATTGTGAAGAAGCTTTTCTGAAAATCAAAGAACAACTGGGAAATCCGCCGATGTTGGCCAAGCCAGAAGACGGAGAAACATTAATTCTATATTTGGCGGTGTCAGAATATTCCGTCAGTGCCGTCTTGGTAAAGGAAGAAGCAAGCCACCAGTGGTCTGTATACTATATAAGCAAAAGGTTGTTGGATGCGGAAACCAGATATACCAACATGGAAAAATTAGTGTACGCTCTTATTCTTGCGGCACGAAAGCTAAGACCGTATTTTCAGGCTCACCGAATAGAAGTTCACACCGCTTATCCGCTCCGGCAAATTTTACATAAACCCGAATCATCGGGAAGAATGTTAAAATGGGCTATAGAGCTAGGGCAATTCGATTTGGAATATTGTCCACGCACGGCAATCAAAGGACAAGCGCTGGCCGATTTCGTACTTGAGTTTGATGAAGAAATTGATGATAAGGCCATAGTGCCGGCAGAACCAACCCCGCAAGAAAGTCATCAGGATGAAAAGAAGCAGGAACTCCCCCACCCATGGTGGACATTACATGTGGACGGGGCCGTAAACAACAGCGGGTCCGGTGTCGGGATAGTCTTTATCACTCCGGAGGGGCACCGCTTGATGAGTGCTATCTATTTCAAGTTTTATGCTACCAACAATGATGCTGAGTATGAAGCCTTGATTAACGGTCTGAAGTTAGCTCTGGAGGTAGGGGCCGTGAATTTGATAGTTCGAAGTGATTCCGAATTAGTTGTCAATCAAGTCAACGGAGGATTCCAAGCCCGAGGACCGCGGACAGAGCTATATATGAGATGTGCAAAACACCTACTGGGAAAATTTTCAAGTGCCAGACTAGAAAGCGTTCCACGAGAAGAGAATAGTAATGCGGACGCTTTGGCCAAGATGGGTTCACAGATGGACAGCGTCCAACTTGGACAAATCCCCTTGGGAATCCAGGAAGTTCCAAGTATCCCAGAGGTGGAGGTGTTTCAAACGCAAGAAATCCCAAAAGAAAACTGGATGACCCCCATCCATAACTATATTCAGTCAGGGGCTGTACCGGAGGATAAACTACAGGCTCGACGTCTTCGGTACCAAGCTGCAAAGTATGTCGAGTATGACGGGGTACTATACAAGAGAGGATTTAACCAGCCACTGTTACGTTGTGTGGACAGGGAAGAAGGAAATTATATTCTCAGAGAGGTGCATGAAGGGATTTGTGGCAATCACTCGGGGGGTGGTTCCTTGGCATTAAAAGCGCTCAGACAAGGGTACTACTGGCCGACTATGAGGGAAGATGCTTTCAATTTTGTCCGGGCTTGTGATCGTTGCCAACGGTTCACCAACTATTCCAACGTCCCGACGTCCACCATTACCTCATTAACAAGTCCCTAGCCTTTCGCCATGTGGGGGATTGATCTCATTGGAGAGTTACCCCAATCAAAGGGGGGTGTGAAATACGCCGTGGTAGCTGTGGACTACTTCACCAAATGGGCAGAAGACATGCCACTAGCCACGATCACGGCAAAGAAGATAAGAGATTTTGTGTTCAACTCCATAGTATACAGGTTTGGTATCCCTTACAAGCTCATTTTAGACAATGGAAAACAATTTGATAGTAAGGAGTTAAGGAAGCTCTGTGAAGACTTAAAGATTAAAAAAGACTTTGCCGCGGTTTATCATCCACAGAGTAATGGTCAGACAGAAGCCATAAACAAAATCATAAAACATACCTTGAAGGCAAAGTTAGAAGAAAAGAAAGGGGATTGGCCAGAAGAAATGCCTATGGTCCTTTGGTCTTACAACACGACACCTAGGACGACCACAGGTGAAACCCTTTTTCTGCTGACCTACGGGTATGAGGCCATGGTTCCCGTGGAGGTAGGAGCAGGATCTCTACGGAGAGATGTGTTCGTCGAGGAGAATGCAGAAGTTAACCAGAGGCTCTACTTGGATCTGTTAGATGAAGCCCGGGCAAATGCTCAATTGAAGCTCGCTGCATACCAACAGAGGGTCGCAAGGTATTTCAATAAAAAAGTAAAACCCATACCATTCAAGGTTGGAGACCTCGTGTTGCGAAAGGTTATGCCTAACACTAAGATAGCTCAGCACGGGGTGCTTGGAACTAATTGGGAAGGACCGTACAAAGTCAAAGCTATACTCTGGAAAGGGACCTATCGCTTAGAAGATCTAGATGGTAAACTTATTCCTTGAGCATGGAATGCAGAACATTTGCGGAAGTATTATCAGTAGGGTGTGGTTGTGCCCCCTTTGTTTCCTTGTTTTAATTCTTATGTAATAGGCTAGTAGCAAATAAATTCCTCCTAGCTTCGGGGGGTAGTACACATGACTGCGAACCTCGGAACTAGCAGAAGGAAGAAAATTTTTTCAAATAATTTCCCCATAGAGCATAGTAGCCATGGGACTGGTGTAATTTACCCACTAGAGCGCATTATCAATAAAAGAGAAAAGTTACTTCAAAAGTTACTGTATTTGCTTAACATGAAAATTCTCACCTAAAAAATATCAATGGCGTGCCCTACAAAGAGGCGCGCCCTATCTGATAAACTCCTGCTTTATGATCATGACAGACATAGTAGAAGAAAATAAATGCCCATGGTCAATAAGGCGCGCCTATTGGACCAATAAGTCAACTAAAATATGGAAAAGGTATTAATGGAAAGAAACACAATGACAAACTTTGAGATCGCACAAAAACCTATAAGGGCGCGCCATATAGTAACACACTCCATGAAAACATATGGTTGCCAAGGGGAAAATCAAAATGACTTAACAAATTTTTGAGTAAAGATGAAATTAACGAGTCATACATGCAAGAATAAAAGAGTAGCAGAAAGAACAATGTTATTTCTAGAGAACTAACAATGAGATTTACAGAAGGGGGGTTGAATGTAAATCTCAAAACTTTTTCAAGTTTTGAGCAGTTTATAAAGACTGTGTGTTCAAGATGAACAAGTGTGTGAATTGCTTTAAGCTGATACAGACAGATATATATTCAAACACAAATGTAAAGAACACAATAAACCTTTAAAAACTTTTCTGGTGGATTTGTTGTTCCACCAGAGATGGTATTTCAGAAATTCTGTGATCTAAGAATTTGATCACAGCTGCATCCTAGTACAAACTAGATAATTTTTCTCTCAAGATTTTTCTAAACAGCTCTGGAAAAATTCTTATCTAATTACTAGCTACTACTTGGTTTATATATTACCAAGTTTACAAGTGAAGACAAGGATATATAAAATAATAAAGTAAGATCTCCACTTGTTTCTTCTCCAGTTCACTCCAGTACTTTGTTGACTTAATGTCTCTTTATACTAGAGTAGAACGGCTGCTTTTTCTGATGTTCCTGAAATTAGGCTGCCACATTTCAGTTATCTCTGTTCACCCACGTGCCTCTGTTTGTAGGTACAACTACCACTTATCAACGGTTAATCAACAGAACATCCGTTGAAGCTTTCATCCGTTGATGCACTCATCCGTTGAAGGATGTTATCCGTTGAAGCTTTAGAGACATCCGTTGAAGCTTAGCTTCTCATCCGTTGAAGGTCTTTAAGTCATCCGTTGATACCACTTCATTTATACAAAATTACAAGGCATGAAATATTTACAATTGGCCTTCCTATCTGCATATCTTCTAGTAGTCAACATGACTCATAGTTTCTCTCAACTTCTAAGAATTACATCTTAAATACAGAGACTGAAATATGCTACAACACTAGACTTATTTCTAAGTAAAGCTACACCATCAACGGATAGCCAAAGTGGTCTTATCCGTTGAGGCTACAGACACTGAATTTCTACTTAAGTGTTTTATTAAACATATCATCAAACTAATGCATATATATTCCTAACAATCTCCCCCTATTTATGTCTATAAGAATTGTAGGCATAAATTCAGGGTTAACTTGTTGATAACAAAACACTTAACAGATATATGAATTGAAACTAAGTAGAAATTTGAAAATGCTGCAAAAATGTATGTACTAGGAGGAAATTGAAGATTTACAGTATTTCCAAGGATACTCCTTTAGCCTGAGCAAATCATCTTTTTCTTCTTTGTTCCCTGGTTTTCTTTCCTAGCCCTTTGTCATTTTCCTCAATTTGGAGTTGGAGTTGTCTGAAGAATTCAGCTTCATCTTCAACACTGATATCCAACTTAGATTGCATTTCCTTGAGAGTTTCATTGCTGGCAATCTTGAGTTGGTCTTCAAGTCTGAAAAATCTTCTGACTCCTTTATCATCTCTAAATTCCATCAACCAATGAGGTGATTTGTGAATTGTAATTCCCCTTTCTTGAATGAGTAAAGTCCTGGGTAAAGCATTGGGCTCCCTCCAAGTTTTCCTTATATTGGCAATCTTGTTGAGAATTTCAGTCTTGGCAGTTCTGGTAAAGCCAGAATCCTTTTGTATAGCTGAAAAGACTCTAATCAAGGTAGAGTAGCCTTCATTCAGAATCCTGTGGAGAGGCCATGTTCTTTCCCCAGCTCCTTTGTATCTGAACACTAATCTCTCTGGTAGCTGTCTGTAAGCAGCTATTCCTCTTACATCCTCCAGCTCATCCAGATAGAGTTCAATGTCTGAAATTTCTTTTATGTCACAGATGTGAACATAATCATCTTTAGAAATGGATGGCTTAGGCTTAGGCTTTTGTTTTTGAGTGAATTTCTTAGAGGTTATGGGAGGTGTAGATTTGGGTTTTCTTTTCTGTTTCTTTGGTAGTGGAAGAGTGGTTAGAAAGGTAGGCAATTTGATGGTGTCCCAATCAATAGGTTCCTCTTTTGGAATGATTGGTTCACCATGGATGTTTATAGTGGGATTAGCAACAAGAGGTTCAGGTATGGAAGGTAGTGGTTTAGATATAGATTTGGTTACTTCAGTATTATCTTCACTCCTTCTATGTGCCTTGGCCTTTCTTCTGTTTCCCTTCTGCCATTCCTCTCTTTCTTCCATACTCTCACCAAATATACTCCCAAAAACCTCATCTAGGTTTGCAATCTTGTCTTCACCCCTGACTTCAATTCCTTTCTCTTCTTCAACTTGACTTGACTTAAGCTGTTGTTCAAGCTTTGCTTGTGCTCTTTTGTCAGCCTTTAGTTGCTTGACTTCTTCCTTCTTGGCTATTGAGAATTTGGGATGTCCTTGCATCACACATATGCTCTTTCCCTCTCTAGAGATAATAGCCCTATTTCTCCTTACAGCCTCATCCATGGTCTCTTTGAGATAAGCAATACTCCTACCTAAAAGCTTGTTCTCATCAGCTTTTGGAGGAGGAAAGTCCACTTCTTTTAAAGGATTCTTTGTAGAGTCCTTATTGGATCTTTTATTGGGCTTGAGAATTATAGCTTGTAGTTCTTTGGAAGAAGCTTCTCCATCCTTATGTCTCCCTACTGGCTTGAGCTCCATGTTGATTGGTTCAATCTTTGTGCTATATTTCACAGATGTTGATTTATCTTGTGTAGAGCCAAACAACAGTTGCAACCTTTCATCAATTCTCCTCCTTTGCTCTTTCACTTGAATTTCAGCTGCTGCTAGCTGAATCAAATCAATTCCATCAGGCTTTCCTTTGATTTGAATGATTGGAGAAGTAGTGATGGCAGGAACTAGCACTTTAGATATTTTGATTTTTGTAGATGGCTCTCCTTCCCCTTCCCTTTTACTCTCCCCCTTTTTGTTATCATCAAGAAGAGGGGTCAAGCCTTGTGCTTTTGCCAGCTGCATTAGGAGACTGGTTTGAGATTGTTGGTTATGAAGAATGGTGGCCACAGAATCTTCAATAACTTGAACTCTGTCTTCCAACTTGGCCAGCCTTTTCTCAGTAACTGATTCCTTTTTCAATCTCAAAACCAAGTCCTGCAATGTACCATAGGGCATGACTGAATCCAATTTTTCAGAACTGTAGGATTTCAAGTCAGCAATATCCTTCCTGAGATCATCCATACTCAGATTCTGCTTTACTTGCTGCAACTTCATGAGATGCAGTGAGTCCAGGTGAGCTTGAAGGATAGCCTTGATACTTGCATGTGAAGTGTTCTGAATGGCCTGTTGAATAGTGTTGATTTGTTTGACTAAGGAGACATTGAATTCCCCTGATCTATACTCCTTTGTCAAAGCCCATTCAGGTAGATTTGGAATTGAACTAGGGCCTTCATCTCCCCCTAAGTTCATGCTTCCATCAAAAGAAACAGAGTCATCATCATCAGAATTTACTCCAAATTCCTCAGATGGCTCACCAGCTGTAGAAGGCATCTTGTTAATAGCAGCTTTATCCCTTTGAAGAGATTCTGTTGTGTGTACTAGATGTAGTGTCTTTTCTGCCTCCTCATTGCCCTGAGCAGCCAACATTTGATAGGCTGACACAGGATGAGTAAAAGTGTCAGCATCCAAGGAAATGTTATCAATTACAGCTTTGTAATGTTGCTGAAATTGTCTTTCCTTTTCAGCATCATCCACAATCATTGACTCACTAGCAATGGCTGGTTCCACCCTTATATCTACTGTACCTGCCTTTCTCTCTTTTTCTCTATTTTCTTGCATCAGGGGCTCCCCCTGGCTCACACAACTCACTCCCTCACCTTCACCTACTAAGGTGGTACTCCTCTCACTTACTTTTGCCATGCTGGAAGAAATAGCATGCATTTTTGAGCTCTCAATCTCTCCTTTTGCCTGGGAGCAACCCAGCCTCTCACTCAAATTTTCACTCCCTTCCCTTAATCCTAAGAGTGATTGCACAGTATTCATGTCTTCTACACTTGGAATTGATTCAGTTATGTGTGGAGAGACTATCAACGGATGTGGAATATCCGTTGAAGGTGAAACTGATGTTATCAACGGATAACTGCTGTTAAGCTTATCCGTTGAAGAGCAACCACTTGTCAACAGATGAGTGATATCCGTTGAAGAAGGAAAAGAAGTTGAAATTGAAAGTGATATAACTGTTGAATCTGTGTAGATTGATTTGAGATGTGGTGACACAGATCCTTCAATTATATCTGAAAGAATTTGCGGGTGATCCAATAAATCATCTAAGAGATGATGATCACCTGTATTTGAGTGGGGCTCCTCCCTGAGTTGTAAAGAGGGAGAATCAGGAATTGATGGGAATAACATATCCACATCCAGAGATGGTGATGAAGTGTTTGGTGATTGATGTGTGATTATTGTGAGAGAATGGGGCCGTGACTCCACATTTATTGGAGCCACATCAAACTGAGTTTGAGAAGGCATAGATACAGATGGATGTATCTGTGCAGTGTGTGCACCCTGTGTAGAAGATTGGGTTCTAGCCTTCTTTCTTCTAATAAAAGCTTTTGTTGGTGAGTGTTTGGCTTCAGTGTCCCTCCCTCGTTTGTTCTGTGTTCCTGGTTGGGAACTATTTTCAATAGTAACATCCTTTTGGGAGGATGCAACTAGGGATGTGCTAGATACCTTTTCAACCACCACAGCTTTTTGAGAAACTGTGGCTTGGCTAGCTTGGGAAGCACTTAACTCTCCTTCCTTATCCTGGGGGTTTCTTTGATGTTCACCCCTCCCCTCACCACTCACACCCTGTTCACTCCCCTCAGGGTTAATGGTTGGTGTTACAACTGTTGTCTTTTGAGAAACAACAGAGGTGGTTTTCTTTGTCTTTGATTTTGAAAGTTTAGTTTTGGTGACCTTGGTAGAAATCTGTTGGGGCATTGTCACAGATTTCATGGCCACACTAGAAGATAAAGAAATAGAGGGGTTGGAAGAAGTAGGATTTGTAGAAGCAATTACCTCACCTACCTGAGGTGCATTCATGATTGGTAAATGTACCAATGGCACACTGCTGTTGAGATCCATTCTCAATAAATCTGCAAGAACTCTTTTCTCTTGTGCCCAGCACTTGAGTTTATTATTCTCATTGATTATGACCAAACCTTCAGCAACATGGTTAGCCAATAACATAAAGAATCTAGCATAATAGATGTTATTAGGTCTATTAGCTTTGTTACCTAATCTAGTACCCAATTCTAGCATCACATAGTTGCTAAAGTTAAAATACCTATCAGAAACAAGCATATAGAGCATATTAACAAGAGATGAAGTTATGGCATCAAAATTACTAATTTTCCCAGAGAAAACCTTTATAAAGGCATCCCCAAGAAAACTCCATTCTTTCCTAAGGCCTTTTCTTCTAATACTCCCTAAACTAGCAGAGTTAAGAGAATAACCTATGGAATCTAACATGCTGGATACATCATTATCAGTGTGTGGTGTCATGGCATTGTTCTCAGGTAATTTAAAACATGCTTGTAAATCATCACAGTTAATACAGTGATTTTTACCTTTGAGAGTGAAGGAGATAGTCATATCCATGGAGTTGAACTCAGCAGTTGTCCAAATCTCCTCAACTACTTCACAGTAAATCGTTGGGGCTTCCAGCATTGCATAGCTAAGTTTACAGTTTTTGATGAAGTCCATCATTTTGTGATAGTCTGAATGGGCTTCATTCTTTTCTACCAAAGCTATGAAATTGTTCTTCTCATAGATGAACCCAGATTGAGACATAATTTTCACGACTGGTGCCATTGTTGTGAGTAGAAATTGCAGAGAATAACTTGAAGGTTTTGCAGAGAGAAAATGGTAAATGCTTGAAATTTTAAGAAAGCGTAAAGTAAAAATGAAAAATCAGAAGGGCTTATATGCTTTCAAAAAAAAAATTAGTAAAAGATTAATCAATAAGTATATGTTAGTGAATTTCAGCCGTTTAAGAATAAACTGTAAGTATTCTAACAACTACCTTTAAAACCAATACATACAGATGTATGTATGAGTATTAACGGTTAAGAAAATAGAATCAACGGCTGTGAAACACCTGAATCGACTGATGTGACATTTCAACGGATAAGGCAAATTGTCATCCGTTGAAAGGTACTTCAGTTTTATCCGTTGACGGATAAAAATTCCAGAAATGTATTTGTCATTCAACGGATAATGAATATCCGTTGATAGAGCAATTTTGACTTTCAACGGATAGGAAACATCCGTTGATGGTATAAACTTTGTTAAAAGTCAAATTTGTTCTAGCAACTAATATATTTCAGGCTTCAATTCAAATTGCAATAAGGACATGAATTTTAAGAGTAATTAAGCATACCTAGCTCACTTACTAATCTTGTGAATGTTGATTCATCAAGTGGCTTGGTAAATATGTCTGCAATTTGTTGTTCACTTGGAACAAAATGTAGTTCCACTGTACCATTCATGACATGCTCCCTAATGAAGTGGTACTTGATATCAATGTGCTTGGTTCTTGAGTGCTGTACAGGATTCTCTGTTATGGCTATGGCACTTGTGTTGTCACAAAAGATAGGAATTCTATCAACATAAAGTCCATAGTCAAGGAGTTGATTTCTCATCCATAACACTTGAGAGCAGCAACTTCCAGCAGCAATGTATTCAGCCTCAGCTGTAGAAGTAGAGACTGAATTTTGCTTTTTGCTAAACCATGATACAAGCTTGTTTCCCAGGAATTGGCAGGAGCCTGTTGTACTTTTCCTGTCTATTTTGCAACCTGCATAGTCTGCATCTGAATAACCAATTAGATCAAAGCCAGATTCTCTAGGATACCAAATACCTAAATTTGTTGTACCCTTGAGATATCTGAAAATCCTTTTGATAGCTATTAAGTGAGACTCCCTAGGATCAGCTTGAAATCTAGCACACAGACATGTAGCAAACATTATATCTGGTCTGCTAGCAGTTAAATATAAAAGTGAACCAACCATGCCTCTATAACTTGTAATGTCCACAGACCTTTCAGTCTTATTTAATTCAAGTTTGGTGGCAGTGGCCATGGGAGTTTTTGCAGATGAACATTCCATTAAGTCAAACTTCTTTAAAAGATGATGAATATATTTAGTTTGACTAATGAAAATTCCATTACTAACTTGTTTAATTTGTAAACCAAGAAAATAGGTTAGTTCTCCCATAAGGCTCATTTCATAATTACTTTGCATTAGCTTAGCAAACTTTTTACAAAGTTTATCATCTTTAGAACCAAATATTATGTCGTCTACATAAATTTGAACAAGTATACTAGAGCCATTAACATTCCTAAAGAAGAGAGTTTTATCAACAGTACCTCTAGTGAAGTGATTCTCCAAAAGAAATTTTGATAAGGTTTCATACCAGGCTCTAGGTGCTTGCTTCAGTCCATAGAGTGCTTTCAACAGATAATATACATAGTCTGGAAAATTTGGATCTTCAAATCCTGGAGGTTGACTTACATAGACTTCTTCCTCTAATTTCCCATTTAGAAATGCACTCTTGACATCCATTTGATAGACTTTGAAATTGGCATGAGCTGCATAGGCTAGAAAAATTCTGATGGCTTCAAGTCTTGCAACAGGAGCATATGTCTCATCAAAATCTATTCCCTCTTGCTGAGAATAGCCTTTAGCAACCAATCTGGCTTTATTCCTTATGATAATGCCATTTTCATCCATCTTGTTTCTGAATACCCATTTTGTGTCAATAGGACTCTTGTTCTTTGGTTTGGGTACCAGCTTCCAAACTTGGTTTCTCTCAAATTGGTTTAGCTCTTCCTGCATAGCTAATATCCAATCTGGATCCAATAAGGCTTCTTCCACTTTCTTAGGTTCCTCCTGAGATAGAAAACTACTATACAGACATTCATCTTGAGTAGCTCTTCTTGTTTGCACTTTAGATGATGCATCACCAATGATCAGTTCAAAGGGATGATTCTTGGTCCATTTCCTTTGAAGTGGAAGATGTGCTCTAGATGAGGTGGCCTCAGTATTGTCATGATGTGAGACAGAGTGTTGACTAGTTGAAACTCCCCCTGAGTTGTTGGTCCTTTGCAGGGAACTTGGAGTTCTATCAACTGATGATGTAAATCGATTATCCGTTGATAAACTATGATCAACGGATGCTTCATTTAGTACTTCAATGGATGATACACCATGTCTTTCAACGGATACTGCATTGCCTCTATCAACGGATGCAGAATTCTGACTTTCAACGGATGCAGTATTTTGTGCATTATCCAAGGGCATGTTTTGAATCCCTTTTGAAGTGTTATCTCCATCAGTCTCCTCTTCACTATCATCACAATATATCTCAATGTTGTCAAATTTGAGTCTCTCATATTGTCCCTCATCTGTTAGTCCATCAATCTTTTTATCATCAAACACAACATGCACAGATTCCATAACAATGTTGGTTCTTAGATTGTAGACCCTATAAGATTTTCCAGCTGAATAACCAACAAATATCCCTTCATCAGCCTTTGCATCAAACTTCCCTTTATGGTCAGATTGATTCCTTAGTATAAAGCATTTACATCCAAAGACATGAAGAAAGTTTAGAGTTGGTTTTCTTCTCTTGAACAACTGATAAGGAGTCATGCCTTTAGCTTGATTGATCAAAGAGATATTTTGAGTGAAACAGGCACAATTAACAGCTTCAGCCCAGAAATATGTTGGTAACTTTGATTCTTCAAGCATTGTTCTGGCAGCCTCAATTAAAGATCTGTTCTTTCTTTCAACTACCCCATTTTGCTGAGGTGTTCTTGGAGCTGAGAACTCATGCATGATTCCATTTTCTTCACAGAACAGCCTCATTGATAAATTCTTGAACTCAGTTCCATTGTCACTCCTGATATTCCTAACCTTCAGGTCAGGATGATTATTGACTTGCCTGATGTGATTGATAATGATTTCACTTGCTTCATTCTTTGATCCAAGAAAATAGACCCATGAAAACTTTGAGAAATCATCTACAATCACTAAGAAATATCTTTTTCTTGCAATTGACAATACATTGACTGGTCC